>NC_073624.1:180760532-181385532 GCF_029407905.1 Bubalus kerabau
TTCCTGGACTTGGAGCCAGATACTGCTAAGTCACTTCAGTCGTGTCCGACTCTGTGCGATCCCATTGACGGCAGCCCACCAGGCTCCCCCGTCCCTGGGATTCTCCAGGCAAGAACACTGGAGTGGGTTTCCATTTCCTTCTCCAATGCATGAAAGTGAAAAGTGAAAGTGAAGTCGCTCAGTCGTGTCCGACTCCTAGTGACCCCATGGACCGCAGCCTACCAGACTCCTCCGTCCATGGGATTTGCCAGGCAAGAGTACTGGAGTGGGTTGCCATTGCCTTCTCCAAGGAGCCAGATAGCAGGGGTTCAAATCGCAGCTGTGGCCCTCCCTGACTCTGGGAGTATTCTCTGCTCTGCCTCAGTTTCCTCATCTGTAAAATGGGGATAACGATAACACCCGCTTTTGGGCTTCTGACAAAGATGCAATTCAATGCATTATTCGATAGCAAGCATTTAGAGCAGTGCAGGTGTATAGTAAGCCTTGATAACCATTTGCTATGGTCTGGAGAAGGGTAGACCTTTAAGCTTCTGGAAGCCTAAGTTAACACACAGTTAGAAAGAAGAAAGAATAGCAGGTTGTGAAAACATCAAAACTGAAACCTGGCCTTTAAAGAAGACCTGCTTGAGAATCAGAGCACCTTTTTTTTTTTCCCTTCTCTTTTCAGGGAGGCAGTTGGACAATTCTAGGCTAGTTGATATTAAAAAAAAAAAAATAGGTCTGGTCCCAGGGAGCTTCTTTTTCAGTGCTGCTGTCTGGTTTTAGTGCAGAAAGACCCTCCTTTTGTCCTTTGAATTAGCAGCTTTGGCTGCAGCCAGCGGTGGAGGGCCTGGGGAAGCCACCCTGCCCCCCAGAGATGGCGTCCTTTTTGATCGATCAGATTTTCCACGTGGGTCTTTGGAACCCAAGCAGCTGGTGCGATCCTCCCAGAGTCACCATCCTGCTTACCGCTGCCGCCATCTTTTATTCTGCCACCATCACTCCGAAAGTCTGTCCTTACAACCCTGCAAGGTTCTTTTGATGGTATCTGTGCACTTTCCCTCCAGGCTCTCGCAACTGCTTCCACCCAGTGGGGGGGTCTATCAGCTTCATCTCTGCCTACGCTTTTTCTATTATTACTCTCACTTTTGGCCAAGGCTCACTAGGCACTTTGCTGTTCTCTGTATTTGCAAGTGCTGCTCACCTCAGGACCTTTGCACTGGCTCTTCCCTGGCCTGCAGTGCTTTTGCCATGGCTGGCTCCAGCTTGCCTTCCAATCTCAGCACAGATGTCACCTCATGTAAAGCTGCCCCCTCCCCCTCCCAGGGATCATATCACTCTGTTCATTACAGTTAGGTATTTTCTCTTACATTATTAGACTGCCAGCAACTTGAAGGCAGGTTTTCTTTTGATCTTTCTTGTCCACTACTGTGTCCCCAGGGCTTGGAAAAGTGCCCAGAGCATAGAAGGGGCCAGTGTTTGTTGTTGCTCAGTCGCTAAGTGGTGTCTGACTCTTTGAGACCCCATGGACTGCAGCACATCAGGCTTCCCTGTCCTTCACTATCTGCTGGAGCTTGCTCAAACTCTTGTCCATTGATTCGGTGATGCCATCCAACCATCTCCTCCTCTGTCACCCCCTTCTCCTCCTGCCCTCAATCTTTCCCAGCATCAGGGTCTTTTCCAACGAGTCAGCTCTTTGCATTAGGTGTTTGTTGAGTGAATAGCCAATCAATCCTTGGGAACTTGAACATCTGTATTGATGATCTTTCTATGTCTCTGGTTTAGAGACCCGAAAGCCCCTTAAAACAAGTGAACCCAATTTTCTTTTTTGAGTTCTCTGTCCGGGGCATCCTCTGGTTCCAAGTTCTGCATGCTCTACTCAAGGGGGTCTGCCTGGAAGAGGAGACAGACAAGCAGACTACGATTGCCCACAGTCTCCAGTACACAGGAACCAGTCCCTGTTTATCCCACAACTGCCAAAAGCCCAGCCTTGGGCTGATGGGCTTAAGGTATGGGCTCAAGACGTCCTTACCCAAGCACCCATTTCACAGAGGAGGCAACTGAGGCACAGAAAGAAAAATAATGAATCCAGTAGGGCAGAACCAACCTTGGAACCAGATCTGTTCAAGTTCAGAGCCCAGGTTCTTGATTTCTCTCCTTACATGATCATGAATTTGGAAACACTTGGCACACAGTGGAATGAATGAATGAAGTGTAATCATCAAGTTTCCCCCTGCATTTTAGGTACTCAAATCCACAGAGGCAAAGCCTTTCTCTATTGATCCTTGAATCTTTGGAATTGTTGGCACAGAGCTTGTGGGTAGAAGGCACACAATATCTGTTGAACTTGATTGTGTCAAGTCTGAGATGGTTTCAGAATGAAATCTATAAAATCCTGAAGGCATGACTCATTCTCTAAATCCCGGCCACTAGAATGAGCCTGATGAAGGCCAAATTGGGATAAAATGATGTAACTTCTTGCCTTCTAACATTTCCAATGTTTCAAAGCTCCTTTGGATAGGGGCAGGCCTTATAACCCTCAGATGAGCCCAGAGCCACAGAGCAGATCAACAACAGTGCAGTTAAAAAATAATTCCACCATCTCCTTGAAATGCCACTTTGCAAAGCCAACGTGTTCTGTGGGTTTCCAAGAAGGCTATTCTTGCCTGTTTAAAGGTTTTCTGGACTCCTCCAGGCAGACCCTCTGGAGTAAATCACACAGGACTTGGAACCAGAGAATGCCCTGGGCAGAGAACTAAAGAGAAAATGGAGTTCACTTATCTTAAGCGATTTTCAGGTCAGCTCTCTAAGCCAGAGACATAGAAAGAGCATCAGTGTAGACATTCAGGTTGGCAGGGATTGCCTAGTTATTCGCTCAACGAACATTCCCTGGAGAAGGAAATGGCAACCCACTCCAGTATTCTTGCCTGGAAAATCCCATGGACAGAGGACCATGGTGGGCTACAGTTCATGGGGTCACAAAGAGTAGGACACAACTGAGCACAACAAAGATTGTTGCCTTCTTTGCACTGGGCACTTTTCTAAGCACTGGGGACACAGTAGTGGACAAGAAAGACCAAAAGAAATCCTGTCTTCTAGTTGCTGGCAGTCTTAACATAGGAGAAAATACCTACCTGTAGATAATAACCAGAATGATACGATCCTTGGGGCGGTGGGTGTGTGTGTGTGTGCTCTGTATGAGGTGACATCTGTGCTGCGATTGGACGGCAAGTTTAGGCCAGCCATGACAAAGTCACCGCAGGTCAGGGAAGAGCCAGTGCAAAGGTCCTGAGGTGAGCAAGCACTTGCAAATACCGAGAACAGCGAGGTGTCTAGTGAGCCTCGGCCAAGAATGAGAGCAATAATAGTACTGCTTTTCTGGAGGGCCCCAAATGTGGGACAAAGAAGAGATTGGAAAGCAAAAGGAGCTGCCTTCCAATCTGAGGCCATCCCATTAGAGCTGGGTGATCCTGAGCAGCTGCCACAGCCTCTCTGAGTGCTGGGGGAGGTTACAAAAGTTCCTGGTCTCGGGGAATGCATTGATGAGGCAGGGCTCAGATCACAGGGTTTTGGAGGAAAATTCACTCTCGTCTTTCCCCCTTTCTGGTCTGTGCACCACCATGTAGCTCCTCCAGTTTGCATCTTGGCTTAAGTGATGCTGAATAAGAGACCTGCACAGCTTAGGGGTTCTGGAGTTAACCTGGCTGGATTTATGCTCTGGTTCTCCTATTTGCTGTGTGACCTTGGACAAGTGACCCCACCTCTCTGAGTGTTGGGAGCACGGAGTCTCAGGCACTACACCACCAGGGAAGTCCCTGAATGTGTTGAGTTTTTCTGCAGCTGTGTGGTTGAAATTCCTTACAAATTGGTGTGGAGCCTGCCTGTGCATTGGGCCTATTGATCAGCCTATTGGAACATTCTGGAACTCTTCAGTTCTTGCTTCCGAATAAGAAGTCCCCATTTAAAAGAGGTTTCATCAAATGAGGCCACACTGGAGAGCTGATTTGGTTTCTTGGCCACGAATTAGTTCCTGTAAGTGCTGCCAACTCTTTAGATCTGTGTCTAAAATCTCCGGTCCTGAGTTGGGTATGTGTGCTGGACTCCAGCTGATCTCAGCAGGTTAGCAGCATGGCAGAGTCTTGGATTTCCTTGTGGTGGAAAAGAGTTTTTGGTGACAGTGCATCCGTGTGGCTTTGGCTGTCCTGCAGGATAATCAGTAGAAATTTTTTAATTCTGGCAGCCTTCACAGCTCTAAGCACCCTTTTGTTGTCGTTCAGTCAGTAAGTCGTGTCCAACTCTGCGACCCCATTGACTGCAGCATGCCAGGCTTCACTGTCCTTCACCATCTCCCAGAGTCTGCTCAAACTCATGTCCATTGAGTCGGTGATGCCATCCAACCATCTCGTCCTCTGTCATCCCCTTCTCCTCCTGCCTTCAATCTTTCCCAGCATCAGGGTCTTTTCCAATGAGTTGACTCTTGGCATCAGATGGCCAAAGTATTGGAGCTTCAGCCTCAGCATCAGTTCCTCCAATGAATATTCAGGGTTTCTTTCCTTTGGGATTGACTGGTTTGATCTCCTTGCTGTCCAAGGGACTCTCAAGAGTCTTCTCCAGCACCAGCATTCAAAAGCATCAATTCTTCAGCACTTAGCCTTCTTTATGGTACAACTCTCACATCCATACCCTTTAGAGGGACTGTGAAAAAAAACTCAGGTATGGGGCTTCCCTGGTGGTCTAGTGGTTAAGAATCTGCCTGCAAATGCAGGGGACACAGGTTCCATCCCTGGTCTGAGAAGATCCCACATGCCATGGAGCAACTAAGCTCGTGCGTTTCACAACTACTGAGCCCTCAGGCCTACAGCCCATGCTCTGCAAGAGGAGAAGCCACTGCAAGGAAAAGCCCTCACATCACAGCTCGAGTAGTCCCTGCACGCCACAACCAGAGAAAGCCTATGCACAGCAACAAAGACCCAGCACAGCCAAATAAATAAATTAAAGCAAACAAACAGACCACAGGTATGGCAGGGCCCACTTGGAGTTTTTGATTCAGCAGTTTGGGGGCCTGAGAATCTGCACTTCTTACAAGTTTCCAGGTGACGCTACTGCTGGTCCAGGGAGCACATTTTGAAAAGCATGTATTTCATTAAGTAGTTTCCAACTTAAATGCACATGAAGATCACCTGGGAAGGGACTTCCCTGGTGTCCTGCAGCTAAGACGCCACACTCCCAATGCAGGGGTTCGATCCCTGGTGAGGGAACTAGAGCCCACATGCCACAACTAAGAGATTGCATGCTGCAACCAAAAAAAAAAAAAAAAAAAAATTAAAAAAAGATCTTGTGCGCTGCAAGCAGGGTCCAGCACAGTCAAATAAATAAATGAATGTTGTTGTTGTCATTCAGTCACTAAGTCGTGTCTGACTCTTTACGACCCCATGTACTGAAGCCCACCGGGCTCCTCTGTCCATGGGATTTCCCAGGCAAGAATGCTGGAGTGGGTTTCCTTTCCCTTCTCCAAGGGAATCTATCTGAACCAGTGATCAAACCCACGTCTCCTGACTTGGCAGGCAGATTCTTCACCACTGAGCCAGTTGGGAAATCCCCCTGGGAAGCCCTAAATAAAAAAATATTTTTAAAAAAAGGTTACCTGAAATGTTTTTAAAAATTCCCAACACCCAGGTGGTACCCCTATTAAATCTCTCTCTGGGGTGGAGTCCAAGCATGGGCACTTTGAAAGTTTCCAGGTGATTCTCATTGGCTATTATGCTTGAGAACCAAAGGGTGGGTCATCACTCTTCACTTTGCTCATGATACACTCACAGGAAGCTCCCAGGTTTACACACAACTAGCAAATTAAAAATCTGCTGGGGGGATTAAAAAAAAAAATCCTGGTGTACTAATCCATTCCTCAACGTGGAATTATTCTCCTCTGATTCGTGGCTTGGATTCTTATTCTTTTGGCTTCAGTGATCTCCTCTTTGTGTATTCAGTAGAGATGTTCAGCTGGGAAACATTGGTACAGCTGACTGTTCAAATACTAGCATAGTTCCATACTGGTTTGGTTCAGTTCAGTTCAGTCGCTCAGTCGTGTCCGACTCTTTGCGACCCTATGAACTGCAGAACACCAGGCCTCCCTGTCCATCACCAACTCCCGGAGTTCACTCAAACTCATGTCCATTGAGTCGGTGATGCCATCCAGCCATCTCATCCTCTGTCGTCCCCTTTTCCTCCTGCCCCCAATCCCTCCCAGCATCAGAGTCTTTTCCAATGAGTCAACTCTTCGCATGAGGTGGCCAAAGTACTGGAGCTCCAGCTTTAGCATCATTCCTTCCAAAGAACACCCAGGACTGATCTGCTCTAGAATGGACTGGTTGGATCTCCTTGCAGCCCAAGGGACTCTCAAGAGTCTTCTCCAACACCACAGTTTAAAAGCATCAATTTTTCGGCGCTCAGCTTTCTTCACAGTCCAATTCTCACATCCATACATGACCACTGGAAAAACCATACTGGTTAGTAAATAGCTATTGTCTGGAGCCCCCGAGTCAGTTCCACCTCCAGCCACGTCCCTTTCTGGGTTCTCCTATGCCTCCTGGTAACCTACATTCCAAGGGTGGTGCCTCTTGCTGGTCATTAAGTATTCTGAATTTCTACACAGTGCATTTGACCTGTTTGCCCATCTCTATATTTTTAGCTGTTTTTTTTTTTTTTTATCTGAGCAAAGGGGTATCTGGAATAGGTAGAAGGTGGGTTTGAAAACTCAGGAATGCATGAAAGTGCCTTTATGTTTGGAGGTGGGGTGGTGCTGATTCCAATCCTGGCTGTGACCTTGACCTGCTGGGGAAGTCCTCTAACCTCTCTGTGCTTCAGTTTCCCCATATGGTTTGGGTAAAGCTCAAATGAATTAATGCATGGACAGGTCTTAGAATGGGACCTGCTCTGTAGTTATCATCATTTAAGTGCTAGCTATTTCTGCTTTATTGATTATGCCAAAGCCTTTAACTGTGTGGATCACAATAAACTGTGGAAAATTCTGAAAGAGATGGGAATACCAGACCACCTGACCTGCCTCTTGAGAAACCTATATGCAGGTCAGGAAGCAACAGTTAGAACTGGACATGGAACAACAGACTGGTTCCAAGTAGGGAAAGGAGTACGTCAAGGCTGTATATTGTCACCCTGCCTGTTTAACTTATATGCAGAGTACATCATGAGAAATGCTGGGCTGGAAGAAGCACAAGCTAGAATCAAGATTGCTGGGAGAAATATCAATTACCTCAGATATGCAGATGACACCACCCTTATGGCAGAAAGTGAAGAGGAACTAAAGAGCCTCTTGATGAAAGTGAAAGTGGAAAGTGAAAAAGTTGGCTTAAAGCTCAACATTCAGAAAACGAAGATCATGGCATCTGGTCCCATCACTTCATGGCAAATAGATGGGGAAACAGTGGAAACAGTGTCAGAGTTTATTTTTGGGGGCTCCAAAATCACTGCAGATGGTGATTGCAGCCATGAAATTAAAAGATGCTTACTCCTTGGAAGGGAAGTTATGACCAACCTAGATAGCATATTCAAAAGCAGAGACATTGCTTTGCCAACAAAGGTCCGTCTAGTCAAGGCTATGGTTTTTCCAGTGGTCATGTATGGATGTGAGAGTTGGACTGTGAAGAAAGCTGAGTGCCGAAGAATTGATGCTTTTGAACTGTGGTGTTGGAGAAGACTCTTGAGAGTCCCTTGCACTGCAAGGAGATCCAACCAGTCCATCTTAAAGGAGATCAGTCCTGGGTGTTCATTGGAAGGACTGACGCTGAAGCTGAAACTCCAGTACTTTGGCCACCTCATGCGAAGAGTTGACTCATTGGAAAAGACTCTGATGCTGGGAGGGATTGGGGGCAGGAGGAGAAGGGGACGACAGAGGATGAGATGGCTGAATGGCATCACTGACTCAATGGACATTAGTTTGGGTGAACTCCAGGAGTTGGTGATGGACAGGGAGGCCTGGTGTGCTGCGATTCATGGGGTCACAAAGAGTCGGACACGACTGAGCGACTGAACTGAACTGAACTGAAGTGCTTGTTTTTGTATTAGTTATCTAGTGCTGGGTAACAAATGGCCATAAACCATGTAACAAATTCCCACAAACTTAGTGACCTTTGTGTGTGTGTGTGTGGCCACGCCATGTGGCATGCAGGATCTTAGTTCCCTGACCAGAGATCGAACCTGTGCCCTGTGCCCTGGAAGTGCAGAGTCTTAACCATTGGACCACCAGGAAAGTCCCTTTAGTGGCTTTAAATAACACATGTTTATTATCTCACAGTTGTTATGGATCAGGGATCTCCATGTTACCTCACTGGACTTTCTGCTTTTGGATCACTTACAAGGCTATGATCAGGGTGTTGGATAGAGTTGGGTCTCATTCAAAGGCTCGACTGGGGAAGGATCTGCCTTCAAGCCACACCTGGTTGTTGGCAATGTTCAGTCCTTGCACACTGTTGAACTAAGGGCCTCAGTTCCTAATTGTTGGACAGAGGCCACCCTCGGCTCGTCCCCAATATGGCAGCTTGCTTTGTCAAAGTCAATATAGAGAGTCTGCTAGCAAGACAAGCTGGAATGTTTTGCAGCCTAATTACAAAAGTGACATCTTTTTGATACATGGATACAATGGAATACTGTTGTTGTCTTGTGTTAATCACTCAAATTGTCTCCGGCCACTCCAGTTGTCTCCGACTCTTTGTGACCCCATGGACTGGAGCCTGCTAGGCTCCTCTGTCCATGGAATTCTCCAGGCAGGGGATACTGGAGTGGGTTGCCATTTCCTGCTCCAGGGATTGAACCCAGGTCTCCTTCATGCAGGCAGATTCTTTTACTGTCTGAACCACTAGGGAAGCACACAATGGAATACTGCTCAGCCACAAAAAAGAACAAAATAATGCCATTTGCAGGAACACAGATGCAATTAGATATTATCATACTAAGTGAAGTAAGTCAGACAGAGAAAGACAAATACCATATGATATCATTTATATGTGGAATCTAAAATATGGCACAAATGAACTTATCTACAAAACAGAAGCAGACTCACAGATGCAGAGGTCAGATGTGTGGTTGCCAAGGGGATGGGGAAGGGAGAGGGAATTTGGGGTTGGTTCAGTTCAGTTCAGTTCAGTCACTCAGTCATGTCCAACTCTTTGTGACCCCATGAATCACAGCACGCCAGGCCTCCCTGTCCATCGCCAACTCCCGGAGTTCACTCAAATTTACGTCCATCGAGTCGGTGATGCCATCCAGCCATCTCATCCTCTGTCGTCCCCTTCTCCTCCTGCCCACAACCCCTCCCAGCATCAGGGTCTTTTCCAGTGAGTCAACTCTTTGCATGAGGTGGCCAAAGTATTGGAGTTTCAGCTTTAGAATTGGGGTTGGTAGATGCAAGCTATTACATTGAGCATGGATAAACGACAAAGTCCTGCTGTATAGTACAGCGAGTTATAGCCTGTCTCCTGGGATAAAGCATAATGGAAGAGAATATTAAAGAATGTATAAAGTGTGTGTTAGTTGCTCAGTCTACACGTGTAAAACTGTGTCACTTTGCTGTACAGCAGATGGCACAACAATGTAAATCAACTCAACTTCAGTTAAGTGACATCGTCTCAATGCTGAGATATTCCATTGGTCAGAAACAACCTCTTCAGGAAAGAGAACTCTGCAGAGCTGTGAGTACAAGCAGGTGGAGTCCATTGGTGCCATCTTAGAAGCTGCCTTCTGCAGTATTTTTTTTTTCATTTTTGGATATAGGTAATATAACCTTGGCCTTCCTTGGTGGCTCAGATGGTAAAGAATCTGCCTACAATGAAGGAGACTCAGATTCAGTCCCTGGGTCAGGAACATCTGCTGGAGAAGGGAATGGCAACCCACTCCAGTATTCTTGCCTGGAGAATTTCATGGACAGAGGAGCCTGGCAGCCTACAGTCCATGGGGTCACAAAGAGTTGGACACAACTGAGCAACTAACACACACGCACACACACACACACACACACACACTCACTCACACTGTAACCTCAGTCAGCATTTTTCCCTCTTGGGGCAGTATCAAACCATCCAGAAGCCCCTTGAATCATCAGTCCTCACTGGTTACCTTTGAGACCTTCCCATGTCCCAGAATGCAGGGCTCCTTCAAGTTGGAGATTCAATGGCTTCTGAGACAAGTTGGGGACCTAGGAATCTTTGGGGTTGCCTAGAACTTTTCATGAGGCCACCCTGGATACTCCATGCATCCTTCTGCTCTTTGGGAACATTTTGCACATGGGGAATCCCCCAATCTCCAGGTCTTCCACTTGCTGAACCTTCAAGGCATCTGGGGACCTTTGGGCACAGCTAATGTAAGTTCCTCAGTGAGTTCAGGATTTCCTAAGAGACAAGGAAGGTGTTGACTTCAAAGCTTTTTGTCTCTTCTGAGGCAGGAGACCACAGCTTTCTGTAACAGAGAGAAAGATGTTCCGTGTTGGAAGAGAGTCATACAGCGTATTTCCACTGGCCATCTATCTTACATATGTTAGTGTATATGTTTCCATGCTACTCTCTCCATCCTATGGGGATTTTAATGTAATATAATGTAATGTGTTCAGTCGTGTCCAACTCTTTGTGGCCCCATAGACTGTAGCCTGCCAGGTTCCTCTGTTCATGGAATTTTCCAGGCCAGAATACTGGAGTGGGTTGCCATTTTGCCTCCAGGGGATCTTCCCAACTCAGGGATTGAACCTGCATTTCAGCATCTTCTACATTGACAGGCAGGTTCTTTACCACTAGCACCACCTGGGAAGCCCAATGGGGCTTTTATAAAGATCAAATAAGGAAGTATTTGTGAAACACTTTGTAAACCAGCATTTTCAAACGTAGTTGTCAGGTAACAGATGATTGGAGCAGGCTTGATTTAAGGTGAGACGTTTCAGTGAATTCTCAGCTTCCATCCTAGACAACAGGGAATGGTGAGGCCTGTGGCCAGTTGGAAAGCTCCAGCCCTGCCCCCTCTCCCCCTCCCCAAGGATATGGTCACCATTTGAAAGAAGCTGGTTGATGCCAGATGGGAATATGGCTCAGTGTGGCTAAATCTACTGATTTTATGAGAAGAGGCAAAAATTCCATCTTTATGTGTTATCTCCTGATTTGTCCTTGTATTTATATCTTAAGATGTGGGTAGACCAAGGATGTTTTTGTGAGCTCTCTTTAGCATCTGCCATAAAACCTAGTACTCTAGATACTAGTTATTAATTTCCCAAGGGTTCGTAAAATGAAGGCAAGGTGAGCCAGAGGGAGACCTAGAAGGAGGAGATGCCTTGCGACAGTGAAGATAAGGTGGATCTGAACTGGGACAGTAGTGTGGAGAGCAAAGATTGGAAAGACCCAGAAACATTTCAGATGGAGAATCGATATCATTGACTAGGGCAGAGATCCTTCACATTTGCTGAGTCATGGAGCCCTATGGGGGCTTCCCTTGTGGCTCAGCTGGTAAAGAATCCACCTGCAATGTGGGAGACCTGGGTGCTATCCCCAGGTCGGGAAGATCCCCTGGAGAAGGGAAAGGCTACCCACTCCAGTATTCTGGCCTGGAGAGTTCCATGGACTGTATAGTCCAAGGAGTCGCAAAGAGTCGGACACGACGGAGCCCTTTGGAGTCCAGCGAAGCCCAGAAACCCTTTCCCAGAATTGCGGATTTTTTTTTTTTTTTCGGCCATGCCATGCAGCATCCAGGATCTTGGTTCCCCAACCAGGGATTGATCCCTTGACCCCATGCAGTGGAAGCACAGAGTCTTAACCACTGGACCATCAGGGAAGTCCCCAGAATTGTGTTTAAATGCATAAAATCAAACACAAATAAGACCAATTATTTTGAAAATTCATTATCAAAATATCTTTACGTGGTGAATTTGCGTAGTAACTTATGTGCTTCTTTAATAACCCATGAGAAATAAGACCTGATGACAGGCCTGACAATTTCAAGTAGTGATGAGAAGCCATGATATTTTAAGATACCTACAATGATTGTAATGCAACATAAACAGACACTTTCTGTCTATGACAGTCACAGATGCAGCTAACACTGTTAATATGACTGTGATTTGTTACCCCCATTCATAGTTTCGGCTAGAGGTAGTGAAAATTAAGATGTGACTTTTTTTTTTCCCAACCAAAGTCACAGACTCCTTGAATTAAAAACAAGTTCAGTACCACTTCGTCTTGGAAGTGAAGGAAGAGGTAGGTTCAGAGGGAACTCTGGGGAAGATCATGGTGGAGTTACCCAGCAACCTGTCAGAAATTACAGGAGAGAGCGTAGTGGTTAAACCCGTGGGCTTGGGAGCCTGAGTGCCTGGGTTCAAATCCTGACCCAATTTCTTATCAGCTTTATAATCAGAGTGTGTTCAATAGCACTCCACTTCTGGTACCAAATCTAGACTCCACTGGTTTGTATATGCATTACTGGCTCAGCCTCTTGTGCCTCAGTTTACCCAGCTGTAAAATGGGGTGATAATTGTACCACCTGCCTTCTAGAGGTAGTACAGCATCAAATGATGAATTCATACATGCAAAGCATTTGGCACACAAGCACTGTAAGTTCTTGGCACGTAATAAGTACTGTATATGCATGCTCAGTCACTCAGTCATGTCTGACTTTTTGTGACGCCATGGACTGTAGCCCAGCAGGCTCCTCTGTCAATGGGATTCTTCAGGCAAGAATATTGGAGTGGGTTGCCATTTTCTCCTCCATGGGATCTTCCCGACCCAGGGATCAAACTTGCATCTCCTGTGTCTCCTGCATTGGCAGGTGGGTTCTTTACTACTGAGCCACTAGGGAAGTCCCCAGTAAGTACTCTATAAACATAGCCGCTATTATTAAAAGGAACGGAAGCGGATGTTTATTCATTAATCACTCATTCAACACATATTCATTGGATACTTTGAGATAGAGAACAAATCAGACAAGGACCCTACTCTGATGGGGTTTAAATTCCCTAAGGGGAGACAGATAATATGTAAGTAAATAGATAATGGAATAATTTTAGAAAGTGATAAGTGACAATAAAACAGGGTGACGGGTGAAATGTGATCAGGACAGGATCTTTTTTTTTAAGCATTCTTTTTTCTTTTTTTGGCTATGTCACACACTGTGTGACTGTTCCAGTGAAGTAAATGCTTTCAGAGAGGTATAATCGAGAACTTAGTCACAGCTTTTTAAATTTTTTTTAATTTGGCAAAACTAATACAACTATGTAAAATTTAAAAATAAAATAAAATTAAAAAAAATTTTTTTGTAGGAGTATAGTTGATTTACAATGTTATGTGAGTTTCAGGTGTACAGCAAGATGAATCCATTATACATATACTTATATCTACTCTTTTTTAGATTTTTTATCCCATATAGGTCATTACAGCATATTGAGTTATCTGTGCTATACAATAGGTCCTTATTATTTACCTATTTTTTTTATATAGTAGTGTGTACATGTCAGTCCCAATCCCCAAGTTTATCCTCCACCCTCACCCCTAGTAACTATAAGATTGTTTTCAATGTCTGTGACTCTGTTTATGGTTTGTAAATAAGCTCATTTTTCCCTTTTTTTTAAGATTCCATGTATAAGCAATATCATATGGTATTTGTTTCTCTGACTTACTTCACTCAGGATGATAATCTCTAGGTCCAGTATTGGTGTAAATGGCATCATTTCCTTTTTTATGGCTAAATAATATTTCATTGTATTTAGGTACCCCATCTTCTTTAGTCACAGCTTTCTAAAGGACTCCACAATCAAGACCCAAATCAGGAAATCAACTCCAGAACAGAACAAGAAAGATCACAGAATCTACCTAGAAGAACCAGCTAAAGAGACCACAATCAGATCACAAAAAGCAAGGGAAGGTAGTGTTTCGAGGAGAATGGGGTCCTCAGGGTCAGATCCAACAAAGAAACAAGTAGAGAAACTGGGAAGGAGTCAGGTATTGGCCAAGTGGGGGATTTCCAGGTGAGCAAATGGCTGAAAACCAGATGGTTGACTCATGGGAATGGAGAGGGAGTTGGGTGAGCTGTACATTCTTTTCCTCATCACCGAGCATCAGGATGTAGGAGTCAGGTTTTGACTCATCTCTTCCTTTCAGTTTTGGTAATCAGTGTGTCATCGAGCACTTTCCATTCTTGCTTTAAAATGTCTTGCTCATCCACCATTGGTGGGTATCGAAGAACCCCACTTCCAACACCAAGTTCTGTTCTTCATAACTTCTGTGCCAGTGAATGGACCAACCTCTTCACTATTTTCTCAAACTTCTGCCTCCTCCATCCATTTATCATTTGTACTTTTTCAGTATGCTGCACTTTCATTTGCTGCCAAACCTTCGCATTTGATTTATCATCAGACATTTACTCTGCTCCTATGTTGTTCCAGACATTGGGATGGGGGTTCAATATAGCAATTGTTACCATTTATTGAGCACCTAACTTTGCAAAGTCAACTTGAATGAGGTTCTTACTCATGAGCAGTCTACAGTCTGATGGGAAGAGCAATTAGGGAAGTGATGATCAACCTAGTTATTGGTGATATTTATCACTAGTGATATTCACTGAATATTATCACTGGTGCTATTTCTGGTCCTCTGATTCTTCTATGTGGAGGATAGGTATGACCACATGACTTGCTCTGGTTAGTAAGATGTAAGTGAAAGTGACTTGAGTCATTTCTAGGTGGGAGTTTTAAAAGCCAGCGTGTGACATGCCACATTCCCTTTTTCCTGCTGTGATGAGATGGAACTTCTGTCATCCTGGATCCAAATTATAACCTCCTGTCTCCTCTATTGGGAATGAAGCAGGGGAAAAATGAAACATTTGTTTTGTTAAGTCCCTGGGACTTGGAATTCTTTGTTATAGTGGTGAAATTGGGCAATCCTTTGGTCACAGCATTTGTGAATCACCTAGATATTGCATGCTGGTTTCTCCTTTACTATTATGACCACATTCTTCCTTTTGCTTCTTTTTCTTCTTAAGATTTTTGTTTTATGTGGATCATTTTTCAAGTCTTTATTGAATATGTTGTGATATTCCTTTTGTTGTTTATGTTCTGGTATTTTGGCCAGGAGGCCTGTGGGATCTTAGCTTCCAGACCAGGGGTTGAACCCCAACTCCCTGCATTGGAAGGTGAAATCTTTACCACTGGACCTTCCCTTCCCTTCACTTCTGATTCCTTTCCAAATCCTGCTGCTGCTGCTAAGTCGCTTCAGTCGTGTCTGACTCTGTGTGACCTCATAGACAGTAGCCCACTAGGCTCCTCTGTCCCTGGGATTCTCTAGGCAAGAACACTGGAGTGGGTTGCCATTTCCTTCCTATCACTGTTTAAAAAACAGTTTCAGTGAAGCCTTCTTTTTTGAAAATTGAAGGATAGTTGATTCACAATGTTGTGTTGGTTTCTGGTACAGCAAAGTGATTCAGTTATAAATATATATATGTACATTCTTTTTCATATTCTTTTCTATTATGGTTTATTACATGATATTGAATATAGGGTTTCCCTGATGGGAATACCAGACCACCTGACCTGCCTCTTGAGAAATCTGTATGCAGGTCAGGAAGCAACAGTTAGAACTGGACATGGAACAACAGACTGGTTCCAAATAGGGAAAAGAGTACGTCAAGGCTGTATATTGTCATCCTGCTTATTTAACTTCTATGCAGAGTACATCATGAGAAATGCTGGACTGGATGAAGCACAAGCTGGAATCAAGATTGCCGGGAGAAATATCAATAACCTCAGATATGCAGATGACACTAGCCTTATGGCAGAAAGTGAAGAGGAACTAAAGAGCCTCTTGATGAAAGTGAAAGGGGAGAGTGAAAAAGTTGGCTTAAAGCTCAACATTCAGAAAACTAAGATCATGGCATCTGGTCCCACCACTTCATGGGAAATAGATGGGGAAACAGTGGAAACAGTATCAGACTTTATTTTTTTGGGCTCCAAAATCACTGCAGATGGTGATTGCAGCCATGAAATTAAAAGATGTTTACTTCTTGGAAGGAAAGTTATGACCAACCTAGACAGCATATTAAAAAGCAGAGACATTACTTTGCCAACAAAGGTCTGTCTTGTCAAGGCTATGGTTTTTCCAGTAGTCATGTATGGATGTGAGAGTTGGACTACAGAGAAGGCCGAGCACCGAAGAATTGATGCTTTTGAACTGTGGTGTTGGAGAAGACTCTTGAGAGTCCCTTGGACTGCAAGGAGATCCAACCAGTCCATCATAAAGGAAATCAGTCCTGAATATTCATTGGAAAGACTGATGTTGAAGCTGAAACTCCAGTACTCTGGCCACCTGATGCAAAGAACTGACTCATTTGAAAAGACCCTGATGCTGGGAAAGATTGAAGGTGGGAGGAGAAGGGGACGACAGAGGATGAGATGGTTGGATGGCATCACCGACTCAATGGTCATGAGTTTGAGTAAACTCCGGGAGTTGGTGATGGACAGGGAGGCCTGGTGTGCTGCAGTCCATGGAGTCGCAAAGAGTTGGACACGACTGAGCGACTGAAGTGAACTGAACTGAGCTGAACTGGTAGCTCAGCTGGTAAAGAATTCACCTGTAATGCAGGAGATCCCAGTTCAATTCCTGGGTCAGGAAGATCCACTGGAGAAAGGAACAGCTACCCACTTCAGTATTCTGGGCTGGAGAATTCCATGGACTGTATACTCCATGGGGTCACAAAGAGTCAGACAGGACTGAGTGACTCACTTTTCTTTCCCTTTCATTGAATGTAGTTCTCTGTGCTGCACAGTAGGACCTTGCTGTTTATCTGTTTTACATACAGGAGTGTGTATCTGCTGTTTATCTCTCCCCCTGCCCCCACAAACACAACTCTGTTCTCTACGTCTGTTTCTGTTTCATAGATAAACTCATTTGTATCGAATTTTAGATTCCACATACAAGTGATATCGTATGGTATTTGTCTTTCCCTGTCTGACTTACTTCGCTTGATATGATCATCTCTAGATCCATCCATGTTTCTTAGATGGCATCATTTCATTCTTTTTTATGGCTGAGTAATATTCCATTGCATATATACACCACATTTTCTTTATCCATTCCTCTGTCGATGGACATTTAGGTTGGGTGAAGCCTCCTTTTCATGCTCATAACGTTTACAGTCCCTCCATCACTGTTTAACACCTGCTTGTTTGCTGTGGAGTTTTTGCTGCTGGTTCATAGGTTAGTCTTATTTCACTATTAGGGGCTGAATCATGCCCCACCCCCCCACTGCCATTTACATGCTGAACTTCTAACCCATAGAACTTCAGAGTGTGGCTGAATTTGTAGATGGGGCCTTTAAAGAGGCAATTAATGTAAAATGAAGTCATTATGGTGGGTCCTCCCCCAGCCTGACTGGGATCCTTTTAAGAAGAGGGGCCTAGGGCAGACATGCCCCGAGGCAAGGTGATCATGAAGACAGAGGGAGACGATGCCAGCAGCCAACCAAGGAGAAAGGCCTCAGACATACTGATTTCAGGCTTCCAGCCTCCTGAGCCGTAAGGAAATACAGTTCTGCTGTGTAAGTTGCCCGGTCTGTGGCGCTCTGTTATGTTGGCTCTAAAAGACATTTACCATGAAGACCAAGAACTTCTTGAATGTTGGGACTTGGAAGTTTCTATTCCCTCTTCTTGAAATGCTTTTCCCCTAGATATTCTCATGGCTCCTCCCTCACCTTCAAGGCTTTCTTCAGATGTCACCTTTCTAGTGAGGCCTTTCTGGCTACTCTGTCTGTAATAGGAGCCTGTGCATTTTTCCTATTCCCCATTCCTTTGAATATCTTTTCTTTCCTCTCTCTCTTTTTTAAGGTAGAAGAGTTCTTTTTTTTAAATATTTATCTTTATTAATTTATTTATTCATTTGGCTGCCCCAGTTCTTAGTTGTGGCACACAGGATCTTCCACCGTCTTTGGGGCGTCTTCTAGCTGCGGCGTGAGGAATCTTTAGATGTGGCGTGGGATCTAGTTCTCTGACCAGGGTTTGAACTGGGGCCCTCGGCTTTGGGAACACAGAGTCTTAGCCACTGGACCACTAGCTGCTGCTGCTGCTGCTAAGTCACTTCAGTCGTGTCCGACTCTGTGCGACCCCATGGACTGCAGCCTACCAGGCTTCTCCGTCCATGGGATTCTCCAGGCAAGAACACTGGAGTGGGTTGCCATTTCCTTCTCCAATGCATGAAAGTGGAAAGTGAAAGTGAAGTCGCTCAGTCGTGTCTGACTCTTAGCAACCCCATGGACTGCAGCCTACCAGGCTCCTCCATCCATGGGATTTTCCAGGCAACAGTACTGGAGTGGACCACTATGGAAGTCCCCCAAATCTCGAACAGTTTGCCCAATCTATTATACACTTTACTTATTTATCCTGCTTATTGTTCATTTCTCTCCACTTATATTCCAGAACATCGGCCCTCCCTAGGTAGGACTTTTATCTGTTTGCTGTCTCTCAGCATTTAGAACCGTGCCAGGAGTCAGTAAGTATTCAGCACTGTCTCTGAATGAATGAGCAGAACGATGAATAAAGAATGAGAACTTTCGTGGAACTTCTTTTGAATCCCTCATATTGCCTTGGCAGTGCAAAGTATATAGTAGTTGCATAATAAAAGCAAGATGATTGAATGAGTGAAATCACAGCTTCTTCCCAGGAATGTAGGTCTTAAATTTTTTTCTTTAATTTGGAGTATAATTGGCTCAGATGGTAAAGAATCTGCTTGCAATGCGGGAGACCTGGGTTTGATCCCTGGGTTGGGAAGATCCTTTGGAGGAGGGCATGGCAACTCAATCCAGTATTCTTGCCTGGAGAATTCCCATGGACAGGGGAGCCTGACAGGCAGTAGTCCATGGGGTCACAAAGAGTCAGACATGACTGAGCGACTAAGCACAGTGCACAGCACATAATTGCTTTGCGATGTTGGTTAGTTTCTGCTATGCAACAACATGAATCAGCTATATGTGTACATACATCCCCCATCCTCTGTGTTTCCCTCCCACACTGCACCCCTCTAGGTCGTCGGAGAGCATCCAGCTGAGCTCCCTGGGCTATACAGCAGGTTCCCACAACCTGTCTATTTCACGCATGGTAGTGTATATATACCAATGCTACTCTCTCAATTCATCCTACCTTCTTCTTAAATTTTTCTGAAGATTGAAGTAAGCCAGAAAGAAAAACACAAGTGCAGTATACTAATGCATATATATGGAATTTAGAAAGATGGTAACGATAACCCTGTATGCGAGACAGCAAAAGAGACACAGATGTATAGAACAGTCTTTTGGACTCTGTGGGAGAGGGAGAGGGTGGGATGATTTGGGAGAATGGCATTGAAACATGTATAATATTATATAAGAAACGAATTGCCAGTCCAGGTTCAATGCATGATACAGGATGCTTGCGGCTGGTGCACTGGGATGACCCAGAGGGATGGTATGGGGAGGGAGGTGGGAGCGGGGTTCAGGATGGGGAACACGGGTACACCTGTGGCAGATTCATGTTGATGTATGGCAAAACCAATACAATATTGTAAAGTAATTAGCCTCCAATTAAAATAAATAAATTAAAAAAAAGAATTCTATCTGGAATTTTAGGTAGAGACTTGCTAATAAAAGACAAGATGAATATGGGCTAGCATAAGGAAGACAGAGTCTGAAGGTTGGTAATGCAAACGAGTCTGAGAAATATGGACACAGGAAATCATGTCCATAGGATTCAGGGTAGGAGAGTGGAAAACTCACAGTTTTGGGGTCACGGTTATGAAGTTTTGGCTGTGAGTAACAGAAAACTCAACTCACTTTTTTTTAATTGAAGTATAATTCATATAATATAAAATGAACCACTAGTCATTTAAAAATATGCAATTCAGTGGCATTTGGTACATTCACAATGCTGTGCAACGATCACAAGACATTTTCATCACCCTAGAAGGAAACCCCATATTTATTATTGTCTTTTGTTGGCTCTCATAGCCACAGGTCTAGTGGGATGTGGGCTTCAGGCAGAGTTTGATCAAGGATCCAGTTTTATCTGTCTGCTATTCTTTCAGCATTCACCTTCCCTGAGAGCTGGTTTTGTTTCCCTGCTGGCTACTCTCAGCTTTGCACAATGGTTGTTATGCCAGGTAAGAAGGCCCTTGCTTACATCTAGGAAGAAGGAAAGACTGGCTTCCTGGGATGCTCTCTTTAGAACAAGAAGCTTCCTTACCAGAGCCTCCTCCTGCGCTGTAAATCTTTCCTTGGATCATTTTGATCCTTGCTGTCCCCTGCCACCCATCCATAAACCAGTTGCTAACAATGGTTGACGGTTGTTGTTGTCATTCAGTCACGAAGTTGTGTCCAACGCTTTGCAGCCCCATGGACTATAGCATGCCAGGCTTCTCTGTCCTCCATTATCTCCCAGAGTTTGCTCAAATTCATGTCCATTGAGTCAGTGATGCTATCTAAGCATCTCATCCTCTGCCGCCCCCTTTCTCCTTTTGCCCTCAATCTTTCCCAGCATCAGGGTCTTTTCCAGTGAGTCAGCTCTTTGCATCAGGTGGCCAATGTACTGTAGCTTCAGCTTCACCATCAATTCTTCCAATGAATAGAGTTGATTTCCTTTAGGACTGACTGGTTTGATCTCTTTGCAGTCCAAGGGACTCTTAAGAGTTTTCTCCAGCACAATTTGAAAGCATCATTTTTTGGTGCTCAGCCTTCTTTATGGTCTGGCTCTGATGTACTTTCTAGTAGTACATGACTACTGGAAAAATCATAGCTTTGACTATACGGACCTTTGTTGGCAAAACAAGCATCTTTTAATTTCATGGCTGCAGTCAACGTCCGCAGAGATTTTGGAGACCAAGAAAATAAAATCTGTCATTGCTTCCACTTTTCTGCCTTCTATTTGCCATGAAATGATGGGACTGGATGCCATGATCTTAGTTTTTTAAATTATGGTTGACCATAATCCACCTAAGGGCTTTGCTCATAGCTCAGTTGGTAAAGAATCTGACTGCAGTGAAGGAGACCCTGATTCAATTCCTGGGTTGGGAAGATCTCCTGGAGAAGGAAATGGCAACCCACTCCAGTATTCTTGCCTGGAGAATCCCCTGGGCAGAGGAGCCTGCAGGCTACAGTCGATGGGGTCGCAAGAGTCGGACATGACTTAGCAACTAAACCACTGCATAATCCACCTAAATTAGCTAGTTAGATGGCTGGGCTCTAGACCCACTGCTTGAGATGAGCATGAGTGTGCATTCCTAATCCATCAGCTCCTAGCTGTGTGATTATTCACTGATGACTCAACCTCTCTGAGCTTCAGTTTCCTAATCTGTGAAATGGAGATCATAATGACACCTGTTCCTAGAGTTCCTAGGAGGATAAAGTGAGTGACAGATATAAAACACCCAGTGTAGTCACTGACAATTTTTCCCACAACCAACATCCTAGCAGATAAAGGCATTAGCAATAGCAGCTATGTGCTGCTGCTTTGCACAAGTCCTGGATCACCCTTTACACAAGCTAAATACGCAGTGGTGCCCCCTGGAATTGTATAGCATGGCCAATTTCCAAAATGTTTTCTAAGGATTAACTTAAGGATCTTAGGACTTCCCTGGTGGTGCAGCAGACAAGAATCCGCCTGCCAATTCAGGGGACACAGGTTTGATCTCTGGCCTGGGAAGATTTCACATGCCTCGGAGCAACTAAGCCCTGTGCCCCAGCTACTCAGCCCGAGCTCTAGAGCCTGTGAGCTGTGTGTCTGTGTGTCTGTGTGTCGCAACTACTGAAGTGCACGCACCCTAGAATTCGCACGCCACGACTACTGAGCCCCCGAGCCCAGAGCCTATGGAGAAGGCGCTGCAGTGAGAAGCCTTCGCACAACAAAGAGTAGCCCCCGCGTGTCGCAAGCAGAGGAAGCCTACGCACAGCTATGAAGACCTAGCACAGCCAAAAATAAATAAATGATGTTTTCTTTAAAAAGAAATCTTACGACAACTCCATGAGTTAGGTAGTATCATTGGCCCTGTTTTGCACATGGGGACTCTGAGGCAAAGACAGGTAAGGTCACTTGCCCTGGATCACACAGGGCTCATGTGACGCTTGAGCCCAAGCAGCCTGCCTCCAGTTCTTGTTCCTTGTAACCACCGAGCTGTTGGTCTCCAGTGTATGCGTGTGTGCTCAGTTGCCGAGTCGTGTCCGACTCTGTGACCCTATGACCCTATGGAGTGTAACTCACCAGGCTCCTCTGTCCACGGGATTTCCCAGGCAAGAATACTGCAGTGGGTTACCATTCCCTCCTTCAGGGGATCTTCTTGACCCAGGGGTTGAACCCAGGTCTCCTGCGTGTCCTGCATCTGTTTCCAGGCGGATTCTTTACCACCGAGCCACTTGGGCAGCTCCTTGGTCATCAGTACTGCCAGCCGTTGTGCTCAGCCCCCAGCGTTTCATCAATGAGGCACAAATCATCAATACCATTTACAGGTGCACTGAAACAATGCCCTAGTGCTGGGCAGGTCAGTTGCAGGAGCTGGGATCGAACTCATGCCTGCTTGACGCAAGCGTGCAGCCTCTTAACCCCTGTACCAGGTATCACAGAAGGTTTGCACCAACCTGAGCTCCCAAGAGACAACCAAGATGGAAATCCAAGTCATTATTGTGATGGTTGCAAATATTTTAGTGAGTGGGTTTCAAACACTGTAAACAGGTTTAGTCGTCTTCCGCTTTTTTTGCAGTGAGGCAATTTACTCAGCACAGAGTAACCTGAGCTAAATTTAACCAACCAAAAAGCTGGTGAGCCAGGGCAGGAGCCTGGAGGAGGGACTACCTAGGCAGCACCACATAAGATAGCTCGGTGCTCTGTGATGACCTAGAGGGGTGGGATGAAGGGGTGGGATGAAGGCGAGGGAGGGAGGTTCAAGAGGGAGAGGATATGTGCTGGGAGAGATTGAAGGCAGAAGGAGAAGGAGGTGACAGAGGATGACATGGTTGGATGGCATCATTGATTCAATGGACATGAACTTGGGCAATCTTCAGGAGGTGGTGAGGGCAGGGAAGCCTAGCATACTGCAGTCAGTGGGGTTGCAAAGAGTCAGACATGACTTGGCGACTGAACAAATAGCTGATTCACTTTGTTGTAGCAGAAACTAACACAACATTGTAAAGCAATTTTACTCCAGTAATAATGATAATAATAAAAAGGCAGCCAGTGCATCCCAGTGCCTTGGAGCCCAGTCGGTGTTGGGGCAGGAAGGGGGTAGTGCTCCCAGGACCTTAACATGGATTGTAGTCATGCCTTTGGACACTGGGGCCAAACCTTTTGCATCACTCCATCACCAATCTTTCCCACAACTGTGCCTTGTCAGTCCCATTTTACAGATAAGGAAACTGAGGCATGGTGATTGTAATCACTCTATCTCCTGCAGATCCCAGTTTAAAAGTTGTTGTTTTTTTTGCCACACCCCATGCCTATGTGGGATCTTAGTTCCCAGACCTGGGATTGAACCCGAAATGCCCTGAATTGGAAGCGTGGAGTCCTCACCATTGGACTACCAGGGAAGTCCCATAAATGTATAACATTTATCTTAAGTTATCTTTACACATTTGTGGCCTGATCAATAACCCTTATCTCTTTATTAGAACATCAGCTCATTGAGGACAGGGATATTTATTTTGTTCACAGCTGTATCCTCAGACTAGAACAACATTTGGCATACAGCAGGTGCTCATTTGTTGCCTCTCTGACTGGTGTTTTGATTGAGTGACCCAGATAGTTCATTAATGTGCACTGGATTCCACCCTGAAGGGGTCCAGAAATTCTGAATTTTCAAGTGGGAGAAAGCCTAAAAATATGGCCAAAGGAGTCAGCTTGGCTCATTCAGTGTCTTAGCAAGGCTAAGACTCTAATGAGAGCTGCTACATCCATCGGAGGGGAAATGTCAGCTGTCCTGAGAGGGAGGCTGCTGTGTGCAGTGGAAGAGCAGAGAATTGAAAATCGTGTGTGATCTTTCTTGTTTCGTGGGCAATTGTAATGCGGTCCAAGGGTTTTGTGGCTCCAAGCCCAGCTGCAAGATGGACGGTTGGCTGTGTGTCTTGAGCAGGGTCCCTGGCCTCTGTGAACCCATTGCCACATCTGAAGAATGGAGACAAGAGAGTCTCTCTCCCAGTTTTGTTAGAAGAACCCTAGGGAAGACTCTGGCTTGGGTGTCTTGTGTGCAGTAAATAAACTCTCTCCAAATGAGGCAGCGTTACATTGCTATTAGAATCAACTCATAATTATTAGTAATGAATATTCCTGATGATTAATGTTATTATCATTAGAGTAATCATTAAGACTGTTATAGCCACAATAGTCAGGGGGCAGCTGTAACATAGCAGTTCAGAGACTCGACAGTTGGCCCAAATGGTCTGGGTTCGAGTCCTGCTTCTGCCACTTACAAGCTGTGTGACTTTGGGGAAGTCACTTCACCTCTCTGGGCCTTGGTTTCCTTATCTGTAGGGTGGGATGGTGATCACATCTGCCTCGTAAGGTGAGTTAATATGTGTAAAGTGCCTGGTATGTAGGTAACACTAGGAAAGTACTTCCTATTTAATCTTTTAAAACATTTTTATTTATTGATTTATTTTTGGCTGTGCTGGGTCTTCACTGCTGTGCAGGCTTCTCTCTAGCTGCAGTGAGCAGGGGCTGCTCTCTAGTTGCAGTACATGGGCTTCTCATTGCGGTGCCTTCTCTTTTTGTGGAGCACAGGCGCTAGGGCATGCGGGCTTCAGTGGTTGCGATTCCTGGGCTCTGGAGCACAGGCTCAATAGTTGTGGTGCATGGGCTTAATTGCTCCACAGCATGTGGGATCTTCCAGGACCAGAGATCGAACCCATGTCTCCTGCATTGGCAGGTGGATTCTTTACCACTGAACCACCAGGGAAGCCCCCTATTTATTCTTATTCCTCTTGTCACTACTATGAGATCTGTCAAGTTTGAACCTTCCCTGTAATTTGAGATTTCTTCTTTGTGCAGAAAAATGGGTAATAAAATAGCTCTTTCCAAAATAACCTCTTTGGATGGTGTCTACACCCCTGAGTGGCTTCCCTCTTCTGTTCCTCTCCAGCACTTCCGTCCCTTCCCCCAGTTCTTGCGTATGTGTTAGTCACTCAGTTGTGTCTGACTCTTTGCGACTCCATGGACTGTAGCCCACCAGTCTCCTCTTTCCGTGGAATTCTCCAGGCAAGAATACTGGAGAGGGTTGCCATTTCCTTCTCCAGGGGATCTTCCTGACCCAGGAATTGCACCCAAGTCTCCTGCATCACATGTGGAGTCTTTATCGTCAGAGCCACCAGGGACTCCCAGTTCTTACGAAGATGCTGAAGGTCAGTGGAAAGGTGAGAGAGATCCAGCCCAGGCTGGATCTATTTGAAGGGCAGAAAGAGAGACAGACGTAGAAGACAGACTTGTGGACACAACGGGAGAAGGAGAGGGCGGGACAAACAGAAAGAGTGGCATTGGCATGTATACACTACCATGTGTGAAATAGACAGCTAATGGGACGATGCACAACACAGGGGACTCAGCTCGGTACCCTGCGATGGCTGGGATGGGTGGGAAGGGGGGAGAGTGATGAACCTGCAAATAGGTTCATCAGGACCGTTTTTCTAGATTCCATATATGTGCATTAATATACGATATTTCTAATATTTACCAAGGTGTAAAGATTAGGATCTTCAACAGGCTTGCATTCACACAGTTGATGTGCCAGGAGGATTTTGGTGTGTCTTGAAATGGTCAAAGTGTCACCAAAGCATTGCATCTCAAGATGGCCAGTACCATGGTTCCCACATACTAATGACCAAGGATAAAGGCTTTCTTCAGAATGGCTTTCGCACATCAGAAGCAAACACAAGAAGTAGATGAACAAGGCAGAGCTGAAATTGCCAAGGGTGTCAACTTGAGAGATGACAGAGAGAGCATCAGTCTTGCCACTTGCTTTCTTTTTTTGTGGTTTATCAGAGGATATTGAATTTAGTTCCCTGTGCTACACAGTAAGGACCCTCTTGTTTATCCATCCTATATATGATAGTTTGCATCTGCTAACCTCAAACTCCCAATCCATCTCTCTCCTACCCCCTCCCCCTTGACAACCAAGTCTGTTCTCTGTGTCTGGGAGTCTGTTTCTGTTTTGAAGGTAAGTTCATTTGTGTATATTTCAGATCTCACATACAAGTGATATCATATGGTGTTTGTCTTTCTGTATCTGACTTCCTTCACCTAGTATGATAATCTCTAGGTCCATCCATGGTGCTGCAGATGGTGTTATTTCATTCTTTTTCATGGCCAAGTAATATTCCACTGTGTACATGCACCACATTTTCTTTATCTATTCAGCTATTAATGGACATTTAGGTTGCTTCCATGTCTTGGGTATTGTGAACACTGCTTCAGCGGACAAGGGATGCATGTATCTTTTTGAAATAGAGTTTTGTCTGGATATAGGCCCAAGAATGGAATTGCTGGATCATATGGTAGCTCTATTTTTATTTTTTTGAGGAACCTCCATACTGTTCTCCATAGTGGCTCCATCCATTTACATTCCCGCCAACAATGTAGGAGGGTTCCCTCTTCTCCATGCCCTCTCCAGCATTTGTTTGTAGACTTTTAATGATGGCCGTTCTGACTGGTGTGAGGTGGTACTTCATTGTAGTTTTGATTTGCACTCTCTAATCATTTTGCTTCTCTCTCAAAAGAAACCTCTTTGAGGGGGAATGAGGGATGCAGAAAGAATAGCCTTGAGGAAGGGAGAGGTGAAGCCCCAGGATGGCAGCAGGGGCAGAAAAGAAAGAGACCAGTTTCTTTAAGCTGCCTCAGCCTGAACATGTCTCTTTGGAAGGCAGAGAAAGAATATGCAGAGGTGGCTGAGGACCCACTGGCCACAAACTTTAAATCATGGAAAACGCCAGACAAGGATTGCCTGGATCAGGGGGAGGCAGGTGGGGCATTTGGTTTGCATGCAGAATTTAAGAGGCACCCCCAAAACTCAGTCTTCAAGATACATATTTTAATGCAATATTTGAAAACATAAAAGTCAATGCAGAAATCCTTCATGAACAAAATACCACCATTGTATTTTTTTAGTGTTTTTCTTTGAAAGTTTTGTTTTATTTTTGGTCGCTGTGTCTTCATTGCTTCATGGGCTTTTTTCCTCTAGTTGCGGCAGGTAGGGTGGTTGCGGTGCACAGGCTTCTCGTTGCGGTGGCCTCTCTTGTTGCAGAGCACAGGCTCTAGGGCATGTGTCTGCTGTCACATCACAAGAAATGCCGGGCTGGATGAGTTACAAGCTGGAATCAAGGTGAAGTGAAGTGAAGTGAAGTTGCTCAGTTGTGTCCAACTCTGTGACCCCATGGACTGTGGCCCGCCAGGCTCCTCTGTTCATGGGATTCTTCAGGCAATAATACTGGAGTGGGTTGCCATTTCCTTCTCCGGGGGATCTTCCCAACCCAGGGATCGAACCCGGGCCTCCTGCATTGCAGGCAGACGCTTTATCCTCTGAGGCACCAGGGAAGCCATCAACAAGCTCAGATAAGCAGATGATACCACTCTCAAGGCAGAAAGCCAAGAGGAACTAAAGAGCCTCTTGATGAGGGTGAAGGAGGAGAGTGAAAGAGCCGGCTTAAAACTAAATATTAAAAAAACTAACATCATGGCATCCGGCTCCATTACTTCATGGCAAATAGAAGGGGCAAAGGTGGAAGTAGTGGCAGATTTCCTCTTCTTGGGTTCTAAAATCACTGCAGATGGTGACTGCAGCCCTGAAATCGGAAGACAATTGCTTCTTGGCAGGTAAGCTATGACAAACCTAGACAATATGTTAAAAAGCAGAGACATTACTCTGCTGAGGGAAGTCTGTCTTGTCAAGGCTTTGGTTTTTCCCACTGGTCACATATGGTTGTGAGAGCTGGACCATAAAGAAGGAAGAAGCACTGAAGAATTGATGCCTTTGAACTGTGGTGCTGGAGAAGACTTCTGAGAGTCCCTTGGACAGAAAGGGGACCAAACCAATCAATCTTAAGGGAAATCAACCCTGAATACTCATTAGAAGGACTGATGCTGAAGCTGAAGCTCCAGCATTTTGGTCATCTGATGCGAACAACTGACTCATTGGAAAAGACCCTGATGCTGGGAAAGATTGAGGAGGAGAAGAGGGTGTCAGAGGATGAGATGGCTGGATGGCATCACCAATGCAATGGACGTGAACTTGGGAAAACTCTGGGAGATGATGAGGGACAGGGAGGCCTGGCGTGTTGCCAGGGTGTCCATGGGTTTGCAAAGAGTTGGGCACGACTGGGCCACTGAACAACGACAACTTTTGCTTTTAGGGCTGCCCTGGTGGCTCAGACAGTCAGGAATCTGCCTGCAATGCAGGAGACCCAGGTTAGATCCCTGAGTTGGGAAGATCCCCCAGAGAAGGGAACGGCAATCCACTCCAGTATTCTTGCCTGGAGAATTCCACGGACAGAGGAGCTTAGCTGGCTACAGGCCATGGGGTCGCAAAGAGTTGGATGTGACTGAGTGACTAACACTTAACTTTTTTCTTTCCTCCCTCCTTCATTCTCTCCCTTCCCTTCTAACTTCCTCCCTCCTTCTTTCTTTTAAATAACAGCTTTTAAAATGTGATTTACAATATTATATTAGTTTCAGGTGTACAGCAGAGTGTTTCAGTATTTTTGCAGATTGTATTCCATTATAAGTTATGACAAGATAATGGCTATTAATCCCTGTGCTATGCAATATATCCTTGTGGTTTATCTATTTGTTTATATAGATATATCATATGTTTATAGACATGTATGTCTATATCATATATGTTTATGTATGTATTTATACATAATAGTTTGTATCTGTTAATCCCATGCACCTCTTGTGCCCCTCCCTTTTACCTCTCCCCTTTGGTAAACACGAGTTGTTTTCTATATCTGTGAGTCTGTTTCTGCTTTGCATATACATTCATTTGTATTATTTTTTTAGATTTCATATACAAGTGATATCCTACAGTATTTGTTTTTCTCAGTCTGAGTTTAAATAACAACTTTCTTGAATTCACATCCATAAAATCCACCCCTTTAAAGTGTTTAATTCAGTGCCTTTTTAGAATATTCATAAGGTTGTTCAACCATCACTAACATCTAATTCCAGAACATTTTCATCATCTCCCTAAGAATCCCATATGCATTCTAGACTATTGTCTTCTGGGTTCAACATAAAAACAAAATGACTTAGCTCAGGTCTTACCTGACCAGCTTACATAAAGCTGATGGCACGTGAGTTTCCCCACCAAGGACTCACCTCTATGATAATCAGATCGGGCACTGGGGTCAGTCAGTCAGAGTTCATAACCCTAGTGTAGGGCCCTGGGTCTCCTTTAGGTACCCAAATCACCCCTTTAAATGCTGGTGTAAGGGGAGGTCCAGGATGGCTTGGAGGAAGCTCCCAGACAGCAGATGGCAGGCCCTCAGGGAGACTAGAAATAGTAGTTATATATCAACTGGAATAAAAGTATTTCACAGTTGCAACAGCCCAAAGGGTGAACAACAATTGCGATTATATCCTCCCAGTTGGAGATTTCTTCTTTTAAACACTAACTTCCCAATTAGACCTTGAGCTATTTAAGAGCAGCGATCCACAAATCAGTTATCAGTGGCCTCGGTGCATACATGGCCATTTCGTGAGTGCCCAACAAACGTTTGTCCAATTGAAATTTAAAGCCTGGAGAGTAACCAAGTTTGTGGGGGGAAAAGATGGTGAGACTGGTTTCCCCAACGATGAGCTTGCAAGAAGAGTACTCCTTTTTGGAGGGGTGCAGCTTGTTGGACAGTGATGTGGTTAAAAGGTGGAATCTTGCACTTATCCATGTTACCTCCTTACTGTGTCACCTGGAATGGCCTTGACCTTTTTATGTTTCCAGGTCTGTAAGTTGGAGGTGATAATAATTCCTCCTCTGGCTGAGTTTGGGGTCTCCGGAGGCAGATCCCGAGATAAGAATTCAAGTGCAGGACTTCTCTGGTGGTCCAGTGGTTAAGACTCCGTGCTTCCAATGCAAGGGATGCAGGTTCGATCCTTGATGGGGGAAACAAGTTTCCACATGTTGCATGTTGTTGGTCAGTTGCTCAGTTGTGTCTGACTCTGCCACCCCATGGACCACAGCGTGCCAGGCTTCCCTGTCCTTCACCATCTCCCGGAGTTTGCTCAAACTCATGTCCATTGAGTTGGTGATGCCATCCAACCATCTCGTCCTGTGTTGTCCCCTTCTCCTCCTGCCTTCAATATTTCCCAGCATTAAGGTCTTTTCCAATGAGCTGGCTCTTCGCATCAGGTGGCCAAAGTATTAGAGCTTCAGCTTCAGCATCAGTCCTTCCAATGAATATTCAGAGTTGATTTCCTTTAGGATGGACTGGTTGGATCTCCTTGCAGTCCCAGGGACCCTCAAGAGCCTCTTCAACACCACAGTTCGAAAGCATCAATTGTGTGGCGCTCAGCCTTCTTTATGGTCCAGCTCTCACATCCGTAAGTGACTACTGGAAAAACCATGGCTTTAACTATCTGGACCTTTGTCAGTTAAAAAAAAAAGATCGCAAAAAATTAATTGCCCATACTTATGTGGAAGGTGATCCCAGGAAACCCTAGGAGAGAAAGGGGAAACAGGGAGAGGAACTAGCTGGTGGGTGGTGTGTTATCAAACCAGTTACCACTGTGGGAACTGGGGCTCTGTTCCAACAGCGACCTCCATGAGGCAGCAGACAGCATGCTCTTCAGAGTCATCCTGCTTGAGTAGAGATGGAGCTAGCATGTTTATCCACCAGTTCCCATCTGATGTTGGTTGAGGACATTAATTACTTCTGGATGTTAACCACCCAGCACTTCTGTCTGTCTTCCCTCTCTTAAAACTCACCAGGGGCGATGTCATGGGTGGGACGTCCAATAGCAGCTGGCCTAGGGTTCTTATGAAAATTTGCTGAAACAATGCAAAAATTTTGAAACAATTTCAAACAAAAATTTTGAAACAATTTCAAAATTTGCTGAAAACCGCAGGTCCTCAGCGTTGGGTGCTCTTATCTCTGAAGCTCTTATCTTATCTCTTAGCTCCCAAGCTCAATGTAAAGAAGGCAAATATAAGGTTAGGTGAGGCTGCTGTAACAAAGAGGCCAGTACTAATTCAGTGACTTAAAGAGGGTGGGAGTTTAATCCTCTCTTTTGTTGTAGACTGGATTGGTGGTGTGGCTCTGCTCCAGGCAATCATTCAGGGGCCAGGTTCCTTCTATTCTCTGGTTCTGCCATTGAGTAGATGCTATTGATGCTTCACCCATAACTCCCCGGCACTTTTGGACCTGCAATTACCATTCTCAACAGACAGCACCTGCACCTCTCTGTCTGAGAGCTTTTCCTGGTAGCTGGAGCTCACTGGGTGGACAAGCAAGGTAAGCTTGAAACGCTGGAGAACTTCCCCTCTCCAGGGAGCAACTCCCAGCAATGACCACTGAGGCTTGGTGGATAAATACCACAACTCCCTCCCGCTTGCGTGGGATGGCTTTGAAGTGTGTTCTCTGCTGCCTTCTAGCACTCTAGCAGGATTGAATCTCAGGCACCCATGGTGGTAACTGGCTGCCTTCCCTACTCTGCCATACTTCCCCACTCCCTTGCTGTATTTTTTTCTGGGATCACTTCACAAATAAATATTTACATTTGAAACCTTGTCTCAGGGTCTCCTTTTGGGGAACTCAAGCCTAGATAGCATCATTCTTTAGGTATTGTCATTTGCTGGCTCACCAAAGGTGGCAGCTAAATGGGAAGAGATGTCCTTTTCCTTAAGGTCCAGAATGCATTTCACTGATCATTTGACCACACTGAATCACAAGGGTAGCTGGGAAATGTAGTCCATCTTCATGCTAGGAGATTGGTGAATATGACTAATCTCTTCTGCAAAGGTGATTGATGGAGAATGAAAATGTGACAACCTTTTTTTGTAAAGTGCACAGCTCGCTTGTGGATAGCATCGTGTTCATAATCACGTCTTCCTCCCTGAGTTAACCTAAAGTTTTCTTTTTGACTCATTTCCAAGAGCAAAACAAGTTACCTGCCATGAAATCTTAGTATAACAGCGCCTGAAAAGTGAAATGTAGAGAAATCTGCCTTTTTTTTTTTCTGATTAGATGATACATTTATGGATTAGATGTCTGGACCCTAAATTACCTGCCCTGATACAAGCCTGCCAAACAGACAGTCACAGAGCCCCAAAATACGCATGCATTTTTTTTTTAGTTAGGTTGACCTAGTATTTGTACCCAGTTTTCTTGGGAACACTTTCTGGCTAAATATTCTTTAGAGGGCTTAAAAATATGTTTTAAAGTGAGCTCTATTATCATTTTCTGTGGGGGGAAGGGGAAGTTGCTGGTGAAGCTTAAACATCCTGACTCTTTTCTCTAGAGGAAGCAGGTATGGGTGGGAATGTCTCCAGCCTGCCAGGCAATGCATCCAGAGCCCAGAAAAGCTGGTTCTTCATCCTTTTTGCCTTGGAAGCATTTTTTTTCCACCACCCCAGCATCTTGCCAGCCAGTTCTTCCATGCTCTCCTTTTCCTCCCCCGACTCAGAGCCTTTCTTCAAAGCTCTCAGATTAAAAAGTGCTGAGGCCAGTGTCTCTCAGTGCTCTGCCATCCTGTTGCCATGGCAAAAGGAGCTGACAAAGATGCACTAACTCATTCCTCCTCGGGACTAGCAACCTGGGACCATGGTTCAACCTAGGGCTTTAGCCCCTCATAATTCCCAGTAGCAGCCCGCAACCAGCTAGAGTATCACCCTTATTTATTATTTACTTACTTGTTTGTTTATTTAGTCATTGCATTGAAAAAGTCTTTTAAAAAATGAAATGTGCAAAGCATATATACTTTAACTTCATAGCTTCTTGAATTCTTTTTTATTTTTAATTGGAGGATGGTTGCTTTGCAGTGTTGTTAGTATCTGCCATATAACAATGTGAATCAGCCATATGTACACATATGTGCCTCCGTCTTGGGCCCCCTGCCCACTCTCCCCCCATCCCACCCCTCCTGGCCATCGCAGGGTACAGAGCTGAGTCCCCTGTGCTGTGCAGCATCCCATTAGCTGTTTCACGCATGGTAGTGTATACATGCCAACACCAGTCTTTGCGTTTGTCCCTCTCTCTCCTTCCCCCGTTGTGTCCACAAGTCTGTCTTCCATGTCTGTGTCTCTCTTCCTGCCCTGCAAAGAGGTTCAACAGGACCGTTTTTCTAGATTCCATATATTTGCATTAATATACGATATTTCTAATCTTTACCAAGGTGTATAACAAGGCCAACATATTCAGATCCAGATGTAGAACAACCCTGCCCCCCCACAAGCCTCCTCAATGCCCCTTCCCAGTGTCCCCCATTATTCTATTCTATTACTATTGGTTAAGTTTACCTATCTTTGAACTTCAATACATGGAAACCCCCACTGTATTCTTACTCTTTGCCATAGACAATTGTCATTTTCCCAGCTATAATTGTAACTAAAAACATTTTTATGAAACTTTGCTGTATTTGATTGACTTATGACAATAATGGCAAGTGTTTTCGTTGTTCTTACTGTATTCTGGACACTGGTCTGAGTGCCTTGCTTATATCAATTCTTTTTTTTAAAAGCTATTTTTATTTATATGGCCGTACTGGGTCTTCGTTGCAGTGTGCGGGTTCTTTAGTTGCAGAGTGTGAGATCTAGTTCTCTGACCAGGGATCAAACCTGTGTCTCCTGCATCAGCAGATGGATTCTTATCCACTGGATCACCTAGGAAGCCCTGAATTCTTATTTAAAACAAAAATCAGTGTTTTGAAATGACTGAATTTATCCTTTAACTCCCACCCCCACCTCAAGATGAGGCTTCCTTGGTGGCTCAGACACTAAAGAGTCCTCCTGCAGTGCAAGAGACCTGGGTTCGATCCCTGGGTGGGGAAGATCCCCTGGAGAAGGAAAGGCAACTCACTCCAGTATTCTTGCCTGGAGAATTCCATGGACAGAGGAGCCTGGTGGGCTACCGTCCACGGGGGTCACAAAAGAGTCAGACATGACTGAGAGACTAACACTTTCCACCTCAAGATCATACCCATTCATGGTGGTAATGGTGCTTTAGAATTTTTCCTATTTGTGTACTAAAGGAAAATTAGCATAATACATACCTATGGTTTTGAAATGTGCTCTTTTCCACTTTATAAGGTATGATGACGTTGTCTTTATGTTGCGGGTTAGGATTTCTTCCAAACCTTCACTACACATTGTTGAATGAGCACCTCCTATGTGCTAATCTGTGTTCCAGGGCTTGGGATCCATCAATGCCTTCCTTTGAAAATATTTTTTTAAAGTCCCTGCCTTATCTCCTGCTTTATTTTGGCTCCCCATTCTCATCTGTGAAATGGGGATAATGCTAGGACCTACCTCACAGTTTGGAGAAGGATGAATTGTGTTACTCTATATGGCAGGTTGTCAGCTAAGTGCCTGACATACAGTCAGAGCTATATTTATTAGCTCTTGCTATGATCATTTCTCGGAGAAGGCAATGGCACCCCACTCCAGTACTCTTGCCTGGAAAATCCCATGAACGGAGGAGCCTGGTAGGCTGCAGTTCATGGGGTCCTAAGAGTCGGACACGACTGAGCGACTTCACTTTCACTTTTCACTTTCATGCATTGGAGAAGGAAATGGCAACTCACTCCAGTGTTCTTGCCTGGAGAATCCCAGGGACGGGGGAGCCTGGTGGGCTGCCGTCTATGGGGTCACACAGAGTCGGACACGACTGAAGCGACTTAGCAGCAGCAGCAGCATGATCATTTCTCCTTTATCTTTTCCCTTCTTTTCTTCCTCCATCCGTTTCTCTTTTGCGTGCCTTCTCCCTTTTCCTTTTCATAGGGAGGAAGGGTGCTTGAATTCCAACAGTTTTCTGTGTGGGTCTGTTACCAGTGGCTGGGAAGAGAAGAATGAACTAAATTAGAAGATGCATTTGGCTAGCTCAGGGAGCAGTGGTGGAGAGTTGGAGCCAGCTGGAATGAAATAGACACATCTTCCTCCCTTTTTCCATCCGATCTCCCCCGCCCCCTCCTCAGACAAATTATTTCTCATTGTTTCTGGGGATCCAGAGGAGCTGAGCCTGGCAGGTGGGCACGGGGGGGCCGAGGCTGGACACTCACAGCAGAAGATGAAAGAAAGGCCGGCTGCTGGCAAGAGCCACCCACTCCTGTATCTGCCTGTCTCCGAGGTCCCTCTGTTCCCTTCCCACACACCTTGCCTGCTATTTAATCGGGGGAGAGAATGCAAGCCTGAGCCCTGAAGCCACCATCCGGCCTTTGTTTTTCTTTCCTTTTATAAAAATAAATCCATTGTCAGAGGAAGGTGACACTTTTACTATTTAATCATTCATTTACTTGTTCATTCAACACAACAGCTATTTACTGGGTGCCGCCGGGGTCAGCACTGTGAACACAAATGTAAAAAGGCCCTCATACTTCCTTGCCAAGACTGAGCAGTCTAGTGCAGCTGAAACACAGATCAACAGTCATCGCGGTGTCAGACAAATGCTGCAGTGGGGAACATGCAGAGTGCAGTGGGAACCCCCCTAGCTTTGCTCTGTGGAATCGTGGAAGCTTACCCAGTGGAGGAAACGTTGAGTAGTCAGCTGAAGTTTGTTAGGCTGATAAATGTGCTGGTCTTGGGGAGGGCATTCCAGATGGATAGGAAAACCCAGAGTTATCATTTTTTTGGGCTTCCCTGGTAGCTCAGCTGGGAAAGAATCGGCCTGCAATGCAGCAGACCCTGGTTCGATTCCTGGGTCGGGAAGATCCCCTGGAGAAGGAATAGGCTACCCGCTCCAGTATTCATGGGCATCCCTGGTGGCTCAGATGGTAAAGAATCCACCTGCAATGCGGGATACCTGGGTTCAATCCCTGGGTCGGAAAAATTCCCTGGAGGAGGGCATGGGAACCCACTCCAGTATTCTTACTTAGGGAATCCCCATGGACAGAGGGCTCTGGTGGGCTACAATCTGGGGCCGCAAAGAGTCGAACACAGCTGAGTGACTAAACACAGCATATCATTCTTTTAGTTGTAAGAGGTGGAAACACAATGCAGACTGACTCAGGTTAAAAAAAAAAAAAAGAGTGGTGGTACTGGTGAATTTTATTGATTCAGATAACTTTAAAATAAGACTTCAGTGGTTGTATCCAGGGACTGAAATAAGGTTGGGTTTTAGGAATGGCTGCATTCTGGGGCTGGAACGAGGTCCTCAACCCGTGGCATATTAATAATAAAAAATATCTGGGCTTTGTCCCCAGTTCCAGAATACGGCTTCTAAAACCCCTGGGATCTTCAGAGTGATGAGTGCTTTTGGTATGGAGGGGCTCCTGTTTGTCAGCAACTGTTCCGATGGAGGGGGGTGCAAAAGATAAGCCGCAAGCTGTCCTGTACTCTCAGGAGTCTTACGTTCTAGATGGAGCAAGCAGCCATGGTGAGATAGGGATACACAGGGACTCCAGGGGCGACTGGTTGGTTCTTTTGAGAACTATTAGAAAAGAATTTATAAAGTGTGGGGTTCTTTTTAAAATTCATTCATTCATTAATTTTTGGCTGAGCTGGGTCTTTGTTGCTGTGCACAGGCCTTCTCTAGTTAGGCTCAGTGGGGGCTGTGCTTCCCTGCGGCTCGAGGGCTTCTCATTGTGGTAGCTTCTCTTATTGCGGAGCCCAGCCTTTAGGCTGCATGGGCTTCAGGAGCGGTGGCACCCAACCGTAGTTGCTTCATGGCAGGTGGAGTCTTCCCAGGCCAGGGATTGAACCCATGTCCCCTGCATTGGCAGGCAGATTCTTAACCCCTGGACCACCAGGGAAGTCCCAGTGTGTGATTCTTGATATGGGTTGGTGCGTATCAGACACTCAGGGAGAGAGCGGGTTTCAAGGGTGAAGGGAGACTGGTACCCAAAGGCCTAGAGGTACGATACATCTTTGGAACTGCTGCGGCTGTGCTGTGCTCAGCGTGTCCAACTCTTTACAACCCCATGGACTGTTGCCCTGCCAGGCTTCTCTGTCCTTGGGATTTTCCAGGCAAGATTACTGGAGTGGGTTGCCATTTTCTTCTCCAGATCTTAAGTACTAGAGGAATGGAAAGTGGCTGAGCACAGCTGCCTGTGCTTCTCCAAGAAGCCTGCTCATCTGAAGTTCTGGGGATCTTAAAAAATAAAATGCCAATGCCAGGACCATGCTGCTGACCTAACGAAACACTCTCAGAAGGTAGGTTCTGGGGACTCTAACGGGCAACCAGCATCTCTGGGCTAGAATTTATGGTTCAAGAAGGATGCAGCAAGATAATGATCTGGCACACCGAAATAAAATCAAGGCTTTTGGCTTTATCCAGTGGGCAGAGGGCAATCTCTGGTAACAGTGTGGATGCTGAGTGAGAGGCATAGAGACCTAGAGCAAAGGAGTTAACCAAGAAGCAAGAGTCATTAAACGAATTACCATTGGTTGCTGTGTTGTTCAGTTGCTCAGTCATGTCTGACTCTTTGGAACCCCACGGACTGCAGTATGCCAGGTTCCCCCATCTCCTGGAGTTTGCCCAATTCATGTCCATAGAGTTGATGATGTCATCCAACCATCTCATCATCTGTCGCCCCCTTCTTCTCCTGCCCTCAATCTTTCCCAGCATTGGGGTCTTTTCCAGTAAGTCAGCTCTTTGCATCAGGTGGCCAAAGTATTGGAGCTTCAGCTTCAGTCTTTCCAATGAATATTCAGGGTTGATGTCCTTTAGGATTGACTGGTTTGTTCTCCTTGCTGTCCAAGGGATTCTCAAGAGTCTTCTCCAGCACCACACTTTGGAAGCATCAATTCTTTGGTGCTTACGAGTATATACCCATAAGAATTGAAAGCTGGGTCTTGAAGAGATGTTTGTATAACATGTTCCTCGCAGCACTATCCACAATAGTCAAAAGGTGGAAGCAGCCTAAGTGTTTACTGATGGGTGAGTGGATTTAAAAATGTGATACATACATGTAGTAAAGTATTAATTCAGCCTTAAAAGGGAAGGAAATTCTGACACATGCCATGACACATATGAACCTTGAGGATATTACACTGAGTGAAATAAGTACAAAAGGACTAATACTGTATGATTCCACTTATATAAGATCTCTAAATTAGTCAGAGTCATAGAGGCAGAAAGTGTAAGACAATCCTTAACGCCACTGAGCTGTATATTTCTGCTGTGCTGTGCTAAGTCGCTTCAGTCATGTCCAACTCTTTGTGACTCCGTGGACTATAACCCTCCAGAAGAGAATACTGAAGTGGGTTGCCGTTTCTTCCTCCAGGGGATCCTCCTGACCCAGGGATCAAACCCAAGTCTCTTACGTTCTCCTGCATTGGCAGGCGATTCTTGACCACCAGCACCACCATACACTTAAATGTACTTAAAATGGTAAATTTTATGTTATATGTGTTTTCCCACAATTTAACAAAAAAGAGAGTCACCAAAGAATTTTGAACCAGAGAGTCCTCAGTCAGAGGTGTGAGAAAGAGTCCTCCAGGGGCCGTGTGAGAGATGATGGAAGGAAATTTAATAGGGAGGATACTGCAATGGTCCAGGCAATTGATGTCGGAGACCTGAACTGACTGGTAATGGGGATGAAGAGGAAAGGATGGGCTAGAGGGGCATTTGACAAGTGTCTGGTTGATTATTTGAACAGTGATGGTAAAGAAGGCCTTGAATCTCTTTAGTTCTATCTGTTGTTCAGTTGGTAAGTCGTGTCCAACTCTGTGACCACATGGACTGTAGACCACCAGGCTCCTGTGTCCATGGGGTTTCCCAGGCAAGAATACAGGAGTGGGTTGTCATTTCCTTCTCATGAATTGACAGATTCTTTACCACTGAGCCAATTGGGAAGCCCAGGGAACTATATAACACAGGGAACTATATTCAGTATCTTATAATAACCTATAATGGAAAAGAATCTGAAATGAATATATATACATATTCTGAAAAGATATAGATCCTTATATCTATATATAGCTATAGATATATATGATTGAATCACTTTGCTGCACACCTGAAATCTTGTAAATCAACTATACCTCAAGAAAATAAATAAAAATAAACACACATGATTTAAAAAAGAGTCCATTAAAAATTGCAATTTTTAATTGCAAACACAATACCGTTGTTTCAAAATAAACTTTTAATTTTTATTATGATTATTTTCGGCTTCACCACGTGACATGTGGGAATCTTAGTTCCCTGACCAGGGATTGAACCCATGCCCCCTGCTGTGAAAGCACAGCACCCTCACCACTGGACTGCCAGGGAATTCCCTAAAAGTTTTCATTTTAAAATGATTTTAGATTTACAAAAAGTTGGAAAGATAATGAGGAATTCCTGTGTGCCCCTTGTCCAGTGTCTGCTAATGTTATCATTTTACATTAGTGTGATCATCATAGTGGTACATTCCTATTGACTGAACCACAGATTTTATTCAGATTTTACCAATTCAAAAATGACTATATTTTATAAAATAATTCTATTTATTTTTTGACGGTGCTGGGTCTTTGTTGCTGCTCAGGCTGTCTCCAGCTGTGGTGAGAGGGGGATATGCTTTGGTGCATGGCCTTCTCATTGCAGTGGCTTCTCTTGTTGCAGAGCACGTGCTCTGTGGCACGTGGCTCAGTGACTGCAGCTTCCTGGCTCTAGAGCACAGGCTCTCGAGTGTGGCACACAGGCCTAGTTGCTCTGGGGCACGTAGGATCTTCCCGGACCAGGGATTGAACCTGTGTCTCCTGCATCGGTCAGCCGATTCTTTACCACTGAGCCACCAGGAAAGCCCCAACTATAGTTCTTTAATATCATCAAATATCCGGTTATTATCATCACCACCCTCATTGGTTGATACGTCTCATAAGTCTCTTGAAATCTGTAACTGTTCAACCGCCTTTTTATTTTATTGTCATTTGTTTATGGAAGGAACTGGATCATTTGTCCTGGAGACCATTCCACACATTGAATTTTGCTGATTGTATCATTTGCGTGTGTGCTAAGTCACTTCAGTTGTGTCTGACTCTCTGAAACCCTATGGACAGTAGCCTGCCAGGCTCCTCTGTCCATGGGATTCTCCAGGCAAGAATACTGGAGTGGGTTGCCGTGCCCTCCTCCAGGGGATCTTCCTGACTCAGGGATCAAACCCACATCTCTATGTCTCCTGCGTTGGTAGGCAGGTTCTTTACCACTAGCCGCCAGCTGGCATCCTTTGTAGTGTTGGTTTAGCATGGTCCTCTGTCTTCCAGATGCCCTTTGAACTGGTGCCTAGATCAATCACAGAAAGACAGTATTATAGCTGCACGATTGAGGATGGCTGAGGAAGAGGGAGAAGTTGAGGTTCCCTCCTCCGTCTCACCCACGAATCCCTTCCCTGGTGCCTGAGTGTGATGCGAAGGCAATCTCACAGCATCCCGCCCCCCTGCCCACCATCACTTGTCTTTCCTGTGCTCCAAACAGCTCTCTTGGACCGCTTCTTTTTTATAGACGTATAACTGTGCCTGTTCCCAGGTGCCCCATCATCACCCCTCCTCCCTGACCTGACTACACTCATAGGTGCAATGCTACCCAGCTGTGTAATTTGGGCGACTTACTGACCCTCTCTGGACCTCAGTTTTTTCACCTGTGAGATGGGTTGGCTGTTAGGGTATATCTACATGGCTGTAATGAGTTAATACATCGTTGTTGTTCAGTCGCTAGATTGTGTCCGACCTTTGCGACCCCATGGACTGAAATGCCAGATTTCCCTGACCCTCACCATCTCCCAGAGTTTGCCCAAGTTTGTGTCCATTGACTCAGTGATGCCATCCAATTTGATTGAAATATAGTTGGTTTACAAAGTTGTGTTAACTGCAGGTGTACAGCAAAGTGATTCAGTTAAGCACGCTCAGTCACTCAATCATGTTCAACTCTTTGCAGCCCTAAGTTCTGTAGCCTCCAGGCTCCTCTGTCCATGGAATTGTCCGGTCAAGAATACTGGTGTGGGTTGCTGTTTCCTCCTCCAGAGGATCTTCCCAACCCAGGGGTTGAACCTGTGTCTTCTGCATTTGCAGGCAGATTCTTTACCACTGAGTCACCTGGAAATCCTGCTTCAGTTAGGCATATGTATATATCTTACCTGCCTCCTGAGAAATCTGTATGCAGGTCAAGAAGCAACAAAACCAGACATGGAACAACAGACTGGTTCCAAATTGAGAAAGGAGTACATTAAAGGTTGTATATTGTCACCTTGCTTATGTACTTATATGCAGAGCATCATGAGAAATGCTAGACTGGATGAAGTACAAACTGGAATCAAGATTGCCGTGAGAAATATCAATAACCTCAGATATGCAGATGACACCACCCTTATGGCAGAAAGCAAACAGGAACTAAATAGCCTCTTGATGAGAGTGAAAGAGAAAAGTGAAAACACTGGCTTAAAACTCAACATTCAAAAACTAAGATCACAGCATCTGGTCCCATCACTTCATGGAAAATAGATGGGGAATCAATGAAAACAGTGAAAGACTTAATTTGGGGGGCTCCAAAATCACTGCAGATGGTGACTGCAGCCATGGTATTAAAAGATACTTGCTTGTTGGAAGAAAAGCTATGACTAACCTAGATAGCATATTAAAAAGCAGAGACATTACTCACAAAGGTCCATGTAGTCAAAGCTACAGTTTTTCCAGTCATGTATGGATGTGTGGCCTAGATCTGATAGATAGAGTGCCTGATGAACTATGGAATGAGGTTCGTGACATTGTACAGGAGACAGGGATCAAGACCATTCCCATAGAAAAGAAATGCAAAAAAGCAAAATGGCTGTCTGGGGAGGCCTTACAAATAGCTGTGAAAAGAAGAGAAGTGAAAAGCAAAGGAGAAAAGGAAAGATATAAACATCTGAATGCAGAGTTCCAAAGAATAGCAAGAAGAGATAAGAAAGCCTTCTTCAGCGATCAATGCAAAGAAATAGAGGAAAACAACAGAATGGGAAAGACTAGGGATCTCTTCAAGAAAATCGGAGATACCAAAGGAACATTTCATGCAAAGATGAACTCGATAAAGGACAGAAATGGTATGGACCTAACAGAAGCAGAAGATATTAAGAAGAGATGGCAAGAATACACAGAAGAACTGTACAAAAAAGATCTTCACAACCCAGATAATCACGATGGTGTGATCACTGACCTAGAGCCAGACATCCTGGAATGTGAAGTCAAGTGGGCTTTAGAAAGCATCACTATGAACAAAGCTAGTGCAGGTGATGGAATTCCAGTTGAGCTATTTCAAATCCTGAAAGATGATGCTGTGAAAGTGCTGCACTCAATATGCCAGCAAATTTGGAAAACTCAGCAGTGGCCACAGGACTGGAAAAAGTCAGTTTTCATTCCAATCCCAAAGAAAGGCAATGCCAAAGAATGCTCAAACTACCACACAATTGCACTCATCTCACACGCTAGTAAAGTAATGCTCAAAATTCTCCAAGCCAGGCTTCAGCAATATGTGAACTGTGAACTTCCTGATGTTCAAGCTGGTTTTAGAAAAGGCAGAGGAACCAGAGATCAAATTGCCAACATCCGCTGGATCAAGAAAAAGCAAGAGAGTTCCAGAAAAACATCTATTTATGCTTTATTGACTATGCCAAAGCCTTTGACTGTGTGGATCACAATAAACTGTGGAAAATTCTTCAAGAGATGGGAATACCAGACCACGTGATCTGCCTCTTGAGAAATTTGTATGCAGGTCAGAAAGCAACAGTTAGAACTGGACATGGAACAACAGACTGGTTCCAAATAGGAAAAGGAGTTATCAAGGCTGTATATTGTCACCCTGCTTATTTAACTTATATGCAGAGTACATCATGAGAAACGCTGGACTGGAAGAAACACAAACTGGAATCAAGATTGCCGGGAGAAATATCAATAACCTCAGATATGCAGATGACACCACCCTTATGGCAGAAAGTGAAGAGGAACTCAAAAGCCTCTTGATGAAAGTGAAAGTGGAGAGTGAAAAAGTGGGCTTAAAGCTCAACATTCAGAAAACGAAGATCATGGCATCCGGTCCCACCAGTGGAAACAGTGTCAGACTTTATTTTTCTGGGCTCCAAAATCACTACAGATGGTGACTGCAGCCATGAAATTAAAAGACGCTTACTCCTTGGAAGGAAAGTTATGACCAACCTAGATAGCATATTCAAAAGCAGAGACATTACTTTGCCAACAAAGGTCCATCTAGTCAAGGCTATGGTTTTTCCTGTGGTCATGTATGGATGTGAGAGTTGGACTGTGAAGAAGGCTGAGCGCGGAAGGATTGATGCTTTTGAACTGTGGTGTTGGAGAAGACTCTTGAGAGTCCCTTGGACTGCAAGGAGATCCAACCAGTCCATTCTGAAGGAGATCAGCTCTGGGATTTCTTTGGAAGGAATGATGCTAAAGCTGAAACTCCAGTACTTTGGCCACCTCATGCGAAGAGTTGACTCATTGGAAAAGACTCTGATGCTGGGAGGGATTTGGGGCAGGAGGAGAAGGGGACGACAGAGAATGAGATGGCTGGATGGCATCACTGACTCAATGGATGTGAGTCTGAGTGAACTCCGGGAGTTGGTGATGGACAGGGAGGCCTGGAATGCTGCGATTCATGGGGTCGCAAAGAGTCAGACATGACTAAGCGACTGGTCTGATCTGATGGATGTGAGAGTTGGATCATAAAGAAAGTTGAGCGCCAAAGAATTGATGCTTTTGAACTGTGGTGTTGGAGAGTCCCTAGGACAGCAAGGAGATCAAACCAGCCAATCCTAAAGGAAATCAATCCTGATACTTTGGCTACCTGATACAAAAAACTGACTCATTGACCCTGATGCTGAGAAAGATAGAAGGCAGGAGGAGAAGGGGATGACAGAGGATGAGATGGTTGGATGGCATCACCGACTTGATGGATATGAGTTTGAGCAAGCTCTGGGCATTGGTGATGGATAGAGAAGCCTGGCATGCTGCAGTCCATGGGGTCACAAAGAGTAGGACACAACTGAGCAACTGAAATGAACTGAACTGATATATGTTTTCTTTTTAAGATTCTTTTCCTTATAGGTTATTGCAAGCTATTGAGTATAACTCCACATGCTATACAGTAGGTCCTTTTTGGTTGTCTATTTTATGTGTAGTAGTATGTATATATTAATCCCAGACTCCTAATTTATCTCTCCCTCCCCTTTCTCCTTTGGTAACCATACGTTTGTTTTCTGTGTCTGTGAATCTACTTCTGTTTTGTAAATCAGTTATTTGTAACATTTTTTTAGATTCCATATATAAGTGATACTGTGTATTTGTCCTTACTTCACTTAGTATGATAATCTCTACGTCCATCAGTGTTGCTGCAAACGACATTGCTTCATTCTTTTTTGTGGTTGAGTAATGTTCTATTGGGAGAAGGCCAGGCACCGCACTCCAGTACTCTTACCTGGAAAATCCCATGGACGGAGGAGCCTCGTGGGCTGCAGTCCATGGGGTCGCTGAGGGTCAGACATGACTGAGCGACTTCACTTTCCCTTTTCACTTTCATGCATTGGAGAAGGAAATGGCAACACACTCTGGTGTTCTTGCCTGGAGAATCCCAGAGATGACGGAGCCTGGTGGGCTGCCATCTATGGGGTCGCACAGAGTCGGACACGACTGAAGCGACTTAGCAGCAGTAGCAGTAGCAATGTTCTATGTGTGTGTGTGTGTGTGTGTGTGTATTGTATGTATATCCATTCATCTGTCTATGAACACTTAGATTGCTTCCACGTCTTGGCTATTGTAAATAGTGCTGTTATGAACCTAGGGGTGCATGTGTCTTTTCAAATTATATTTATGTCCGTATATATGCTCCAGAGTGGGATCACGGGTTCCTATGGTAACTCTATTTTGAGCTTTCTGAGGAGCCACCACACTGTTCTGCGTAGTGAGTGCACCATTCACACCTCCACCAGCAGTGGCGGAAGGTTCCCTGTTATTCACACCTTCGCCAGCACTTATTGTTTGTGGACTTTTTGATGATGCCCGTTCTGACCATATAATGCATTTAGAATAGTGCCTGGCATGAAGTGGGTGATACGAATCTGAACTATGATTATTATTTTTCTCCACAATGCATTAAACCACTGATGGATACAGGGGTTGTTTCCAGTGCCGTACCATTCTATCCAATGCTGCAATGAGTAACATTGTGCCTCTGCCGCTTTGAAAAGGATGTCAAGTGTAACATGGTCAATGGGATACGTTTGGAGACATTGGATTGCTGGTCAAAGAGTAAAAAACCTGGGTAGTTTTGACTGACATTGCCAAATGACCTTCCATGAAGCCCACACCAATTTCCATTCCCTCCTGCCCTCCTGGTGCCCCTCAGCCCAGCCGGCAGGGTTCATTATCATGCCTTCAGATTTTTGCCCATGTGCTAGGTGGGAAGTGGCATCTCAGTGCAATTTTTGTTTTGTTTTAAATTTATTTATTTTTTTAATTGAAGGATAATTGCTTTACAGTATTTTGTTGTTTTCTGTCAAACCTCAACATGAATCAGCCATGGGTATACATATATCCCCTCCCTTTTGAACCTCCCTCCAATCTCACCTGTGTAGATTGATACAGAGCCCCTGTTTAAGTTTCTTGAGCCATACAGGAAATTCCCATTGGCTATCTGTTTTACATATGGTAATGTAAGTTTCCATGTTACTCTTCCCATACATCTCACATTCTCCACCCCTCTCCCCATGTCCATAAGTTTATTCTCTATGTCTGTTTCTCCATTGCTGCCCTGTAAATAAGTTCTTCAGTATCATTTTTCTAGATTCCATATACATGCATTAGAATACGATATTTATCATTCTCTTTCTGACTTACTTCACTCTGTATAATAGGTTCTAGATTTGTCCACCTCAGTAGAACTGACTCAAATGCATTCCTTTTTATTGCAGAGTAATATTCCATTGTGTATATGTACAAGAAGATCCATTCATCTGTCGATGGACGTCTAGGTTGCTTCCATGTTCTAGCTATTGTAAATAGTGCTGCAATGAACAACGGGATACATGTTTCTTTTTCCATTTTGGTTTCCTCAGGGTGTATGCCTAGGAGTGGGACTGCTGGGTCATATGGTGGTTTTACTCCTTGTTTTTTAAGGAACCTCCTTACCATCTTCCATAGTGGCTGTATCAATTTACATTCCTACCAATAGTGCAAGAGCGTTCCCTTTTCTCCACATCCTCTCCAGCATTTATTGTTTGTAGACTTTTTGATGATGGCCATTCTGACTGGTGTGAGGTGATATCTCATTGTGGTTTTGATTTGCATTTCTCTAATAATGAGCGATGTTGAGCATCTTTTCATGTGTTCGTTAGCCATCTGTATGTCTTCTTTGACGAAATGTCTGTTTAGGTCTTTTTCCTACTTTTTGATTGGGTTGTTTGTTTTTCTGGTATTGAGTTGTATGAGCTGCTTGTATATTTTGGAAATTAATCCTTTGTCAGTTGTTTCATTTGCTATTATTTTCTCCCATTCTGAGGGTTGTCTTTTCACCTTGCTTATAGTTTCCTTTCTGTGCAAAACCTTTTAAGTTTAATCAGGTTCCACTTGTTTACTTTTGTTTTTATTTCCGTTACTCTAGGAGGTGGGTCATGGAGGATCTTGCTTTGATTCATGTCATCAAGAGTTCTGCCTATGTTTTCCTCTAAGAGTTTTATAGTTTCTGGTCTTTCATTTAGGTCTTTAATGCATTTTGAGTTTATCTTTGTGTGTGGTGTTAGGAAGTGTTCTAATGTCATTCTTTTACATGTACCTGTCCAGTTTTCCCAGCACCATTTATTGAAGAGGCTGTCTTTGCCCCATTGTATATTCTTGTCTCCTTTGTCAAAAATAAGATGCCCATGGGTGCATGGATTTATTTCTGGGCTTTCTATCTTGTTCTGTTGGTCTATATTTCTGTTTTTGTGCTAGTACCCCATACTGTCTTGATGACTGTAGCTTTGTGGTATAACCTGAAGCCAGGAAGGTTGATTCCTCCAGCTTCATTCTTCTTTCTCAAAACTGCTTTGGCTATTTGGGGTCTTTTGTGTTTTCATATGAATTGTGTAATTTTTTGTTCTAGTTCTGTGAAAAATGTCATTGGTAATTTGATAGGGGTTTCATTGAATCTGTAGATTGTGTTTGGTAGTATAGTCATTTTCACAATATTGATTCTTCCTACCCAGGAGCATGGAATATCTCTCCATCCGTTTATGACATCTTTGATTTCTTTCATTAGTGTCTTATAATTTTCTGTGTACAGTTCTTTTGTCTCCTGAGGTAAGTTTATTCCTAGATGTTTAATCCTTTTTGTTGCAATGGTGAATGGGATTGATTCCTTAATTTCTCTTTCTGATTTTTCATTGTTAGTATATAGGAATGCAAGTGATTTCTGTGTATTGATTTTGTATCCTGTAACTTTGCTAAATTCACTGATTAGCTCTAGTAATTTTCTGACACTATCTTTAGGGTTTTCTATGTACAGTATCATGTCATCTGCAGACAGGGAGAGTTTTACTTCTTTTCTGATCTGGAGTTCTTTTATTTCTTTTTCTTCTCTGATTGCTGTAGCTGGGACTTCCAGAACTATGTTGAATAATAGTGGTGAAAGTGGACACCCTTGTTTTGTTCTTCATCTTAGGGGGAATGCTTTCAGTTTTTCACCATTGAGAATAATGTTTGCAGTAGGCTTATCATATATGGGCTTTACTATGTTGAGGTAGTTCACTTCTATGCCCATTTTTTGAAGAGTTTCAATCATAAATGGATGCTGAATTTTGTCAAAGGCTTTTGCTGCATCTATTGAGCTTATCATATGGTTTTTATCTTTCAGTTTGTCAATATGGTGTATCACATTGATTGATTTACATATATTGGAGAATCCTTACATCCCTGGAATAAACCCAAGTTGATCGTGGTATATGAGCTTTTTGATGTGTTGCTGAATTCCGTTTGCTAAAATTGTATTGAGGATTTTTGCATCTATGTTCTTTAGTGATATTGGCCTGTAATTTTGCGTGTGTTATCTTTGATTTTGGTATCAGGGTGATGGTGGCCTTGTAGAATGAGTTTGGAAGTGCTCCTTCCTCTGAAATTTTTGGAAAGAGTTTTAGAAGGATAGTCATTAGCTCTTCTCTAAAATATTTGATAGAATTCTCCTGTGAAGCAATCTGGTCCTGGGCTTTTGTTTTTTGGGAGATTTTTGACCACAGCTTCAATTTCAGTGCCTGTAATTGGGTTATTCATAATTTCTGTTTCTCCTGATTCTGTCTTGGAAGATTGAATTTTTCTAACAATCTGTCCATTTCTTCCAGGTTATCCATTTTATTACCATATAGTTGCTCATAATAGTCCCTTATAATCCTTTGTATTTCTACATTATCTGCTGTAACCTCTCCTTTTTCATTTCTAATTTTGTTGACTTGATTCTTCTCTCTTTTTTTCTTGATGAATCTGGCTAAAAGTTTGTCAATTTTGTTTATCTTAAAGAATCAGCTTTTAGTTTTATTAATCTTTACTGTTGTTTCTTTCATTTCTTTTTCATTTATTTCTGCTCTGATCTTTATCATTTCTTTCCTTCTACTAATTTTGGGAGTTTTGTTGTTGTTGTTCTTCTTCTTTTTCCAGTTGTTTAGGCATAAAGTTAGGTTGTCTATTCGATGTTTTTCTTGTTTCTTGAGGTAGGATTGTATTGCTATAAATTTCCCTCTTAGAACTGCTTTTGCTGCATCCCATAGGTTTTGAATTGTTATTTCATTGTCATTTGTTTCTAGAAATTTTTTTATTTCCCTTTTGATTTCTTTGGTAACCTGTTGGTTATTTAGAAACGTGTTGTTTAATCTCCATGTGTTTGTGTTTCTTGCAGTTTTTTTCTTGTAATTGATACCTAGTCTCAAAGTGTTGTGGTCAGAAAAGATGCTTGATATAATTTAAATTTTCTTAAATTTACTGAGGTTTGATTTGTGACCCAAGATGTGGTCTATCCTGGAGAATGTTCCATGTGCACTTGAGGAAGAAGGTATATTCTTCTGCATTTGGATGGAATGTCCTGAAGATATCAGCGAGATCCATCTCATCTAATGTATTGTTTAAGACTCGTGTTTCCTTATTAATTTTCTGCTTTGATGATATGTCCATTGGTGTGAGTGGAGTGTTAAAGTCTCCTATTATTATTGTGTTACTGTCAGTTTCTCCTTTTATGTCTGTTAGTGTTTGTCTTATGTATTGAGGTGCTCCTATGTTGGGTGCATATATTTTACAGTTGTTATGTCTTCCTCTTGGACTGATCCCTTGATCATTATGTAGTGTCCTTCCTTATCTCTTGTAATCTATTTTAAGGTCTGTTTTGTCTGATTGCTACTCCATCTTTCTTTTGCTTCCCATTTGCATGGAATATATTTTCCCATCCTCTCACTTTCAGTTTATATGTGTCTTTAGGTCTGAAGTGGGTTTCTTGTAGACAATGTATATATGGGTCTTGTTTTCATATCCATTCAGCCAGTTTGTATCTTTTGGTTGGAGCATTTAGCCCATTTATATTTAAAGTAATTATTGATGTATGTGTTCCTATTGCCATTTTCTTGTTTGGGGTTGATTTTGTATATCTTTTTCCTCTCTTGTATTTCTTGACTATATAAGTCCCTTTAACATTTGTTGTAAAGCTTGTTTGGTGGTACTGAATTCTCTTAACTTCTGCTTGTCTGAAAAGCTTTTTATTCCTCCATCAATTTTGAATGAGATCCTTGCCAGGTACAGTAATCTGCGTTGCAGTTTTTTCCCTTTCAGTACTTTAAATATATCCTGCCATTCCTTCTTGCCTGCAGAGTTTCTGCTGAAAGATCAGCAGTTAAACATATGGGGTTTTCCTTGTATGTTACTTGTTGCTTTTCCCTTACTGCTTTTAATATTCTTTCCTTCTGTTTAGTCTTTGTTAGTTTGATTAGTGTGTGTCTTGATGTGTTTCTCCTTGGGTTTATCCTGTATGGGACTCTTTGTTCCTCTTGAACTAGATTGACTATTTCCTTTTCCATGTTGGGGAAATTTTCAACTATAATCTCTTCAAAAATTTTCTCATGCCCTTTGTTTCTCTTCTTCTTCTGGGACCCCTATAATTTGAATGTTGGTGCATTTGATATTGTCCCAGAGGTCTCGGAGACTATCCTCAGTTCTTTTCATTCTTTTTACTCTATTTGGCTCTTCAGGAGTCATTTCCACCATTTTATCTTCCAGCTCACTGATTGATTCTTCTGCTTCAGATATTCTGCTATTGATTCCTTCTAGAGTATTTTTAATTTCAGTAATTGTGTTGTTTGTAGATTGCCTATTTCTTCTTCATTTATTTGGACTTCAGTGTTTCTAGCTTATTTCTCCGTTTGTGTAGTATTTCTCTGCCTTTTCATTGTTATTTTTTTAAACTTACTGTGTTTGAGGTCTCTTTTCCCAGGCTTCAGGGCTGAATTATTTCTTCCTTTTGGTTTCTGCCCTCCTAAGGAGAAGGAAATGGCAACCCACTCCAGTACTCTTGCCTAGAAAATCCCACGGACGGAGGAGCCTGGTGTCCATGGGGTCGCAAAGAGTCGGACACGACTAAGCGACTTCACTTTGACTTTGACTTTGAAAGTTAGTCCAGTGGTTTGTGTAAACTTTGTATAGGGTGAGATTTGTGCTGAGTTTTGTTTGTTTGTATGTTTTTCCTCTGATGTGCAACATTGAGTGAGGTGGTAATCCTGTCTGCTGATGATTTGGTTCGTATTTTTTTTTAATGTTGTTTTATTTTTAAACTTTATAATATTGTATTGGTTTTGCCAAATATCGAAATGAATCTGCCACAGGTATACATGTGTTCCCCATCCTGAACCCTCCTTCCTCCTCCCTCCCCATACCATCCCTCTGGGTCGTCCCTGTGCACCAGCCCCAAGCATCCAGTATCGTGCATCGAACCTGAACTGGCGACTTGTTTCATATATGATATTATATGTATTTCAATGCCATTCTCCCATATCATCCCACCCTCTCCCTCTCCCACAGAGTCCAAATTTTTGTTTCGTTTGTTGTTTAGATGAGTTGTGCTGCACAGGATGCTACTGGTGGTTGGGTGATGCTGGGTCTTGTATTCCAGTGATTTCCTTTGTATGAGTTCTCACTATTTGATCCTCCATAGGGTTAGTTCTCTGGTAGTCTAGGGTCTTGGAGTCAATGCTCCCACTCCAAAGGCTCAGGGCTTGATCTCTGGCAAATGCTTGTGCCAGGGCTCTGGCCCCACTGTACCAGTCACCAACTGGGTAAGCCTTGGACTATGGTTGTTTTCTTCAATATTTCCCTATGCACAATTCTGATATGAATTCTTTACATCTCTCAGCTGCGTTTTTTTTTTGCTCGTTGGCTTTATTTCCTCCAGATGGTGATCTTTCCTGTACCCTTTAACACTGGTGGAGATGGATGAACTGGAGCTCCAGAATAAGACTTATTATCCAAAAGGAGGGCCTCAGTGCAATTTTAATTGCTTTTTTCTTATTATGAGTGAAAATGGGCCCCTTGTCGTCTATTTCGGGGCCATTTGTATTTCCTCGGGCACCTGGGGAGAGTGATTACTAAAGCAAAAGGCAGGACATGCATAATAGGTTGACTGGTCTATTTTTAAATCCCAGCCTCTGCTGCCAGTCAACAGTGGCAGCCCTGATTATCATTTGGCTTGATTTTTGGCATGGAATTGGCATTCTCACCTGCTTAAGGTCTGGGATTAAATGACACCTCCCCAGAACATGTCTTGTGTGTCATCTTCTGGTGCTACCCAGTTTGTTTTTATGTTTTCTATTGTCTTTGCTTGCTCCCTCGCCCTCATCTGCTCACCCCCAAAGAGAATGCAAACCCCATGAAAACAAAGATGAAGGAGGATGTGGTCTCATGGTTTTAGAGTAGTCAAAATGACAGCTCTCCGTGGTTTCCTTTGGTCTCACAGGTTCAAATTCAGCATCTTGAGGAGAAATCCATCCATCCATCCATCCATCTATCCATTCAAGCATCCACCTGTCCATCCACACTTCCATCCAGTTATCCATCCATCCAATCATCCATCCATCTTTCCCTCCAGTCATCCATCCAGTCATTCATCTGTATTTATTAAAACATATTAATAAACCTGCTAAATGCCATGTGCTATGCTAGACCCTGCAAGCACAATAATGAACTGTACATAGTCCCTGCCAGCCAGCATCCTAGTCAAGCAGGTAATTGGAGTTCTCTGAATGAAGGACAAGGTTTATAATTTCAGGGTCAAATGTAGTTTAATGAGTTAAAAAAAAAAAAGCCTTCTTGGAACAGTGGTTCAGTTGGTAAAGAATCTGCCTGCAGTGCTGGAGACTTGAGTTTGATCCCTGGGTTGGGAAGACTGCCTCGAGAAGGAACTGGCAACACACGCCAGTATTCTTGCTTGGAGAATCCCATGGACAGAGGAGCCTGGCAGGTTACAGCTCATGGGGTTGCACATGACCTAGAGACTAAACCATCGCCACCCAAGCTGAAACCTGGAGTGAGCAGAAGTTGGTTGGGGAAGGGAGAAAGTAGGGGAGAATGCTTCTGACTATGAGGATGGTATTACAAAGATGAGAAAAAGTGATGGTGCGTTTAAAGAATTGAAAGAAGTCCAGGGCAGCTATTGATAGAATGTAGCGTATGAGAGAGAGGAGGCTGGGACTGGGGTAGGGGCCAGATCATACAGGGTCACATTAATGGAATTGGAATTCTTGCTAAGAGATGATGGTGGCCTGGAATGTGATGGAAACGATGATGGAGAGAAATGGATGGATTTGAGAGATATTTGGACATAGAATCAATACCTCTTGGTAACTGACTGAACAGAGTGGGATAAGGAAGAGGGAAGAGTTAAAAAAAAAAAATTACCCCCAGCTCTTCATTTCAGTAACTGAATTATCTTAAAAGCATACATGCTTGGTTTGCGTAGTGGCTAGAGAACAGTATCTCCAAGGCCAAAGTCATGGATATGTTGCTTCCAACTGGATTTTAATCTGGACTATAGCAATAGACAGCATCTCTGCCCATTTGAAATTGTTAATCCCTCAGTTGTGTCTGACTCTTTGTGATCCCATGGACTGTAGCCCACCAGGCTCCTCTAACCACAGAATTCTCCAGGAAAGAATACTGGAGTGGGTTGCCATTCCCTTCTCCAGGGGATCTTTTTGATCTAGGGATCGAACCTGGGTCTCCCACATCACAGGCAGAGTCTTGACTGTCTGAACCACCAGGAAGCACATGCATGGTCCTGCCATATTTCTTTCGTATTCCAGGTGGTGACTCGCGCAGGGGCAAAGACACAGAGGTGAGAAACCGGTTAGAGGGATTGTGACAGAGATGGGGACACCTAACAGGCAGAGGTGCAGGTGCTCCAAGGATGGTCTGAGCCTTGAAGGAGGATGGATTCTCCCTCATGGGGAGGAAAATAAAGGTTGAGAGGCAGAATTGAAGAGAATGTCAACTCTCCTCAAAACCTGTTGGCTACCCGCACCATTATTGAAAAGGTGTATCAGTCATGATAAGTAATGCCAGCTGCTGTAACAAATAAGCCCTGAATGCTCAGTGGCTGGGTACAGTGGAAATGTCCTTGCTCACTCAATCATCCAAGGTGGATGGTTCTTGTATGGAAACCAGATAGCCAGAGGGAAGTTGCTGTGTAACACAGGAAACTCAGTCCAGTGCTCTTTGACAAATGAGGGGTGGGATGGGGTGGGCAATGGGAGGGAGGAGACATATGTATACTATGGCTGATTCATGTTGGTGTATGGCAGAAACCAACACAGTGCTGTTAAGCAATTATCCTCCAATGAAAAAAAGAAAAGATGGATGGTTCTCTTGGGAAGCTTTTATCCAGGTGGTGACTCAGGGATCCAGGGTCCTTCCATATTGTGCTTCTGCTTTCTCCTAGGTGGAGCTTTGGAACTCCCTGGTTGGGTGCTTTTGTATCTGGCTGGCAGATGAGTAAAGAGAAAGAAGAATCTGGGGGATTGTGCTGGGCATTTCTTAGGGACCAGGCTTAGAAGTGGTTTATGTTACTTCTGTTTCAACATCATTGGCCAGAATACAGCTCCAGAGCCCTAACTAACTGCAGTGAAAGTTGGGACATGTAGCCTTGCTGTATGCCCAGGAGAAAAAGGAAATAGGATTTGGCAGATATGTAGCTTTTTCTCTGCCACAGATGAGACTAGCAAGAGAGAGTGGTTGAATAAATAAAAATCCATCTCCACAATTTACTGAACTTGGAGGAAAATGAGTACATACCCAGGGTATACCCTTGGTGGTGAAGGGTCAGGAACACGTACTGTGAAGATAGATAACATTTTTAAAAAATGAATTATAGTTGATTTACAATGGTGTATTTGTTTCAGGTGAATGGTAAAGTGACTCAGTTATACATATATAAATATATCTATTCTTTTCTCAGATTCTTTTCCATTATAGGTTATTACAAGATATCAAGGGATTCTCCAGGTGGCTCAGTGGTAAAGAACCTGCCTGCCATTGCAGGAGACACAGGAGACCTGTGTTCGATCCCTGGGTTGGGAAGATCACCTGGAGGAGGAAATCGCAACCCACTCCAGTATTCTTTCCTGGAAAATCCCACAAATATAGGAGCCTGGTGGGCTACAGTCTGTGGGGTGGCAAAGAGTTGGATGTGACTGAATACGCACAAGATATCAAGTATAGTTCCCTGTGCTATATAGCAAGTCTTTGTTGGTGATGGATAGCACTTTAGGGTCAAAAGCCTTTTTCATCCTACCAAGATCCCACTGAATATCAGAAACTACTTTAGAAATAGCTTCTCCCTTTTTAAATACCCACCTTCCTTCCTGACCTCAGGGTCTCTTTATTTTGACAGGGCCTTCAGAATATTGTTTTTTTTTTTCACCAATGCCTAGCTCCTAGGCTGATTTTCCTTTCAAATGTCTCCTTAAGCCCTTGGTCGTTTCTCCAGTACAATTGATTATTTTCTTTGCCAGCCCCAGGCAAGAGAGAGACTGAGCAGTTGTATACTAATTACCAGGCTATTACTGTTATTATTCAGCTGTGGAAGAGAGCATTCAGAAAGCTCCAAATATAATTCACCTTGTTGACACCTCTCTCTGTCTCTGTCTCTCTGCCTCTCTCTGTGTATTTCTCTGTTTCTCCATCTTCATCCCTCTCCTATGCGTACATGAGCATGCTAAGTCACTTCAATCGTGTCCAACTCTTTGTGACCCCATGGACTGTAGCCCTCCAGGATCCTCTGTCCATGGGATTCTCCAGGCAAGCATACTGGAGTGGGTTGCCATGCCCTCTTCCAGGGGATCTTCCCGCCCCGGGGATGGAACCTGCATTTCTTGTGTCTCCTGCACAGGCAGGCGGGTTCTTTTCTAGTGCTACCTAGGAAGCCCCTCTCTCCTATACCTCCTTCTATATACTTTGCTTCCATCACACGCCATTCTTCCATTACCCTTGTTGTATGATTAAACCAGTAAAGGAACTTTTATTAGTAGTAAAGTAGATCAGATTATGATTGGAGAAGAAACTTCTCTACCGTGGAGAGCAAAGAAAATCTGAGGATGAGAAAAAACGAATCTGGCAGCAATAGAAGGGTTTTTGACATAAATGATTTTATTTTTCCTGATAACATTTTTATTATTTATTGGAAGTTAATTTTTGTTTTGTTCAAAGCACAGAAAACAGAAGGCAAAAACCACCCATAAATGGGACAGCACTAAATTTTCATACTATCATTGTAATGGTTCTATAAGTTTCTTTTCCTTGGAACCTACCTAACAATTCTGCTCTTTTGGGGCATGCTTTGACATTATAAAAAATGCTACAATAAAATTTCTACATACCTTTCCTTTCTTTTGGATTATTTCCTTTGTGTAAGATTTCTAGGAGCAGTCGTACTGGGTCAGAATAAAGAACCTATCTAAATTATTTCTGATACATATGGCCAAATGGTTTCTCTAAAGGCCATTGTAAATTACATATCTACTACTGATGCCTGACTCTCCTGATCTAAGTGTACACTGACCAGCACTCAGGTAACCAGCTGGCCCCTGAACAATGCAGGTTTGAATGGCAGGGATTCACTTGTATGAGAATTCTTTCAGTAAATAGGTACTGCAATACTACAGGACCCAGGGTTAGCTGAATCCATGAACTTGGACTTGGAAACTCGAATAACAGTGTGGACTACAAAGTCATACAGGGATTTCTGACTTCTGGGGGTCGGTGCCCCAATCACTTCCATGTTGTTCAAGGGTCAACTGTATTAATGTCTTAAAATATTTTTCATAATTTAATAGACAAAAAGATATCTCCTTATAATTTTTTCCTTCTTTTTTTTGATATTTTTTTTAATTTTATTTTATTTTTAAACTTTACATAACTGTATTAGTTTTGCCAAATATCAAAATGAATCTGCCACAGGTATACATGTGTTCCCCATCCTGAACTCTCCTCCCTCCTCCCTCCCCATTCCATCCCTCTGGGTCGTCCCAGTGCACCAGCCCCAAGCATCCAGTATCGTGCATCGAACCTGGACTGGCAACTCGTTTCATACATGATATTTTACATGTTTCAATGCCATTCTCCCAAATCTTCCCGCCCTCTGCCTCTCCAACAGAGTCCATAATTCCTGGGTTCGTTTTATTTTATTATTTTAAAAAAAAAAAATTTTGGCTGAACCCTGCAGCATGTGGGACCTAAGTTCCCCAACCAGGGATTGAACCCTTGCCCCCTGAATTGGAAGTGAGAGTCTTAACCACTGGACTGTTGGGGGAAAGTCCCTCCTTATTATTTCCTAATTCTGATATGTTTGATGGGAAGTGAGGTTAGTTATTCCACAAATGTTTGTTAAACTTCTCCATGCCTGGCCATGTTCTGGGACTGGGGAAATTGGTGAGTAAAACAGGTGTGTATTCTCTACTTTCATGGAATTTACTGCCTGGTAGGAGTTTCTCTCAAGGTTCACAGAGGAAACAGAATTCACTTCCCTGCCCATCTCCAACCTCACACCACAGTTCAAGTCAAGAAGCTTTAAGGAGGAGTTTCCTTGAAGAGGGGTGTGTGTGTGTGTGTGTGTGTGTGTGTGTGTGTCTGTGTGTGTGTGTGTGTTTATGGTCAACCACTCAGTCATGTCTAACTCTTTGTGATCCCATGGACTGTAGTGTGCCAGGCTCCTCCGTCCATAGGATTTTCCAGGCAGGAATACTGGAGTGGGTTGCCATTTCCTTCTCCAGGGCATCTTCCCAATCCAGGGATGGAACCAGAGTCTCTTGCATCTCCTGCATTGGCAGGTGGATTCTTTTCCTCTGGCGCCACCTAGGAAGCCCTTTGAAGAGGTGTAGACAGAGTTAAAGGGAATCCACAAGGGATGGGGGAGTACCCAGTTGCTAGCAATAGCAGAGAGCCTTGAGTTGAAGAAATGGCAGTGCTGGAGCCATTAAGAGTTGGAATCATGGAGGGACTCACCTGGTGGTCCAGTGGTTAAGCATCTGCTTTCCAATACTGGGGGATGCAGGTTCAGTCCCTGGCATTCTGGAGCAAGCGAGCCACAGTGAAGAGCCTGTGTGCTGCAGGGAAAGATCCTGCATGCCTCAACTAAGACCTGAAGCAGCCAAATAAATAAATAAGTAAAATTTTTTTTAAAAAAAAGAATTGGAATGATGGAGGAGGAGCTGCTTCATAGGAGCCATCATTGTGGAGGGACCCAGCCACTGACCAGAGACATGACACCAAAGCAAGGAGGGAATGGGGAAGAAATACCACGATCTCTTTCTCCTCCCCTGCTCTAAGTTCCTGCTGGTTCCTCCAACTGGCTGAAAGCAACAGATCCCAAAGGATCTGGAAATTAGATGATGCTCAGAGTAGAAAGAGCTGAGAATGGGTCTGGCATGGGTGGGGTGGACAAATGAAGAACAACCTTCTCAAATGAAGATGCTTATGAAGTGAATAAATGAAAATAGTTGTTGCAAGGACTCTGAGGGAAACCAACGAGGTGTTGAGATGTAGAGCAATGATGGGGTACCAGTGTGGGAGGTCAGATCTACTTTTGCTAGGGCTGGTGGGGTTCATGGGGTCCCAAAGAGTCAGACACGACTGCACACAAGCACACACATGCATGCACATTGGGAAAGAATAAGAGCAAGGGCAACATTTAAGCAGCACTTAGAATAGAACTGTTAGCATTCTTGATCTTTGGGTGACTGATGTGACCCTCACAGAAAGTCCGTCAGTAGATACTGCTGCTATTCTCATTCCACAGATGTGGTTTTCCCAGGCTGTAGGAATTCACTGGGGTAGGAGGTCTCAGATGGCCTCCCTGGGCATTTTGTCATTTAAAAGTTGTCCCGTTGTTTTTTAATTGTAAAAGTAGAGTTGCCTTGCTCACTCAGTAATTCATTCAACATGATTTTTAGGTGACACTGGACACAGCACGTGGGATCTTAGTTCCCTGACCAGGAGTTGAGCCTGTGCTGCAGCGGAGGGGCAGAGCTTTAACCACTGAAGCACCAGGGAAGTCCCTTCATTTGATATTTCTTGAGGGCTCAGAAAGCGAAGTAAAACTAGTTTCTGGACTCAAGGAGTCTTATGAAGAGGAACAGGTGAAAATACAGCTTGTTCAGGCTGTGTGTATGTATCAGTCAAAGATTTTATTTGTCTATTCATAAAGTGCTATAATAGCCCAAGTATGTCATGGCTGAGGTACTCTTTACTTTCCTCTCATGATCAGCCTCAGAGTGGCTTCTGCAGCCCCAGACATCGCATCTGCATTCCAGGCAGAAAAAAGGTCAAATGGCAAAGAATACTTGAGACCAGTGCCCGTGTGTTTCATTGACTAGCATTGTTAACAGGGCTAAACCTCCCTGCAAAGGAGTCTAGGAAATGTAGTTCTCTTTTATTGCTGGATACTGAAAGCTAGAGAAGAGTGGATAAAATGTGGGCAACCAGCTGTCAATAAGATTCTCTTATTTCTGGTGTCTATTGCAGTGCCTGGAACATAGTAGACATAAATAAATGAACAAGCTAGAATATGGCAGGACCATTACTATATAATAGTTACACAAATAATAGAAATAGAACTGGGGACTCTAATCCAGTGTTGGCAGAGGATAAGAGGGATAGAGTGCGGCTGCCAGTGAGGGGAAGTAGTTCCTTTCATTTTCTCCTAGGTTGAGAAGTCCTTATCTCCTCAGTCCTTAAATTGCTAAATATACATCCCTGTAATTATTTTCTTGTTTCCTTCAGAAAATATTTTCTAATTCTCTTCAGCTCCATTTGTGGTCTTATAGAAGAGTAGATGAAGGAATGATAACGTTAGATTTCTTTCTTTTTCTTCTTTTTTTGGCTGCACTGCACCTTGCAGCCTTTGGGATCTGAGTTTCCCAACTAGGGATCAAACTCACGCCCCCTGCAGTGGAAGTACACAGTCTTAACCACTGGACCACCGGGGAAGTCCTGATAATGTTAGATTAAAAAAGATTCTCACATGAGGCAGAGACTGCTTTTCTCCATATTCTCCCTGATGGCACTTTATTGGCTTTGATAGCTGTAGAGCTTAGTTTGGGATTCTTCTGGCAAAATTCCCAGAGAGAAGGGTTTATCTAAACTACCTAATATGCAGCATTTGCAAATAATTATTAATAGATGTTTGCACTTTCATTCTTTATGAATGCTGCTGTGGGGTGATTCTGTAATTCAAGGGGGACGTGGCAAGTCAGTGTGAATTGCTTCATCCCTCCCGACACTCCCCCTCCCTCCGTCTTCATCTTAGCCGATAGCAGCTGTGTCCTTAGGCTGTTCATGTTAAAGTCCCTGAGGCGTCCTTGGCTTCTCTCCTTCGCTCACCTCCCCACGTCTAATCCATAAGCAACACCTGTCTGCTTAGCCTTCATAATAAATGCAGAAGTAACTCTCCATGGTACACACCTGGTTCCAGCTCTGATCATTGCCCACCTGCACCGGTGCAGCTGCCTCTTCCCTCGTCTCTCAGTTTTTGCTTTCCTGTCCCTCTGCTCTCCTGGTCAGAGGGAGACCATGAATGCGTGATTCAGGGCATGTCCCTCCTCTGCTCAGAACCCTCTATAGCTCCCCAAACCCAAAGACTTCACTGCAATCCACAAGACCCTGAACAATGCACCCTCACCAACTTATCTGTATACATGAAGCACGTGCCTGCCTCAGGACCTTTGCAGCTGCTGCTCCCTTAGCCTTCCCATACCGTCTTCCCTGGTGGCATGGACAGTAAAGAATCTGCCTGCAATGTGAAAGATCTGGGTTTGATCCCTGGGTCGGGAAGATCCCCTGGAGAAGGGAATGGCGACCCACTCCAGTATTCTTGCCTGGAGAATCCCATGGACAGAGGAGCCTGATGGGCTACAGTCCATGGGGTTGCAAAGAGTCGGACACAACTGAGCGACTAACACTTTCACTTTTAGCCTTCCCATAGATTTTTTTAAATTAATTTTTATTGGAGTAGAGTTGCTTTACAATGTTGCATTGGTTTCTACTGTACAGCAAAATGAATCAGCCATGCATGAACACACATCACCTCACCTTTACTGCATTAAGTAGAGTTCCTTGAGCTATACAGTGCTTTCTCGTTGTTTAGTCACTAAGTCTTGTCTGACTCTTTGTGATCCCGCCTTGGAGTGTAGCCTGCCTGGCTTCTCTGTCCATGGAATTCTCCAGGCAAGAATACTGGAGTGGGTTGCCATTTCCTTCTCCAGGGGAATCTTCTTGACCCAGGGATTGAAGCTGCATCTCCTACCGCTGAGCCACCTGGGAAGCCCCCATGTTCTCATTACTTATCTATTTTATACATTGTATCAATAGTGTACATGTGTACAATTCCAATCTCCCACTTCCACTCCCCCTTCCCCTTAGCATCCATATATTTGTTCTCTCTATCTGTGTCTCTACTTCTGCTTTGCAAATAAGATAATGTACACCATTTGGGGCTCCCTTCCTCACCTCCTTCAAGTTTCTTCCCAAATGTTACCTTACCAAGGAGGCTCTCTGAATATTGTCTCTCTACCCCACCCTACCTTTACCACCATGCCCTAGTTCATGCTTTGCTACCACATCTGCCATATTAAATGATTATTTATTGTCTGAAAGTGAAAGTGTTAGTTCCTCAGTCGTGTCCCACTCTTTGGGACACCATGGACTGTAAACCTGCCAGGCTCCTCTGTCCCTGAGATTCTCCAGGCAAGGATACTGTAGTGAGTTGTCATTCCCTTCTCCAGGGGTACTTCCCGACCTAGGAATTGAACCCACGTCTCTTGTGTCTCCTGCATTGCAGGCAGATTCTTTACCATCTGAGCCACCAGGGAAGCATGTTTATTGTCTATCTTCCCCCAATTAAAATATCAGTTCTATGATGGCAGAGATTTGAGGCTCTGTTGTTCTGAGTTGTGTCCCGGATGCCTAGAACAGCTCCTGGCACACAGTAGGGACTCAACAAATATGTCTAATATACAAGGATCAGAATCATCTCGAATGTTTCTGATGGCCAGGTACATTTGTGCAGCCTGTTTAGAGAAACACAGGAAATACGCATCAAGGATTTTACAAATGCAGCAGTTCCACAGAAGGGACATATCTTTGCGTTCAAAACACCAGGAAACTACATCACTTGTTGCCCTATTATATTTAAACCCCCCTGAAAGTGAAAGTGAAAGTTGCTCAGTCGTGTCCGACTCTTTGTGACCCCATGGACTGTACAGTCCATGGAATTCTCCAGGCCAGAATACTGAAGTGGCTAGCCTTTCCCTTCTCCAGGGGATTTTTCCCAACCCAGGGTTCAAACCCAGGTCTCCCGCATTGCAGGCGGATTCTTGACCAGCTGAGCCACAAGGGAAGCTAAAAGGACCCAGTTGGAGACATTATTAAAAGCCAAATGGAAATAAGTAAATGTAACCTTTAAAATGATAGTTATACTATGGTATTCAGTGAGAAAGTGATAGAGGAAGCTTCCATTTCAGAATACTTACTACTGGCAAAAGCTTCATGGAGACTTCCTTGGTGGTCCAATGGCTAAGACTCCTCTCTCCCAGCGCAGGGGCCCAGGTTGAACCCCTGGTCAGGGAACTGAATCCCACATGCCACAACTAAGAGTTCACAAGACGAAACTAAAGGTCCTTCTGCTGCAACTAAAACCTGGCGAAGCCAAGTAAGTTTGTTGTTGTTTTTTTAAACAAAAATCTCATTAGAGTGAACCCAGTGAAAATAGGAATCCAGTTGGGACTTTGTCCTGTACAAGGAATCCAAACTTCATAAACCTGAATTTATTTTTAGATCCTGTTTAGCAAAACTTAAATAATAGTCACAAATACGTTCTAATTCATCAATTAACAATGAGTCAAAAATTGATATTTTTGCATGTATATCATTTCCTACTGAAAACTTGTATGGCGGATAATGGGACATCTCTCATTTCATCTTTGGCTTTTGGGAGGTGTTCCTTTTGTTTTTCAGTCAAAGTCTGACTCTTTGACTCTTTGCGACCCCGTGGATTGCAGCACGCCAGGCTTCCCTGTCCTTCTCCTGTCATCTCCTGGAGTTTGCTCAAATTCATGTTCATTGAGTTGGTGATGACATCCAACCATCTCATCCTCTGTCATCCCCTTCTTCTCCTGCTCTCAATCTTTCCCAGCATCAGGTGTTCCTACAGGGGGTCTTTATTTATTTATTTTTGGCACACTTATGCAAGATTTTCATCCATTTTCCCACAGGGCTTTTAAAATCATTTGCTGGTCAGTTACTGCTCTCTGGAGCATCACTGTTGTCTCTTGTTTTCTGACTTTCCATTGGTGGGACTTTACAGGTTCCTCATTTGTCAGTGGAGTCCTCTGCATTGCAAATGTTTCTCCCACATCACTTTCGTGGACTTCAGAAATCCTGCTGTCTTTTGCAAAGACTTCCAATTTTCATATTAGAATCGATTCCCATCATTTTGAATTGTATTGTGACATTTCAAACAAACATCAACAATCAGAGGTAAACACTGGCAAATACATTGATTGGATGGGCTCCAAAGTGGTGTTTCTGTTAGTCCAGAATGAATCATTGTGAAATTGTAAGTTTATTTGTGAATATTTTTATGTTAGGACAACGTTTGCTTCCCTAAACTCATAACTATGTGGGTATCTAGATAATGAATACTCAGATGATAAGGAACTATTATATATAAAATATCTTTTCACTATAATTACCTCTATATGTAAAATAAAAACACAGGGCGTGAGAGGGAAACTGGACAGAAATGCAGTAAAATTCCCACTGTGTTTGTTGTGTTAAGGGTAGTCTGGGGATAGAGGCTTAAAATGTTTTTAATGTGAAAATTACTTGACTTTTGAAAACTATTTAAAAACAAATTATAATTAAAAAAAAAAAAGCATCACACTTATTTGGAAATCTGTTTGGTAACAAAAAAAGACTCCAAGTTGGAGGCAGGGAAAAGTAGGTTCTGAGTTTAACCCAGGTTAGACACCCAGGTTCTGAGTCTAACATGATCTGTGGATTATCTCATTTAATTCTCACAACCAGCAATTAAGTGAACAACTGTTATCAGGGTTTTCTCGGGTGGGAGGGCCGTGCAGTTTGTGGGATCTCAGTTCCCTGATCGGGGATTGAGCCCAGGCCGTGACAGTGAACGTGCCGAATCCTAACCACTAGACCATCAAGGAACTCCCTGAATGAACACTGTAATTTCCCTGTTTTACAAATGAATATGCTGAAGCCAGAGAATTTGGACAACTTGTCCAAAGCCACACAGTTCAATCACACATTACACTGCCTTGAAACAAATCTGTAAGCCCAGTTAAACTTCCTTGCTTCTGGTCCCAACAGGGTGACTTGGTTTTTTTTTTTTTCTTGATTTGAGACAAGTTTGAAACACAGCCCTTAAGTGAGTGTCTCAGATATATGAGAGTGAAGTGATTTCTCTTGGCATGGGATGAAAGTATTTTCCACAACAAAAGACATGGGTGATGCCAGAGAAGGGAATAAAAAAGGCCTAGAAAAGAGGTTTAATGTTGTGTCAAGTCAACCCTCAGTTGGTAAAGAATCTGCCTGCAATGCAGGAGATGCCGGTTCAATTCCTGGGTCGGGCAAATCAAGGGATAGGCTACCCACTCCAGTATTCTTGGGCTTCTCTTATGGCTCATCTGGTAAAGAATCCACCTGCTATGTGGGATACCTGGGCTTGATCCCTGGGTTGGGAAGATCCATTGGAGAAGGGAAAGGCTACGCACTCCAGTATTCTGGCCTGAAAATTCCATGTCCATGGAGTTGCAAAGAGTTGGACATGACTGGGCAACCTTCACTTTCACTTTCAAGTCAACCCCTTAGCGTGTCTCTATGAGACAACAGATATTCCAGAAGCCTGAACACAAATACAGTCATGTTTCTCTCTGAGTGTAATTCTTAGATGGAGCTTTTATTGTCTTCTGATGACTTGTTGGGCTCTGTTCCCTGTTATTTTGTCTGTGACTTTGGTGGGTCCTTCCCTGCGTTTTGCCTGTCTTGTTTCTGAGGCATCAGATGCTTTCAGGGAATACTTCCTTTTGACCCAAGGTGCAATTTCACCTACACACAGAAAATACTATCATCAACACAGCCAACATTCATTCTCTGCTAATCTGTGCCCGGCCCATCACATACAGGGTGTCATCTCTTTCTTGATCACACAGGGTGCATACTGCCCTCATTCCCATTTTGCAGATGAGGAGACTGAGGCTTGGAGAGATTCAGTGATGAGTCAAGCCCACAGTAGAACATAGCTTGGACATTAGTGTGGAGAGGTGGTATTATTACATTGTTATTGTTGCCGTGTTGTTTCTAAATGAGGAAACCCTCTTCATGGGATTAAATATCTTTAAAAATAATTTTATTTATTCTTTTTTTTTTTTACTTATAGCTGTGCTGGATCTTCGTTGCTGTGCAGGCTTTTCTCTAGTTGTAGCAAGCAGGAACTATTCTCCCATTGTGGTGTGAGAGCTTCTCTTGTTGCAAAGCAAAGGCTCTAGGGTGCTCAGGCTCCAGTAGTTGCAGCTTGCAGGCTCTAGAGCACCAGATCAAAAGTTGTGGTGCAGTTTAATTGCTCCGAACAAGGCATATGGGATCTTCTGGGACCAGGAATGGAACCCGTGAGGCCTGCATTGGCAGGTGGATTCTTTACTACTGAGCCACCAGAGAAGCCCTGGATTAAATGTCTTGCCCTAAGTCATGGAGCTCCAAAGTACAGAGCTGGGTAATCATCCAGACCAGCGTTGTCCTGTAGAAATAGAGCATAGTCACCTATGCGATTTTAAATGTTCAAGCAGCCACATTAGAAGAGGTACAAAGAAACAGGTAAAGTTAGTTTTAATACTATATTTCAGATAACCGAACATACTGCAAATGCAATCGCTTCCACCTATAATAAATATAAAAATTATTGAATGCTTCACATATTTTTCTTGTACCAAGTTTTCAATATCTGGTGTGTATTTTACTTTATTGTTTTTTTTTTTTTTTTTGGATTACACATGTGTAAGGTCTTAGTTCCCTGACCAGCAATTGAACTGTTTGCTGCTTGCATTGGAAGCTCAGAGGCTTAACCCCTGGATCACTAGGGAAGTCCCCTGGTGTGTATTTTATTCTATTTTTACCTATTTTTAAATGAATTCTATTATTTATTTATTTGACTGCCTTGGGCTTTCGTTGTGGCAGGCAGCATCTTCTTCCTTATGTCACATGGGATCTTTCTCTGTGGCACAAAGACTCTGGTTGGGGTGTGTGAGCTTAGTCGCTCCATGGCATGTGGAATCTTAGTTCCCCGACTGGGGGGTCCATGAACCGCCAGGGAAGTCCCCCTCTGGGGTGTATTTTAAGACATCTCATTTTGGACCAGCCACATTGCCAGTACTCAGTGGTCACCTGAGGCTTGTGGCTACATTTGAAGATGGTGAGTCCAAATCTTCTGACAAGTAGTTCTGTGTTTTTTTTTTTTTTTCCTATGACACAGTGAGGCCAGAATAGCACATATATTGAGGGGTAACTAAAAGTTTGTATTCAACTTTTATCCTACAAGGCTTTCAGACTCTTTTTTGAAGAAGGAAGAGTGGCAGGGGTGGGAAGGGGAGCGAGAGAGAAAGGGAGACAAGGAAGAGGAGGGGAAGGAAGGAAAAAGGAAGGAAGAAGGGAAAGGAAGATTTTCCTGTTGCCTAAAGATTTTGAAATAACTAATAACAGACTCTGTCCAACTCCATTGTTATAGTTTGGATTCCCCCCAGAAGCAGTTTTGGAAGCAAAGATTCACTTGTTTTGTGGTGAGGTCACAGGACACATTGGCAGAGAAACCAGGAAGGGAAGAACCAATGAGTAATGAATGGATGTGCCCTCAGGCAAGTTATTAATACTGCAGCGAATCACTACTGTATTCCGTATTCTGTATGAATACTGTAGTGAATCAGTACTGGCTTTTCCAGTAGTCACGTATGGATGTGAGAGATAGACTATAAAGAAAGCTGAGCACTGAAGAACTGATACTTTTGAACTGTGGTGTTGAAGAAGACTCTTGAGAGTCCCTTGAACTGCAAAAAGATCAAACCAGTCAATCCTAAGGAGATCAGTCCTGAATATTCATTGGAAGGACTGATGCTGAAGCTGAAGCTCCAGTACTTTGGCCACCTGATGCAAAGAACCGACTCATTGGAAAAGACCCTGATGCTGGGAAAGATTGAAGGCAGGAGGAGAAGGGGACGACAAAGGATGAGATGGTTGGATGGCATCACCGATTCGATGGACATGAGTTTCAGCAAGCTCCGGGAGTTAGTGATGGACAGGGAAGCCTAGCACGCTCCAGTCCATGGGGTAGCAAAGAGCCGGAACCGACTGAGCGACTGAACTGAGCTGAGCGAATCACTGGGACTCGGTACCGGTGGAGACCTCTGGGGGGCAGCAGAGAGCACCTTGCTCAGAGTTACCACACCCTAGGACCAAGGACTGATGCCAAAGAATTGATGCTTTTGAATTGTGGTGCTGGAGAAGATTCTTGAGAATCCCTTGAACTGCAAAGAGATCAAACAGTCAATCCTAAAGGAAATAAACTCTGAATATTCATTATAAGGACTGTTGCTGAAGCCCCAATACTCTGGCCACCTGATTGGAAGAGCCGACTCTTTGGAAAACACCCTGATGCTGGGAAAAATTGAAGGCAAAAGGAGAAGAGAGTGGCAGAGGATCAGATGGTTGTATGGCATCATCGACTCAATGGACATGAGTTTGAACAAACTCCGGGAGGGAGATAGCCAAGAACAGGGTAGTCTGGCAGGCATGCTATAGTCTGTGGGGTCAGAAAGAGTCAGACTTGACTTAGCGACTGAACAACAAAAGACCCAGGGAGCTGAGGTATTTATCCACCAGCTTCCATCAATCACAAGTTGCAGGACGCTCCCAGACAAATTCCCCTGAGGGCTGGTAGTGGGAAGCCTCTCCTGTATGCACGGAGGTGGCCAGATCTAGGCTGGACAGTGCCAGCGACATCCACGACACGTCTACCTTCTCATAATTCAAAAGGTTTTCTTTTTCATCACAAACTCTCTTTAACTTTGTGCATTAACTTGGTGACAGTCGGGATGCCATATGGGACATGAAATTATTTAGCTGTTGTCATCTCAGTGACAGAAAAGCAGAACGGCTATGGAAGGACATCACAGATGTATGCATATATTTACGTGTAAGCTCGTGAACACGTGTACGTGTTCCCATTCATGTTGTCACTAAGCTTAACTCTTACCACCTTCTTTGGTGTGTGTGTGTGTGTGTGTGTGTGTTTCCTGCTCTTTTTTAGTCACAGAGGAAAACAGAAGAAAATAAAAGGAGTAAGTCCACATTTTCTGGGGAAATAATTCTGCTTTGATTCTAAGCAGGTGTCAGGATTAGACTTCCCCTCAGCTCTGCCTTCATTCCCTTCCTCTCCCTTTTGGAAAGTCATTTATTGGTCTCTTGTTTCTTTTTAAAAAAATATGAACAAGCACTTTTTATATTTTCATGCAGTCTGTCTGTTTATCTCATAAAGATTGTTCACATTCCTTACTTCTCTGTAACTTGCCCTTTTCATTGATCAAGACAGTGAGGTTCTTTTTTAAAAAATTATTTATTTAGTTTTTGGCCATGCTGGGTCTTCGTTGCTGTGTGGGCTTTTCTCTAGTTGTGGAGAGTGGGGCTACTCTCTAGTTGCCGTGTGCAGGCTCTGCACTGCGGTGGCTTATCTCGTTGAGCACAGGCTCTAGAGCACATGGGCTTCAGTAGTTAGGGCATATGAGCTCAGCAGTTGCAGCTCCTGGGCTCTAGAACACAGGCTCAGTAGATGCTGCACACGGGCTTATTTGCTCCTCGGTATGTGGGATCTTTCTGGACCAGCAGACTGTGTCTCCTGCATTGGCAGGCAGATTCTTTATCACTGAGCCACCGGGGAGCCCTGGGTTCCTTTTTCTTGTTTTAATATTTATTTGTTTATTTGGCTGCACGGGGGTCCTAATTGTGACACAGGATCCTTTATCTGGCATGCAGGAACTTTTTTTTTTTTTTTAAGAGTTGTGACATTCGGAATTTTCTAGCTAGAACATGTGGGATCATTAGCAGCAGCATGCAGAATCCCATAGCTGGGGCATATGGGATCCAGTTCCCCAACCAGGGATGGAACCTAACCCCCCCACACACACGTGGGGAATGTGGGGCCCAGCCACTGGACCACCAGGGAAGTCCCAAGATAGTGTGTTTTTATTTTGACCTTTCTCAGTTGCTGAGGCTGTAGCAGTGAACAGGTTAGGCAAGACCTTGTTGTTTAGTTGCTAAGTCGTGTCCCACTCTTTTGCAACCCCATGGGCTGTCCATGGAATTCTCCAGGCAAGAATACTGGAGTGGGTTTCTGTTTCCTTCTCCAGGGGATCTTCCCAACCCAGGGATCAAACCTGTGGCTCCTGTCACATCTCTGCATTGCAGGCAGGGTCTTTACCACTGAACCACTGGAGGAGACTTCATATAAAAGGCAAGACCTTGGGGTTCCAGAACTTAAAACACTTTAGGAGGCATGAAGTGACTTTACAAGAGGAAGAGTCTTCTGGGCACATGTCGTAATATAAATGTATTAACCATGTGTGATGTAGTGCTTTGGCATCTGGGTAACTCTGCAGGGACTGCTTCTTCCAGGGTTAGCCTATCCTCTGAGACAGGAAAGGATTCAGCCATGAGCATGCATTTCAAATACAAACACACCAGTCCAGAGCTTACACCCCAACAACCTCCTCTATTGGACTCTCATATTCAAGACCACTGCCCTTATCACCCCAAGGCAAGTACCAGACAACTAGGAAGAGCCCCTCTGCCCCATAGCCTGCTAACATTACTAACACCAGCCAATCCTAAGCCTGCGTAGCCTGACTTACCTTTTCCTTTCTGCAGAAGCTACAGTGAAGTCTCTGGTCCACTTTCTCATCCTGCTGTCATTGCCTCCTAACTGACCGGCCTTGGTGCTTCCCCGACCTCCATTTTGGGATTTTTTTTTTAAAAATATTTATTTATTTAGCTTCCCCAGGTATTAGTTGTGGCATGTGGGACCTTCAATCTTTGTTGTGGCATGCGAGATCTTTTTTTTTTTCTTTTCCAGTTGTGACATGCAACTAGTTCCCTAACCAGAAATTGAATTCGACAGGCCCCCTGCATTGGGAGCATGGACCACCAGGGCAGTCCCTCTGCATTGGGAGCATGGAACCTTAGCCACTGGACCACCAGGCAGTCCTCTCTTGGGGTCTTGGAGTAAAACAGGCTATTTACTCAATGGCAGTTGACTCTTGATCTTTGGGCCTCATCATGCTGTATGTTGTGCTTAGTCGCTCAGTCATCACTGTACCTGAAAAATAATAAACTTTGTTGTTCCATCGCCAAGTCATGTCTGACTCTTTGAAACCCCATGGACCGCAGCACGCCCATCTTCCTTGTCCCTCACCATCTCTGGAGTTTGCCCAAGTTCATGTCCATTGAATCGGTGATGCCGTCCAGCCATCTCATCCTTTGTCACCCTCTTCCCCTTCTGCCTTCCATCTTTCTTAGCATTGGGCCTTTTCCAATGAGTCAACTGTTTGCATCAGGTGGCCAAAGTATTGGAGCTACATTGTAAACAAAGCTACATGATAACAGCTACGTTTTTAAACAATAAAGCCCCAACAGGGCTCCCTCCACCTCCCTTATCTCATCCCCTCTCGCCTCTTCACTCCGGCCATGTGAGCCTCCTGTTTTGAACACCCCAGTCACTGTCTTCACAAGCTTTTGCTGTTGACGCTTCCTCGGCCTGCAAACTCCTCCCCCTGTATCTGCATCTTTGTCCCTTTCTCTCCTCCAGTCGCTGCTTCAATGTCATCTTCACAGAGAGGTCTTTCCCACATAATTCCCTTCCCCTTCTAGCTGGACCCATGCCTGCTCCCATTTTTCTTATAAAAATGATCTCTACTTGACACATGCTAGAGCTATCCAAGTTCTCTTATTCCTTGTTTCTCTGACCTAAAACATGAGTTTCTTATTTGTTCTATTCATGGCTGTATCTATCCTCAGGGCCTGGGGGTGAGGCCTCATATTGAGCATAGGCGCTCAATAAACATTTATCAAAGGCTCACAGACATAGAATGGGAAAGGGGGAGAGGGATAAATTAAGAGTTGGGGATTGAAATATACACACTATCATGTACAAAATAGATAAACAACAGGACCTACTGTATCGTACAAGGAACTATACTCAATATCTTCTAGTAATATATAATGGAAAAGAATCTGAAAAAGAATATATGCATATATATACACACACACACACGGGGCTTCCCTGGTGGCTCAGTCGGTAAAGAATTCACCTGCAATGCAGGAGAGCCAGGTTTGATCCCTGGGTCGGGAAGATCCCATGGAGAAGGAAATGGCAACCCACTTCAGTATTCATGCTTGGAGAATTCCATGGACGGAGGAGCCAAGCCTGGTGAGCTATAGTTCATGGGATCACAAAGAGTTGGACACAACTGAGTGACTGACAATTTCACTTTCCTATATATTCATACATACACACATATGTATCTGAATCACTTTGCTGTACACCTGAAACTAACATATTGTAAATCAACTCTACTTCAATAAAAATTTTAAAAAAGAATAGGTATTTTTAAAAACTCATTTGTCAAATGGATGAGTAACTGAGCAAATGAAGCTGATTATTTTTCTCAAGTGTTCCAGGTGGAATGCCATGCTGTATTCCGCCACCTGTGACTTTATCTCTGGGTGTGGTAAACTCATGATTTTGCAAATTGAGGGGATCTAGCTCAGTTCTCACGAGAAGGCAATGGCACCCACTCCAGTGCTCTTGCCTGGAAAATCCCATGGACGGAGGAGCTTGGTGGGCTGTAGTCCATGGGGTCGTGACGAGTCGGACACAACTGAGCGACTTCACGTTCACTTTTCACTTTCATGCTTTGAAGAAGGAAATGGCAACCCGCTCCAGTGTTCTTGCCTGGAGAATCCCAGGGCTGGGGGAGCCTGGTGGGCTGCCGACTATGGGGTCGCACAGAGTCAGACACGACTGAAGCGACTTAGCAGCAGCAGCAGCAGCAGCTCAGTCCTCAAGAAAAACTGAGACAGGAGTTTCTATAAGCAGATGTAGTTCATTTGATTAAATTTCCCTTGCTAACATCTCAGGATACACAGGAATATATAAGTAAGCATTTTATCAAGCTTCTGACTTAACAGAGGGGTTAGAGGCTGAATATAATTTATAATTGCCTGAGAATATAGTAAGCTTAGTACTTTTGTTTCTATAATTGTGAGGTTCTTGTTGCAATGTGAATCAAGATTATTTCAAGTACTTTATATGAAAAGAAACTCTTTTTTTTCCTTTTGGAAAAGCTCAGATATATACAGAAGGGAGAAGAGAATAATGGCCCTCCACGGTGCTCCTTTTGGAAAAGCTCAGATATATACAGAAGAGAGAATAGAATAATGGCCCTCCACGGTGCTATCTTCCATCTTCAACAATTATCAGCTTAGGACGCATCTAGTTACTGTATCACAACCTTTAGCATAACCTTACTCTGCAAATCAAAGCAAACCTTTTATTTTCTCTATAACCCTGGGTCATGTTAAAGCAAATCTCAGGCATCATGTGATTTCATCTGTAAATATTTTGATATGTACTTCTAAAAGCTAAGGACTCTGCATCTACTATGGAAAATGGTACTGGGATCCCTCAAAAAATGAAACATAGGGACTTTCCTGGTGGTCCAGTGGTTAAGAATCTGCCTGCCCAAGTAGGGGACATGGGTTCCAGCCCTGGTCTGGGAAGAACCCACACGCCGCCGGGCAATTAAGCCCGTGTGCCACAACTGTTGAAGCCTGCATACTCTAAAGCCCGCATGCCACCTCAGGAGAAGCCCCTGCGATGCGAAGCTCACCCACCACAATGAAGAGTAGTCCTGGATTGCCACAGCTCAAAAAAGCCCAAGTGCACCAACAAAGACTCAGTGCAGCCAAAAATAAAGAGGTGCTCAGTTGCTCAGTTGTGTCTGATTCTTTGTGACCGCATGGACTGTAGCCTGCCAGGCTCCTCTGTCTATGGCATTCTCCAGGCAAAGAAGGCTGGACTGGGTTGCCACTTCCTCCTCCAGGGAATCTTCCCAACCCAGGGATAGAACCCACATCTCTTGACTCTCCTGCGTTGACAGGCGGATTCTTTACCACTAATGCTACCTGGGAAGCCCCCCAAAATAAACAAATATTTTTTTTAAAAAAAGAAGTATTAAATTACCATTTGATCCACCAGTCCCCATTCTGAGTCTATACCTCAAAGAATTGAAAGCCGGAACTCAAAGAGCTATTGGTATACCCATGTTCATAGCAGCATGGGGCAGAATAGCCGAAAGGTGGATGCAACCCAAATGTGTATTAATGGATGGTTGGATAAACAAAAGGTGGTCCATCCAGACAATAAAATATTATTCAGCCTTAAAAAGGAAAGAAATTCTGACACACGGATGAATGTTAGAGACCTTATGCTAAGGGAAACGGGTCCATTACAAAAGGAAAAGTATTATATGATGCCACCATGGCAGGTAGCTGGAGTGGTCAGATTCATAGAGACAAAGTAGAATGGTGGTTGCCAGGCGCTGGGGTGGGAGTGGGAAATGGAGAGTCAGTATGTAAAGGGCACAGAATTTCAGTTTGGGAGCAAGACAGAGTCCCGGGGTTGGCTGGTGCTGCTGCTGTGAGCACTGGTGTGCGTGTATCGTTTCAAATTGGAGTTTTCTTCTTTTCTGGATACATGCCCAGGAGTAGGATTGCTGGATCATATGGTAGCTCTATTTTCAGTTTTTTTTTTTTTAAAGAACCACCATATTGTTTTCTTTAGTGGTTGCACCAGTTTATATTCCCACCAACTGTGTAGACAGGTGCTGGAAACGTTCTCGATTGTGCTGTCCCATGAGATGGCCGCTAGACACATGTACGAAGAGTCGACTCCTTGGAAAAGACCCTGATGCTAGGAAAGTTTGAAGGCACAAGGAGAAGGGAGAGGCAGAGGAGGAGATGGTTAGATAGCATCACCGACTCAATGGACACGAATCTGAGCAAACTCTGGGAGACAGTGAAGGACAGGGAAGTCTGGCATGCTGCAGTCCCTGGGGTCGCAAGGAATCAGACACAATTTAGCAACTTAACAACAGCAACAAGACACATGTGGCTTTTGAGTTCTAGAAATGTGGCTTGTATAACTGGGGGTTGGGTTTTCCATTTGTTTAATTATAAGAGTCACATAATAGGCTAGTCACTGCAGCGCCAGAGAGATTTACACTGGCCACTAAATGCTCCAACTTGGAAGCCACCCACTTCCTTCCCACCAAGAGCTCATTGGCCAGAGCTAGTTGCATGGCCTCAGCAAACACAAGGGGATCAAGGAATGCCATCTCATCATGTGCTGGAATATGGAAAAAGGGATATAGCTGGCGAACAGCTCTAATGCCTCTGCCTGAGGATAAGTTTTTTTGGAAACCAGAAGAAGAAACACAGTTTTTTAAATTTTAGGATGAGAAGGTAAACTTCCCTGGTGACTCAGACGGTAAAGAATCTGCCTGCAATGCAGGAGATGCGGGTTCCATCCCTGGGTTAGGATCCCCTGGAGGAGGAAATGGCAACCTGATCCAGTATTCTTGCCTGGGAAATCCCATGGACAGAGGTGCCTGGTGGGTTGCAGTATATGGAGTCACAAAGAGTTGGACATGACTGAGAGACTAACACTTTCACTTCACTTTCAATGTGATGGTTCTCTCTTGCTATGTCACCAATTATCCAAAACTTAGCATCTTTAAAGAGCAATCATTTAGGACTTCCCTGGTGGTCTGGTGGTTAAGAATCCACCTGCCAATGCAGGGGACATGGGTTCGATCCCTAGTCCAGGAAGATTTCACGTGCCATGGACGACTAAGCTCATGGACCGGAACTACTGAAGCCTGTGCACCCGAGAGCCCATGCTCTGCAACAAGAGAAGCCGCTGCGGTTAGAAGCCCAAGGGCTTCAGCTAGAGAGTAACCCCTACTCTCTGCAACTAACAGGTACCTGCAGCAGGGAAGATCCAGCACAGCCAGAAATAAACAAAAAGTAAAAGAGCAATCGTTTATTACCTGACAGTTTCTGTGGGGCAGGAACCAGGGTCCTCTGTTTCGGGGTCTCTCATGAGGCTGCCAACAAGGTATCAGTAGAGGCTTCATCTTCATCCGAAGGCTTAACTGGGGAAGAGTTCCCTTCCCAGCATGAACATGTGACAGTTGGCAGAATTCAGTTTCTCATGGGCTGCAGGACTGAGGGTCTCTGCTCCTCACTAGATGTTTTCTGGACACTGCTCTTGGTTCTTGGCCATGTGGGGCCCTCCATAAGGCAGCTCACAGCAAGGAACCTGGCTTCCCTCAGAGTAAGCAGTAGAGAGAGCTCAAGAGGGCATGTAATGTGCAAACCACAGTCGCTTTGTAACTTGATCTCAAAAGTGCCATCCCATCACGCTTTCATCTTTTATTTATTAAAAGTGAGTCACTAGGTTCACAGATACAGAAAATGAACTAGTTGTTACCAGGGGGGGAGGGGAGGGGCAACATAGGAGTCGGGGAGTGGGAGGTATAAACTACAGGGGTTAGACAGGCTCAAGGATGCATTGTACCCCACAGGGGAAGGGACGTCCCTGGTGGTCCAGTGGTGAAGACTCCACACTCACAGTGCAGGGGGCCCAGGTTCAATCCCTGCGTGTTGCAGTTAAGACGCAGCACAGCCAAATAAAGAAATGATTTTTTAAAAAATGGGGGAAATAGTCAATATTTTTAATAACTGTAAATGGAAAGTTATCTTTAAAAGTTATATGTGCTGTGCTTAGTCTCTCAGTCATGTTGGACTCTTTGCCACCCCATGGAGTGTACCCCTCCAGGTTCCTCTGTTCATGAGAATTTTTCCAGGCAAGAATACTGGAGTGGGTTGCCATGCCCTGCTCCAGGGGATCTTCCCAACCCATGGATCGAACCCAGTCTCCTGCATTGCAGGCAGATTCTTTACCATCTGAGTCACCAGGGAAGCCCTGTTTGTATAAAAAAATATTTAAAAACATTTTAAAGGCAAAGAATTTTTAAAAAGTTACTAGGTCCCACTTTCAAGGGGAGGGCGTTGTACAAGAGTGTGAACACCAAAAGGCAAGAATCATCACAGGCCTTGTCAGAAGCTGCCTTCTACATCGAGAGATCAGAATCTAAGTGATATTCAGTTGACAAGTTCTTATGGGAAACAAATAGTATATATTGTCTGCACTGCTTTGTATAACGTGTCCCAAAGACCTCTTTGACTCTAATTCCCAGTTCCTGCACTCTCTCGTCCCCTTTCCTGCTGTGTTCTTCTCCTTTTAAAAATATCTATTTATTTATGCATTTATTGGCTGCAGCAAGCGGGATCCTTTGTTCTGGCACTCAGGCTCAGTAGTCGTGGTATGCAGACTTAGTTGCTCTGTGGGATCTTAGTTCCTTGACCAAGGATCGAACCCACATCCCACGCATTGGAGAGCAGATTTTTTGACCACTGGACCACCAGCAAAGTCCCTGTCCTACTCAGCACTCAATACCATCTGACAAACTATGATTTTCCTTCTTTATTCCATGTCCCCCTCTGTTTCCACCCAGTCCCAAAACTATGATTTTCCTTCTTTATTCCATTTCCCCCTCTGTTTCCACCCAGTCCCACAACGGTAGGGTTTTTGTCTGTCTTGTTCTGTGCTTGGAAAAACCACCTGGCACATAACAGGTGCTCAACAAAATGCATGAAGGAATGAATGGAACTTGTACACATGTAACTTTTTGTAGCCACTTGTTTATTTATTTTGACTTTTTATTTTGACAGAATTTCAGACTCACCAAAGAGTTGCAAGCACAGTACTGAGAATTCCTGTATATTCTTCATCCAGGTTCCCCAAATGTTGACATATGCCACTTCCACTTTATTCCCTCTCTTTTTCTCTCTCCTCTGGAGCCATTGAGGAAAATTTATAGGTATGATGGCCCTTCAACCTTATATACTTCAGTGTATTCTGAAGGGCAGTTGCTTCTGTAACACAGCACAATGATCAAAATCAGGAAATTGGCATTGATACTCTATTTAATCTACAGACCTTATTCAGCTGTCCCAACAACATCCTTCATAGCAAAAGAAGATCCTGACTCCCTTGTTAGATTCAGTCCTCATGCCTCCTTTAGTCTGGAGAAGTTCCTCAGTCTTTATTTGAGCTTCCTGACCTTAACAGTTTCAAAGAATACAGAAAAGCTATTTTGTAGAAGGCCCCTCATTTTGAACATGATGGAATTCAGTTTATTCAAATGATACAATCATGGCAGGAAATCCCCAGAAGTCATGTTGTAGCCTCTTGATACATCATACCAAGACCCACTTGAAGTCAATTTGCCCCCTCACTGGTGTGGCTCTTTGAACGATTGCTTATCTGCCAAGGCACTCTGCAATACAGTTACTACTTTTACCATTAAAATGAACCATCATCTGCGGGGAGTAACTGTATAAATCTGTTACTCCTTGAACTTTCATCTATAATAGTTCTTGTAAGTTTTGTGGGGATTGCCAAGTTGCCTCCACATATAATTTCCACCAAAATAAAAACTAAAAATGCAGCATTGCACCCAGCTCTGAGATCATGAAATATCATTCTTCAATGAAAGGAACCAGGGATCCTTGGAGAAATGGCTGATTCTAGTGCATGGCAGTGAGGGATGATCCTGGAGCCTCGTATGATGCCAGAAAGCAAGGAAGCTTTAAAAAAAAAAATGGGAGCACATCAAAGGCACACAGGAACCAGTCTGAAGGAACTCCCAATGGCGAACGGGAATATTTCAAGGAACAAAATAAATAACATAGTTTTCCAAAGAAAAAAATAAATATATGAGTCTGTATTGATATAAATAAAAGATTAAATAAGTGGGTAAATGAATATGGGAGAAGAGACAAATTTTTTTTTACAAAAGAATTCTATAAAGAATATAGAGCTACCATATGATCCTGAAATCCCACTCCTGGTCATATATCCAATGAAAACCATAATTCAAAAAGATACATGCACCCCAGTGTTCATTGCAGCACTATTTACAACAGCCAAAAACACGGAAGCCACCTAAATGTCCATTGATGAATGGATAAAGAAGATGTAGTACATACATACAATGGAATATTATTCAGCCATAGAATTGAATGACATAATTCTGTTTACAGCAACATGGATGAAACTAGAGATTATCATACTAAGTAAATCAGACAGAGAAAGACAGATATCATTTGATATCACTTATATATTGAATCTAAAAAAAAAAGGTACAAATAGATTTATTTCCAAAACAGAAATAGACTCACAGACATAGAAAGCAAACTAATGGTTACTAAAGGGGAAAAGGAGGTAGAGAGGAGGGTTAAATTAGGAGGTTGGGATTAAAATATACATACTAGTGTATATAAAATGGATAGTCAGCAAGGATCTACTGTGTAGCATAGGGAACTATACTCAATATTTTGTAATAAACTGTAAGGGAAAAGAATCTGAAGTATATGCATGGGTACAGGCTCAGTTGCTCAGTCGCATCTGACTCTTTTATGACCGCATGGACTGTAGCCCGCCAACCTCCTCAGTCCATGGGATTATCCTGGCAGGAATACTGGGGTGGGTTGCCATTTCCTCCTACAGGAGATCTTCCTGACCCAGGAATTGAACCTGAGTCTCCTGCGGCTGCTGCATTGGCGGCAGATTCTTTACCACTGGGTCACCTGGGAAGCCCAAAGTATATATATTCAGTTATATATGTATATATACATATAAGTGAATTGCTGTGCCATACACCTGAAATTAACACAATCAGATCAGATCAGTCGCTCCGTCGTGTCCGACTCTTTGTGACCCCATGAATCGCAGCATGCCAGGCCTCCCTGTCCATCACCAACTCCCAGAGTTCACTCAGACTCACGTCCATCGAGTCAGTGATGCCATCCAGCCATCTCATCCTCTGTAGTCCCCTTCTCCTCTTGCCCCCAATCCCTCCCAGCATCAGAGTCTTTTCCAATGAGTCAACACAATAATGTAAATCAACTATACTTCAACTGAAAAAAAAAAAAAAAAAAGAATATATGTAAATACACTTCCCTCCAGGAGATGGAGCTTAATCTCCCCTCTCCTAACCAGCTGGGCTTCCCTTGTGGTTCAGCTGGTGAAGAATCTGCCTGCAACATGGGACACCTGGGTTCTATCCCTGGGTTGGGAAGATCCCCTGGAGAAGGGAAAGGCTAGTCACTCCAGTATTCTGGCCTGGAGAATTCCATGGACCGTATTCCATGCGGTTACAAAGAGTCAGACACAACTGAGCGACTTTCACTCCTAACCAGAGTGGGCTGGGGTTAGTGATCATTCCCAAAGAGTAGGTTAGGTAAAGGGAAAAATAGTAACTCGATAGTGGAGAAACCTGATAGAGATCATTTTAACCAAGGGATCAAGGTCAACATCATAGTGATAAGTCACTGGACATCATGACTCACTGATACGATGCAATGAGGACATCATTTCATCTCTCTAGACTTATTCCCCCAAATCCATCATCATATTCTAATCATGAGAAAACAACTGGCAAACCCAAATTGAGAAACATTTTAAATATTGCTTGACCAGTACTCCTAAAAATGATCAAAGTTTTGAGAAACAAGAAAAGACTGTCACAGACCAGAAGGGGACTATGGAGAAAAGATGATGCAGAAGAATGTGGTATCCTAGATGAGATCCTGAAACACAAAAGGATATTAGTGGGAAAACCCAGGAAATCTGGGAGAAAAAAAAAAAAGGTGTACAGTTGAGTTAATAGAATTGCACTCCTGTTGGTTTCTCAGTTTTAATAAATGTACCTGCCCCAACCCTCCCCATTATCAACATCCCTTTCAGAGCAGTGAATTTGTTACAATTGATGAACCTACATTGACACATCGTAACACATCATGTCAATGTAGGACACTGTATAACCAAATGTATGTACAATGTATGGACACTTTATAGCCAAAGTCCATAGTTAAGGTTCACTCTGGTGTGTACATTCTATGGATTTGGACCTCTATAGTCAATACTGAGTAATTTACTGCCTTAAAATTCCTCTGTGATCCACCTATGCATCCCTCCCTCTACCCTAACCCCTGACAACCACTGATCTTTTTACTGTCTCCACAGTTTTGCCTTTTCCAGAATGTTGTATAGTTGGAATCATACAATAGGCACAGCCTCTTATCTTGGTAATATGAATTTAAGTTTCAACCATATCTTTTCATGGCTTGGATAACTCATGTCTTGTAACACTGAATGATATTACATTGGGGCTTCCCAGGTGGCTCAGTGGATAAAGAATCTGCCTGCAATGCAGATGTGGGTTTGATCCCTGGGTCAGGAAGATCCCCTGGAGGAGGAGGGCATGGCAACCCACTCCAGTATTCTTGCCTGGAGAATCCCATGGACAGAGGAGTCTGGTGGGCTATAGTCCACAGGGTTGCAGAGCCGGACATGACTGAACTGACTGACCACACACGCATGCATGCAATATTCCATTGTCTGGATATACCACAGTTTATCCACTCATGTACTGACGGATGTCTTGGTTCTTCCAAGTTTTGGCAATTATGAATAAAGCTGATGTGAGCAACTGTGTGCAGGTTTTTGTATGGACATAGTTTCCACTCCAGTACTCTTGCCTGGAAAATCCCATGGACAGAGGAGCCTGGTAGGCTGCAGTTCATGGGGTTGCTAATAGTCGGACACGACTGAACGACTTCACTTTCACTTTTCACTTTCATGCATTAGAGAAGGAAATGGCAACCCACTCCAGTGTTCTTGCCTGGAGAATCCCAGGGACGGGGGAGCCTGGTGGGCTGCCGTCTATGGGGTCGCACAGAGTCGGACACGATTGAAGCGACTTAGCAGCAGCAGCAGCAGTTTTCAACTCCTTTGGGTAAATACCAAGTAGCACTGTTGCTGGATTGTATGACAAGAGTGAGTTTAGTTTTCTAAGAAACCAAAGTAACTGTACCATTGGCATTCCTGCCAGCAGTGGTGAAAGTACCTGTCGCTCCACATCCTCACCAGTGTCTGATGCTGTCAGGGTTTTGGATTTAGCCATTCTAATAAGTCTGTAGCAGTGTCTCGTTGCTTTAGTTTGCATTTCCCTGATGACATACCAGGTGGGGAATTTTTTCACATGCTTATCTGCCATTTGTATATCTTCTTTGGCAAGGTGTCTTTTGAGATCTTTGACCCATTTAAAAATCAGGTTTGTGTTCTTATTGTTGAGTCTTAAGAATTCTTTTAGTATTTTGGATAACTGTCTTTTATTAGTATTGAGTTTTCCTATCCATGAACATGGACAATCTCTCCAGACTCTGGTGATTAAAAAAAAATCTATTTACCATCATTCTTGGATTGCTTATTATATATTAGTCATTGTGCATGCTTACTGGCTTTGTCTTAATTAATCCTTACAGTAATCTGTGGCGCAAGGAGTCATGTCTCCATTTTACACAAAGAAACTGAGGTTCAGAGAGGTTAAGCACTTTCCCAAGAGCTCACAGCTAGGAAGTGTTAGAGCTACGATTTTTACCTGAGTCTGCACCCAGAATTTGACTCTATCTCCTTTGTTTTTGGAAATACTGCTATGCAATGTTATGCCTGGAGTGACAGCCACATTTCATCTCTGGATTCACTCTTGAGTGCCTACATCATGACCTGGAAATGTCTGGATTATCAGATTTGGTTTTTGTGTTTATACCCTTCAACTCCCAAAGATCTTGGTACTCACTCCCAATGAGTATCCAGACCAGAAGTTGGAGACCAAATGTCTTTTGGCTGATCCATTCTTGCAACTCAAAATGACTGGATTAGTTGATAATTGTTTTAGCAGCCAAATGAATGCAATTTGCAGTTATTTATTTAGGGCATTTATTTCAGAGATGCCTGCACTGTTCAATTGAATATAATTCTCAAAGCCAGTCTGGTAGTGCTGCTGCTGATTGATAAATTAAGTCTCCAGCTTGCAAATGTGTTAAAGATTAGAGCCAGTGGCTAAGACTGATTTTTAGAGGCCCACTATTAAACTGCTTCTGTCTGCAATGCTAATGAGTTTCTAAATCTTTCTACTGGGTCGGTGTTTACTAATTTGGATTAATGGTGGAAAGAGGACAAGGAGCTACCTACTGCACTAATTTGAGGAGTCTATGATGATTTCTTGCCCATCCACTTCCATTTGCTGGATGGTATGTAAGATTTCAATATTAGAGATTCATTCCTTTGGCTATATAGAAATTTTTGGTCTTTGAAAAGTGAACCCATTAGATCCCTGTCACACTTTAGCATGCGTGAGTTGAGTTCTTTCCAGAAAAGGGAAATAGAGCAATTGAGAGGGTTGGAAGACTTTGGAAGTTTCTGAGGAAAGAGAGAGGAACTCCACCATGTCAAACTTTAGAGTTAAGCAAGCTTTGGGAATACCATCTGGTGAGATGAAAGTATAGACTCTTCTGCCACTTTGACAGGGGGAGGGTGGATTTGGAAATGGGTGGGGGTATTTTTGCTTTTCACAAGACTGGAATGCTACTGACCCTGCAGTGGGCGTATGCCAGGGGTGCTGAACAGCCCAGGATGTACCAGACACTTAAACGCCAAAAACTTACATCAAAAATGCCAGCATTGCCACCATTGATAATTCTTATTGTTCAATCACTAAGCCATGTCTGACTCTTTGCAACCCCATGAACTGCAGCACACCAGGCTTTCCTGTCCCTCACCATCTCCCAGAGTTTGTTCAAATTCATGTCCATGCAGTCAGTAATGCTATCTAACCATCTCATCCTCGGTCACCCACTTCTCCTCCTGCTTTCAATCTTTCCCAGCATCAGGGTCTTTTCCAATGAGTCAGCTCTTTACATCAGGTGACCAAAGTTTCAGCTTCAGCATCAGTCCTTCCAATGAACCACCCAGGACTGATCTCCTTTAGAATGGACTGGTTGGATCTCCTTGCAGTCCAAGGGACTCTTAAGAGTCTTCTCCAACACCACAGTTCAAAAGCATCAGTTCTTCGGTGCTCAGCTTTCTTTATGGTCCAACTCTCACATCTGTGCATGACTACTGGAAAAACCATAGCTTTGACTATATGGACCTTTGTCGGCAAAGTGATGGTCTCTGTTTTTTAATATGCTGTCTAGGTTTGTCATAGCTTGTCTTCCAAAGAGCAAGTGTCTTTTAATTTCGTGGCTGCATCATCATCTGCTGTGATTTTGGAGCCCAAGAAAATAAAGTCTGTCACTGTTTCCATTCTTTCCCCATCTATTTGCCATGAAGTGATGAGACTGGATAGTATGATCTTAGTTTTTTGAACGGTGAGTTTTAAGCCAGCTTTTTCACTCTCCTCTTTCACTTTCATTAAGAGGCTCTTTAGTTCCTCTTTGCTTTGATAACTCTAGAGAATGGCAAGATAGGAATAGTAAGTTTGTCTGTTCCAGAGCAGTGATTAGCAAACCTAGATGTACCCCTATAGACTGGCTGAATGAAAGTCAGGGCAGAAGGAAGGCCCAGGACTCAAAATTTTTACAACACTTTGCAGGCAGTTCTGACAAGCAGCAGGCTTGTCTCCTGTCTGGACTTGGGTCAGGGCATCTAGGAAGATTTCTCTTTGTCTTCTGGTGAAAAGGCTGCCAAAGTTTGTTGTAGGACTTCATGGTTCAAGTCCACAAGGAGAACTATCACAGATCACTATCATGAGTAGTGCTCCCTGAAATCTACATTCAGAAGCATTCCAAACATTTTCTATTGAGCTGGAGGACACACAGAAAACCATACAACTCATAGGTGTAGCTTAATGAAATCTTACCAAATGCACAGTATTTACAAAGTGAATACACCCGTATCATTACCACTCAGATCAAGAAGCTTCCAGAAGGCACCCCTTGTGCCAGTTTCTCCCCAGCCCTCCAGGGTGACTACTACTTAGGTCTAACAGCATGGATTCATTGTGCCCATTTTGAACTTTATATAACAGAGATTCCACACCATGTTCTATTGTACTCCTGGCTCCTTTGGCACAAAATGGTGTGTGTGAGACTCATCCAAGCACTTGTGTGTGGCTGCCAACTGGTCATTATTGCTGCAGAGGGCTCCTTGTGCAAACACTCCACAGTGCATTGACCTATTCTGCTATTGGTAGACGTTTGGGAAGTTTCCAGTCTTTAACTAGTATGAATATGATGCTATTCACATCCCAGGGAGTGGACTTACATCCACTTACATCCTCATTCCTCTTGCGTATATACCCAGGAGTGCCAATCCTGGGTCACAGGGTATTCAAATGTTCAGCATTGGAAAAAATGGCCAGTTTTCCAAAGTGTTTCTATCAAATTCTCTCCACCCAATAGAGGCAGAAGTAGTTTCAGACCCATTAGTGACCTGGGCATGTTTTAAAATTCTCTCTTAGCCTCAGTATTTCCATCTGTAAAGTTGGGCTTCTATGAAGACTTGTAGATGTTTCATCTTAGTAAGGACTTTCCCAGTGAGGAGTTAACTCTTTTCTGAAAAGCTCTGGGATCTTTAGAAATCCCTGTAGGTAATGCTTATGCTATGAAACTCAACTGTCTTCTCAGGAAAGTCCATCATCACAAATTATGTGCATAAGTTCGCTTTGCAATGCAGCCTTCTAATATGACTGGCTGTTTACATCTGTGCATGTGAGATTACTTCTCAATTCATATTAACTATTTGCCTTTGAATTCTGAAACATTAAGTAGAAAAATCTTCAATGCTTACTGAGAATCCTACACAACCCATTTCCTTGCAACTCTGATCACTCTTGGTTTAATCATTTTGTCCATACCTTGACAAGATAGAAAATCTCGAAAGTGCTACAAGCAACCTGTAAAATCTTACCCACAGGCACAGAATGGAGAATTTATGTAAAGTCACCTTTTCTGGTGTGTTTCAAATGAACTCAAATACTGATGTTCAGTTCAGTTCAGTCACTCAGTCCTATCTGACTCTTTCTGACACCATGGACTGCAGGATGCCAGGCTTCCCTGTCCAACACCAACTCCCGGAGCTTGCTCAAACTCATGTCCGTCGAGTCGGAGATGCCATCCAACCATCTTATCCTCTGTTGTCCCCTTCTCCTCCTGGAGATACTGAAACAGTATCTGATACAATACTGATACAGATACTGATGGGAGAGCACTAACTAGGATTTGACCAGCTGAAGCTTGGAAAAATATTTATGTTCTTCATCCTCTTCCCTTTCTCCTCCCTCACCCCTGCCTTCCAGTCGATATATTGCTTTTGTGAAAAGTCAGTGGTTTCTTGGTAGAAAGAAACCACTTTGGAAGACAGTTTAATGACATATTACAAATCTGAAGATATGCTACTTGGGACCCAGAAATTCCATGCTTAAGGCTCTTCCTATAGAAATGTATACTTACAGGAACCAGGATTACTCAAAGCAGGAATTTGTTTAAGAGCCTCAACTGGAAACAACTTAGATATGTATCAAGAAGATAATGGGTAAACAGATTCTGGCTATTCTTTCATTGAAATACTATACAGCAGTGAAAATGTGATCAGTTGCAGTTACATGTGACAAAAGTAGATGCATCTTAAAGACAATTTAAAAAAAAATCTTATTTCATTGAATTACAGTTGATTTACAATGTTGTGTTAAAATCTGCCATACAGCAAAGTGATTCATTATATAGGGTTGCAAAAGAGTCAGACACGACCGAAGTGATGTAGCACGCACACACATACTCATATAAAATCTAAGGAGATGCAAAGTGGAACTGTATTGTTTAGGAATGCACAGTAAAGTAGTAAAAGTATAAAGAATAGCAAGGTTATTAATACCATAAAGTCAGGATGTGGTTACATTACTGAGGAGAATGGGTATATGTCTGTTTCCAGAGAGGCAGCAAGGTGCCCTTTCCATCTGAACTTGGGTGTTGGTTTCATGTGTGTGTGTTTCACAGCAAATTCTTAAACTGTGTATTTATGCTCTGGGTATTTTTCTGTGTGTTTTCAGTTTCACAATATGAAAAGGGCCCTGTAGTGGCTCTGGAGGGAAGCAAACACCATGGGACACACATAAGCCAGACCTTTATCCAGCCAAGCAGGACCTGGTTAGTTATCTGCTCCTGGCCATTCAGATTTGACACCCCTGAGGGTCTTTCCGAAGATAGGGGTCAATATTTCATTCCAGTTTGCAGGGCCTCGGTGATTTGAAACTTTCACAGAAGTGCCATCAAACCATGCTCCCGGTTTTTCAAATTGGTGTATGCTAAGTAGAGCAAATTTGGGTAGAGGACCCTAGACTTGCATCTCCATCCTTCTCTGTCTGTAAGTTTCTTCCTCCCTCCTTCTCCTTGCAAGATGCTGGGAGTGTCCGGCTGTCTGCAACCGAAATGGAACCCGTTGGAAAACAAGGTTTCCTCCCAAGGGAGGAGAAATCTGTCGTCCCAACTTCCCCCTTGCCACCCGACCATCCGGCTGTCCCCTCTCTCCCCCACAAAACTCCGCGGAGCCAGGTCCCCTCGCGCCTCCGCGATTGGTCGCGGGCCATCATGTGTCCCCCACTTGGGGTGGGTCTTTCTCCCGTTAAACTCATCAAACGCTCCTCTTTGGAGCTTCGCTGGCCAGTGGTTCAGACCTTTGCGCCCGTTTCCCCCACTTCTTTCCTCTTCCCCCCGCCATCCTTCCACACCAGTCTTATTTTAGCAAAATCTAAAGAAGGAGGAGGAGGCATTGGGGCGGGGAGAGGGGTGGTGGACGCTAGGCATTGCAGCATCCGGAGCAGCTATTGAGCGGCTAAGAGAACCGCGCATCCCTCTCCCCTTCTCGCGCTCTCTCTCTCGTTTTTTTTTTCTTTTTTTCCCTCTTGTTGGGAATTTTCAGGATTTCATTGCTGCAATTTAACCCCAAGATGAGGCACGGTTGACTGAAACGCTGCGCGCACACGCACATTCACACTCCTCCTTGGGCAGAAGAGGCAGCCGCTGGTGATTCAGGAAGGAAAAAAAAATCACCGGGACCCTGCGGCTTCAAGACTCCTTAAGACCTCTTCGGAGTGTTTCCCTCCCCCTTCCCCTTCTTTCCTTTCCCCTTAATACTCTTAATTTAATTTTTTGGCTACAGATCTTTCAGCATTTTTAAGGTCTAGGAACTCAAAACAGAAAGGGTTGTTTCTTTCTTTTTTTTTTTTTTTTTCTTTTTTAATTTGGGGGCTGCCTTTCCCCTCCCCCCCAGGAAAGACTTGCCTTTTTTTTTTTTTTTTTAATAAAAATTGTTTTAATGGGCCGAGCGCACTGCTTTTGCAAGATGCCAGCCTGACCCGGACCCCGGAGGGGATTTGAAGCTTCCACTGCGTCCCGGGGGGAGTCCTTTGCAAATCCTTCGAGTCTTAAAGGGGGTGTGCGTTTTTTTTTTAAACTGCCTTTCCCCCCACCCTCCCTTTTTTTTTTTTTTTCCGGAGTGGGTGGATTGGGGATTGCCTGGATTCCTTCCTCGGTTATTTTTTGCCTCGCTTCTCTCTCCCCTCCCCCCTTCCCCGGCCCCCGCGCCCCGCCCCCGCACCCTCCTCCAGCCCCTCCTTCTCCGGGGTCAGCCAGGAAGATGTCCCGAGCTGCTGCTATCCCCGGCTGGGGCCGGGCAGCCGCCTTGTGAGCCCCCGACCCGAGGCGCCGAGCCGCCGCCGCCCGATGGGCTGGGCCGTGGAGCGTCTCCGCAGTCGCAGCTCCGGCCGCCGTCTTCACAGCATCGGCGGCGGCGGCGGCGCCTTCCGCATCGTTCGCCGCAGCGTAACCCGGAGCCCTTTGCTCTTTGCAGAATGGCCCGCTTCGGAGACGAGATGCCGGCCCGCTACGGGGGAGGAGGCTCCGGGGCAGCCGCCGGGGTGGTCGTGGGCGCCGGAGGCGGGCGAGGAGCCGGGGGCAGCCGGCAGGGCGGGCAGCCCGGGGCGCAAAGGATGTACAAGCAGTCAATGGCGCAGAGAGCGCGGACCATGGCCCTCTACAACCCCATCCCCGTCCGACAGAACTGCCTCACGGTCAACCGGTCTCTATTCCTCTTCAGCGAGGACAACGTGGTGAGAAAATACGCCAAAAAGATCACCGAATGGCCATATCCTTTGCCCCGAACCCCCGGCAGCTGCGCCTCCCCCTCCTCCCTCCGCTTCCCCTCTTCCAGGCTGGGAGAGAGACCCGGGGGTTGATGGGAGGTAGTGGTGGGGGGGTCTTCCAGGGGGTGGGAGAGGGGGCACCAGGGAGGAGTGCGGAGCGTCTCTCCACCCCGATCTGGGTTGAGCTACTGTGCAGGCTTGGGGTTGGGGGGTGCCAGGGGGAGTGGATTCCTTCTAAGGACCGATTTCGGAAGGAGGGCTGGGCCCTGGGGGTCGTACAGGGGCCTTTAGAGCCAGTTCCGGGTGGGTCAGAGTTCTCCGGGATGAGCATGGACCCGGCCAGGGCCTGGGCGCTCTGGCCAGGGCAGGGGAAGGACCGGGGCGGGGGAAGGCCTTGGCTGGGTTTCCCTAGCTGCCCCTCACCAGAGTCCACGGTTATCTCTAGAGCCGGGCCCAGTCTCAGCTCTCAGGCCTCTCCACCTCTGCTGGCCCCGAGGTTGGGGGCCGCCCTCTCAAGGAGGGACCTAGGGGCTCCCAGGGCCAAGAGCCAGTATGAGAGCATATGGCCTTCATACGGAGGGGCCACCACTGGCCAGAATGAATATTCCCTAGTGGGCCGCTGGCTGGGAAGGGATGAGGGGCATTTATTCTCCCCCATGTCTGCAGGTTCCATTGCCTTCTGCCACTGATTAGGGATCTCATCATCTTTCGGGGTGTAGGATACATCCCAGTTTGCCCCATCTGGGGCCCTGACCTAAAAGACCCAGGATGGGCCACTTCCATAAGAAAGACAGGACAAGAGAGAATGAGGTGCCGGGTCCTTCCTGGGGTGCCATGTCAGGCCTTGGGTTGGAATCGGCTTCTTCCACCCTAGAGACCCAGGAGGGGACACCAGGAGAGTCAGCCTCCATGTGGACATCTCGGGCAGGTAAATGCCTTTTTTTTTTTTTTTTTTAAATTAAAGCTCCAGAGGAAGAAGGTGGAGTCCAGATTTCCCTCTGTGGAGATGCTATTAAAATGCAGATCCCCCCGTGTTTCTTTAAATTCGTGCCTGCTTGAAATAAACCTTGAGGAGGGCTTAACATCTGTTGAGATGTAGGCAGGCAAGGATGGGTAATTAGTCGGGCTTTCTAGCAGTTATCTAAGCATGACCCAGATTCCAAGTGGGGGGAATGCACCCTGCTCCCCAGGCTGGCCGGACACTGTGCCGTGCCCAAGTGTGCCGCTCCTCGGCTGGGTTCCAACTGGCTGCCCTCAGTGTAAAAATGAACAGGACTGGCTGGGTCCCTGGGCTTCACTGATGAGCCCCCCATCCTCTTTGCATATGGTTTTGACTGTTATACACCCTACAAGGCTGAGCCCTGGGTGGTCTTGGGGTTGCTTATTGGAGGAACATGTTGGCTGGTGGATCCACTTTGAGCAGGATTTGGGCTTCTGGGCGCCGAAACTGCAACAGAGGGCTCTGAGCTTTTGGAGTGTGTGTGAACCGTCTACTTGGAGGGTGGTGAAAATTCAGAGGTTCAGCGGCTGTCTTTTGGGAGGGGTGTACACTAATCACAATGTCATTTTGATGGGTGCCCCAGGCAGGAGCCAGGTCTTTGCCTCCCAAGTTTCAACCTTGTGATGATCTGTTGAAATGGTCCGGCGTCTTGTATTCACTCTGCCTGTCTCCCCTCAATCCCTGGAGGAGTAGGGGGGCACAGAGAATGGCAAGATGTCAGTGTGTGCAGGATCAGATAAGTCGGGGGTGCCCAGGAAGGATTCACTGGGCTGACAGGTTTCCGGGTTGAAAATGGCTTTAGATTGCCTTCCGGAGCCTGGATTTAGAGTCTTCTAAGAGGAAAGGAAGAAGGTGGGAGTCCAAATGTGTCCTTAGCTCACCCCGGTCCAGCTTGAATCCTGCAGATCAGAGGACTGTTGGGGAGGGGATGGCAGCAGTCCTTTGGAAGGAGGAATCTTAAAAGAGAGATGCAGGTGACCTGGGAGTACTCGGTCCTTGAGAGGTTTTCTCTGGCTTTCATGCTCTCAGGAGCTTCGTGATGAGTTTGTGCATTTTGCTGTTTGCAGTCAGTTTCTGTTCACTCTCTGGGCCTGAGGCAGCAAACACATTATACAGTCCCGCTCTCAAAGGGTCAAAGGAGAGAGCTCTCCACTCCCCCAATCTGTCCCCAAGCAGAGTCATCCAGGACTGAGCTTTCTGGGGAGGGGGTGGGAAGGAGAGAGGATGAGAGGGGAGGGGACAGAGAGATGGGGGCTGGGTAAGGAAATCTGGGCCAGCGCAAAGAGACGGGATGTATGGAAACACGGAGGAGTCAGGGTACCGGGGCAGAACATTGACTTGAGTATCCAAATATTTCTGCCATTCAAAAACGTGTTTAAGTACTTATTTAGAACTTTAAAAATAAAGACTTACATATATGTATATATTTCCCTGTATTTGTATATAGAGAGGAAAGTACCCAAGTCAAGTCCAGCTTAGTAAGTGAACATTCATGCCATTAGCATCTGGGCCAAGGAAAAGAAAGTGACCAGCTCCCCAAAAGTCCCCTCCTGCCCCCTTCCAGTTAATCCCCCTACAAGGGTTACCGCTACCCCGACTTCTGACCCCATGGGTTCATTTGGACTCCTTTTAAGCCTCCTGGAAATGGAGTCAGAGGCTGTGTTCCTCTGTGTCTGGCTTTTTTTTTTTTTTCCCCGCTCAACAATCTGTCTGTGAGATGGATCCATGTCACTTCAGGTCATTGTTGGTTTTCCTTCTCAACACTGTGTGATACTTTATTGTTGACTCTCTGCAGTGTAGCTCTCCGTTCTATGGTTGAGGGTCATTTGAGTGGTTTCCAGACTGTGGTGCTGGGAACATTCTTGTGTGTGTCTCTGGTGGAACTTTGTGGGGAAGGCGTTTCTCTTTGAGTTTGTACCGAAGAGCAGATGACGTGTACTTGGAAGTAGCATTTACTGAGGGTCGCAGGTGAGTGGGCAAAGCAGATTTCTCACTGTCATGTGAAGGAGAAGTCATTACACGTCCCATGAACTTGGCTGTGGGCTCCTAGGGCCTAAGCGTTACCTCCACATGCAAATTCCAGCATGGTACGCTGGCGGAGGGTGCAACCTTGCATTCTCCATGCTCATGGGCGCGTGGCCACTGTGATCCACCACCCTGCCCCCAGCTCCATTTCCGCACCCCACTGTCCTCGGCAGCTTCAGCTTGAAGCCAGCAGATTTAAAGAGATTCTCAGGAATTTCATTTTTCTCTTCCTAAGTCAGAAAACCCACATGGAAATCTTTGATGTTCGGGTTTCCATTGGTTTCCTTCACTCTCGAAGGAGTCCAGTCAGCAGAGCTGTCTGGACCACACACCTGGGTTCCGTGTTCTCGTGGATGGGAAGGCTGATTTAAATATGGCTGTGACGGGCTCTGATGATGACTTCTAAAGAGCTCAAATCTCTCAGCTCAATAAGGCACATCTGTCAACCTTCCTCAAGTCCCCATTTAATGCCACTCACTCCTGACGCTTTCCCCGGTGCCAGTGTGAATGTCATCTTCCTCCAGCCCCGCTGATGCCAGCAGATTGTCCCCTGAGCACTGTGTAGGAATGTGGGCCATGGCAAGAGCCACAGACTCTGGTCTCTGTCTTATCCTGCTCCTTCTCCTGAAGCACATGCAGGATCCCAGGTTTTCACCGTTCGTTTTCGGGAATCTCAGTGAGAAACCCAGAGTCCCCTCACATCAGATGCCCACTTTTTTTTTTTTTTTAATAAAAAACTCTCTAAAGAGGAATGTTCTGTATCGGAAGCAGACGTCGACGCCCTGGGAGATGTTGGAGCATATTATCAGAGCCTTGGCCCACCCAGAAAAGTAGATCGTGCTAGAAGGGCAAGGGAGAATGGCTGTCTGATTCTTCTCCTAGATCAGTGTGGCAGATATTTCCAGAAGAGCAAAACTCTGTGAAGTAGAAATTAGTGTGACTTTTCCCTTGGGATTTTTTTTTTTCCCCTCCACAATCCCCAAATCCTGACAAATAAAAGATCAGCTCACTGAGGAGTTAAAAACCTACCTGGAGCTGACCCCACTGTCTACTCTTAATTTACAGTCTTCATTGATCCTACTTGGTGTGCATTTTAGGCTTCCCAGATGGCGCTAGTGGTAAAGAACCCACCTACTGATGCAGGAGGCATGGAGATGCAGGTTCACTCCCTGGATTGGGAAGATCCCTTGGAGGAAAATATGGCAACCCACTCCAGTATTCTTGCCTAGAGAATCCCATGGGCAGAGGAGCCTGGCAGGCTTCAGTCCATAGGATTGAAAAGAGTTGGACATGACTGAAGCAACTTAGCGTGGTGTGCATTTTGGTATATTTTACTGAAGAAATGGTAGGTATGCTTGATTCTGGGGTGCTGCTCCAGCCACCCCACTGCAAGTGTTATTTATACATTGTAGTACTTTCTAGACTTAACTGAGTGTGAGGATTGCCTTGTTAAAATGGTGAGTTTTGTCCAGCAGGTTTGGAGTGGGGTTTGAAGTCAGATGGGGCTTTCCAGGTGACTCAATGGTAAAGAACTCACCTGCCAATACAGGAGACGGAAGAGACGTGGGTCTTCCATCCCTGGGTCAGGAAGATTCCCCTGGAGGAGGGCATGGCAACCCACTCCAGTATTCTTACCTGGAGAATCCCATGGACGGAGGAGCCTGGTGGGCTACAGTCCATGGGGTCACAGAGTCAGACACAACTGTAGCAACTTAGCACTCATGCTGGAGTCAGACAGGCTACCATTGCACCATGAAGTCACTGGGGTGGGGTCTTTTCTAACAAGCCTCCAGGGATTGACCATGCTGTTTGTCCACAAGTTATACTTGGACTATCCAGGTCACATCATAGATGCAGCCTTTTTTTTTTTTTTTCTCAAAAACCGGGTTTATTGAAGTATTCAATATAAATTACTTCCAGTGAAATTCACCCTTTTAAGCGTACAGTTCTGAGTTTTGACAGATGCATGCAGTCATGTAGCCAACACCAGAATCAAAATAGGGAATAATTTCATCAACCTAGAATATCCCCTGGTCCTCTCTGAGTCAGCATCCCACCATGCAAGCCCTGATCTTTTCTCCATCCTTATTGCTGTTGTCTAGTCACAAAGTTGTGTCTGACTCTTTTCCACCCCATGGACTGTAGACCACCAGGTTCTTCTGTCCATGGGATTTCCTAGGCAAGTATGCTGGAGTGGGTTGCCATTTCCTCCTCCAGAGGGTCTTCTCAATCCAGGGATCGTGGCTTCTGCATTGGCAGGCAGATTCTTTACCACTGAGCTATCTGAGAAGACTCTTTGTATCCTTACAGTTTTGCCTTTTGTAGGAGGTCATATAGATAGAATCAGACAGTACGCAGCTTTTGAGATTCACTCATGTTGTTGTGTGTATCATTTATTCATTCTTTTGAGTGCTGAGTCGTATTCCATGGGATGGTTGGAGCAGAGTGCTTTCTTCCATTTCCCAGGACATTTGGGGTGTTTCCAGTTTGGGCAATTTTGAATAGAGCTGCTACAAACATTGGTAGATGGGTTTTAGTGGGAACATTTGGGAATGTACATTTTATTTCTCAGATAAATACCCAGGAGTAGGTTTGCTGGGTTATGTGGTAAGAATGTGTTTAGCTTTGTAAGAGAATGCCAAACTGTTTTCCAAAGTGGTTGTGCCATTTTGCATTCCCATCCTGTGATCCCTTTAAAAGCAGCGTGTTCTAAGCTCCAAAGTGCGTCTGGCCTCAAGGGTTTAGCATAAAGGGTTGTGGATGTGTGGAGAGTAGCAGAAGTGATAGCATTAAGTGCCAGTCGGAGAAATTAGAAGGGGTGAGGATGTCATTTGAAGCTATGTGCCTGCTCTGGTTTGAAGTCTAGCAACAGAGTGGGGTCTCCAGTGCAGCAGAAGGAGGTCTCTGATGGAGAGGGGTGCTTTGGTTCGGTGCCTCGGCAACAAAAAGTCGACCTCTGAGGCTGTGAGACCTTTGCCCATCACCCTCTTCCCCTCTGTCACCCAAGCACGTTTGGCACAAAGTAGGTACTCCATAAATGTTTGTCCAATGAATGACAAAAATGCCCTTCTTTACCCATTTTCCAAATTATAGGGATCTGATTCACCTATGTACCCATGTTTTAGGTTTTCAGTGGGTCTTAGGTTTGGATGGTGGGATGATGGGAAGCATGTGTGTACATGAGGTTATTAGACCAAAGAAGATCTCTGAAGTGTTAGTGCTTGAGAAATTGGGGAGCAGTGGCCCCTTGAGAGTGAAGTCTTTCTCTGGGGCTTTTGAGGGGACATCTGCTGGGTTGTTGTTCAGTAGCTAAGTCATATCTGACTCTTTGTGACCCCATGGACTGCAGCACGCCAGACTTCCCTGTCCTGCACTATCTCCCGGAGTTTGCTCGAATTCATGTCCACTGAGTCAGTGAGGCCATCCAGCCATCTCATCCTCTACCACCCCCTTTCCTCCTGCCCTCAGTCTTTCCCAGCATCAGAGTCTTTTCCAGTGAGTCGGCTCTTCACATCAGGTGGCCAAAGTGTCGGCGCTTCAGCATCAGTCCCTTTCCAGTGAATATTCAGGCTTGATTTCTATTAGGTACCTGGAGCTTATGGACACCCCGCCCCATTGCTCGCCCAGTGGCAAGCACACACATGCACTCCTTCAACAATGGAAGGCACCACTAGGAAGGTGGAATCAGTCCAGAGATATGGGGTCCATCGTTCATCCTGAAACCCCAGTTAATACATTTCCAGGGATGCTAACTCAACTCCTCATAAAGGGATGCAGGTGGTACCGTGAAATATAACAGAGGTGAGGGAGAGCACTGTGAGCTTTAGGTCAGCCAGGCCTGGGTTCAGATGACTCACGAGCGGCCTTGAGCATCAGAGCCTCAGTTTCCTCATGCAGTTGATGAGGTTGTTGCTTCTGAGTTCATGTTCCTGGGCAGACTCTCGAGGAGGTCACAGGGGATCAGGCATGAGAAATGCTCAGCCCAGCTTCCTGTTACGGAGAAAGCTCCAAAATGCATGAACCGTCATACTGGAGAGTACTTTCTTCTCCTTACGTTCTATTTTGGAAACGTTGTCTAGAAACCAGGCTCTCTGGGTACGAGTGGGAGAGAAGGGCCCCTCTGTTGACTGGCTGGTTTGGATTTATTAATCTGAGCGTGCACCCTTTTCTTTTAAATTGAAATACAATTGATTTACAATGTTGTTAGTTTCAGATATACAGCAAAGTGATTCAGTTATGCATATGTTTTTTTTCATAGTCTTTTCCCTTATAGATTATTATAAACTATTGAATATAGTTCCCTGGGCTGTACAGTAGGTCCTTGCTGTTTGCCTATGTTTTATATAGTAGTCTGTTTATCTCAATCCCAAAGCCTTAATTTATCCCTCCCCTCCCCCTTTCCCCTTTGGAAACCCATTTGCGTTCTCCTTTCTCTCTGGAAGCTTTAAGTTGGGGGCAGGGAGGAGAAATACATGGCCACTTGACCTATTTTTCTATTCTCTTTGGTCTGAGGTAAAATTGTCTTCCTTTCCCTTGGTTCCTTCCTTTGTGGGTGACAAGGTGAGGGAGTTTCAAAGTGTATAATTAGCTTCCCTGCCCCGCCCCTTCTCCTTCTTCTGAGCCAAAGGGTCCAATGCAGGATGGAGACCGCAGGCCTAGGACAGTTGCTGTGGCCGTCCCGGGCAACTCCTGAGAGTTGAGCAGTAGACCGCTGCTCAGCTTTGCAGTTAGATTACATTCCCCCCACCTCCCCCAACGGTTTCTATCTTTCTTCTTTCTTCCTTCTCCCTCACTTCCTGGGAGCATAGAGGAAGACAAGGAACATTCCAGGAGAGGAATCCAGGTGTTCAAAAACCACCGGGCGTTAGTCCTTGTCTGGGTAGGGTGACCAGATGTCCCAGTTTGCCTGGCCCTGTCCTGGTTTTAACATCTTGAAAAGCCCGGCAGTTTGGAGCTAACAAGGACTTTGGTGGCCCTACTGTTGAGTTTTGTTTTTTAACTGGAGGATAATTGCATTGCAGTGTTGCGCTGGTTTCTGCTGGACAACAATGTGAGTCAGCTATAGGTATACATATATCCCCTCCTTCCTGAGCCTCCCACCCACCCTCGCATCCCAGCCCTCTAGGTCATTGAAGAGCATCAAGCTGAGCTCCCTGTGCTATTCAGCTGCTTCCGGCTCGCTATCGATCTACTAGTGAATTCTTAACACCCCAGGGATGTAGGGAGCCAGAGATGGTGCCAGTGCCCAGGAAAGACGAAGATAAGTAACTTTTTTTCCTCTGAAAAGCTGAGACTTTATCTTGGAATGAATTGTGCTTTTGGAAGCTACTTATTTAAGGCAGCTAATGCGAGAGAGATCCCAGCTCTGAAGCGCGAAATTCCAGAGTTAAATACGGATCAAGTTTTGTCGTCTCTCTTGGGTCAGAGGCGGCTTTATCTTCTTTTCAGCTTGGGAACATTCTTGGGTCTTCCTATAAGGTGTTCTTTACTCAGGTTGGACCTGGAACTCGGGTATTAGCAGCCCTTCCCCCAACAACACTATTTAAGAGGCTCACCCCGCCCCCTCCATGGAGCAATGAAGGAAAACGCAATTTCATCACCCACCTGCCAGTAAATAATATTCATGCTGTTAAGTTCTGTTCTCATTTTAGGTCTGTGCGTAAAGTATTATATAATTTTAAACCAATTTTAAAGTATTTTTATACAAGCGTTTGCAGGAGGGCGAAGTCTGATCTTAAGAATAAAACCGACAGATTCGTCTTAAACGAGACTTGGGTACAGACCTAGAACTTGTTCTGTGAGGGGGTTACCCAGTTTCTGACCTTGCAGAACTTGCTATATCCTTTTTTAAAACTTTTTTTTTAAATTAAACTTTTTATTTGATCCTGGAGTATAGCTGATTAACAATGTTGTGATAGTTTCAGGAGAACAGCAAAGGGACTCAGTCATCCATATACATGTATCCATTCTCCCCTAAACTCTTCTCCCATCCAGGCTGCCACATAACCTTGAAGAGAGTGCCCTGTGCTGTACAGCAGGTCCTTGTTGGTTATCCATTTAATTTTAATTAAAAAAAATTTTTTTTGGCAAGGGGCTTTTCTGTATTTGAAGAGGCACTCTTGGTTTGTTTGTTTTAAAAAGACTTCTTATTTTGTATTGGGATATTTCCATGTCTTATAAAATAGGTCCTTGTTGGTTATCCATTTGAAATATAGCAGTGTGTACATGTCCATCCCAAGCTCCCTAACTGTCCTTTCTCCCCATCCTTCCCCCGCCCCCTGCCAGCAACCATAAGTTTGGAGAACTTGTTGTGTTTTTTTGTTCCATTAACCTTTATTATTTCCTTTATTAGTAATAACGGGCATGGGAACCTCTGCTGATCCTCACTTGCTGCTATGAAATGTTTGTGGTGTCCATGGAGGGATGTGCTTGTTTGAGTAATAAGCACCAGGGTTGGAGGCTAAAAGGAGAAGAGGTTGGGAGGGAAGGTGATACTGGTGGAGGTGAAGCAAAGGGTTTGGGAATAGGTGGCCCCGGTTGTGCATCTTAGCTCCAACTCCCAGTAGCTGTGCCTCAGTCTCTTCATCTGTAAAATGGGCATAATAGTCCTACAACCAGGAGATCGTGAGAGGATTAAAAGATACATGAAAGCATGTGGTGGATATGATTGTTTTGTAAAAAGCATCAGAATGGGGGAGAGTATCAGAATGGATACTGTAGGTCCATGACTGCCGGGGCTAGGTCTCTTGTGGTCACCACTCTGGCCCTGTGCTTGGCACCTACAGTAGCTGAATACGTGACTCTGGGATGTTTTCTTGCACCTTATTTGAACAGTGACTTGTTTTAATCCTGTTCTGGGTTCACAACACGTTCTGAATATTGTCTCTCCTTTCGTTTGTTTTTCCTTATTTATTTTAATACCATATGGAAACACACTGATGGATCCGCTACCTGAGTCAAGAACTAGAACAGTGGCTCCCAAAGTGTGGTCCCCAGGCCTGCAGCATCAGCAGCACCTGCTGCAGGGCCGAGATGCTTACCCTTAGGCCCACACCGCTATGCCCTGGGGGGCTGTTGAAGCACAGGTGGTTGGGCTTTGCCCCCAGAGTTTCCGATTCAAGAGGTTTTGGGTGGAACCCGATAATTTTCATTTCTAGCAAGTTCCCAGGAGCTGCTGACCCTGCTGGTTTGGGGATCCCTCTGAACTAGAACATGCTCAGTAATTTACTTCTACCTATAGCCTCTGACCCTGCCTTGGCTTCCCGCCCCTCCCCCACTCACTCCCCCAAAGGCAACACTCTCTCTTGGATTGGGTGTGCAATTTTATTTATTCATTTATTTAGTTAGGCTGTGGTGGGTCTTCATTACTGCATGGGCTCTCTCTAGTTTCAGGGAGCGGGGGCTGCGCTCTGGTTGTGGTGTGCAGGCTCCTCATTGTGGTGGCTTCTCTTGTATTGGAGCTCGGGCTCTAGGGCACGCGGGCTTCAGTAGCTCTGGTTCCCAGGCTCTGGAGCACAAGCTCAGTAGTTAGACGCATGGGCTTAGTTACTCTGCACAACGTGTGGAATCTTCCCAGACCAGGGATCGAACCCATGTCTCTGGCACTGGCAAGCGGCTTGTTTACCACTGAGCCACCAGGGAAGCCCCTGGATTGGGTGTGTCTTATTCCCTTTCTTTCTTTATAAAGATGTTTTATCACACATTTACATATGCCTTAACTCTAATGTTTTACTTTCGTGGTTTCTGAGCCTTTTTAGCTTTCTGGAACTTGCCCTTGCTTTTTTCACTCAATTGTATGTTTCTAAGATTCATCTCTCTTATTTGAGTGTAGCTGGAGGTCATTTATTTTTCTCCGTATAATATTATATTCTGTGATGATACAACAATTTATCCACCTTCCTGGATGATGGACATTTGGGATGTTTCCAGGTTTCTTGTTTTTTTTTTGCTATAATGAACAGTGCTGCAGTCCTGAATAAATAATTTTGGAATGAATGAATTCAAGGTGTTAATTTTAGTCTGTGTACTTGGGAATGTCGCTTCAGCTAGAATCAGCTGAGATTCATCAGCATTTATGGAACACCAGCCATCTGACAGGCACTGGCTAAGCCATTTCACAGTCTACCCATCCTTCTCTCTAAGGGCTGGGTCAGCCAGACAGCCTCTGTTCTTCCTTGTCTTCTGAAAGTCAACCTGTGTCTTAGGCATTGGCAATTGCTGTTAGTAGAGGAGTATCAGGGCTGATTTGAGAGCATGGACTCTGGAGCCAGGGGAATGGGGTTCCAATACTAACTCTTGCTAGTCACTAGCTGTGTGACCTTGCTCAAGTCATTTAAGTATTCTATGCCTCAGTTTCCCAGTTTGTCTAAAGGGGGGTCTAATAGCACCTATCTGGGAAGATCAAATTAGTTAATACATGTTACGCTTAGAAAATAGTGCCTGGAACTTAGCACTATATGTGTTTATATATGGATGGATGGAACAATGGATCGATGAGAGGGAAGAAGGAAGGATGGGCTTATTTGAGTGGCCTTTCTGACCCAATGCTTGGAATAGTGCGTGACACATAGTAGGTGCTATGTGAAAGTGAAAGTGTTCGTCGCTCAGTCGTGTCTGACTCTTTGCGACCCCATGGACTGTAGCCTGGCAGGCTCCTCTGTCCATGGAATTCTCTAGGCAAGAATACCGGAGTGGGTTGCCATTCTCTTCTCCAAGGGATTTTCCCAACCCAGGGATCAAACCTAGGTTTCCTGCATTTCAGGCAGATTCGTTACCACTTGAGCCACCAGGAAAGTCCTACGTGCTGCATAGTATTAGTTATTATTCTGCCTTTGCTTGCCAAGGCTCTTAATCCCCTTGATCTCTGTTATTCTTTGGTATCTATCTTGAGACCCCATCTTCCTGGATTATCAACTTAACCACCATTGCTCCAATGTAGAATTCAAGGGGAAAACAATCAGGGGGGTCATGTTATCAATATTTGTAGATACTAGAATTCCATGATTCCAAGGCCCAGGCAAATTTTTTCTCATCTCAGCAATCCTTGTCTATATCCCTGATCAACTTCCTCTCCCATTCCCTATACCCCACTGCCAGGCTCTTTCCAGTCTGCTCACAACTTCCCCTTCTTCTAACCATACCCTGCTTTCTAAGTGTACCATCTTTGAAGACATCAGAGACTTCAAACCAGTGAGAATAGGCCAGCTTCTGTGCAGGTCTTATAAGGATTTGGAGCATTTGGGTCTTGCACAAATTAGAATAGTCAAAAAATTTTGGAAGAGTTGTTAGAATGTAGAATTTTAACAATTTGGCCTGTTCCTAATCACAACAGAGTCTAAAGTTTAGGATCGCTGATGAATATTTGTGATTTAGAGGGGAGAAGTATCTTATGCAGATGAGTGGATAGTTGGATAGATTTGTGGATGGTTGGACAGATGGACAAATAGGTGAATGGGTTAGATGGAATGAAGGCAGGCAGGATGGATGGTTGAGACAAAGAAAAGGTGAATGATGCTGGATGGATGGGTTATAAGTGGGTAGGTAAGTAGATTGATGGGTGATAAGGAGATGGGTGGTGGACAGATGGATGAATGAATGAATGATGAAGGAAAGAAAGGATGAATGAGTAAATATATGAGTGGATAATAGATGGCAGGTGACTGACTGGATGGAAGAGTAAAAAGATGAATGGATGGATGAATAGATGGATGGAAATGGATGGATGGGTGGGTGGATGGGTGGTGTTAGATCTCAGGGTGTGTGGAAGGGTGGGTGTCCATGTCTGGGTCTCTGATATTTGATGTTCTTATTGGCTTGGAGATTGAATCCTTCCACTTACCACCCTCAATGCTAAGTGACTCTTGCTTGCTTTGTGAAAAGCAGTAAGACAGTATGCTTGTGTCTTACCTGTAATTAGAAAGCTCCTTGAGGGCAGGGGACAGTGATGTACCTTCCTCACATCCCCCAACAGTTGCCACATTGTATGATGCACGAATGTTGAGTAGTGATGAGGAAAATTAACAGTGTTCTTGAAAAAGATTATTAAAATTCTGGAAACAGCACTTCCATTTTTTTTTTTTTTTAATTTCAGTACTGGGACTAAAAGTGGAATTCCTTGGATTTTGCTCCCTTGGTTAATAGTGGTGGGCTAATGGAATATCTCTCTTCCAAGTAGGTTGGGTAAATGTCCCAGATGCTTCCTCACTGGTCAGAGATTGCAGATTATAGACGTACTAGGTTCTACAAGGCCCCTCATGATCTAAAAAGTCCCCGTTTTGTCTTTGATCTCATTTCTTCCATTCTCTACCCCTTCCACTCTGTCTCAGCCCCACTGACCCTTTTTGCTCAAATCCGGCTTTTGCATCTGTAGGCATCTGTGCTGGCGCTTCCCGCCGCTTGCATCATTGTTTCTCCAGGTCTCCCAATGGCTGACTGCTTCTCTTCGTTTAAGTCTCAGCCCAAAAGTAACCTCCTCCAGGAGGCCTATCCTCTTCATTTGTTGAATATCTGAAGTACAAAGAATATGAAATACATGCATACTTTCCTATCCAGAGTGAATCTCTGGTGACATTTTAATCTATTTCATTCCATCTATGCTTATGGAGATAAGCTTTTATAAACACATTTCCATGCCACTAGATATTCCTGGACAACAACATCAGGGCTTGTGTAGAGTTGTACAGAGTGCACACTGCACAAGGGTGTTGTATCTCCTATCATAACTGTACATTTATTATTTCAGTTTCTCAGATGATGAAAGCTTCAGCATCTTGTTCTAGCAAAATGGAGATATTATGACAATTTTTTGATGGATGGACCTAACAACTTGCAAAAGGGGTGTCTTATTTAAATTCACACAGTGGTGCTGTATGGGTTGGCATCAACTCCAGAAAAGACTGTTGCTAATATCTGATGACATTCCACTTTATGGACATACCATACTTCTTGGAACCACCCCCAGTCATTTGTTTTGTTTATAAACAATAGCACAATGAACATCTTTGTGCGTAATGCTGTGTCCACAGTGCTGAATATTTTCAGACTGAAAATAATCTGGTCTAGAGGTTGCATTCAAGACTTAAAACTGTTGCCGCCTCTTTCCTTGAATCTGAAAAGAGATGTGGAGACTAGGTGACTTGAAATTTGGGAAGTTGAGGAGGAGTATGGAAAGAACAGTCGATTGGTTTGGAGTTTTTCCTAGGCTGCATGCTTTTGAACTGGGGGTGATTCTGCCTTCAGGGGACTTTTGGCAATGTCTGGAGATATTTTTGGTTGTCACGAATGTGGAGGGCGGGGTGCCACTGGTGCTTAGCAGATAGAAGCCGGGGATGCTCTGAGCATCCTAAAATGCACAGGACGGCACACTCCTGCTCCCATCCATGAGAAACTATCCAACCCTAGATGTCAATATTGCAGAGACTGAGAAATCTTGATGTAAAAGATGTCACGGATTCCTTGGAAGAGAGTGGGTGGACTTAGGGTTTGGGGGTTACTTAAATTTTACTTACAGTTTCTCTTCCTAGCTGGGTGTCTGAGCCAGCTTTCTCTGAACTTTAGATCCCACACTATCAGCAACAGGCTTGCTACTGACAGATTCGTTGATGTAAATATAGATGAGTATATAGAAGGAAGTCTCAGCTGGAGTTGGAAAATGTTGGAATGAAAGCTGCTGCAACCTTCCTTTCTCTCTCCTTCTCCTTCTGTTGCCCAGTTTTTAAATCGTGTCTCACTTTCTTTAGGCTCCTGGCATGGTGAGTACTGCTGGAAGAGACAGTGGTTCTGTTTCTTTAGCCTCCACACCCAAGGCTGGCCTTGGGCATGTCTAGGAGACAGATAAGCTTGGAGGTGCGAAGGGGGAGAAGAGTGCATTCATGATAAATTCATTCATTCAAAAATGTTTACTGAGCACCTACTATATGTCAGGCAAGGGAGGGGAGGTGCAGGGAGGAAGGTGACAAGGGTAGATTGTGTGGACCACAGAGAAGACTTTTACTCCAAAGGAAATGGCAGCATCATTCCTATTTTCCACCTGACACATGTATACCTTTTGTTTTCCATAACAGAAAATAGGGTCTTTTGTGTGTACACAATGTTTTGCTGTCTTTCCTCCAATACCAGCCACACTACGAGGACCTCACTATTTCCTTAGGACAGATTGTTGGAGGTGGCGTGGCTGGGTCATCTATCAGGCTTTGGGGCCAGGTTGCCAGGAACAGCTAGACTGTGGCTTTTCAAACTCCAAGGTCCTGTTTCCCTGATCATGTGGCCTAGCTAGCTGTCCTTGATTTTACATCGTAACCAATCAGATAAGTGAAAAAAATGGACTCTCTTTGTGATGCAATATACGTTTCTTCAGTTTCCAAAGATGCAGAGCATTTTCCAGATCCATATGGGCTGTCTGTGTTTCCTTTGTGATATCCCTGGTCACATTGTTAGCTCCATTTTCTCTAAAGACATCCGTCACAGATAGCTTTTGGGGAAGTAGCTCCAGGTTCCATAGACAGTGAGGGGTTCTTTGGTTCTACGTTGGGTTTGAAGCAGTGTAGTGGTTAAGAGGGAGGGCTGTAGAACCAGGCTACCTGGGTTAAATCCCAGCTCTGCTTCTTTCCAACCTCTTAATGCTGGACAAGTACTTCACCTTCTGGACCTCAATTTCCTCATCTGTAAAATGGGTATAACATGAGTTCCTGTCTCGTGGGGTTGTTATAAGGCTTAAACAGCACTTAATGCCTGGCACATGGTGGGTGCGGAATCAGAGTTTGCCCTTATTATTGTATGCTTATGTTGGTGCTGAAAACCCTCTTATTTCAGGGTGCAATAGCTACCATGTGATTTAGAGCAAGCTGTCCAAGCATTTAGTGCTAGTCACAGCTCTTCCAACTAACCAAACAGGATCTGCGCCTCGCTGTCCCCCCAAAAGCAACTGGATCATTTGCCGCATTTATGATGGGTTTCGTCTCTTCAGTCCTTATGCCTGTTCGTGCCTGGAATTTCACTGGAGCTCCAAGAAAGAGGAAGTGTTTTTCAAGTCTAGTTGGTAGCTTCTCTGTATGGAGAGCTTATGAGTCCTCAGGCTGGATGGGAAGCTCTTTGACTGATTTAATCTTTATATCAGTCCTGCGGGCTTGGTGGGTTTATTTTTGCCCCCATGTGACATATGTTCGCACTGAGGCTCAGAGACTAAACTCGATCCCTGGCTCTGAAGGACAAGGACTCATTCTTGCTGGAAACAACTTTTACTTTCTTTGGGCATCTTAACTCCACTCTTTTTTTCTGGAAGGTGGTCTCCTCCACTCCTGGCTTGCACCAGTGCTCTGCCAAGGTCTCGCATCTAACACATGGGGAAGCCTCATGGGACAGCTAATGGCATGCAGGAACAAAGGCCCAGATGGGGCAGATGCTCAGGATATACCTGGGAAAACGTGTGCTTCAGAGAGGTTGGCATGCCTATAGGAAGAGATAGTATAAGGGAATAGTTAAGAGACATTGAGGTCAGCCAGGACTGGGGCCCTCTCTGACAGTTGGTGTTGCCTTTGGGAAGATATTGAACTTCAGCGATCCTCAGTTTCTTTATCCATACAATGGGAAGAATAGTATTTTCTGCCCAGGGATGTTATAAGGATGAAATCAATATGATGAGTGAAAAATATCATGCTTGGCACAGTGTAGATGCTTGACAGGTGGCTGAAGCTCTTTGCTTTCTCCTTAGTACAAGCACTAGAACACAGACACAGACAGACAGACCCAAACCTCTGCCCTGATGTGGCTAACATTCTAGCTGGGGGACAGACCAAGGACCATATAAAGGCTCCAGTTTACGTGTGGCTAAGGGCTACAGTGCAGAAAAAAGGCAGGAGAGAAGACAGGGTGGTGAAGACAGAGGGTGTTGGTACTGACACCTGAGCTAGGAAGAGACCTGAGGAGAGGTGTGGGCTTGATTTGGGTCGCTCTAGGGAGCAGGAACGGAGAAGGCAATGGCAACCCACTCCAGTACTCTTGCCTGGAAAATCCCAGGGATGGAGGAGCCTGGTAGGCTATTAAGAGTCGGACATGACTGGGCGACTTCACTTTCACTTTTCACTTTCATGCAGTGGAGGAGGAAATGGCAACCCACTGCAGTGTTCTTGCCTGGAGAATCCCAGGGATGGTGGGGCCTGGTGGACTGCCTTCTGTGGGGTCGCACAGAGTTGGACATGACTGAAGCGACTTAGCAGCAGCAGCAGCAGGGAACAGGAAAGATGAGGAGCAGGTGTGGTGAGGCTGGAGGTCTCTTTCCTAGAGGACTTTGTCTAGATGGTGAAAGGGGTAGGTTGGGGTACGTACTTCATCCAACGTACGGCTGATGAAGGGAACAGGCGAGGGTTTCTGAGCAGGTGAGAGATGCTTTTAAAATAAAAAAGAATGGAGAAGAATCAACTTTCTGGCTCTCAAAGATGCCTTCTCATCCTTTGTGCCCGGTCTTGGGTCACTTAAAGATGCAGTCAGGGACTTCCCTGACCATCCAGTGGTTAAGACTCCCAACTTCTGCTGCAGGGAGTGCAGGTTCGATTCCTCGTCAGGGAACTAAGATCCGGCATGCTGGGTGGTGCAGCCAAAAATTAAAAAGAAAAATGACACAGGCAAAGAGAATGAGCTCTGGGTTATTTTCAAGACTCTACGTTATTTATTCAAGTTCGAGGATATCATTTTTTTCTAACCTGTTGGATGTCTTGCATCTTTCTTTCCTTGGAATTTGTCTAGACCTACACTGCCCAGTAAGGTAGCCACTAGCCCCACAGAGCTATTTCTACTTAAATATTCATTACAATTAAACAAAATAAACAAGTCACTCCCTTAGTTGCACCAGCCAAATGTCATGTGCTTAGTTACCATGTGTGGCTAGTAACCATTGTATCAGACCTTACAGATGAGAGCATTCCATCATCGTGGCAAATTCTGTGGATGTGCTGTTGCAGAACCTTCCTGGAGGGGAGCTTGTTGGAAATGAGAATCTCTGTCCCTCACCCCAGACTTGCTCAATCCCAAACTGTATCTCCGCAAAATCCCCCAGGTGAGGTTGGCTCTAGTTGCAATCTACCTGAAAGTTTTAAAGATGCTGATGCCCTGAGCCTCACCCCACAGATGGTGATGAGATTGGTCCAGGACTTTCCCTAGGCATGGGGATTTAAAAAAACTCCCCAGGTGATTCTAAAGTTCAGCTGGGATTGGCAGAGAGCACTGGGTAGTTAAGAACACTCAGACAGTAGGTGGACTGGAGTTGGAGCTGTGTGACCTAGGTCAAGCCACTTACCCTCTTTGAGCTATGGATTCACCTCTCTGTAAAACCAAGGACCTGTTGGAATCTCCCTCCCAGGACTGTGAGCATAAATGATATGATGGTTCCTTGTGCTAAGTAGGGGGCCAGGGATGTGGGTAGTGAGCACTTCGTACATAAATGTGTTAATTTTTAAGACATTAGTTCATCAGCCTTAGAGCTAATAGTTGGAGTAGAGGAAACAGAACTCTTTATAATGGGTAATTTTTCCATTTTTTAAAAAATGGTAGTAAAATTCACATAGAATTAACCATCAACCTTTTTATATTTTAATCTGTATTTTGTATATTACATAGTTGATTAACAGTGCTGTGTTAAGTTTCAGGTGTACAACAAGGTGTTTCAGTTTTATTAATACATATACTTATACCTGTTCATTTTCAAATTATTTTTCCATTTAGATCAACCATTTTAAAGTGTACAGTTCAGTGGCATTTAGTGCACTCACAATGTTGTACACCAGTCTCGTTCCAGGACATTTTCATCACCCCCCAAAGGAAACCCCACACCTATTAAGCAGTCACTCCCCACCCCCACTTCCTTCCCCAGTTGCTAGTCTGCATTCTTTCTTTATGAATTTACCTATTCTGGCTATAGACTTTTATAAGTGTCCTGTCCCTGGCTCCATCACCCCTTGGCATCCTCTGTGACTGGGAAAAGGCCCAGCTCTCTTTATCTCTGGGTCTTTCCGCCTCTGGGATGAGGGATGTCCCCGCCTGTGGCCCCCTCCGGCACCCTGGGTCTCACCCGTCAGCCGCACTTAATCCCAGCAGCAGGCCCCGTGTTCTTCTCTCCTGGGGCTGCCACAAATGAGAGGTTTCATCTCAGCTGGGTTCCTCCTAGTTAAATATTTAATAAATAAGACCTACAACTTGTGATGCTGGGAGTGTTTGATAGTGAAATTAATGAGGAGGAGAGTCGCAGGCTGCCCACAGGTCCTCCCATGTCTGAGCCTGGCCACAAGTGCCCTGGCGGCAGACATCGAGGGTCCAACGATGGACCCTGCCATCCTGTGTTCCCCTAGCTATTGACTCCCTAGCACTGTGTCTGGCATAGAGTAACTACGTGATAAATATATGTTAAAGAGAGATCATGTGTTAAATATAAATTATGTGTTAATAAATATGTATTAAGCAGACAGCGTCTTAAAAAGCAAAGATATTACTTTGCCGACAAAGGTCCGTGTATTCAAAGCAATGGTTTTTCCAGTAGTCATGTACAGATGTGAGGGATCATAAAGAAGGCTGAGCCCCAAAGAATTGATGTCTTTGAACTGTGGTGCTGGAGAAGACTCTTGAAGAGTCCCTTGGACTGCAAGGAAATCAAACCAGTCAATCATAAAGGTGATCAATCCTGAATATTCATTGGAAGGGCTGATGCCAAGCCTGAAGCTCCAATACTTTGGCCACCTGATGTGAACAGCCGACTCATTGGAAAAGACCTTGATGCTGGGAAAGATTGAAGGCAAAGGAAGAGAGCAGCAGAGGATGAGATGGTTGGATGGCATCACCTGCTCAATGGACATGAGTTTGAGCAAACTCTGGGAGATGGTGAAGGACAAGAGAGCCTGGCATTGTTGCAGTCCATGGGGTCACAAAGAGTCAGACATGACTTAGTGACTGAACAACAAAGAGAGATTGTATGTGATGTGTGTGTGTGTTTCTAGAAGAGGTGGAGAAGGGAAGGAAAAGGAGGGAGAAAGAAAAATGGAAAGAGAGAGAGATGGAAGGGGAAGGAAAAAGATCTGGAGGAAGGCAAGGAAGACGATGATGGGGGTGGGAGAAAGAGACCCAGAGAGAGATGGAGAGGGAGAAAGATGGAGGAAGAGAGAAGTAAAAAGAGGGAAAGTTCATACAAAGAAAAAAGAACAGAAAGAAGAGAGACAATATCGCTTCATGTATCTTTTCCCCTCCTCATTATCCTTGACAGCCCTTTCCCCCCTTATTTCCCTCTGTCTCCCCACTTTTCATTTCCTTACTGACGCCTCTTGCCAGTCCCTCATCCCTTTTCATTTCCTGTGTCTCCGTTATCTTTTAATTTTCTGTCTCAGTGTTTGTCCCTTTTCTCTTTCTCTTCATAAAGCAGCATATGTGTCTTGTTTTTTCTTAGTCTTTGGCTGATTCTCTGTGTGTGTGAGAGAGGAAGGGACGGGGAGAAAACAAACTTGGCGGAGAATGTTGGAACACAGATTAGCACTTTAAAAACTATCAGTTCAGTTCCGTTCAGTCGCTCAGTCGTGTCCGACTCTTTGCGACCCCATGGACTGCAGCACACCAGGCCTCCCTGTCCATCACCAACTCCTCGAGTTCACTCAAACTCATGGTGATGCTGTCCAACCATCTCATCCTCTGTCGTCTCCTTCTCCTCCCACCTTCAATCTTTCCCAGCATCAGGGTCTTTTCCAGCGAGTCAGTTCTTCACATCAGGTGGCCAAAGGATTGGAGTTTCAGCTTCAGCATCAGTCCTTCCAATGAATAGTCAGGATGGATTTCCTTTAACATTCATGTCATGATATAAATGAACATATTTACAAAACAGAAAAAGGCTTACAGACACAGAAAGCAAATTTATGATTACCAAAGGAGGGAGGGATAAATTAGGAGTTTGGGATTAACCGATACACACTGCTATATATAAAAGAGATAAGCAACAAGGTCCGAAGTATATAGCACAGGGAACTACGTTTCATATTGTATGATAACCTATAGTGGAAAAGAATCTGAAAAAGTATGGATACATATTTATACGTATAATGGAATCACTTTTCTGTACACCCGAAACTAACACAACATTGTAAATCAACTTTATTTCTTTTTTTAATCAACTAACTAGTTTTTGTTGTTGTTGTTGCATTGGGTTTTTGTTGCTGTGCATGGGCTTTCTCGAGTTGCAGCGAGTGGGGGCTGCTTGTCATTGGAGTGCAGTGGCTTCTCTTGTTTCAGAGCACAGTCCCCTAGCGCTCAGTCTCAGGCGTCGTGGTGTGCAGCTGTAGGGTGCTCGGGCTGCGGTAGTTGTAGCTCATGGGCTCCAGAGCGCACGGGCTTAAGTAGTGGTGGCTTGTGGGCTCTAGAACATAGGCTCAGAAGCTGTGGTGCATGGGCTTATTTGCTCTATGGCATGTGGAATCTTCTCGGACTAGGGATCAAACCTATGTCCCCTGCATTGGCAGGTGGATTCTTATCCACTGTGCCACTAGGGAAGCCCAGCTATATTTCAATTAAAATTTTTTTTAATTAATTTATTTTAATTGGAGGCTAATTATTTTACAATTTATAGTGGTTTTTGCCATACATTGACATGAATCAGCCATGCATTTTTTACCCAGATCAAGAGCCAGGACACCACCATCTCCTCAGATTTTCCCATATGCCCCTCTTCCATCACAACCCCTCCTTCCCTCCTGGATAAACCACAATTGAGGATTTTATGAGGACCTTTAGCTTGCTTTTCTTCATGGTTTTACCACCTAGGTATGTGATATAGTTAAACGTTTTATGGTTTTGAACTTTATAAATTTAAAATTTTGTGATATGAATTGTTTTATATTTTGACTCCTGATTGCATTGGAAAGATCCATTTTCACTGTGGTCACTGTGGCTCCTTCATGGTCATATTTGTTCGCCAATGACGAACATGTTAGTTTGTTCTCTTTTTATTGCTAACGATAAGCAGTGTTGCTAGTTGTTGTGGGTTTTGCTGCACACGTGCAGGAGTCTCTCAGAGGTACATGCCTCTGCAAAATTGCTGTATATTAAGAGGAGTGTGTCTTTAATTTGACTAAATACCTCTAAACCATTCTTACAAAGCGTTTGTGTTAATTTACACTCCTGCCAGCAGGAGCTGAGCTTTCAGGTTGCTTCACATCCTCACCAACACTTGGTGACTTTTTTTAACTGCAGCCTTTCTGGCAGATGTGTGTCAATTTCTTGCTTGTGAGCCGCGTTTGTGCTACCCGATGACAAAGTGGGTGAATGTATTTTAATGCGTTTATTGGCTGGTCGAGTTTCTTTTGTGAAATGCCTCCTCATGACCTGTTCACTGTCTTTTTTGTTGAGTTGCTTGGTTTCTTTTATTGATATGCAGGTGATCCTTATGTATTCTGAAAACTAGTCCATCATCATTACATGCTATGCAATATCTTCTCTTGGCTTGTCTTTTCATCTTTTTTTTATGACATCTTTTGATCAATAGCAGTTCTTAATTTTAACATAGTTGAATTTGGAAATCCTCTCCTTTATGGTGTGTGGGTGTTGTATCTTATTTAATAACATTGTTTCTACCCCTGGGGCCATATTATTTCTAAAACTTTTACAGTTTTGCTCACTGTATGGCTTCCATCAGCATGGTATTGATTTTTGTGTATGGTGTGAGGTAGGGGTCCGATTTCCTTTTTATTCCGTAAGAGTTGTCCCCATACCATTTTCCAAAAAGTCCATCCTTGCCTCAGTGATTTGCAAGGCAACCTCCCTCACTGTTTAACCTTTACCTCTTCTGGTCTTAAGTATTTTCATGCTCAGAAAGTCAAACCACACATATTTATTAAGTGCCAACCATGTTCAAGGCACTGGGTTACAGTGATGAACATGGCAGATGCACTCAGTGCGTCCATGGAGCTCACAGTACGGCAAGGATGACAGGTAAATAGCCACGGCCACTTAATTTACAATTATAAATGCTATAAGGCCTTAGGAGGGACAAATCTTGCTCTGAGAGGAACAGAGAAAACAGCTTGTACCCAAGGAAGTGGTGATAAAGCGAGTCTTTAGTGGAACTTTGATTTAGAGATGGCAGGAATGGTGGGAAATATGTTCTAACCAGAGGGAACAGCATGTGAAAAGGCCCTGTGGTAGATGCTTAAAAATTTGATATTTATCCTAAAGGCACTGTCCAGTCACTGGAGCAGCAATGCAATTAGATTATATCTGTGAACAGCCCCACTAACTGCTGTGTGGAGAATAAATTCTTTGGGGGCAAGAAAGAAAGCCACGAGACCAGTGAGGAAATTATTGTAGTCCTTAAAGGAAGAGATAGTGTGCCATAGACTGGCATGATGGCTGCGGAGATGGCAATCATTGGTCAGATTAAAAGGTATTTTGAGCTAATATTTCAAATGGATAACCAACAAAAACCTTTTGTATAACATATGGAACTCTACTCATAGTCATGTGCCAGCCTGGTTGGGAAGGGGTTTTGGGGGAGAATGGATCCATGTATATGAGTCCCTTGACTATTCACCTGAAACTATCACAGCATTATTAATTGGCTATACCCCAATACAAAGCGTTTTTGGTGTTAAAAAATTAAATTAAAATTATTTATATATATATATATGAAAGGTTCAAAAAAATCTTGATATGGCAAAATTTTTAAAAAGATATTTTGGGCTGACATGATTTTTCCTGGGGGCTTCCTAGGTGGCTCAGTGGTAAAGAATCCACCTGCAATGCAGGAGACTCGGTTTGATCCCTGGGTTGGGACGATCCTCTAGAGAAGGAAATGGTGACCCACTCTAGTATTCTTGCCAAGGAAATCCCATAGACAGAGGAGCCTGGAGGGCTACAGTCTGTGGGGTCGCAAGAGAGTTGGACACTATTGAGTGATTAAACAGCAGCAGCAATGATTTTTCCTTCTCTGCTCGATTGCTGTTCCTTTTCTGGTTGAGTTTTCTGGGTGAGAAAAGCTGTGTTCCTGCCAAAGGTATGTGCTCTGGAGGATATATTTGCCACAGATGGTCTTTGGAATTCTAGCCAAGACAGTCACTGGACAGCCCCTGGACCCCAGGGTTTTCTGGAATTAATTCAACAATGGCCACCTATTAATAGCAGTATGTTATTTATGAACAATGAGTGGATAGTTCTTTCTTCAAAACACTGATTAGCTATTGCATCCTGTGTCACCCCAGCTAATGCTAACGAGATAAGTAAGGGAGAGAGGGAAGAGTTTTTATCTGTTTTATTTTGCATTAGGGCGTGCTTGAAATCTCACCAAAAAATGTTGGTTTGGGGATTGGAATTCAGTACTTTGACTTCTGGCCCAACCCCATTTATATAAGATCACAAAATACTCTTTTGCAAACCATTTCCTACTAGAGTGCCTCAGGGTAATTAATAGGGTATAAGAATACCCACTCCAATATTCTTGCCTGGGAAATCCCATGGACAGAGGAGCCTGGAGGGCTACAGTCCACAAAGTCGCAGAAAAGTCAGACCCGACTTAGCAACTGAACAACTGGACGTTTAGTCCATCTATGCATCTAGGAGGTGGAGGCTTGGTGAGCATATTACATTGTCTATTACATAAGCCCAGGTGGCCAAAAAAAAAAAATCTACTTTTCTGCTATTATTAGTGGTGATGGTGGTGATTATTGTTTTGCTCTACATGCTAATACCTCCTTCAGTCTTTCCTTGCTCTGAGAGTTCTTTCTCTTTTAGTGGAAATCTTTGGGTGTCCTTGAAAGGTGTTCAGTTCTATGCCAGGTTTGAGTGCGGGGCCCTCTGCTTAAGACACATGATAGTTTGGCTGTCAGCAGGCAATCTGTGCCCCTGGCAAGACTCTTGGCGTCATCTCAGGCTGTGGTGGGGGAGGGAAGGTACGTGGATGGAGTCAGAGAGGGAAGCTTCCTGTCCAAAGAAAGTGATCATCTAGCTGGAGGTGAAACCTAAGGGAGGTGCCTCAGGCTGAGCCAGGGAGGTGGATTACAGGCAGGAAGCAGGAAGCAGCTCCCCAACACCCCTTATCTGCCCCTCCTTCTCTTTGGCAGCCAGAAGTAAGTGCACAGGTGAAATTGTAGCCCGGAGATGCTAACAATGACTCGTGCCCTCCCTGCCCCAATCTAGTGCAGCTGTATTATCAGTGGATCCCCCATCTCCAGCCTCCTCCGGGGTCAGCCCAGTGGCTGAAACAATGGCTTGTTCCCTCCCAGCCTTGCCCATTTCTTTGAATCCCTCAAGACTCCGTGCTGATAAGGCAGCACTGTCTTGACTTCCTCCATTCAAGCTCAGCTGGCCTCTTCCCACCTCGCGGTGAGTGGAAGAGCAGCCCCTCATTGCCTCTGGCACCCAACCAGCCAGGTCCCTTACCACCCCTCCAACAACTACAAGATCCAGGACAACAATGAGGAGAGAGGTGGTCAGACCCAAGTTCCCCAGGGTGATGTGTGGGGTCTGCCTCTCATGAGCTCCATGGTTCCTGATTTTCATCACCCTCTTCCCAACTTTGCTGGATCCCTGCTTCTGACCATAATGGTAGCACAGGTTCATATCTCAACCGGACCACTGGACCAATGGGCAAGTGACTGCCCTTCCCTCTGCTCCGGTTTTCTCATCTGTCAACAAAGACAGTCATAGGAACAGGAGTTCCTATGACTCCAGGAGTTCGGGACAATAGGGCAACCACCTCAGGAGTTCGAGACAATAGGACAAGCACTTCACTTGCATCAATTAAGTTCGTCCTCTAGATGCCTTAAGGGGTGGCCACCACTGTCCTCATCCCATGTAACAAAAGAGAAAACCAGGATGGGGAGAGGTTCGGGAGCTTGTCTGAGCTTGCCAGGAGCAACAGCGGTGGGGTTTGAACCCAGGCTCCCTGGTTCCAGAGTCTGTGTTCTTTATCAACAACAGCATTAATGATAACGTCCTAATTTAATGAGCTGTTGAACAGATTTAACGCAATGACATAGGCAAAAAAAGCTCCACCCAGTGCCCAGCACCTGATGAGTACTTACAGTAGATGTGAGTTATAATCATCATTACCTCATTTTATGTTGTAGAGTTATATATTCATATATAAACATATGCTGTAAGTACTTCATGTTTTAATATGTAATTCTATCTTATTGTTATGGTTACAGGGGCCACCTAACTTTTTCTGCAAAGGGACAGGTAGTAAAGGTCTGAAGCTTTGTGGGCTATAAATCTCTGTCAGAGCCACCCACCTCTGCTGGTCTAGCAAAGGCACCCCTGGACAATACATGAAGAAATGGGTGTGGCTGTTTTTCAATAAAACTTTATTTATAAAAGCACACCACGAACATCAGCTTCCAGGTGGCACAAGTAGTATGAAGAGCCCACCTGCCAGTGCAGGAGACGTAGGAGGCATGAATCTGATCCCTGGGTTGGGAAGATCCACTGGAGGAGGCATGGCAACCCACCGCAGTATCATTGCCTGGAGAATCCTATGGACAGGGGAGCCTGGTGGGCTACATTCCATGGGGTCACAAAGAGTCAGACACGACTGAAGTGACTTATCACGCAGGCATGCCCACCACAAAGGGCCATACTTTGCCAAGACCCGATATAGTAAGTATTAATATGTATCAGCAGTTTCTTTTCTGTGTCCCTCTGTTTAGATCCTGCTTTTCCTTTCCTTTTTCACCAGGCCAACCTTTCTCTCCTTTGTTCTGGTCTTTTAGGAAAACGCGTCAGGCCGCTGGAATGTACTTGCTCTCCTGACACCAGGCCTGTTTGTGTGATAGAGACACGCAGGCTGAGGGTGGTGGGAACTCAGCTCAGGCCGCTCTTCCCGCCCCCATTCCTGAGATGTAGAAGTCACTGTTCCTCTAAACCGTCACTGGGCTTCTGTGCCTCAGAGAAGCCCAGGAGGATTTCTAGGCTCCTCTCCCCAAAGCCCTCACTCCCGCCATGCTGGCCTCTCTCCTCTTCCTCAGAGCAAGAGTAGCGCCTCCGTCGCTTCCTCAGACACACCAGCTACGCTCCTACCTCCGGATCTCAGCACTGGCTCTTCCCTCTGCCCGGATCCTCCTTCCCTTCCTCCTAGCAACCTCATGGCTTCTCTCTTATCTCCTCCAGGTCTTTACCAGAAGGCCACCTTCTCAGCATCCACCCGATTAAAAAAAAAAAATTATTTATTTGGCTGTGTCAGGTCTTAGCTGCGTCCCATGTGGGATCTTCCATTGCAATGCTTGGGTCAGTAGCTGTGACATAGGGGCTCAGTTGCTCCAAGGCATGTGGGATCTTCCCGGACGAGGGATTGAACCTGCATTCCCTGGGGTTCAATTCTTAACCACTGGACTGCCGGGGAAGTCCCCACACAATTTTTAAATTGCCCACCCAGCACTTTCCACTCAGTCCCCTGCTTTGTTTCTCCCTTTGGCACGCTCTAGTTTTATGTCTCCCCACTTTACTGTGGCCTCCACAATGGCAGGCAGTTTTATTGGTTTTGTCCACCAATATGAATTGGAACCTTCTAGAACACGCATAGTAGGTGGCTAACAAACATGTGTTGGATGAGTGAGTACTACAGCTTCATTCATTTTTATTGCTGAGTAGTATTCCATCCTATGGAGGTATCACAGTCTGCTTATCCTGTTGATGGACATTGGTTTTATTCTTGCTTTATCTTATGAATAGAGTTGTTGTGAAATTCTCTAACCTTCCCCCAACTCTTCACTTGGAGAAGGCTTATAAATGCTTATAAATGGTACATCCTTGGAGACCTTTTCCTGGCCCAGTCACCACCACCTTCAAGTCTAAATTAGGTTTCTCCTCAGCATTCCTCAGAGTGCTTATCAGAGATGGGGAAGCAATGGAAACAGTGACAGATTTTATTTTCTTGAGCTCCAGAATCACTGTGGACAGTGACTGCAGCTATGAAATTAAAAGACACTTGGTCCTTGGAAGAGAAGCTGTGACAGACCTAGGCAGTGTATTAAAAAGCAGAGAAATCACTTTGCTGACAAAGATCCATATAGTCGAAGCTATAGTTTTCTAGTAGTCATGTATGGATGTGAGAGTTGGACCATAAAGAAGGCTGAGCATCAAAGAATTGATGCTTTTGAACTGTGGCGCTGGAGAAGACTCTTGAGAGTCCCTTGGACTGCCAGGAGATAAAACCAGTCAATCCTAAAGGAAATCAGTCCTGAATATTCATTGGAAGGACTGATGCTGAAGCTGAAGCTCCAGTACTTTGGCCACCTGATGTGGAGAGCCGACTCATTAGAAAAGACCTTGATGTGGGGAAAGGTTGAAGGCAAAAGGAGAAGAGGGAGGCAGAGGATGAGATGGTTGGATGATATCACCGACTCAATGGACATGAGTTTGAGGAAACTCTGGGAGACGGTGAAGGACAGGGAAGCCTGGTGTGCTGCAGTCCATAGGGTCACAAAGAGTCGGATGTGGCTTAGCAGCTGAACAAAAAAAAAAAAAATGGTGGGAGCCATGGAGGGTTCTGAGCAGAGGAGAGACGTGATCTGATTCAGAGGTGCACAAGCTCCTCTGAACACTGTAGGGGAGGGGGAATCAAATTGTGGCAGGGGGAGGGTAGAAACTGGAGATTGGGGAGGAAGCGACAGTTCTGGTTCAGGCAGATAGAGGGCGCGACTAGCTGCGGAAATAATGAGTGGTTGGATTCGGACAACCTTTTTTAAATGTTTCATTGTGGTAAAATACATATAACATGGGTTCCCAGGTGGCTCAGTGGGTAAAGAATCCACTTGCAATGCAGGAGACACGGGAAACAGAGGTTCGAGCCCTGGAGGAGGACATGGCGACCCACTCCAGTATTCTGGCCTGGAGAATCCCAGGGACCAAGGAGCCTGGCAGGCCACAGTCCACTGGGCTGCAGAGAGTCGGACACAGCTGACGAGGCTGAGCATGCACACACACATAACATAATATTTACTATTTTGAGGTGTATGATGTAGTGGCCTTTGGTACATTCACAATGTTGTACAACCATCACCTCTTTTAGTTTTACAGCACTTCATCACCCCAGTAGGAAACCTTACACCTGTAACTGTGTGCTCAGTCTAGCTAAGTCGTGTCCAACTCTTTGAGACCCCACAGGCTATAGCCCACCAGTCTCCTCTGTCCCTGGGATTTCCCAGGCAAGTATACTGGAGTGGGTTGCCATTTCCTTCTCCACTGCTTGTTGCTAGTCACTTCCTATTCTCCTTCCGCTCCTCCCCAGTTCCTGGCAACCACCAGTTCCAGATATGATTTGAAGGTTGACCAGTAGGATTTCTGGATGGATGGTTGGTGAGGGCTCAATGAATTAATGTGCAGAAAACACATAGGTGACTGAGTGACTTCACTTTCACTTTTCACTTTCCTGCATTGGAGAAGGAAATGGCAACCCACTCCAGTGTTCTTGCCTGGAGAATCCCAGGGACGGGGGAGCCTGGTGGGCTGCCATCTCAGGGGTTGCACAGAGTCGGACACGACTGAAGCAACTTAGCAGCAGCAGTAGCAGCACATAGTAGGTGCTCTCAACTGAAATGGTGGTGATGGAGAATGCTTTCCTACAGCTTTGCTCTAATGCTAAACTGGCCTCCCTATCTAATTAGAATTCTTGCTTTCTGGCTGAGTGTACAGTAGAGCCAGGATCTCTCCCACTTCCAGTCTGGCTTGGGTAGGGGTGGGGGAAGAGTACTGAGAAAAGCCAAGCCAGCACCATTCGTTCTGGAACACCATCCAACTCCGGCCCTGATTTCCCAGAACCGTGCAGGAAAATGTCCAGGGAAGGGACAATGCCACTGATGGGAGTTCTGGCAAGCGTGGCCTTGGCTTCCTGAGGCTGCTGTTATACCAATGAGTGGTTGTTGGCTCTCCAACCAAGATGGTGGCTTTCAGCGCAAGAGCAAGAAGCAAACTCGTCCTCATCATGGTTGTGCCCCCATGTCCTTACGTGGTTTCACACAGATCCCTACTCCATCCTCTGTTGCTGCTGACATCTCTGAAAGATGCGTGAGACTCTTCGTTATTGTCATTGTTGTTTAGTCACAAAGTCATGTCTGACTCTTTTGCAACCCCATAGACTGTAGCCTGCTAGGCTCCTCTGTTCGTGGGATTTCCCCAGACAAGAATACTGGAGTGAGTTGCCATTTCCTTCTCCAGGGAATCTTCCTGACCCAAGGATTGAACCCAAGTCCCCTGCATCGCAGGTGGATTCTTTACTGCCGAGCCACCACGGAGGTCGTGAGACTCTTCATCCCTTTCCTTATATTGGTGATGTGTTGTGGTTTCTAAACAGACCTCTTTGCTTGGGCTCTGTTCTTAGCTTTCTGCCTCCCACCATCTCTCCCTCACCCAGTGCATTATCCTCCTTTGTCCCTTCTCCCCCTACCTCCATTGATATTTATCCTCCCTGTTATCTAGATTTTATTGCCAGTTCTTGTCCTGTGCAGGATGGTAGAGCTTAAAGAACAGGCCCCATAGAGTCCTGAACTCTGATCCCACTTCTGCCACCTTTGAAGTTGTTTCGATTTTGAGCAAGGCATTTAATCTTCCTAAGTGGAATTTATTCACCTTGCTTAGCTAAGATTTTCTGGTTCTTCTCTGATTACACAATGGGATGTCTTTTCCCCTACCTCCTTCAAGACAGGCATGGCCATGTAACTTGCTTTAACCCATAGAATATGAGAGGAAAATCACATGTGTCTCTTCCAGGTAGAAGCTTTAAGAGGCAGTATATGCTTCACTGTGTTTCCTTTTTCCTGCCTCCACCATCCGACACACCCAGAGAGGGAGCCTTCCTCAGACTAGATGCTGGAGAGAGAATGGTGTAGAACAGAGTCCTCAGCCCAGCTGCAGTGGACACGTAGCATGAGCAAGAAAATAGACCTGTGATGTTTTCAGTCACTAAGATTTGGAGTTTTTGTTACTGTAGGATGATGTAGAATATTCAGAATGTATATTCATCATCTGTTCACTGGGGCTACTGTCTAAGCACAATATTCTCATGAGGGGTATTTAAATTTCCAGCTAACAAAGATTATTTCCCTTCTGCTTTCTTCCTGTGGGGAGGGCTCCACTTCCTGTCTCTGTTTTTCAGTCTTTAAAAAAATATTTATTTATTATTTGGCTGTGTCGGGTCTTAATTGCGGCACGAGGGTGCACAGACTCTCTAGTTGTGGCGTGCAGGCTCAGTCGTGGCATGGGCTTAGTTGCTCCGCAGCATGTGAGGTCTCAGTTCCCCGATCAGGGATCAAAGAACCCACATCCCCTGCATTGCAAGGCAGATTTTTAACCACTGGACCACCAGGGAAGTCCCTGTTTTTCAATCTGGAAAAAAAACATTGACAAAGAGTTGACTTTTCCTTTGGGGGAGATGAATGGTTTCTAACCCCCTGGGCATTGATTCAGTCACCCTCAACCTCCTTTTTCTTATGACTTCTTTCTCTCTCCTTCCCTAACCACATTGTAACTGTGGAGGGGTGAAGGAATCTCTGTTTTAACTCATTCAGTTTTTAACTCTTACCATCTTCAGCTTCCTTTTCCCCACCTCCCCTTTGCCTGCTCTACTCCCGCTCACCCCGCCAGGGAGTTTATCCTCGGGTTCTAGAACCCGCAGTGTTCCTCCACTATCTTTGATTTCTTGCTTGCTTAGCACCCCCTGGGAATCAGCTGTAGTAGCAAATTAACAAATAGCGCTGAGGTACCTCAAGTTTGAAGACATTTCCTTTTGCTCACCTAAGCAGGATGCTGGAGCAACTGCAAATACCCTGTCCGCTACTGTAAATCCTTCTTCATCATTGCGAGAGAATCCGTCAGGATCACTGAAGACCCAAGCAGAAGATCTTGGCCAAGCCTTCTTGCTGTTTCGGCTGCACTGGGTGTTGTCATATTGATGAAGCTCCTGGGACCGCTGCCAGCAGCCTCTAGGATTAAATCAATAGAGTTTGCAAAAGTAAAAGCTTCTTTTGGAGGCAGGGAATATATTGGTTTATTTTTTAATGATAAAGCCTCAAGGAGCATCTTCATGGATGGCAGAGCCAGCAGAGAAAAAGGCCGGGAAGACCCAGATATTTGAAGACGTGCATAGGGGAGCAAATGAAGGAGGTTTCACCTGGGACTTGGGGCTTTCCAGAAAATCTGTTTAAATTGGGTTGCCAATGCAACAGCTGGGAGAGTTGGAAAAGAAGGTGAAAGATGCAGACGGACCGCTGCTGAGATGTAGAGAGAAATGAAATAGATGAGGATTCATTTACTCATTAGACCAACATTTATTGCGGTCTTGCTATGTGCTCAGCACTGGGATGGGTGCTGAGGATGTAATGGTGAGTGAATTCTGTGACAAGTGTTCTTAGAAGAGGTGAGGAGGAGAGAAGATCCAGGAGAAGGTCATGTGAAGACGGAGGCAGAGATTGGAGTGATGCTCCTGAAAGCCAAGAAACACCTAGAGGCACCAGAAGCTAGGAGAAACAAGAAAGAATCCTCCCCTAGAACCTTTGGAGGGAACTTTGTCTTGCTGATGCTTGAATTGTGGATTCCTAGCCTGGATAACTGCTAGGGAATAAATTTCTTTTATGGGTTTTTATGGGTGGGTTTTAAGCCACTCAGTCTTTGGTAATTTATTACAGGAGCCACAGAAAATGAATATAGATGTACCTATGAAGTTTGAGATGTCTCTGGGAAGGTACAACAGGACACAACCATTGCCAGAACCTCACTATGGATCAGGGAGAAAATGGAGGATGAAGAAATACCCCCAACTCCCCATCTTTTCCTCCAGTCTCTTGCTTCCCATTGGCCAAACCCACCCAGAAGGCAGGAGATGAGGAAGGCTGGATAATGCCATTTACCAGAGGAAGTCCTGCTTTTCCCAGGACACAGAGCAAAGCAATGAGTAGATAGATGGGAGGAAAGGGCAGAAGGAGGCGACAAAACACATCAAAATGCATGAGGCCCCCTAGAAAGTGGATCTAGGTAAAAAATGGAAGAAAACTGAGCCCCAAGGAGAACCAACATTGAGAGATTTAGTAGAAAAGGGGGCGTGAGAACGGTAAAACAGAAATAGTGACAAGAAAGTTAATAGGAAGACATCAAAGGAGGGCATGACCAAGTCACCTGAGCTGAGAAACGTGGCCCTGGGATTTGGCAATCTAGAGGAATTTGGTGACCCTCGCTAGAAGAGTTTGAAGAGGGACTTAGTTGTGGCACATGGGATCATCGATCTTTCCGTGCAGTGCACAGGATCTTTAGTTGGCCTTTGAACTCTTAGTTTCAGCATGTGGGATCGGGTTCCTTGACCAGGAGTCAAACCCAGGCCCCCTGCACTGGGAGCGCAGAGACTTAGCCACCGGACCATCAGGCAAGTCCCCAGGATGCTATAAATCTTGAATGGCCATACAAGGTTTAGAATCAGAAAAGCAACTGGTTGGGTTCATCCAGAGGTGTACTTTTCCTGGGAGTGATATATAACCATCCTACATGAGACTGACAAGGAAGGTGATGAAGGTAGGAGAGAGTGCTGGAAAATGGTGGAGTCAGCGGGGTGCAGGACTTCCGAGTTGGTTAGCTGGGAGGAGGAGTGGTTAAAGAGAAAGACGATGGGAGGGGCATTTGGCATTTTGTTGCTTGCGGGTGTGCATGGCTCAAGTGGCTTGGAGTTGACATTGGTTGTTGAGGAGGAGGTAAAGATGTCCTTCAGTGATCAGGGATAGAAGGGATCAGCTTGGACAATGGTCTCTCCACATGGAAATTGAAGATCATAGTTATAGGCTCTCCCAGAGTCTTGGGACTTCCCTGGTGGCTCATCAGTGAAAGATCCACCTGCCAATGCAGGAGATGCAGGTTTCATACCTGGGTCAGGAAGATCCCCTGGAGAAGTGGCAACCCGCTTCAGTATTCCTGCCTGGGAAATCACATGGACAGAGATGTCCCAAAAGAGTTGGACACGACTTAGCAACTAACCAACAGCCAGATTTGCTCCCAGCTTTTGTTTTCCTGTGGACCCCAGCATCCTGGCTGGAGAGGCTTTGACCTTGGGCTTCCTGCTGAGCCCAGTGGCCCTGGGAGGGACCTTTGTGGCCTTGTTTGGTTTGGGGGAGGGGATTTCTTGGCCTTGTTGCCCTTCTCAGGGCCTTCTCATTGGCTGCACCTGGTTTTGAGGGAGCCTTCTTCACCTCATCTGGCGTCTTGCATACCTTTCTCACCTCACCTGGGTTGGAGGGTCCTTCTTTGACTCTCTTGTGGCTCTTCTTAGGGTCATCATTGCAGATGTCTCCCTGGTTTGGATTTTCCTTTTATTGGGGGGAACTAATTTGAAGCTGCCACTGGCCCTCTGTGCTCGGAGTTATTTGTTTTCAGGATATTTCCAGGTTTGGATTTAAGCCAAAGAGTAGATGGAATGTATAGAGAAGATGCCAAGGGAATGGAGGATCTCGCTGACCAAGGCACAGGGGTGATAGTACAACGAGATAGGAGAACAATCTCCCCTCGGTAGCCTGAACATACTGGGCAGCGTGGCTGTAAATTGGACCAGGAGGCAGAGTTCTCACATCATTCAGGTGTCTCCAGGGAACTTTTCTGTCCTGACAAGAAAGAGAGAGAAAAACAAAGAAGTCCTCAGTCCTTCTTTGGAACCTCAGATTCCAAGAGGCTCCAAAGTTATTATTATTTAAAAATAACCAACACCTCCAGCTCCAGACGTGCCTTGATATTTTTTTCCTTTTTCTTTTTCATCAAGGGAACTTCATTGTGTTGTGTGTGTGTTGTGTTGTGTTGTTTTCCCTGAGTCGTGTTAATTCTTCCACATCTGAACTTTTCGTTACAGAGCAACTTTTACATTTAAATCAGGGATTTAATTTCAGAATGAATGCACACACTCACCTCACTTTCTAAAAACAGTGTAAAATAGAACTCTGTGAATCTCCAGGGTTGAGTTGGTAGTGTCTGTGACAAGTGTGCACTCCCCCCTCTAACCCAGCAATTCCACATCTTGGAATTTAGCTGGCAGGAAAAAAAACAATCCTGACAAATGCACAAGGTTGTATGGTCAGATTATTCATCACAGCTTGGCTTGTAGTAGCGACAAACTGGAATCATTTAGGGGAATATTAAATAAGTGATGATGCATCCGTTCATGGTAATACTGCGCCGCCTTTTATAAGAGGGACATTCAATGTAGAAAATGCGTCCAGTGTGGTGAGGGGCACAGCAAATCATGGGACATTATGTGTCATGATCCCAGTTGTGTAAAAAGAAAATGCAATTTGATACGCTTGTTTTCATGCGTTTAATGGTATGTGCTGAGTACCTACTATGTCAGTATTGTCCTCCTTGCTGAACATACAATCAAGAACAAGTTAGACAGATCCTTAGGGCTCCCTACCACTTCCCTTTAGTTAGGGCTGACATTCCAGTGAGGGAGACCTCTGTAAGATAAAAAAATAAGATGTAATTTGTTTATGTGGAAAGTTGCAACAAACTGAAAAACAAACAGAGCAGAGAGGCAGAAAGGTTGACAGTGTGGAGATATTACACCTGGAAGCCAGAGAAGGCCTTACTGGGAAGACTGTCTTTTTTCACCTGAACTCTAGTTGGTTTACAATAATTTTTAAAGTAATTTATTTATTTTAATGGGAGAATAATTACTTTACAATATTGTGATGGTTTTTGCCATACCTCAACATGAATTGGCCAGAGGTGTGAGTTTCAGGTGTACAGCAAAGTGGTTCAGACATATATATACACACACACACACACACACAATCTTTTTCAGATTCTTTTTCATTATAATTACTACAAGACATCGAATGTAGTTCCCCATGCTATACAGTAAATTCTTGTTGTCTGTCTATATATTGTGGTGTGTATTTGTTAATCCCATACTCCTAATTTATTCATTCCCCCATCCCCTTTCACCTTTGGTAACCATAAATTTGTTTTCTGTATCTGTGAGTCTGTTTCTCTTTTGTAAAAAGTTTGTTTGTATCATTTCCTTTTTTTTTAGATTCCACATATAAACCATATCATGTATTTGTCTTTCTCTGACTTGCTTCAGTTAGTATGATAACCTGTAGGTCCATCTGTGTTGCTGCAAATGGCATTACTTCCTTTTTTATGGCCGAGTAATATTCCATTGTATATAGGCACCACGTCTTGCTTATCCATTCCTCTGTTGATGGACATTTAGGTTGCTTCCATATCTTGGCTGTTTTAAATAGTGCTGCTATGAATACTGGGGTGCGTATATATTTTCAAATTAGAGTTTTCATGTTTCCCAGATGTGTGCCCGGGAGTGGGATTGCTGGATCATATGGTAGCTCTAGTTTTCGTTTTCTAAGGAACCTCCATACTGTTTTCCCATAGTGGCTGCACCAGTTTACATTCCCGCCAACAGTGTAGGAGGTGTTTTAGTACAGCCTGAAGGAGGTGAGAGAGAGCAGCCAGTGTGAAGCGTGTGTGTAGAGGAAAATCCGAAAGCGAAACACCAAACCGCTAGCACTGATTACCTCTGGGAAGTGCAGTGGTGTAAGGGCTTTTCACTTTTCAAGTGACGTATGATACATTTTAAGAACTAAACATACAATAAACACATATTCCTATTATAATTAAAACCATTTGTTTTCTAAAAGGGATCTTGAGGGCTGTCTGAGGAAAAAGTTATCTGCAAAGGTCAGTGAGTAAAAGCGTATGAGGGGAACTCTGAAAATCAAGGAGTGGGGGCAAGGAGAAAGATAAAGAACAGGGTTTTTTTTTTTTAATTAAGATTCACATATCGTAACTAAAGTGAACAGTTCAGCAAATCAACTATATTTCACAACCTAAATGTCCATCAACAGATGAATGGGTAAAGAAAATTTGGTGCACTTATATGATGGAATATTACTCAGCCATGAATAGGAGGGAAATGGGGTCATTTGTAGAGATGTGGATGGACCTAGAGAGTATCACACAGTGAAGTAAATCAGAAAGAGAAAACTGAATATTGTATGCTGCTGCTGCTGCTAAGTCGCTTCAGTCGTGTCCGACTCTGTGCGACCCCATAGACGGCAGCCCATCAGGCTCCACTGTCCCTCGGATTCTCCAGGCAAGAACACTGGAGTGGGTTGCCATTTCCTTCTCCAATGCAGGAAAGTGAAAAGTGACAGTGAAGTCGCTCATTCCTGTCCGACTCTTAGCGACCCCATGGACTGCAGCCTACCAGGCTCCTCTATTGTATAGAGGCTCCTAATATTGTATATTAGCACATATATGTGGAATCTAGAAAAATGGTATTGATCATCTTATTTGCAAAGCAGAAATAGAGACACAGATGTAGAGAACAAATATATGGATACCAAGGGGGAAAATGGGGAGGGAATTGAGAAGGGGAGGAACTGAGAGGTTGTGATTGAGACATATACACTATTGATACTATGTATAAAATAGATAACTAATGAGGACATGACTATACAGCACAGGGAACTCTGCTTAATGCAGTGTGGTGGCCTGAATGGGAAGGAAGTCCAATAAGGAGGGATATATGTACATGGCAGATTCACTCTGCTGTACAGACAACAACATTGTAAAGCAACTATACTCCAATAAAAATTAATTAAAAAGCATAAAAAGTAAAATGACAGTTCAGTGGCATTTAGTACTTCTCCAACACCACCTTGATCTAGTTCTCAAATATCTTCATCACCCCAAAAGGAAACACTGTAGCCATTATGCATTCCCCCTCTTCCTCCCCCCTATTCTAGGTAAACAGAAGATTGAAACCACCCTAAAGTTTCATGGATAAACAAATTGTGATGTATCCATATGGCACCCCACTCCAGTACTCTTGCCTGGAAAGTCCCATGGATGGAGGAGCCTGGAAGGCTGCAGTCCATGGGGTCGCTGAGGGTCGGACATGACTGAGCGGCTTCACTTTCACTTTTCACTTTCATGCATTGGAGAAGGAAATGGCAACCCACTCCAGTGTTCTTGCCTGGAGAATCCCAGGGATGGGGGAGCCTGGTGGGCTGGCGTCTATGGGGTCGCACAGAGTCGGACATGACTGAAGTGACTTAGCAGTAGCAGCATCCATGCAATGGGATATTTTTCAGCCATAAGAAGAAGCAAATTATGGATACATGCCACAGTGTGGATAAACCCAAGAACATTATGCTATGTGAAAGAAGCCAAACACAAAAGTTGTGTATTATAGGATCCCGTTTGTATGAAACATCTGATGGATGTTTTTGCAACATTTATTTTAAGCCTGATATTCAGGGAGTGGACTCACTGTGTTTTGTTCCTGAAAATACTTGGGATTTGAGAGACAACCTGATCAGCCGTGATGAGAGTAGGTGTTTATACTCTTCAGTGAAGGGAGGGGAATGAGACTACATGACTAAAAAAGAAATTGAAAAAGTTAATAATACTAGTGGCGGCATTTGAAATAAAAACAATCAACATTGATTGCATGATTACAATGAGATGAACCTCGTATTATGCTTTCATAAGCATAGAACATTTTCTTATCATCACAAGAACCAGAGTAAACAAGAACAAAATACTCAGATTTACTGAATACATACTGGGTTGGCCAAAAATTCATTCGGGTTTTCAGTAACATCTTACAGAAAAACCTGAGTGAACTTTTTGGCCAACCCAATATTATGTACCAGGCCCTGTTTTGCATGTATTATTGAGTGTATCCACTCATTACATTCTCAGTCAGCCCTAGGAGGTAGGTGCTACATTTCACATTATATGTGTGCGTGGAAACCGAGGCTTGGAGAAGGAAACTCCTTTGCCCCAGGCCAAAACCATGTCTGACCCTGAAATCCTTTCAACCGCCCTGCCCTATGATTTCTCATGCAGATATATCCAGTTTTCTGAGCAAAAGCATAATTTAACTGCCCTGGTAGACTTCTTTTTCAGAACCAAAGAATTGGAAATCATTGTGTACATTAAAAAATGAATAGCACATAAATCCATTTAAATTTTTATTTACTGATTATTTGGCTGTTCTGGGTCTTCGTTGCTGCACACAGACTTTCTCTAGTTGCAAAGAGTGGGGGTTACTACCTAGTTGCTGTGTGCAGGCTTCTCGTTGCAATGGCTTCTCTTATTGCGGAGCCCAGGGAGGGGAAGCCTGGTTGGCTGCCGTCTATGGGGTCGCACAGAGTCGGACACGACTGAAGCGACGCAGCAGCAGCAGCAGCAGCAGCTCTAGGCGCACAGGCTCCGTACTTGCCAGACACAGGCTCTAGAGTGCAGGCTCAGTAGCTGTGGCACCTAGCTTAGTTCCCCTGCGGCATGCGAGGTCTTCCTGGACCAGGGATCAAACCTGTGTCCCCTGCATTGACAAAAGGATTCTTAACCACTGGACCGCCAGGGAAGCCCCAAAACTTTTAGTGTTGGGATTTAAATTTTCTCTTAGATTTTCCTGCTGACATAAAGGATCTTTTGTGTGTGTGTGCCTGTACTGTGTATGTTAAAAGTAGGTCTTTGCAGTTGTCTCTGAGACTTGACTTGCCGTGTAATTAAAAGCCCGCCTCATGCCACTGGCCGTGGTGCTGAAACATTCTGGGCCTCGCCAGAGTTGCCCTCGTTAGTGCTTCACCTCCATCGGTCTCAAGCTGATCCACTGGTGGAGAGAGTTCGAGATGTCTGCGATTTCGAGAAAGACCCTTTGGATTGTTGGAAGTTGATATTGATTGTTATGACCCATTCTGGCTGGTCTTATGAAGAAGTGGACTAGTATGCAACGGTTGATAATTACTATATTAGATTGTGTCAGTGGCTGGAACTCAGGTGAAGACTGATCCAGTTGGCCTCATCATGGTTAAAATCCCAGGTATACCCCAACTCCAGTTTTTAAGTAAAGGCCAAAACATCCACCTTCTAGCAGGTAGGCGTAAGCTGTTGAGTGGTCTGTGGGGACCCCCACCAGCATGACTTTGAAGTGAACCATAGCATATATATGACCTTGAGCAATCTGTTTAGCCTCTCTGAGCCATAATTTTCTTATCTGGAAAGTGGAGCTTGCAATAGAACCTACCTTGTAGAATTTTTGCAAGGAATTAACTAAAACAATGAGTATATAGTGGTTAACTTGGTGTCTGCCCAACGAAGTGCTCAATAAATTGCAGCTGTAATTATGATTGTTGTATCTGTTAATGGCCTCATAATAGTTGATCATATTTCTAAATTAAACCATGGCATCTGTTTAGTGGAGCAAGAAATATGTCCTATACCCAAGGCCTTGGTACCCCCTACTCTTTTCCTGGTAATGGTGAAAAGCATGGAAGTAACATGAAAATAAGACTTGCTTGGCTTCTCCCCACAATTTCAACTGCCTGATTGACTCATTGAAGTATCTGTTTCCTCAGAACACACCCATCAGGCAGCCCCTGTAGTAGAGACAAGACTTTGATGGGTTAACAAACCTGATTTGATTTTTCACACCAACTGCAGAAGGCTGGAAATGAGATGGGAATGGGGCAAGGTACCACAAAGAGAAGGATGGATCATTTGGACATTCTGCAAGGTCTTGCTAAGGGGCTGGGATCATCAGCTATGCCCACTTTACAAACTGATTTTCCTTGATGCTCTATCTCCCAAGAACAGCTCCTATTCAGAGACAGGGCCCTTGTTCCCTGTAAAGAAATCACTGGGTCATTTCCTGTGTCACACACAGCCCCTTTCTGGGGCCACTAGGGGTCCTGATCTATCTAATTGTGGGGGAAGTTTTGTGTATCTGTATTCACCTGCAGGGCTGTCTGCTAGTCTGACTTCCATAAGCCATTTCAGGAGCCAGCTTTTCCTCCCACCAGGGGTGCGTCTCTCCTCCTCATCTCCCTCTCTCTTCTTTCGGCCTCTTCGGCTGGCTGATTAGTCTGGATCCCGCTGACACAGGTGTTTTCTCCCTGAACCAATCGGGGAGCAGGAAGGCTCAGCTCAGCTCACAGAGGCATTGCTCACCACAGCTGTGAGTTAGAACCCAGGCTTTCTAAATAGGGAGGATCAGGCACAACTCAGGGTTGGGCTGAAAATGCCTCATCTCCCCCTGCCTGGACAACCTTTGACCTCTACCTGGGGAAAGAATCTCCTGTGCCAAGAACTCAGTACAGTGCACCAGCCACATCACTGCAGATTTCAAGGAGTTGATCTGTGTCCTTAACATGCCTACGGAGACTTGGCACATGACGAAGTGAGGGGCGAGATGTGGACAGCAGGACCCACCCACCCTTCCTTTCTTCCATAGGTGTTTACTGAGCACCTACTCTGGAACAGGTGCCCTCTTAGGTGCTGACAACAAAGCATCAAACAAAACAAAGTGTTTTGCTTGTACAGGGCTTATAGTCTATTAGGCAAAAGAAACAGAGAAACCAGGTAAAGGAGAAAAATATAGCCGGTGTTTGGGGGCAAGGGCCAAGGAAAAAATTAAGTAGGGAGATGGGGTAAAGGGCCTCACTGAGGATGAGAAAAGAGAAAAGACCTAAGAGAGGGAGGGAATCTTGTGAGTCTCTGGGGAAAGAGCATTCTAGGAGAGAGAATAGCAGGTGCAAAGGCCCTGGCAGTAAAAGGTGCCTTGTGTGTTTGAGAAAGATGGAGAGGCCAATATGGCTGTAGGTAAATGAACCAGGGGGAGAATGGAGGAGATGCGGGCAGGTCGTGCAGGACTGCTGGGAGGACTTTGACTTTTCTTCTGAGTGAGGTGGTAGCCATGGGAGGGCTGTGACTATTTCCATGTGCAGTAAACCAGAATTTTCTGTGCTGCTTCTTCATCTCATTCCAACATCACTCTTGATCCATGAAGGTCTTGGGTTTCACCTTGAGTGGAGGCCAGAAGACTGGTCCAGGCCTCCTGAATTCTCCTCCTCTGGGGTCAGAACATGGAGGAGAAGGCTTGGAGCAGAAAGGTGAGCCCCCACTTCTTTCTGGATGACTCAAAGCCACAGTAACCGGGGCTCCTCCTCCCCCCTGAAATAGATCTAAGGCAGCACTTTCCAAACTTCAGTGTGCACAGAGCCCCTGGAGATCTTGCTGAAGTGTATGTTCTGACTCAGCAGGTCAGCATGGGGCCTGACGCTCTGCTTTTTTTACTGGGTTTTGGCCTCTGCTGTTTGGTTCCTGGACCACGTGTTAAGTAGCAAGGGTGTGGACCACACCTTAAGTAACAAGGGTGTAAGGTCAGTGTTGCAGGTTCCCATTTGGGTTGTGTCTTTGAGCACTGGCAGGGTGCATGGAGAGAGAGAGGGAGGTGACATTTGATAGCCAGTGTATCTATGCATGCATGCCTGCTAAGTGGCTTCAGTCATGTCTGACTCTTTGCTACCCCGTGGACTGTAGCCCACCAGGCTTCTCTGTTCATGGCATTCTCCAGGCAAGAATACTGGAATGAGTTGCCATGCCCTCCTCCAAGGGATCTTCTCAACCTAGGGATCGAACCCATGTCTCCTGCATTGCAGACAGATTCTTCACTGCTAAGCCACCAGGGAAGCCAGTGAATCCATACCTGACCAAAAAAAAAAAAAAAAATAAGAAAAAGAAATAAGATGGGCATGGGCAGCCTCTTTCTGTTGTTTTGCATGCTGACTAAGACTTCATTGTCATACTGGAGAGCTCTGGGTCTGAAACCCAGGTGACCACGGGCAATTGAAAGCCTGATAATGCAGCCCATGGAAGTGCAGCTTGCTGCTGGTCTTGTGGGACTCTTCCTGGAACCTCAGCTCGAATCAGATACAAAGGAAGTCACATCCCAGCCATTTAGGGGCAGGAGGCCAGGGGGCCCCAAGAGTGAGGCAGCAGCTTGGTGCAGAAGCAAACACGGAGCTAGTTGGCAGAGAAGGAAAGCGAAATCATCAGATTCAAATCATGGCTTCAGAAGCCTCGGCGAGGGGAGGCCGGGGAAGGGCTTGGCATTGCTTCTTTGTGTACAAATATTGTCTCTTATTTTCTGGGCTGCAGGGTGAGGCAGAATGGAGTATTTGTGCAACACAGCCCAGCTTTGTTCTCTGTGCTTCTAATGACCGTCAGCTCGGAGGCAGGAAGCCAATCAGAGATGATCGTCAGCAGGAATGGCTTTTGTTGACTCCCCAAATTGCCCTGAGTCTTGGATTTGCTTTTCAAAGTGTGCACGGAGCGTGGCTCGACTGCTTTCAGCTGAAGGCAAAGGCTGAAGCGGGTGACAAAGAAGACCCGCATTTCCTTTCTTAGACTCTTACTCCCAGGTTGCCTATTTCAGACTTCATTTTCACATCTGGAAAGTGGGTATATATTCCAACTCGTCCTCCTCCAGCCTGTAAGATCCCTTGGTTTTTATGAAGCGTCCATGATACAAAATGTAACTCTAGGGCCAAACAGGATACCGAGGCTAGTTAAGTTTCCAAGAGAGAAAGCTGGGAGGAGGGCAGTAGTTCATCAACATGGCCAAGTTCAAGATATGCTATTTAATCCTTCTGCACAACAGTGGATTTCAGTGTTCCCAGGGGACACTGGACAATATCTGGAGATGAATTTTGGTTGTCATAAGTTTTGATTCTCATAACTGGAGAGGAGGATGCTATTGGCATCTAGTGGGTAGAGGCCAGGGATGCTGGTCAACACCCTACAATATACAGGACAGCTCCCATGAAACCCCACCCACAGAGAATTGTTATTGTTGTTCAGTTGCTAAGTCATGCCTGACTCCCTGTGACCCCATAGACTGCCTCATGCCAGGCTTCCCTGTCCGTCACTGTCTCCCAGGGTTTGCTCAAACTCATGTCCATTGAGTTAGTGATACCATCCAACCATCTCTCCTCTGCCACCCCCTCCTCCTTTTGCCTTCTGTCTTTCCCGGCATCAAGGTCTTTTCCAGTGAGTTGGCTCTTTGCATCAGATGGCCAGAGTATTGGAGCTTCAGCGTCAGTCTTTGCAGTGAATCTTCAGGATTGATTTCCTTTAGGATTGACTGATTTGATCTCCTTGCTGTCCGAGGGACCCTCAAGAGTCTTCTCCAGCCCCACAGTCAGCCCCTCATCATGTCAGTAGTGTGGGAGTTGGGAGACCCCACTCCAGAGTAACCAATTCCCTCAGGCTTTCTCCCTCTAGTATCCATTTCTCCACACCTAAGCCTCCTTTTCAAAAATTGCCAGTTTTGTTGTGTTAGTGTGTTTGCCGCTCAGTCGTGCCCGACTCTTTGCGACCCCATGGACTGTAGCCCACCAGGCTCCCCTGTCCATGAGATTTTCCAGGCCAGGATACTGAAGTGGGTTGCCATTTCCTTCTCCAGGGGATCTTCCTAACCCAGGGATTGAACCCGGGTCTCCTGCACTGCAGGCAGATTCTTTACTGACTTTTTTATTTAAAGTAATTATTGATATGTATGTTCTTATTGCCATTTTGTTAATTGTTTTGAATTTGTTTTCCTAGGTCCTTTCTCTTCTCTTCCTCTTTTGTTCTTTTCCAATATAAAATTTTAAAAATTAAATTAAAAAGAAAAGAAATTGCCAATTTTGTTTATTAAGGCTGTTGGCCTGAGGATGCTTCTGCAGATCTGGCCGGGGAAACAGGGATATTGTGGATCACCCGCTGATCAGCAGATCAGGTCCTGATATGAAGTGAGCAGGACAGACCCTCCCCAAGGGCAAACCCTCCAGTGGGACTGTCTGGTGGCTGGAGCAGTGTTCCAGGTTTTAGGGAGGTGCTTGTGCCCAGAGAGAGAGAGGGAATATGCATCTAGAAATGGCCATATGACCTACACCTTCCCTCCTTCGGATCTTGAAAAGGCTGATTCTTGGAGGCTTGACTACTGTGTTGTTTTTTATTGAGGTGAAATTCACATAGCAGTACTAGCCATTTTTAATTCCTTGGTATTCAGTACATTTGGGATGTGTTCAGCTATCACCTTTATCTAGTTCCAAAACATTAAGTAACCACTCACCATTGCCCGCTCTCCCAGCCCCCTCAGTCCTTGGCAACCACCAGTCTGCTTTCGGACTGTGGACTGGCTTGTTTTGGACATTTCATATCAATGGAATTCATACAATACAGAGTCTTTTGTATCTGGCTTCTTTGACTCAGCATGATGTTTTTGAGGCCCCACTGGAGTGTGAGTTAGTGCTTCATTTTTATGGCAGAATAATATTCCATTCTATGGATATATCATATATTGTTTATTCATTCCCTGATGGACATTTGGGTTGTTTCCACCTTTTGGCTAATTGTGAATATTGCTTCTGTGAACATGTATCTGAGTACTGGTTGTCCAGTGCTTTTGGTATATACCTAGGAGTGGAATTGCTAGCTTTTATGGTAATTCTATGTCTTAACTTTTTGAGGAGTCGTCAAACTATTTTGCTCAGTGTCTGTACTGTTTTACATTCTCACTAGCAATGTACAGTGGTTCCAGTTTCTCACAGTCTCACCAACACTTTTTAAATAAATCAACCCAGTTCTTTTCTTTAAAGATTTATTTATTTATAGCTGCACTGGCCTTTATTGCTGCGTGTGGGCTTTCTCCAGTTGCAGAGGGTGGGGGCTCCTCCGTTGTTGCCAGGCACGGGCTCTAGGGACATGGGCTTCACCAGTTGCAGCTCATTGGCTCAGCAGCTATGGTGTCCAGGCTTACTTGTCCTGCAGGGTGTGGGATCTTCCTGGACCAGGGATCAAACCCATGTCCCCTGCATTGGCAGGCTGATTCTTTACCACTAAGCCACCAGGGAAGCCCACCAACACTTAACTGTTTTCCGTTTTTTTCCTTCTTATCATCCTCCTAGATGTGAAGTGGTATCTCATTGCGGTTTGATTTGCATTTTTCTAATCTTCTTTGGAGAAATGTCTTTTCAAATTCTGCCTGTTATTTAATTGGGCTGTCTTCTTGTTGTCTAGTTGTAAGTGTTCTTTATTCTGATACTAGACCCTTATCAGATATATGATTTGCAAACATTTTCTTGCATTCTGTTGTTTTTTTTTTCACTTTCCTGACAATGTCCTTTGATGCACAAATGTTCTAAATGTTGGCAAAGTCTGATTTGTCTATTTTTACTTTTGTTGATCATGCTTTTGATATCAAACCTGATCACTGTATTTTATTTTTAATTTAATTTTTATTTTAAATTGGAATGTAGTTGATTTACAATGTTGTGTTCGTTTCAGGTGTAAGCAAAGTGAATCAGTTATGTACACACATACACATATATATATTCATTCCTTTTCAGATTCTTTCCCCATATAGGTTATTACAGAATGTTGTTCTCTGTGCTATAGAGTAGGTCCTTGTTGATTATCTATTATATATATAATAGTGTGTATATGTTAATCCCAAACTCCTAATTTATCCCTTCCCAACTCCCCTTTCCCCTTTGGTAACCATAAGTTTGTTTTCTGAGTCTGTGAGGCTGTTTCTATCTTGTGAATAAGTTCATTTGTATCATATTTTAGAATCCACATATAAGTGACATCATATGGCAATTGTATGTATCTGACTTACTGTATATGATAATCTCTAATTGCATCCATGTTGCCACAAATAGCATTATTTCATTCTTTTTTATGGCTCAGTAATAGCCCATCATAGGTATGTACCACATCTTCTTTATCCATTCTTCTGTGGATGGACATTTAAGATGGACATTTTGATATCAGATCTGATCACTGTATTTTAAACTGCAACCACCAACCTCCTTGCCTGCTTTTTCTCTCTGTGGCATTCACCCTACAGTACTGTATGCCTCTTCCCCACAAGGGCAGAAATTTCTGCCAGTTTTACTCTCAGCTGTGACCCTGTGCCCAGGACCTGGCACACATTAGGTGCTAGATTGATATTTGTCCAGTGAAGGTTGGAGGTGAGATGGAGGAAGAGCATCTGCATTTTCCTTACGGAGTCATCTGCTGGGTTTTCATGGCGGTGAATCTCCTCTGTATGAAGCTATGTTGGTAGATCCATGTCATCATACACTTGCTCAGACTCACAGAATGTACGACACCAAGCGTGAACCATAGTGTAAGCTAAGGACTTTGGATGATAGCGATACGTCAGTGCAGGTTCATCACGGGTGGCAAGTGCAGCACTCCGGTGGGGGACGTTCATAACAGGGCAGGCTGTGCCTATGTGGGGACAGGGGACACGTGGGAAATCCCTGTATCTTCCACTCAATTGTGCATTGAATCTAAACAAAGCTGGAAAGATTTTCCTTAACTCTGTGATACTCCCTTTGAATATATGATTTTAGCCACCATCATAGCAAACTGCATTGTCCTCGCCCTGGAGCAACACCTACCTGATGATGACAAGACTCCGATGTCTGAACGACTGGTGAGTGGTGTCTCCCCGCCGGGGTCTCTGCTTTGGGGGCAAACTGATGTGCCTGTGGGATCTGAGAGCAGACTGGGCTCTTAGTCTTGTCTCCAAGAACCAGATCCTGGGCCCCCTGCCTGTTGTTGTTTAGCTGCTAAGTCCTGTCCAACTCTTTTGAGACCCCATAAACTGGAACCCACCAGGCTTCTCTGTCCATGGGATTTCCCAGGCCAGAATATTGGAGTGGGTTACCATTTCCTTCTCCAGGGGGTCTTCCCAACCTAGGGATCAAACCCGTGTCTTCTGCATTGCAGGAGGATTCTTTACCACTGAGCCACCATGAAAGCCCTGGGGAACCTAAATTTCATGAATACCAATAATCTGGGGAGAGAGAAGTCCTCGCTGCCCATCCTCCACTCTCGCCCCCCAGCAGACCTTTTGTTAATCTGGACAGGGATGGAGGGGTTACATTGACCATGAGAAGTCACATTCAGAACAAAATTTTGGGGAATTCTCTGGCAATTGGGTGGTTAGGACTTGATGCTTTCATTATCAGGGCCCAGGTTCAGTCCCTGGATGGGGAACCAAGAGCCTGCAAGTCTGGTGGCACAGCCAAAAGAATTTAAATAAATAAATAAGATTTTAAAAAAGAAAAACAAACAAAAAATTCTTGTGAAAAATATTAACCATACATAAATACATGGAGAACAGTACCATGAACCCCTCATGAACTCCTCATCCAGAGACAACAAATATCAAGATTTTGCCTCACTTCATGTTTCCTTTCGTCTTTTATTTCCTTGGTTTGTTTTTCTTGGCCAAAGTATGTTAGGGCAAATCTCAGGCAATACGTCAATTCACTGCCATATACTTAAGTCTGCATTGCTCAAAATATGGGCACTTTCTGGGACTTCCCTGGCAGTCCAGTGGTTAGTACTTAGTGCTTTCAATGCCATGGCCTGGGTTCAAACCCTAGTTGAAGAACTAAGATCCGGCAAGGCACATAGAGTGGCCAAAAAAGATGCTTTCTTACATCACCCCAGTGACATGTTGACATCCAACATGCCAGCGGTTCCTGGGAATCATCAAAAACCCAGCCAGTAATCAAATATCCACAATTACATCAGAAGTGGCATCTTACAGGTTGTTTTGTTTGAACCAAGATCCATACATGGTCTAGATTTGATGTTAAGGCTTGTAATCTAAGGCAGTTATCTTCCCTCCTGCCATTGACTCTGCAGAAACCAGTCCAGTTGCCCTAAGGAATGTCCCACATTCTGACTTTTGCGTGATTGCTTGCTTGCTGCTGCTGCTGCTGCTAAGTCGCTTCAGTAGTGTCCGACTCTGTGCAACCCCATAGACAGCAGCCCACCAGGCTCTGCTGTCCCTGGGATTCTCCAGGCAAGAACACTGGAGTGGGTTGCCATTGCCTTCTCCATTGTGTGAAAGTGAAAAGTGAAAGTCAAGTCGCTCAGTCGTGTCTGACTCGTAGTGACCCCATGGACTGCAGCCTACTAGGCTCCTCCATCCATGGGATTTTCTAGGCAACAGTACTGGAGTGGCTTGCCATTGCCTTCTCTGGATTGCTTGCTTAGGGTATCATTTAGCTGGTTTCTCTTTCCCCAGGTTTACTATACATGAATATCAGCTCTGGAGTCAAAATCCAGTCAAAATCCAGTTTGATCTGGTGGAACTCTGCAGAGCTGTAAAGTAGCACTAAGTTCTCTCTTGATCCCAAGCCATCCCCCATCCCCCTGGTTTGCCTCCTGGCATTCTGACAACCCCAAGAAGAAGACCTCGCTCCTTCCCATCACCATTTCAAAGCCAGCTTTCAAAACTCAAGTGTAGGGAGAGAGAGATTTTAGAAGTCATTCCTTCCTAATCCACATAATATTGATGATCTCAAGGCTCTTACATGTTAATAGCTATGTATTGGGCTTCCAAGGTGGTGCTGCAGAAGAGCCTGCCTGCCAGTGCAGGAGACGTGGGTTTGATTCCTGGGTCGGTCAGTATTCTTGCCTGGGAAATCTCATGGACAGAGGAGCCTGGTGGGCTATAGTCCATGGGGTCACAAAGAGTCAGACACAACCCAGCACATATGCATGCGGTTATGTATTATAATGTGTTTCCTAAAAATAGATAACTAGTCCAGAAAAACAATGACTTAAAACTTTTTTGTTTGTTTTTGCTTAAGATCAGGCTAAGTAAAAAGAGTTTGTTGAAGGAATAGTAAGCAAATAGTAGTAGCGATGGTGAGCTGGTATGGGAAAGCTCCTGGAGGCAGAATGAAAAGGACTGAAGCTTGAGAAGCATTGTCATTAACAGATGAGGGAGACCGCAATCGAGAGGCTCTGATGGAACAAAGCTTATAGCTTAATTCCAAGTACTAATACTATAGAGTGTCAGCTGGAAGCCAGGCCTGGCCGGAGGTCTGGCAGGGAGCTGGGAGCTGGAACATCAGCCATTTATCAGCCAGTGCAGAAGTATTCATTCCAATATTTTCTCAGCCTGAACTGCTGTACTGGTGCATATACCAGCTTAGAATCATCCCAAGTGTCAGATGCAGGGGCTTGGAAGTGAGGTCAGTGCACAGGGACCAACCCCAGGGTCCTGGATGATGTATGTGACAAGTAAACATTCTAAACCGACGCTTTCTTGTGGAACTTTCTACAGTGATGGAAATATCCAACATCTGCACTGTCCAATATGTTAGCCACCGGAAATGGGACTGGTGTGACAGCAGAACTGAGTCTTTCGCTTTATTTCACTTAAATTTATTCTTTATTATATATTTATTATTCTTGGCTGTGCTGGGTCTTCGTTGCTCTGCCTGGGCTTTCTCTCGTGGCAGTGAGTGGGGGCTACTCTTCATTGCAGTGCACAGGCTTTTCATAGCAGAGGCTTCTCTTGTAGAGCAAGGCTCCAGGTGCATAGGCATCGTAGTTGTGGCACTCAGGCTTAGTTGCCCCATGGCATAGGGGATCTTCCCCAATCAAGGATCGAACCCGTGTCCCCTGCATTGGCAGGCAGATTCCCAACCACTGAACCACCAGGAAATCCCTTCATTTCAATGTAAATAGTCACACATGGCTGCCTAAGTAGTGTGTAAAGTTGGCCAAATGGAAAGGAGTCGTCTTCTCCATGCTTCTGTTTTTCTCGCAGTAGCCTTTGGACAAGGTTGCTCCAGGCAGGATGCACTGAGGTGCAGTGAGGGCTGGAAAGTCTGGAGAGGTGAGGGGAAGTGGGTAGAGATTCTGAGTGGGTGGTTCCCTGTTCATGCCGCCCTCTGTCCAGCCAAAGACACTAATCTTACCTTCTCCCCCTTCCAGGATGACACAGAACCATACTTCATTGGAATTTTTTGTTTCGAGGCTGGAATTAAAATCATCGCCCTTGGATTTGCCTTCCATAAAGGCTCTTACTTGAGGAACGGCTGGAATGTGATGGACTTTGTGGTGGTGCTAACAGGGTAAGTGGCCTGTGCTGTGTTTCTTAGAATTATCTAAAAGGATGAGAACTCTGGAAACATTAGGATTGGTGGCACCCGGGCTGGGCTCAGAAATGCTGAGCCCCCATGTTCTTCAGTGTGCTTCTGCCCTCTTACCCAACCCCCCTCACCTCCTCATCTCGGCTGGAGATCATGGCAGATGCTTTCTGTTACAATTAGAATAATAGCTTATTAGAATTGACTGCTTCCAAAGTGCTTTGCGTGCATTCTCTCATTTAATCCTCACAACAATCCAATGAATTAGGAAACATTAATATTCCCATGTGAGCGCTGAAGAATCTGAAGCATAGAAGGAACTTGCTCGCGATCACCCAGCTAGTAAGTGATGGAGCTGGGATTTGAACCTGAGATGATATCATTCCAGAACTCAAGTTTGTAACTGTTGCACACACGTGGTCCTTTTGCTTTGCTTGGGCGAATACCTTGCCTTTATTTTAAATTGGTAAATGCTTTTTGAGGACTTCAGGGTGCGAGAGATTGTGGTGGGATTATGGAGAAAACCAGTTGAAGTAAGGTCAGTCAGTGCCTCTGAGGAGGTTTCAGATCTGATACAATGAACCACAGGTAAAAGGTAAAAGGTAAAAGGTGAAGGTGTATACTCTGTCCACCTTGTATAAGGTAACTCTAGCTACTATAACGGCAACAACAAAATCCAAAACTAGGTAATGACTTAAACACAACAGAAGTTTTATTTCTTGCTCGTTGAAAGATCAAAACAGTTGTTTCTCATTGGCAGGCTTCTCTCCTCTGCACAGTGATTGAGGGACTCAGGCCTTCAATATACATTGTGGTTCCCTATTGTTGACTCACAGATTGGGTCTGCTTGTATACAGGAAATCATGGAAGAGACATGAATGTGGATGGTGATGCTTGGGGCAGGGAGGCGGTTGTAGAGTCCTGGCTGGAACCTGGCTCATAACCTCTTTCACTCATATAGACTTCTGCTCGAATTCGGGCATATGCCCATACACAGCTCAGGGAAGCTGGGAAACACCACACTGTGCTTAGAAGGAAATGGAAATGGATTTGGTGGATACTTAGCCATTCTCCATTACTGACCCCAAAGCCCTTTATCCAGTCCTAGTATAGACTTTACCACTTTGTGATGATTTCAGACTCCTTTGCTTACCCACTTCTCCCCTCCGAGCTAAGTCTATTTCTTCTCTCCCAAGAGCCCTATTCACGGGGAGACATTCCTCATAGCTCTCCTATATGAGAGCCCAGTTTTCCTCTATGGGATTATAATCCTCTATGGGATCATTTTTTGGGGGTGCTCCAAAATTACTGCAGATGGTGATTGCAGCCATGAAATTAAAAGACACTTACCCCTTGGAAAGAAAGTTATGACCAACCTAGACAGCATATTAAAAAGCAGAGACATTACTTTGTCAACAAAGGTCCATCTAGTCAAGGCTATGGTTTTTCCAGTGGTCATGTATGGATGTGAGAGTTGGACTATAAAGAAAGCTGAGAGCCAAAGAATTGATGCTTTTGAACTGTGGTGTTGGAGAAGACTCTTGAGAGTCCCTTGGACTGCAAGGAGATCCAACCAGTCCATCCCAAAGGAGATCAGTCCTAAGTGTTCATTGGAAGGACTGATGTTGAAGTTGAAACTCCAGTACTTTGGCCACCTGATGCGAAGAGCTGACTCATTTGAAAAGACCCTGATGCTGGGAAAGATTGAAGGTGGGAGGAGAAGGGGACGACAGAGGATGAGATGGCTGGATGGCATCACCGACACAGTGGACATGGGTTTGGGTGGACTCCGGGAGTTGGTGATGGACAGGAAGGCCTGGAGTGCTGCAGTTCATGGGGTCGCAGAGTCGGACATGACTGAGCGACTAAACTGAACTGAACTGATGGGATCATTTCTGTGTGGAAATCACAGTTCTCTCTGTTGTTTAGTCACTAAGTTGTGTCCAGCTCTTTGTGACCCCATGGACTGTAGCCCACCAGGCTCCTCTGTCCATGGGATTTCCCAGGCAAGAATACTGGAGTGGGTTGCCACTTCCTTCTCCAAGTTTTCTTCCATGGGGTTCTATTTCTCCTCTGGGCCCTGCTGCTGCTCCAGGTCCTTTCTCTCTTGGCAGACGTCATGGGTCTTAGTGACCATGCTGTGTTGGCTGGCCTCTCATAATTCAGGTTTTAAATGTATCTGTTGTTTCAAAGCAACGTTGCTTCTCACAGAAGGAGCTGTGTCAGTTGGGCTATTTTGGTAGAGGCTTTCAGGTTTGAGTGGTCTTTTATGAGGGCTGCTGCTGCTGCTGCTAAGTCGCTTCAGTCGTTTCCGACTCTGTGCGACCCCATAGATGGCAGCCCACCAGGCTCCCCCGTCCCTGGGATTCTCCAGGCAAAAACAGTGGAGTGGGTTGCCATTTCCTTCTCCAATGCATGAAAGTGAAAAGTGAAAGTGAAGTCGCTCAGTCGTGTCCGACTCCTAGCGACCCCATGGACTGCAGCCTACCAGGCTCCTCTGTCCATGGGATTTTCCAGGCAAGAGTACTGGAGTGGGGTACCATTGCCTTCTCCTTTTATGAGGGCTAGCCCTAGTGTTTTCTGACGGGGACTCTGCTGTGCCCATGGTCCTTTGCCTCATGACCTTGGAAGGTTCCTTGGACGTATCATGGCATCAAGTACTTTTCTCTTTGCTTACTAGGAAACTTGTGTGTGCAACAGCTCAGTGGTTGACTTTGTTGTTGATGTTTAAAAATGTATCATAAAAAAAGGTGTGATAGAAATAATCATTTCTAAAAAGGTATAATAGAATAATTCTAAAAGAAGTGGAGAATCATATAACAAATGCCTGTGTAACAAATTCTAAAAGAAGTGGAGAATCGTATAGCAAATCATATAACAAATATTCATTGAATGAATATTTGCATATTGAATGCAGATTTGAATATTGAATGCAAATATTGAATGAACAATATTCATTCAATGAATATTTATTGGGCAACTACTATATGCTCTGGAACACAGCAGGGGTCAAAACAGACAAAAATCCCTCCTCTTGTAGTGCTGACATTCTAGTGGTGAAGAAAGACAAGATGCATGAATGAATACAATATCTGGTGTGTTAGATGTTGATGAGATATTTTTAGAGAAAAAATAAAGCAGAGAAGGGATGGGTCGTATTATGGGCAGGACGGCTAGAAGTCAGGGAAGACTAGCATCTGGGAGGTGGTATTTGAATGAAAACCTGGAGGAAGTGAGTGAATAAGCCATGAGCCGAAGGAGGAGAGTGCCAGGCAGAGAGAGCAGCAAGCGCCAAGGGCTGGAGGTTGAGCTGCGTCTGGTGGGTTTGATGAACAGTGACGAGGCCAGCGTGCCTGGAGCAGAGCGGGCGAGGGGAAAAGTGGGGGAGGTGATGGGGCAAACTGCATCGAAATGAAACCTTTACATGATTAAGAATTTGATATTCCATTTAAACACTACTTGTTCAAGTAGATTAACCTTTACACAGATTCAACAGTACATCATTTGATTTTCTTTTATCTTTTCCTTTTTTTCTTCAATCAGTAACTTTAGGAAGATCTAGTAAAAAGGTCTTATCCATATTTCACTGAAGGTTCTTTTCGACTAAGGAAACAGTATATTTCAACTGTCCTTGAAAGCACAGGAAGTTGCAGTAAAATATACAACCAATAAAAGTAAACATATTGGTGACCAAAAAAAGCAAAACCTTTATGTATAGCATAGAGAACTCTACTCAATACTCTGTAATGACCCATGTGGGAAAAGAATTTAAAAAGAGTGGATGTGTGTATATGCAAAGCTAATTCACTTTGCTCTATACCTGAAACCAACACAGCATTGTAAATCAGCTATACTCCAATAATAACTTTTTTCTTAAAAATGCAACCGTTTTAATACGGTGTAAGCCCCTGCATTCCCTTTCCTGGCCCCATTCTTTTCTGTCCATCCAGAAGCACTTTCCTGAATTTTGTGCTTATCATTTCCGTTTATGTATTTACACTTTTATATAAGAATATAAGAAATATGTGATACTTACATTACAGTTAATTAGATAAGCATGTAAGAAGTATGAGCTTAATCTGCTTGACAAGAATGGTCCCATCCATCCGTTTTCGCTGCTTCATGGTATTCTGTGGTATGAACATTCTACCACGTATTTATACATTTGGATTGTTTCCAGCTTTGTGCTATTTTGAACAAAGCTGTCCCCTCGTTCTTGTGAGTGCATTTCTCTAGGGCATATGCCCAGGACTGGAATTGCTGAGTTGTATGCTCTATGCATTCCCAGCTTCACTAGATCCTGCCAAATTGCTCTGCAAAGTGGTTGTACCAACTTATGCTCCCTGGGGGCTGACTTCTACTGCCAGAGGCTGGCTTGACCTTGATGGGTGGAAGAAGCCTTCAAAACCCCTGGTTTCTGTAACATGGTTCTTGAAACACCTAGGGAAGCTCATATACTGTGGAGCATATAGTAAGTCTCAATAAGTGATTAGTGAGTTGAAAGGCAGGGCTTCCTTGGTGGCTCACATAGTCAGGAAACTGCCTGCAATGCAGAAGACCCAGGTTTGGTCCCTGAGTCGGGAAAATCCTCTGGAGAAGGGAATGGCACCCTGCTCCAGTATTCTTGTGTGGAGAATTCCATGGACAGAGGAGCCTGGCAGGCTACAGTCCATGGGGTCGCCAAGAGTCAGACACGACTGAGCGACTAAGACACACACACACACACACACAAGTTGGAAGGCAGCCTTGATAGGTCAGTCTGCTGCCTGGATGTTTCTATCTACTACTCAGTTACAACAAGGTGATCTTTTTTCCTCAGTTCCCTGATATTTGATGAGCCTCTAGAGGAGAAGGTCTTCCTCTGGGGCAGATTGGTCCTAAGGATGCAAGCTCGTAGTTGGAATTAATGGGATCCATGAGCCATCTGAAATTTCATGCCAAAATTGTGTGTGTGTGTGTGTGTGTGTATTTTCCTGGTCTGTAGTTTTCATCAGAGTCTCAGTGGGGTCCTGATTTGAATGCTACAAGGAGCCCCTGCTGTGGATTCTATTCATTTCTTAACCCCCTCTCCTTTCCTTATTTGTCTTCTTTTTTCCTTTCTCTTGCTTTCGTCTTCTCCAGTAATCAACACTTCTTTCTTACTGTCTGGTGGTTCTGTCTCCTTCAGATCGGGCACATAGCTCAAATTTTATTACTTCAAATTCCAAGGGGCTGTTGAGTCTCCTCTTGGGTTCTAAGCCAGGAACAGAGAGAGAAGACTTTAGTGTCCCTGCACGCCTAGACTTCTGTGCAATGTCAGCGATGGGGAAAATGCAATAAACTCTTAATTTTGTGTTCTTGGGGGAAGGGGACTCAAGTGTATTAATTTGACATTGAAACAAAGATGACTTGAATGTGCGCTTTCTGATTAAAGCATTGTGTTCTCATATTTCAAAGCAATCTGCAGCATTAAAATACCATTCACTTTTCATGGATTACCAATGTTTTGGCCATCTTTTGGTGTGACATTTGGTGAAAAAGATCTTATCCATGGATTTTTGTGTGCTCTGTGTAGCTCAAAGCCTCAGAGACATTTTAACTTTGTAGTTGATCAACCCTATTTATAGCATCCTCCACTTGTATTTGAAATTTGATCATTAAACTGAAAATGTATAAGAGGAAGATTTGAGAAGCTTGGCTATATTTCTGAGATAACAGAGTTCTTACTGTAGTGTTCAAATATATGTATACATCAAAGAAGTCAAATAATACACTTGTGCATGTTAAGAAAAGAGATTGCAAATGCTGCCAGGGTAGGAGCGAAGATGATTGTTTTTTTAATTCATGGGCTTAGCCCTGTACCTGACATATAGTTGGTGATCAGTAAAATAAATGTTTGCCAAGCTGGAAGGTGGTAACATTTCTGATAATCAGAGTGTTCTAGAAAAATCTGTTTTTGCTGTTTAGTCGTTAAGTCATGTCCAACTCATTTGTGACCCCATGGACTGAGCCCCACCAGGCTCCTCTGTCCATTGGGTTTCCCAGGCAAGAATACTGGAGTAGGTTGCCATTTGCTTCTCCAAGAGATCTTCATGACCCGTGGATTGAACCCATGTCTCCTGTATTGGCAGATGGATTCTTTACCACTGAGCCACCTGAGAAGCCCTCTGGGAAATTTACCAAGCTATTTAAGGAGATGGGGACCACTGCTTTGATATAAATAGTTGAATAGTCCAGGAGTCTAGATACCCGGATACCCAGATACCCCGTTCAGATACCCTGACATCAGCTAAGGCAGACAAGGGGCAGTTGAGTAGGTCTTTACCTGCTCTCATATTTTGTGACTATAAAAAAACAAAGGTTCCTTTTTTGAAAGGTCCTATGAACCACCCCAGGCTTTGGGCAGTTTTGTGTTAAGGACGGAAGTGAGGAAAAGACTCAAGTACTTGGAGACCAGCAGGAAAGGATGTTGACTTTGTTTTCATAGCATCATTGAATGTTAGGACTCAGTGGACTCTGGCGGGCCCAACCCCTTTATTTTACTCACAGGGAGTAAATTCACAGAGGGGAGAAGTAATTTGCCCAAAGTCACGTGGAGATGGTGGGTAATCAGAAGTCTTCCAGAATCAGAAGGTATGTTCATGTCAAGGAGTCTTGGTGTCCCAGTTTGGAGGTCAGTGGGGGTGGTATAGATAACTAATGCCTCCCCTTGGATTCCACCATCAGAGCTTTGCCTTCTCTTTCCCTCATCTCCCCAAATACCCAGCCTGTGATCCCTTTCTAGAGAAATAGGGAGCCTCAGAGAGTTAATTCCAATTTCCCATTTTTTTCCTTAAATAGTTGAAGAAACTGAGGACCAGAAGGGCCAAAGTAACTTGGCTAGAGTCACACACCTCTCACGTTCTCTTCCTTTTTTGACTAATTAAACAGCCCATGTAGTTGTTCCTCAGCCTCTGCTGCATTGCCTGCAAATGAAAACAGCATTCCAGACAACAACAATAAAGCACAACTAGCATTCTGACTCACGGGACCAACTCATGGCTCCTCTAAACGCCAGCAGCATTTTATTTTAATGTCTCTTTGCATTAATCCCCACCCCACCCCCCAGCAGAGGATCAGTCACTCACCCCTGGTACCAGAAAGATTCCCCACTGTGGCACAAATGCTTTTTATCGTTCAGAGAGTTTTGCTGTTGAGAGAGCATCGATCTTTTTAGTGTTCAGAGCATTTGGTTGTCATGATATTTGCTGAACCATGTTCCATCAAGAATCGCTTCACTTCCTAGCAGCAGGAGCTTGTTTGTCCATCTTGGAGCGACAGTGATGATAATGATGCTGGCTGCCGTGATTTTTATTCTCATCATTTATTGAGCACTTACTGTGTGCTGGCACTTTATTAACAATTTCATGTTTGTTATCACTTTTCACTTTCACAAGACCTTTCTTTAGAGGTGAATTTGAGGCTCAGAGAGATCAAGCTACTTAAAAAGGGTCCCACAGTTAGTAAATGGCAGATTAGGATCTCAGCTGCCCTGCTAAGACACATCCCTAAGGCTAGGATATCCCTGGGTCAGATTAAGTTCAGACAAAGAGCTATATTCAGCCCAGTATCCTTATGAACATAATACTTGTTATTAAGAACAGTGATAATATCAACACTCTAGAACATGATATACTGTATATATATAAATATATGCTCAGTTAATTCTTACAACCCTCTGAGTTAAGTACCATTGTTATCCCCACTTCACAGACGAAGAAACTGAGGCTCAAAGGACTTCAACAACTTGCCCAAATTCACCTACCTCAAAATAGTGCATCCAGGATTTGAACTCAGGCAGATATGGATCCAGAATCCATTTTTCTTGAGTCCATTTTCCCTTATGTCTAGTTTTTCAGGGAAGTCAGCAGGCAGTCCTTCATTTTCTCCCTCATCTTGGGCTCCATGGTGGCAGGAAAGAACTGGGCAACGTAGGTTTCCAAAAATGGGAAATTGGCATAGTCTACATAGCTAAGACCTGGGCCTCAAAGTCAGGGGGCTGACTGTCTGCCACTGATGAGCTTGAGAATGTGAGTTGATCTCTCTGAACCTTGGTTTTCTCACCTGGAAAATATGAGTAATGAGAGTGTCTACCTCTTAGAGCTGTGGTAGGGAATTGTTGTTTAGTCACTAAGTTGTGTCCAACTCTTTCGTGATTCCATGGACTGTAGCCTGCCAGATTCCTCTGTCCATGGGATTTCCCCAGGTGAAAATACTGGGAAGAGTTATCATTTCCTCCTCCAGGGGACCGTCCCAACTCAGGAATGGAACCTGCACCTCCTGCTTAGCAGGCAGATTCTTTAACCCTGAGTCACCTGGGAATAGAGGAGGCAAAATAAGTGGCAGATACTGTGACCTGCGCCCCTGAAGGTGTTCTAGTGCTTCATAAATGGGAGTTGGTGAACTGAAGGGCAAGTTAAAACAGATTCTTTTGGTGGAGTGTGGTTGTTGCTGCACATGTCCCACTCTTCATTAGTTCATCTCACCTCTGGGTTTACCAGCAACTGTAGTGGGCAGTTCCTATGCAGCTCACCTCTTTGCACCTCCAGCACTCTCATCTTTCTGCATCTCTGATGCAGAGTCTTCTCCAGAATCATAGGAGTTTGTTCAGCCCATATGACAGACATTGAACACCAGCCAGGAGCAGCCCTCAACCAATGAGCAAGGATGCTGATGTATAAATACCCTCGCTTTCCCATTGTTCAGTGAGAAAACTCAGAGGTTTGTTCTACAGCCTCTTAAAGAGTCTTAGCAGGATTGAATTCCAGTTGCTCACATTGAAACCTATTCATTGGTACACATGTTACCAACTTTTTGCTTCACTCTCTTGTAATTCCGTGGCCTCTCAAAAATCCTTGTCTTGGATCTCCTTTCAGGGAATCCCAAATCAACACAAGGAGTAATAGCCAGACATCCAATGGGTTAGAGATTTCAGCACCCAGGACAGCGCCCAGCACACTTGCTTGTCTAAAAGCGTCCTCCATTCTCACTCTGCCCCAGCCTGGGGTGGGGCAGGATTGAGAGAAGGCCAGATGGCCAGGTGACGTTGTTCTGTGCTGAGCTTCTTGGCCATTTTCCCTGTGTGGCTGGAGAAGACCTTGCCATCTATCTCTCTGCAGGTTTGGGGGCTGATAGAGGTCTTGTCCTCTTGAATTCGCTGTGACAAATGCCAGCCGGCCTCTGAAGAAGCATCTGGTCACTGCTTCTATAGTTTTCAGGGCTGATGACTGCTCTGTTCTCACCAAGGCAGGGAGACAGCTGTCCTGCGGGCAGAGGAAATCTCAATGAAATGGGAAGCAAGTGGGTGCCTGGGGCCAAGGTGGAGGCTGCCAGCTGAAAAGACACTGCTTTGATTTATGCCGGAAGGAACTATGGGACCTAATGATGCTGTGTTGTGACAGAGGTTGTAGAAGCTGGACAGCCTCTCCTCTCTCCAAAAACCTGGGCCTGATCCAGAGACAAAAGGCTGTCACCTTCAGTGGGATTGTGTAGTAGAAGGATGAAGCTGAGAACTTGGGACGGGGGAGAGGAAATCGAGGGGGGGGGGTCATTTAAGAAAAACAAAGAACCCATTTTCATGACTTCTCTGGTTATATTCAGCCCTTTGGCTATCTCATCCAACTTTAAGAGTTTAAATACTCCTAGGGACGTCCCTGGTGGTTCAGTGGCTAAGACTCTGTGTTCCCTAGTCAGGGAACTAGATCCCACATGCTGCAACTAAGATCTGGCACATCCAAATAAATAAAAATTTTAAAGTATTTTAACATAAATAAATACATACTCCTTCTATGTTGCTGTTTCCCAAACTTACATCTCCAACCTGGACCTCTCTCAAAATCCCACTTTGGAGGAGGAGTTCACCATCCAAAACTAAGCTCCTGATCATCAAATATTGTCCCTCCATCTCTTCCCCTGACAGTGAACAGCAGCTCTGTCCTTCCAGGAGCTCTGACCAACAATCTTGATGCCTCCTAGCATGGACATGACAGTAATGTTTGACTCTTTGTGACCCCCATGGACTGGAGCCCACCATGCTCCTCTGTCCATGGGATTTCTCAGGTAAGAATACTGGAATGGGTTGCCTTTCCCTTCTGTAGGGGCATCTTCCTGACACAGGGATTGAACCCAAGTCTCCTCCATCATAGGCAGATTCTTTACCATCTGAGCCACCAGGGAAGCCCCCAATTCTATAGGCTCCAACTTGAACATGCATTCAGTACTTATTCCGCCTCTGCTGTCTCCACCCTGGGCTGGGCCGTCATCATCTCATGCCTGGGTTGTTAGAGCAGTGTCTACCCAGGGCTCTCTGCTTCTCCCCTCCTTCCCCACAGTCTGTTATCAACACAAGCAGCCAGAAGGATCCTTTTAACACCTAAATTAGATCAAATCACTTTTCTGCTCACTTTTCTACTTTGGCTTCTCCACTGAGTGAACCATCCCTCCTGTGGTTCACTCATTGAAGAAGCCAAAGTCCTCAGCCTGGCCCACAAGGACCTACCTGCATCACCTTGCAACCTCATCACTCCCTATTCTCCTTCTCACTCACTTGGCTTCAGTTGCACCAGGCTCCTGTTCTTACTGTTCCTTGAACACTTCAGGCAAGTTTGAAAACTCAGGGCTTTTGCACTTCTAGTTCTTCTGCCTGGTATGCTCTTTCCCCAAATATCTGCTCTATCCATTCCCTCATCTTCAAGACTTTACTCCAGGGTTCTCTGACCCCTTACTTACAATTTTAACATTCCCAACGCTTTCTGTCTTCTTTCATTTATTGATTTTCCCCCCACATACTTGGCACTTTCTGACAAGTTGAACACTTTACCTATTTATTTTTTGCCCATCTTCTTCACTAGGTCAAACACCATGAGGCAGGGATTTCATTTCTTCTGCTCAAGGTTGTATTCCCCAGTGCCTGGAGTAGTGCCTGGCACAATAAGTGTTCAATAAATGTTTCTGAGTGAATGAACCAATCAATGGTACTTATGACCTACCACTGTTAAGGGAAGTTTCATTGAAAAATAAACTGATCCAGAGGTCGAGAAATCCCTACCTGAATTCTCATGCATGTTGGCTGGTCTAGATGAAGTGGTGCAGTTTTGGAGGGCTGTAGCCATGAAATTAAAAGACGCTTACTCCTTGGAAGGAAAGTTAGGACCAACCTAGATAGCGTATTCAAAAGCAGAGACATTACTTTGCCAACAAAGGCCCATCTAGTCAAGGCTATGGTTTTTCCTGTGGTCATGTATGGATGTGAGAGTTGGACTGTGAAGAAGGCTGAGTGCCGAAGAATTGATGCTTTTGAACTGTGGTGTTGGAGAAGACTTGAGAGTCCCTTGGACTGCAAGGAGATCCAACCAGTCCATTCTGAAGGAGATCAGCCCTGGGATTTCTTTGGAAGGAATGATGCTAAAGCTGAAACTCCAGTACTTTGGCCACCTCATGCAAAGAGTTGACTCATTGGAAAAGACTCTGATGCTGGGAGGGATTGAGGGCAGGAGGAGAAGGGGACGACAGAGGATGAGATGGCTGGATGGCATCACTGACTCGATGGACGTGAGTCTGAGTGAACTCCGGGAGTTGGTGATGGACAGGGAGGCCTGGCGTGCTGTGATTCATGGGGTCGCAAAGATTCAGACATGACTGAGCAACTGAACTGAACTGAGGAGTGTCAACTTAATTAATTGCTGCATGTACTGGGGGCTGGAATATACCTACACCTGGTTGTGGTCCTACTCCAAGAGTTATGGCATATCTTTTGTGTCATAGCTCTGAATGGACTAAAACTCCATTGAAATCAGCTTCGTTAGCTACCTTGCATCAATAAAGTGGTATAAGTATGAACAGATTTGTGCAGAAGGGGGAGAGCCTGCTCAAGGGTGTGTTCTCAGGCTTACTGTGTGTGGTTTTACACAGAACCAGGCAGCTGGAGTACATTTTCTTTTTAAAAAAATTTCTTATTTATTTTGGCTGGGCTGGGTCTTTTTCGCTGTGCGAGGGCTTTCGAGTGAGTGGGGGCTACTTTTTCATTGTGGTGTGTGGGTTTCTCATTGTAGTGGCTTCTCTACAATGTAGAAGAACACTAAAGGGAACGATAGGAAGAATTGACCTCGCTCTTCAAGTGTTATATTCTTCCTTTTTCTTTTTATATATGTGCTAATTCCATATTGATGATTGCACGCAGGCTTCAGTACTTGCAGCTCTTGGGCCCCAGAGCACGGGTTTAGTAGTTGTGACGCTCAGGCTTAGTTGCGCCGCAGCCTGTGGGCTCTTCCTACACCAGGGACTGAATCTGTCCCCTGCATTGGCAGGTGGATTCTTATCCACTATACCACCGGGGAAGTCCTGGAGTACATTTTCTTTCTTTTTATTTTATTTTATTAAAAAAAATTTTTTTTTAGGAGTACATTTTCTAAGTGTGTGATTCACCTATGTGTAAATCTCTTTTGGAGACATCATGACTAATGAGTATCAAATACTTTGCTCCCATGAGTGCCTTCAGCCTTATGAAGCTTTGATTTCAAAAGTCAAGTTTTTTTAGGTGGTCCTGAAGGGACATAGACTGTGGGTTGTTTTGTTTTCAGTGCTCACGGGCACATTTGGAGACCACCCACAGAATTTCAGGACATGAAACTCTGGCATCAGGGACAGAGGCAGGAAGGAAACCCAAGATTCTTAAGTCTTGCTCTGGGCATGAAAATGTGGCTGGTGCTATTTCTTTTGCTTCATGTTGGTATTCTAGAGATTATGGGATATTAATAAGATTTAACTGACAGAAGGGATCAGACTGGGAGGTCTTCATAAACTAAACTGAGGAGTTTATACTGGTAGGAAGTAGCCTGGATGTTTTCAAAGAAGAAACTGCAAACCGTGTAGCAGAATCACATCTTATGCAAATTTGACTTTCACAAAATCATCGATATGTAATTAGCACATATATAAAAAGAAAAAGGAAGAATATAGTAATTGATTAGTGGGGTCATTTCTCCCAATCATTCCATTTAGTGAACTTTTTCCAAAGAGTCAGCTGAAACCACTCATAGATCCCAGTACATCAGTTTGGAATGCTTTTTTTCTGTAAGTAACAGTAGAGACAACTTTCACATTAGAGGCTTTTGTCACCTGACTTAGAAATCCACAAGTCAGTGGACCAGGACTAGTAAATAGCCCAGTGATGTTCGTCTACCTTCCTCAGGGTGTTGTGTTTTTACTTCAGGCTTTCTTGCCTCAAGGTTGCAAAGTGGCTGTCATGTCTCCTTCTCTCACAGCTTCATCCAAAATTAGAAATATAATGGCAGAAAGAGAAAACTTCCATTGGAGGCTTTTTCTCTTTTTAATCCAGGAAATCTTCCCCAGAAGGTCCCAGCAGGCTTCCCCCTACATCTTATTGGTCATAACTGGGTCACATGACCATTTCTAGCTTCAGGAAAGACCAGAAACATGAATCCCTAGCACTTTTGCTATTTTATGGGGGACTGGCTCTGGCTGTGACAGTTAGCAGTGTCAGATGTGGCATGCTATTCTAATTCTTTTGAATCACACATTATATACACTTATTACTGCTCAGGTTTAACCACACAAAACCACGTGTACTGTACTTTATGGATGATTTAAGACTTTTTCAAATGTATTTTTGGAGTATATACAATTTTTCCTTTGTGCACTGACTTCAGAACCCTAACTCTCCCATGTAAGACAAAATATCAGTTTGGAGATGTGGGTTCAAACCCTGACTCTGCCACTAAGATACGTGACTCTGGGAAATGACTTATTCCACTTAGTCCTTATTTTACTTATTTGTTAAGCGAGGCTCGTCTTAACACCTCTTTGGGCTGAGGTGAAGATTTGTTGTTGTTCAGTTGCTTAGTCGTGTCCAGATCTTTGCAACCTCACGTACAGATAGCACGCCGGGCTCCTCTGTCCTCCACTATCTCCTGGAGTTTGCTTAGATTCATGTCCATTACTTGGTAAAGATTAGATGGGATAATTCTTAGTCCATAATAGAGTCTCAGCAAAATACAGTCAAGAGGAAGAGGGAGAAGGGGGAGGAGGTAGAGAAAGAGGAAAAGGGCAGAAGAGGAGGAGGTTCCTAACTGTGATGGACTAAGTCCCTTGAGATGATTCTAAGTCTGGGATGATTTGGGACTCACTTAGAATACTGGCAATAGGAAGGAAAAGATGGACTTAAGGTCTGTTTCACCAGGAAAAAGAACATTCCAGAACATGACTATCAACTATTTAAAAAATTTTTTCAGTTGAAATATAGCTGATTTACAGTGTTGTGACTGTTGAATTTTTATTTATTTATTTTGGGCTATGCTAGGTCTTCATTCCTTCACTCGGGCTTTCCTCTAGTTGTAGTGAGCGGGGGCGACCCTAGTTGCAGTGCGTGGGCTTCTCATTGTGGGGGCTTCTCGTTGTGGAGCTTGGGCTCTAGGCCCATGGGCTTCAGTAGTTGTGGTGCGTGGGCTCAGTAGTTACGGCTCGAGGACTCTAGAGTGCAGGCTTGGTAGTTGAGGTGCACTGGCTTGGTTGCTCCGTGGCATGTGGGATCTTCCCGGACCAGGGATGGAACCCGTGTCCCCTGAATTGGCAGGCAGATTCTTTACTGCTGGACTACCAGGGAAGTCCTCAGCTGACTACTGACTGGTATGATGGTGCTGCCATTGCAAGAGTACAGGATGCTTCTAGTGAGAAGAACTTCTTTCAGTCATGTTGAGGTCCCTGCAAAACATCAAAGCAGAAATATTGCTTTGCAGACAGATGGGGATATGTTTAAAGCTTGACTGCCTGTCCAGATTTGAGAGTCATCCACAGAAAAGGTTGGTTAAAGCTGAAAGTGACTGAGCCCTGTAGGCACGATGGTGTCACAGACGGAAACACAGGGTCAGAGAGGCACCCACAGCTAGGGAACAGAGGGAGAAAGAGGAGCAGAGAAGGAAGCAGACGTGGTAGACTGGTGGTTAGGAAGACAGACCAGCTGTGTTGATTGCAGCAGAAGAGACAAGAAAATCCCTCAGGCTTTGGGGCTTTCTACTGACATACCTCGGAGATACCGTGGGTGCAGTTCCAGGCCACCACAATAAAGTAAATAGTGCGGTAAAGTGAGTCACGTGACTTTTTTGGTTTCCTAATACATGTGAAAATTATGTTCGCACTATACTGGTGGTCTATTAAGAGTGCAGTAGCATTCTATCTTTTTTCCATGTTGTTGAATGTATCAGAGCTTTTTAAATTTTTTAAATCTTTATTGGGATATAATTGCTTTACACTGTTGTGTTAGTTTCTGCTGTACAACGAAGTGAATCAGCTGTAAGGATACATATATCCCCTCCTCCTTGAGCCTCCCTCCCACTGTCCCCATCCCACCCCTCTAGGTCATCACAGAGCACTGAGCTGAGTTCCCTGTGCTACACAGCAACTTCCCACTAGCTAGCTGTTTTACACAGGGTAGTAAATATACGTCAGTGCGATAGCATTCTATCTTAGAAATGTACATACCTTAATTTTAAAATATTTTATTGCTAAAAAATGCTGACCATCCAAGTAGTAACATCAAAGAGCCCTGATCACAGATCCCCATGCCAAATATATTATGTTAATAATATTGTATGTGTTATTATTAATAATGAAAAGTTTGAAATAGTGTAAGAATTATCAAAATATGACACAGAGGCATGACGTGAGAAAATGCTTTTGGAAGAAATGGCAATAGATTTGCTCAATGCAGGGTTCCTACAAGCCTCCAATTTGTAAAAAATGCAATGTCTCCAAAGCACAATAAAATGAAGTATGTCTGAAAATGGGCTTCCTCTATAGCTCAGCAGTAAAGAATCTGCCTGCCAATGCAGGAGACATGGGTTCAATCCTTGGGTCAGGAAGATCCCCTGGAGAAGGAATTGACAACCCACTCCAGTATTCTTGCCTGTGAAATCCCATGGACTGGGGTGCCCGACAGGCCTCATTCTGTAGGGTTGCAAAGAGTCAGACATGCCTGAGGGACCAAGCATACACATATATGCCTAAACATGAGAGAAAAAGAGGGTTGTTTATATGAAATTTTGGCAGCAGATGTCTGATTGAAAATAAAAGTAAGCAATAAGTCTAACTCATTCAGGAAGCTTGTCAAAGACAGGAAGAAGGAAAACATTTGGTCATTCCTACCATCTCTGCCCAAGATATGATGGGTTAGGTGGTCTCATTGGAGAATAGCTCAATTTCCTGGGCCTTTTTCCTCTCCTTAAAATTTTGTATCAAAAGTGTTAGATCATAGGCATGTTTAGAAAGATGAAGAAAATGAGCATCACATACGTATTGTGTGCTGTGCTAAGTCGCTTCAGTCGTATCCAACTCTTTGCGACCCCATGGGGGTAGCCCACCAGGCTCCTCTGTCCATGGGATTCTCCAGGCAAGAATACTGGAGTGGGTTACCGCTTCCTCCTTTAGGGGATCTTCCCGACCCAGGGGCTGAATCCACGACTCTTAAGTCTCCGGCATTGACAGGCGGGTTCTTTACCACTAGCACCACCTGGGAAGCCCATATTATTATATATCTCTTCATAAATAAAATTCTGGTTATATTATACCATGGTGATTAAGACCATGGGCTTTGAAATTGGAACAGATTTAAAACCCAGCCCCATTGTTTCCAAGTTGTGTGGCCTTGGGCAAGTGACTGTATCTCTCTGAATGTTAGCTTCTTCAAATGAAAAACAGGAGTAATGATACTCCCTTCGCATGTAGAGTTGTTTCTAAAGGTTTAATGTGTTAATGTCTGACACATTGTGCATTGAGTGTATGTATGATATTTACCAATGGGTGGTCTGAAGAAAGAGGAAGGGATATGACGCTTCTTTGGACCTCAGCTTCCTCATCTGTGAAATGGGAATAATGATTGTAGCTACCTATCAGGTAGGATTCAATGAGATAATAGTTGTAAAACACTTAGAAACTGGCAGAGAGTAAGTGCTCAATATTAGCTATTATAAGACTAATAACTATAATTATAGTGATGATAATAATTATTACTACTGCTCCAGGCACAGTTCGATAGACTAGCAAGTTAACTGTAGAGAACATTTGCTCTTATTAGTTGGGGACCCAAATTCCAATCTCTTCTTCCAATCTGGGGAGAAGCCCCCCCCTTTGTGTGCTATCCTGCTGAACCACTGGGCCTCATACTGACAAGTTGAAGGTTGAAGTGGGGGGATGTCTTCCTCTCTCCGCCCCTTGGTAGTCAAGGCATGTGAGTTAACCTCAGCCAGTCCCAAGCTTCCTCCCTCAGGAATGTGAAAATGGAGTAAGTGCTTCCCCAGTAGCTCAGTGGCAAAGAATCTGCCTGCAGGGTAGGAGATGCAGGCTTGATCCCTGGGTTGGCAAGACCCCTGGAGGAGGAAATGGCAACTCCCTCCAATTTTCTTGCCTGAAGAATTCCATGGACAAAGGAGCCTGGCATGTTACAGTCCTATAGTCCATGGGGTCGCAAAACAAGTTGGACATGACTTAGCAACTAAACCACTGACTCAATCATGAAGGATGGTTCTGGATTCCTTCATGGTAGCCTGCTGCAATGAGGGTTAGTCTGGCTGTATTATTCCTGCTGATTGTCCAAGCCCCCTCCTCTGGCCTCTTGATAATTATCATCTGAGCTTCCTAAAAATCCCTTTTATGCCTAAGACATCTGGTCAGTTTTTAGGTTTTGCAACCCAGAACCCAGACCAACCTTGAGACAAGGATTTGAGGGCCAGTGGTTGTCTGTAGATGCCAGGAAACGAAGGAGAGGAGAGGGCTCAGATAATGAAGATGAGGCAGCCAGGAGAACAATCCAGCCAGTCAGTACAAGGGGTGCAGGTTCGATTCCTGGTCGTTGAGCTAAGATCCCGCAGGCCTTGCGGCCAAAAAACCAAACCATAAAACAGAAGCAGTATTGTAACAAATACAATAAAAACTTTTAAAATGATACACATTTTTTTAATGCTAAAATTAAAAAAAATTTAAAGAAAAGAAAAATAAACAAAAAAAAAGGGTGGATTAGCAAACGAGTTAATATGGGCAACTGGGCTTCCCTGGTGGCCCAGTGGTAAAGAATCCACCTGCAGTGTAGAGATGCAGGAGACATGGGTTTGATCCCTGGGTCAGAAAGATCCCCTGGAGGAGGGCAGGGCAATCCATTCCAGTATTCTTGCCTGGAGAGTCCCATGGACAGAGGAGTCTAGTGGGTTGCAGTCCATAAGGTCACACTGAGTCGCACACGACTGAAGCAACTTAGCTTGCACATGTGGGCAACTAGCTCTTGTTCAGTCTCTCTGGAGAACATTGTGAGGCCAAGTGGAACACGCCCCACAGAGTCAGCCCACCAGAGAAGTGAGGGAACTGGACTGTGGGAGGCCTTCTGGGGCGTGAGCTCTCTAGTTCTCCTGGCTTACTCCACACTTGGGTTGAGCACGCTTCTGTGGCCAGGAAGTCATAGCTGTTCACAGTGAAGTGTGGGACACAGGCATGGCAGCCACAGTTTCTGCCTTGCTGGCCACACTCTCTTCGTCCTGCTGTGAATTGTTGCTCAACTGCTTATGTCTCCTGGTGAAACGGTTGGAGAATCAGTTCATCCGTAAGCCTCACCCAGTTGGCCCCAAATACAAAGTGAGAAAACAGGTGCTGCTCTGTAGGGAAGGGAGAAATAAGGGGTGGCTGAAAGCCTGACCCTTGTTCTTTAGGGAGTTTTGGCTCCATCCATATTCCTGAGACAGAACACTCCCTCTCCTTCCTGTCCTGAGTCACAGGATTTCAGTGCAGAGAAGAACAGAGGCCAGCATGAATTAAAGGCATGGAAATTCAAAGCAGAAGAGTCCAGCAGGATTCAGGTGGGATCCAGGACCCAGGATTGGGGATGAGTTAGCAGTGTTTTTTACTGACTTTGGCTGGTAACAATGAGAAGAATTTGTCCCCGGAAGGGAGAAATGAGCAAACTGGGCTTTTCTCACTGGGAGGTGAGAATTGCATCAGCAGGGTAGCCTCTGCACCAAGGATGGCACAGCAACCTGTGTCTTCATGCCTGAAAAAGGAAGAAGTGTGGGTTCTCTGTTCCTATTGTGGCATCTTGCTGCTGCTGCTACTGCTGCTAAGTCGCTTCAGTCGTGTCCGACTCTGTGCGACCCCTGAGACGGCAGCCCACCAGGCTCCCCTGTCCCTAGGATTCTCCAGGCAAGAACACTGGAGTGGGTTGCCATTTCCTTCTCAATGCATAGAAGTGAAAAGTGAAAGTGAAGTCGCTCAGTCATGTCTGACTCTTAGCGACCCCATGGACTGCAGCCCACCAGGCTCTCCGTCCATGGGATTTTCCAGGCAGGAGTACTGGAGTCGGGTGCCAGTGGCATCTTATGTGGCCTAGAAACAGGGCCATGTTTGAAGGCCCTATTAGGAGTGCATTCAGTGACATGGAACAGAAAATTAAAACTCGTGGAAGCTTAAGCAAAGCAAACAATATTCATTCTTACCTTACAAAATGTCTGGGTTGGGTACTGGTTGGCATCTCTAATATGCCTGGCCTTTACCTCGTGGTTGCAGAATGGTTGCCAGAGCTCCTAGCATCACGTCCACATTCAAGACAAGGGAAGAAGCAGGCTGGCAGTTTAGGTGAGACTTAGCTGTGTGCTTTACCTGGTCTCAGTTGAGCTCATTCAAGCCTCTGTGGTCAACTGTGGGGCAGCTGGGTGGCTCTCCTGTTTAGGTGTTGGCTGGCTGTAGGGCGACCTTGCCTGGGACCACTGTGCTCTGTTCCACATGGTCTGGTCCTCCCACAGGCTAGCTTGAGCTTGCTCACACGGAAGAAGCAGGGTTCTAGGAGAAAGAGGAAGCACGTGGGGTCTCTGGAGGGCTAGTCTAAGGAATGGATACCCTCAATTTGGCCACTGTTGGCCAAAACAAACTGCAAGTCTAGTCCAGATTCAAGGGGTGGGGGGTGGGGGGAAGTTGGGGGAAGAAATAATACATAATATCACAAAGGGTATGTAGCCAAGAATTTACTTACTAGGGCCATTGTGGCCCCAATTCCTGTCCCCTGAGGCCTTCTGCCCCCTTTCATTTCATTCCTGACTCTTAGCAAGAAATGAGGATGATGTACTATTATTACCATGCCAGTCTCCTTTGCAGTGTAAAGGAGAGAATATGCCAGCAAAGGCTGTGCCCAGAGTCCAGGGCCTGTTATACAATCACCTGGGAATTAAAGGTGGGAAAGATTACAAGCCTCTTCAGATTCCTTCCGCTTTTATCAAATCTCAACTTGGTATCTGAGTTCTGAGCCCTCATGGGTGGTTAAAGCAAGATAAAAGATTTCTTGCCTGCCATGTTGACCCGGCATGGTTCACAGTCATGCAGCCCAGCTCCCTATGTCAACGGGGGCTTTTGATTTCTTTTTTTCTTTTAAATGTTACTCACTGCTGATTATAGCTTGATGGAAAACTTATTCTGACTCTGTCAGTTCAGAGGGACAGAGGCCAGGCTGGTGAGCGTCTACTTGGAGACCTTTTTGTCCATCCCAACACTTTCTTTTGGTTTCTGCCTTCTTTTTTGTAACTACCCCACCTCTCTTTCCTCTTGCAATTCTAGCTTTATGAGAAGCCAGGCCAGTGGGGGAGATCAAACTCAGAGAAAGGAAATTGGCATTAATTGAGCATCAGCTATGTGCCAGGCCTTTTACATACCTTATCACCTTCAAGCCTCCCTCCAACTCCATAAGTATTATCACAGGTGAGGAAAACTAGGCTCAAGAGAGGTGAAGTCGCATGTCCAAAGTAACACAGATTGGAGGTCCTAGAGCCAGGATTTTGAGTGCAGATCCACCCCATTGCAGAGCTAGGCTTCTTGCTGTCCACTGTTGCAAATTAGAGGGAGAAGATAAGGAAAGGAATGCCAGCCTCCTCTACCAGCTGTACCTGCCCAGTCACCCCGGGATCTTCACACACACTATTGCCTGTGTCTGGAGTATGTTGTCTTCTCTGTGTCTGATTAATTCTTACTCAAACATGATATTCCAAAGGGGAGGGTGGGACAAATTGGAAGATTGGGATTGACATATATGTATACACTACCGTGTCTAAAATAGATTGCTAGTGGGAAGCTGCTGTATAGCACAGGGAGCTCAGCTCGGTGCTCTGTGATGACCTAGAGGGGTGGGATTGGGGGAGGGGGGAGTGGAAGGTTCAAGAGGAAGGGGCTATGTGGATACATAGAGCTGATTCACTTCCCTGTACAGCAGAGGCTAACACAACATTGTAAAGCAATTATACTCCAATAAATAAAGTGTGTAACATCCAGATGGCATGAGCCCTGACCAGTTAGGAGGGAGGCTCCCTTTTTGGGCCACGTGTGGGCCTTTTGTCTTCTGCATCATGGGAAGCTCCAGGAGACTTAGAAAGGGGCTGAGATGCTGGGGAGCACTCACGGGGCTCAGGGAAGTGCATATTTAATGATATAAATGGTCTCTTCCTGGGACTTCCCCTGGTGGTCCAGTGGTTAAGAACCTGCCTTCCAATGCCAGGGACACAGATTCAATCCCTGGTCAGGGAACTAAGATCCCACAGACCACTGGGCAGCTAAACCTGCGCTCTACAGCTACTGAGCTCCTGTGCTCTAAAGCCCACGTTGCCACGGCTAGAGAAGCCCCCGTGTACCACGATTGGAGAAAGACCGCACACCACAACGAAGGACCTGTGTAGTCCCCCCAGAAAAATTGTCTCTTCCTTTAGCAAACCTTCCTGGCCTCTCCACCTAACGGCCACCATGAGGCCAGTTCAGATCTCTTCTTCACGGGCATCTGGTGGTATCTGTGTGAAAACTCTCACCATTGTTTACCGGGTTAATCACCTATCTTCTTCCTCTGGAGGACAAACCTAGTACCTAGAACCTAGTACAGAACCTGAGAATGAGGCTCGGTGAACACCTATTGAATGCATAAGTGATTGAATGAATGAATAAATGAATGAATGAGTTTATAGCTGGTGTTAGAGAGAACCACACCTTTAAAAAAATTTATTTTTAATTGGAGAATAATTGCTTTGCAATGTTCTGTTGGTTTCTACTGTACAACATGAATCAGCTGCAAGTGTGTCTCTATCCCTTCCCTCTTAAGCCTCTCTGCCACCACTGCTCACCCCACCCCTCTAGGTCATCACAGAGCGCTGCACCAAGCTCCCTGTGCTATAGAGCTGCTTCCCTCTAGCTGTCTATTTTACACAGGGCAGTGTATATATGTCTACTGCTAAGTCACTTCAGTCGTGTCCGACTCTGTGCAACCCCATAGACGGAAGCCCACCAGGCTCCCCCGTCCCTGGGATTCTCCAGGCAAGAACACTGGAGTGGGTTGCCATTTCCTTCTCCAATGTGTGAAAGTGAAAAGTGAAAGGGAAGTTGCTCAGTCATGTCCGACTCTTAGCGACCCCATGGACTGCAGCCTACCAGGCTCCTCCGTCCATGGGATTTTCCAGGCAAGAGTACTGGAGTCAGGTGCCATTGCCTTCTCCCGTATATATGTCAGTGCTCCTCAATTTGTCCCACCCTCTCCATCCCCCACTGTATCCACAAGTCTTTCTCTGTGTCTGTATCTTTATTCCTGTCCTGCAAATAGGCTCATCAGGACCATTTTTCTCCATTTCATTGATCAGTTAGTCACTCAGTCGTGTCCCACTCTCTGGGACCCATGGACTGTAGCCCACCAGGCTCCTCTGTCCATGGAAGTCTCCAGGCAAAAATACTGGAGGGGGTTGCCATTATATATGTTAATATATGTTATTTGTTTTTCTCTTTCTGATTTACTTCATTCTGTATAAGAGAATCTAGGTTCATCTACTTCACTACAACTGACTCAAATTCGTTTCTTTGATGACTGAGTAATATCTCATTGTCTTCCATGATGGCTCAGCAGGGAAAGAATCTGCCTGCAGTGCGGGAGACACAGAAGACTCAGATTCGGTCTCTGGGTCAGGAACATAAACTGAAGAAGGAAACGACAACCAGCTCCAGTATTCTTGCCTGGAGAATCCCGTGGACAGAGGAGCCTTGCGGGCTGTGGTCCACAGGGTCGCAAAGAGCTGGACACGGCTGAAGCGACTTAGCACACACAGTGTTTTCTGCATGCCGGGGGCTTGTCCAAACCCTTTACATAGATCCAGTCATAGGTGCCTCGTGGTGATTCTGAAATTGGGGCCATTAGTATCCCTATTTGTGCCTGAGACTCCAGGGATGAGGTTAATGATCTGACCTGCACCCCTCAATCAGATCAAGGTCGATCTCAGCCCAGCTCAGGCCCCAGTCCAAGGCTCTGGGTACAAGCTAGTTTCCACATCTCTAGGAGTCCATCTCAGCTGATGTAGGATGTACTGAACTGAGTATGACTCTGACAGAAGAATTCTGGTCATTGTTGCCCAAACCAGCCATCCTCTCCATCTTGGTTAAGACAGCTTCATCATTCCAGGTGCTGGGGCCCCAAACCTCAGGGTCTTTCTCTTGTCTCTTTTTTCCCAATCCCCTGTGACACACATGCTCAGTCACATCCAACTCTCTGTGACCCCGTGGACTGTAGCCCACCGGGCTCCACGGCCCATGGGATTCTCCAGGCAACAATACTGGAGTGGGTTGCCATTCCCTTCTCCAGGGGAATCTTCCTGACCCAGGGATTGAACCTGAGTCTCCTGCATTGGCAGGCAGATCCTTTACCATTTGAGCCATTGGGGAAGCCCATTAGCAAATCGTGTTGGCTTCTGCTTCAGCATCTACCCAGAAATCCGCCTGCTTCTCACCATCTTCACAGCCCCGCTCTGGTTGTGCCGCCATATCCTGGTCTCTTCATGTCCCCAGTCACCCTTTCCCCCATGATCTATTCCTCTCCCACCCACCATAGAAGCCAGAGGGCACCTCTGAGTTCCTGAGTCAGTCCATGTTCCTCCTCTGCTCAGAACCCTCTGTGGCTCCCACCTTCCTCAGAGAAAAAGCCCAAGTCATCGTCATAACCCACAGGGATCTGCATCCTCTGCCGCATCCTTTGCCCAGCTTCACCTCCCCCTGCTGTGCTCACTCACTCACCCAGATCCAGCCACTTCGGCCTCTTCACTGTTCCTTAAACACACCAGTCATCATCTAGCCTCAGGGCCTTTGCGTGGGCTGTTGCCTCTCTCTGGTCTCCACATGACTCCTCATTTGCTCTGGGTCTTTGCTTAAATGTCCTATGACACTGTAACCACCCCACCCCTCTCCACCGTCTCCATTTTACTGCTCTAATTGGGTGGCAGGGTGCCTAATCCTGTCGGATACTCCAAGGCACTCGCCTTCCTCCTCCTGCACACCCTGTTCCGTCTCCTGACCAGCTTGCCTCACTGTTCTTCCTTTCATTAAAAATTTTAATTACAGTAAAGTACATAACAAAATTTACCATTGTAACCATTTAAAAAATTTTTATTGATGTATAGGTAATTTACAATATCTTATTAGTCTCAGGTGTACAGCATGGGGATTCAGAATGTGTGTGTGTGTAGGCTTCCTGCTACTGCTAAGTCACTTCAGTCGTGTCCGACTCTGTGCGACCCCTGAGACGGCAGCCCACCAGGCTCCCCCGTCCCTGGGATACTCCAGGCAAGAACACTGGAGTGGGTTGCCATTTCCTTCTCCAATGCATGAAAGTGAAAAGTAAAAGTGAAGTCACTCAGTCGTGTCCGACTCTCAGCGACCCCATGAACTGCAGCCTACCAGGCTCCTCCATCCATAGGATTTTCCAGGCAAGAGTACTGGAGTAGGGTGCCATTGCCTTCTCTGTGTAGGCTTCCTAGGTAGTGGTAAAGAATCCACCTGCCAGTGCAGGAGAGGCAAGAGACTCAGGGTCGATCCCTGGGTCGGGACGATCCCTTGGAGTAGGAAATGGCAACGTACTACAATATTCTTTACCAGCTGAGCCACAAGAGAAGACTTGCCTTGGAAATCTCATGGACAGTGGAGCCTGGTGGGCTACAGTCCATGGGGTCTCAAAAGAGTCAGACATGACGTAGTGACTAAACAACATCTATAGTCTTTTTTCAGGTTCTTTTTATAGGTTATTACAAAATGTTGAGTAGAGTTCCCTGTGCTATACAGTGGGTCCTCACTGGTTACCCGTTTTATACATAGTATTATATATACGTTAATACTAACCTCCTAATTTATCCTCCTTCCAACCCCTTTTCCCTTTTAGTAACCGTAAGTTTGTTTTCCATGTCTGTGAGTCTCTTCCTGTTTTAGATTCCTCATATATGCAATATCATTTGATATTTGTCTTTCTCTGTCTGGCTTACTTTGCTTAGTATGATAATCTCATTTTAACCATTTTTAAGTGCACATTAAAGTTCAGTGGCATTAAGAACATGCACATTGCCATGCAGCCACCACCACCATCCATCCCCAGAACTTTGTCATTTTCCCAAACTGAAACTGTCCCCATTAACGCCAACTCCCCGTTCCCCTCCCCCCAGCCCCTGGAAACCCCCATTCTACTTTCTATGTTGTGAATTTAATGCCTCTAGGGACCTCATATGAGTGGAATAACACAGCATTTGTCCATTTTTTTGACTGGCTTATTTCACTGAGGGTAATGTCCTCGAGGTTCATCCATGTTGCAGCGTGTGTCAGAAAGGCTTTCCTTCTTAAGGCAGGATAATATCCCATTGTGTGGATGGACCTCATTTTACTTATCCTGTCGTCCATTAATGGACACTTGGGTTGCTTCCCCCTCTTGGCTATTGCAAAGAATGCTGCAATGCACATTGCTTGTGCAAGGATCTATTTAAGTCCCTGCTTTCAGTTCTTTTGGGTATATACCCAGAAGTAAAATTGCTGGATCATTGTTCTTCCATTAAAAAAAAAAAAAAATCAAGATTTTTTACTCCCTGGGGCCCTAGAGGTCTCATTAGCTAAAGCTTTCCTCCGACCTATTGGAACTGGAAATGGGGTGAGGGGTACAGTGTTGGAGGAAGGGAAGCGGCAGCTCTTGTGTTAGCTTTTTTTTTAAACAGACCAGGAGGAAGACCTGTGAAATCTCTCCCACCTCACCCGCTCCAGTATCTCAAAATACCCGCCCTGCTTTAGGAAATGGCGGTGGCATCAGGAAGGCAGCGTGTGGCATCTGAGACACAATATCGAAAGTGGCTGGGAGCCCAGAGAGAAACCAGGACAGACGCGCTGGGGACACGGGCTGGAGATGGAGCTAATTTTAGGGGCTGAAGAGGCTGCAAGAAGAGAAGGCTTGTGTGCACGCGCGCATGCACGGCATGCACGCACGGTGTCGGGGGCCTCGTGGGGGAGGAGCTGCTGCAGAAGTTAGCTTGGGGAAACGGAAGTTGACAGGGGACCAAGACCCAGCACAAGGGGGTGGTAAGGAAGTCCCAAGGTGTGAACCCCAGGATCGTGGCGATGGGAGGAGCCTCATGGAATAGAGGCAATTGCATTTATGGAGACCTGCTGTATGAGGCACTTCTCACTCACATTATCCTCACGGTCATTTTTTTTTTAATATTTATGTATTTATTTGGTTACACTAGGTCTTAGTTGTGACATGTGGGATCTAGTTCCCTGACCAGGGATCAAACCAAGGCCCCCTGCATTGGGAGCACAGATTCTTAGCCACCGGACCATCAAGGAAGTCCCATGATGGTCATTCTGTGAGAAAGACACCATTATTATCTTGAATTTGTGATCAGGGAAACTGAGGAACTGGACTAAATAACTTCCTCCATAAAAAGCAAGAAATGGACCAAGAGGAGGAGGGGAGATACAGGGTCAAGGGAGAGACAAAACCATATGAGCCAGCAGGCTCTTGGGGCATACTAATTAGCTATGAAATCTCTAAGGATGGTCAGATTGAAAGGAAAATTCGAGGTGACTGAGCACTTAGGATGGAGGTGGTGGAAATTCTGGCTCTTCCACTCACTGGCTGTGGGAATCTCTCTGACCCTCGGTTCCCTTCTGTGAAATGTGATGGTGCCACCCGTTTCCCAGCATTGTTGTGAGAATGTAATACGCCCAGCAGGGAAACTGCCCCAGGCAAAATTCTCTGTAAATGGTAGTCATGGGAATGATACTAGCAGGTAAAGGAAGAATCCTCTATTAATTGAAAAATCGCTGAGTTCCTACTATGTGCCAGGCTCTGAGGATGCAGTAGTCAGTAAGACAGACATTGTTCCTGCCCTGGGGAACTTCAGTCTAGCCACACTGCACTCACTCATCAACCTAATGATTCTCTTTAATCGTGGTAAGAATAGCAACTAGCACTTAGTATGAACCAAGCACTGTTTTGAGCCCTTTTCAAACATGAGCTCATTTCCTCTGTGACAACATAGAGGGGTGGGAGGGAGGTTCAAGGGAGAGGGGACATGTGTATATTTGGGGCTGATTTGCATTGTATGGCAGAAACCAACACAAGATTGTAAAGCAACTATCCTCCAGTTATTAAAAAAAAAAGTAATAAAAATAAAAATAACTCACTTAATCTTCACGACGTTTCTGTAAAGTAAGAGCTGTTATTATCCACATTTTATATGTGAGGAAGGTGGGGCCCAGACAGGTTAAGTAACTTGCCCAAGGTCACACCGCTCGTGACCCACACCCCGGAGAGTGGTTGCAGCGTCATGTTCTTTACCACTGTATTTTCCTGCCCCTCTGATAGAGTTAATCTTCAGTCACACTGAGCTGTTGCTGTGTGCTGTGCGCTTCACACACATCTCATTAGACCCTCTCAGCAATCCAGTGCATCTCGTTCTCAGGGATTCCCATTTACAGAGAGGGAAACCGAAGCACAGAGAGGTTGAGTAATTTGCTTGAGACCTTACAGCTGAGAACTCTGGATTTGTAAGTTCGGTGTGCCTCAGACCCTGTACCTGAGGCTTCTGTGGCTCCTGGGGGAAGGCTTTTCTAGGTTCGTTTATTCCATTTTCTCCGCCTCTGTACAAAGATAAACACCCGGAGTCCCTTCACCGTAAACTGTGGGACGTAATTATTTAATGGAAGGTAAATGCTTTAGAGATGGAAATCGCTGTGCTTTTTCCTTAGGCATTGTTGCCGGCACACTAATGCAACACAATGTGTCTTTTTTCTGTCAGGCATTTTAGACAAATTCTATTTGCCTCAAAATATTTTACCAGAGAAAATAGCAAATAGGGAAGAAATTCAGAGACACAAGCAGGGAGAGGAAACCATTCTCTTGGGTTTAAATAAAACAGCAGAGAAGTTAAGAGGGTGGATCTCAAGTTAGGGAGAAGCTACTTTTCAGCTGCTAGCGAGATGCTGGTTCCTTTGTGTCTCCGTTTACCCATTTGTCCCGTGAGCAGGAAAACTGGACCTGCTCCTCACCAGTTTACCAATTCCCTCTCTAGCTGGATCTAGTCTGCTTTTAACCGTGCCCTTTGCTTTTAATTCCGTGTATTAAAATGTTCATTTCTGTGAGTTACATCTGGTCCTTTTCAACCTACTTCATCTTTTGAATTAATAGTGAACTTGTTTGCCTAAGGCAGGGTTTCTCAACCTAGGCACTACTGATATTTTGGACTAGATGGTACTTTACTCTGAGGGGCCACCCTGTGCCCTGCCCGGGGTCCCCAGCTTCCAGGATAAAGTGCACAATAAATGTAATGCGCTTGAGTCATCCTGAAACCATCTCCCTGCCCCGATCCGCGGAAAAGTTACCTTCCACGGAACTAGTCCCTGGTGCCAAAAAGGTTGGGGACTGTTGCAGTAGATGTTGAGCAACATCCTTTTATCTGCTGCTGCTGCTGCTAAGTTGCTTCAGTCGTGTCTGACTCTGTGCGACCCCATAGACGGCAGTCCACCAGGCTCCCCTGTCCCTGGGATTCTCCAGGCAAGAACACTGGAGTGGGTTGCCATTTCCTTCTCCAATGCATGAAAGTGAAAAGTGAAAGTGAAGTTGCTCAGTCGTGCCTGACTCTTAGCAACTCCATGGACTGCAGCCTACCAGGCTCCTCCGTCCATGGGATCCTTTTATCTACCCACCAATAAATGCTAGTGATGCCCCCAGCCCAGTAGTGACAACCAAAAATGTCTTCAGATATTGCCAAATGTCCTGTGAAGGGTAATTCTCATTGCCCCCTGAGAATCGCTCTATAGGTACTTTCAAGCTCATATCTTCTATTTCCTTAAACATAATATGCAAAGAATTAGCTTATCATCAGTGACTGATAACTTTAGTATTTAAATTATTTTTGGCTCTTTTCCTGCTGTCTCTTGCTTCCTTGAGTGTTTTATTATTCTTTTCTTTTCATAATTGTATTTATTTTTGGCTGTGCTGGGTTTTCTTATTTTGTGTGGGCTTTCTCTAGTTGTGGAGCACAAGCTCTAGGCGTGCGGGCTTCAGTAGCTGTGGCACATGGGCTTAGCTCCTTTGTGGCATGCGCAGTCTTCCCAGACCAGAGATTGAACCCACGTCCCCTCCATTGACAGGCAGATTCTTATCCACTGCGCTACCAGGGAAGTCTCCGAGTGTTTTATTATTCTTGATTGTGACATGCTCATTTTCTTTGGGACATTGTTGGAGGGAATTCTTTGAGGCCTGAGATGAAGGTGTATCTTTCCTGGACATTTTGCACTTATTTCATCCGGATGCCTGGGGTACTCCCATTCCAAGGTCACCTCAAACTTTTGGACCACCCAAGTGTTGAGAATTTAGGATGCTGGTGTTTGCAAAGGCCAGCTTATGGTTGTTATTTTTTAAAGACCTTTAACTTTTATTCTCCTTCTGTGCTAAGTGTGAAAGTAACTTTCCTAAAATGCTTTTGGAATGGGAGGATGGAATAAATTTACTCCAGATTTCTTACCCTGAAACAGTAGCACTTTGGGGTCCTGTCCTAATTTTGGGGTGCTCCTTTTGTGTGTATTCAGTCGCTCAGTTGTTCCAACTCTTTGTGGCCTCATGGACTGTAGACCACAAGTTGTAGGCCACCAAGTTCCTTTGCCCATGGGATTTCTCAAGCAAGAATACTGGAGTGGTTTGCCATGCCCTCCTCCAGAGGATCTTCCTGACCCAGGGATTGAACCTGAGTCTCCTGTGTCTCCTGCATTGGTAGATGGATTCTTTACCAGTAGTGCCCCCTGAAAGCCCTCCAAAAGGCTCTCTGTCTTAGGTGGGTCCTGGGCTTTGCCTTCTACCCCTGTTCACCAGGAAGCCATGAAAATTCAATCAGCAGTTCTCTGAGTTAAGCAGATGCCCTCAGAGCAAGTGTGGCTTTGATGCTCTGCCTACCTCGTGGAGGTCTCTGATTTCACTAAATGTGGGACTGATAATTACCTACTAAATAATTACCTACTAAATTGTCCAGACTTAAGTGCTTCAACAGGAGGGCCTTAGGATTTTATGCAGAATTCATGGTTGTTTTTGGCAGGAGGGTCAATCCAATTACCCAGACTCCTGTGTTACTGAAACAGAGGTCTGTCGTGTGGATTATATAAAATAGCAGGGCATCTTGTGCAGTGCTTAATGTGTGTTGGCTATTTGTATTATTACTGAGGATAGTGTGAAAAGGAATGAAGAATACTAAGGTCTTGGTTAGGGGCATTCCCTGGATGGCAAGGAGAGGGGCTGTTGGGTGGAAGAGTCAGAGAGTGTGATACAGATCCCCTTGGATGATATTTCAGATTTTAGCCAATGATGGACAAGAGCCTCATTTATTTCTTGGAGTAGCTTTGAGTACGCAAAATGCTGCATTGTTCCAGTTGAAGTTTCTGAAAGAAAATTTTCTCTGGGGTTCAGTCCTGGCTCATGCAGCATTGGCTGCTCCATTTTACCTCCTCCTCACTCTGAGATATACAACACACACACACACACACACACACACACACACACACATACACACCCATCAACTTAATCCATGAGCTGAGAGCTGCTCCTTGTCCCCATTCCTGGCCAGAAGTTAAAAAAGAAACAAACCCACTCACCTTCCATCACATACTCTGCCATGAAAGAACTCCACATCCTTTGTATCTTGCCCTCTATCTTCTGAGCTACTTGTAGACAGGGACCAGTTTGGTCTATTTCTAGAATTCATGAAAGCTCTGTGCCAGGCAAACAGGCAGAACTTCTAAAATGTGTCAACTGGCATTGCTTTCCCACGAGATGCAACTAGAACAGGAATCTCATTGCTCTGAAGCATCCTTAAGATTATAAGACCATGTGTGATGGGTCCCCAAGACCACCTTCAGGTTTGATGATTTGTTAGAAGGGCTCACAGGACCCAGAAAAGCTGTGATACTCATGGTTAGTTTATTACAGGGAAAGGAAAGTCTATTATAGCTGAAAATCTGCAAAACAAAAGGTGCTTAGGGCAGAAGCTAGGAGAGACCAGACACAAGCTTCCAGTTTTCCCCTCCCAGTGGAATCATGAAACAGTGCTCAGTTTTTCCATCATCAATGTGTGACAACAAGCATGAGGTATTGCCAACCAGGGACAGTGCATGGTGCTATCCTTGGTGTCCAGAGGTTCTACTGGGATTCAGTCACATAGACATGAAGCACCCATGTGACTGACTTTAACTGCTTAGCTGCCAGCAGTTCCAGAGATCATACATGGCATAGCCCAGGATCCAGGTGAACACGAATAAGCATTCACCATAAATCACATTGTTATGATTTAGAAATAAATTTATATTTATACCAAGACCCCAGGTATAAAATGATACTCAGCAACAGGATATTCCAGGGGTCCAGAGATTATTTCCCAGGATCCAATCAAGAGGCAGTCATTTCTTTGGAATATGCATGGTTCAGACATCCCCAACCCTGCTGAGTTAACCCTTTACTTGACAAAATAGAAATCTAACCAAGTCATTCTCGCCGTAAAGTCCTTCCAAGGTGATCCATTGTTCTTAGTAGGGCATTTGAGGTCTCGTGTCATCCGGCCTTTGCTCTTCTCACCTGGGTCATCTCTCCTCTCTAACTACATTTCTTTTTCTGTTTGGCTGCACTGGGTCTTCGTTGCTGCATGCGGGCTCTCTCTAGTTTCAGTGAGCAGGGGCTACTCTTCATTGCGGTGCTCTGGCTTCCCATTGTGGTGGCTTCTCTTGTTGTGGAGTATGGGCTCTAGGCACATGGGCTTCAGTAGTTGTGGCTCTCAGGCTCTAGTGGATAGGCTCTATAGTTGTGGTACTTGGGCTTAGTTTCTCCAAGGCATGTGGTATCTTCCCAGACTAGGGATCAATCTTGAGTACCCTGCACTAACAGGCAGATTCTTAACCACTGGGCCACCAGGGAAGTCCTTGACCTTCTTTAAGATCCTCTAGCAACCTGTGCTTTCTCTCACCAGGCAGCCTCAGTAGTGGTTATCCTTTTTCTTGAAATGTTCTTTCTCTCTTGGCCTTCAGATCTCAGAATAGGCACCATTTCCTCCAAAAATCTTTTGCTGAAACTCCAAGTCTGGATTAAGAAACTTCCCAATGCTCTGAGAGTGCCCTTGTTCTGTTATATCAACATTGAGATTTTCATAGTCTACTTTCCCCTGTCTGTCTAGACCGTGAGGTCCGTGAGAGCAGAACCTTTCCTGTTAAGTTCATTGTCACATCTCCAATGCCTGGAACATCTTAAGTGTATAATCAATATTTGTTATATTATGTGGTAAAGCTATGTTGCTATAATAAGAGACCTCAAAAAAAATCAGGGCCTGAAAACAATAAAGAATTTTATTTCTCCCTCCCATAATGGCTTCAAGATGAGCCCTGCATGTTGGCAGAGAAGCTCTGTTCCAAAAGTCATTCAGGGATCCAGGTTCCTGGACGCCTTCTTGCTGCCAAGGGGGTTGGCATCATTTGGACAATCAAAACCAACTGGCCTTATGAAGGCAGAAGAGGGAATAGAGAGGATATCCTGGTCTCTTAAATCTTAGACCAGGAAGTAGGATGGTACTTGTGCTCACACACCATTGGTGGAAACAGTCATGTGATCACACCTAGCTGCTGAGGATGCTGGGAAATGTAGTTTTGCTGGGAAGCCAAGGGCCCAGCTAAAATTCCATTACTGTAGAAGATAGCAAGGAGGAGGATGGATTTTGGTGGACATCTGATGGTTAACGCCCTATTTATTGGATCAAATTGTCAAACAGGATCTATCTGATAGGAAGACACTTCAGAGTAAATGGATAGAATTGAGGGCATATGGCCTCATTTTTCTCTGCTTATATTGGTTTCCTAGGGCTGTATTCTTCCCTGGTGGCTCAGACAGTAAAACGTCTGCCTACAATGCAGAAGACCCGGGTTTGACCCCTGGGTCAGGAAGATCCCCTGGAGAAGGAAATGGCAACCCACTCCAGTACTCTTGCCTGGAAAATCCCATGGACAGAGGAGTGTGGTGGGCTACAGTCCATGGGGTCGCAAAGAGTCAGACACGACTGAGCAACTCCACTTTACTTTAGGGCTGTATTACAAAGTACCACAAACTCAGTGGCCTAAAACAACAAACATTTATTTTCTCACAGTTCTGGAGGCTGTGAGAAACCAAGGTTTTGGCAGGGCTGTGCTTCCTCTGAAGGCTCTAGGGGAGAATCCATTCCTTGTCTCTTCCAGCATCTGGTAGCTATAAATGTTGCTTGGCTTGTGACCACATCAGTTCAGTCTCTATCTCTGGGTCACATGTCTTCCTCCTCTTCTCTCTCAAAACTCCCTCTTCCTCCCTCTTATAAGGATGCATATGACTGCATTTAGGGTCCACCCAGATAGTTTTCTAATAAGCCCTTCCTCTTAAATCATCAGGGCTTCCCAGTTGGCTCAGTGGTAAAGAATCCACCTGCCAATCGAGAGATGCAGATTCGATCCCTAGGTCAGGAAGATTCCCCTGGAGAAGGAAGTGGCAGCCCACTCCAGTACTCTTGCCTTGATAATCCTATGGGCAGAGGAGCCTGGTGGGCTACAGTCCTTTGGATCGCAAGAGTGAGACGTGATACAACTTAGCAACTAAACAACAACTCAAATCCATAATTTAATTACACCTGAAAAGACCCTTTTCCCAAATAAGGTTAATTCACAGGTTCCAAGGATTAGGCTATGGACTTACCTTTGGTGGTGGGGGCTGGGGGGTGGGGCATCACCATTAAGTCCAGCACACCTACAGTGCACTTTGGAATTCAACTTCAGACCTCCAAGGGTCATCTTGCATTTAATACCTGGGGCATCCTGCTCCCAGCCCAGAGGCTTCATTCCACTTGTGACATGCCAGTCTGTTCTACAGATTTTGCATACATCAACTGATTTCACTCTCTGTGTGGAAGAAACCACAGAGAAATCAAGGCACAGAGGGGTTAAGTAACGTCCCCAAGAACACACAGTAAGTGGCAAAGCCAAGATTCAAACCTGCGTGATCTGACTATAGATGTGTGCTTGAACCATGTAATAAGTGTTGTCCCAAATACTTTTTGAGCTTCCGCTGTGCTAAGTGCCAGGAAGAAAAAGAACAGGCGGCCAGGAGAGCCCATGACAGACCTGGGGATGGGTCTCTGCACCTTGATTGAGGATGGCCTGGATCTTGTTTAACTTCTTAGGCTGAATTTATCGGAGAAACCACACCAGTTCACCTCAAGAAAGCCAGGCATTTGCATGCAGAGCTGAACAGGAGCAGAGACAGTGCTGCTGGCTGATTGAAACCTGCCTTCTTCCCTCCACATTGTGCTCAGGTGGACTATTCCATTCGGGGAGCCAGACACTCCTACTCTCAGCTCCTGGCCACTCTCTCCTGCTGTCGCCGCAGCTGCTGGGCATGCAGAAACCCAGGCGTGACAGCTTTTTCTCCCTGTTCCTGCCCAGTGGAGTGGAAACCCCCCGGGACCTGGACACCAAGCGTGTACGGCGGCAGAGAGCCGCACAGTTAATGCAACACTTCTCCTCCAGCCCTCCGGATGCAAGCTGACAGATTGGCAACTGGCTGACTGCCAGTCCAGCAAGTTCTTGCCAGTTGCTTTCTGACCTGGACACATGACTGTTCCCTCCTGGAGCACCTGATTGCCTCCTGGAGGAGGGAGGGTGGTCTCTTCTGAAAGACTGTGAGCTTGGAGGTGGTCATCAAAGCCATCCTTGGAAACATTAGGGTTGTACTTGTTCAATTCAGTCTCTGCTAGCCATATGCAGATTAAAATTTTCTTTTGCTGTTTTCCAAGTTATAGTAAAATATGCATGACATAACATTTTAACCATTTTTAAGTGTACAATTCAGTGGCATTAAATGCATTCATATTACTATGCAGCCATCACCGCCATCCATTTCCAGAACTTTTTTGATCTTCGCAAATTGAAACTCTGTCCCTATTGAACATCTACTCCAGGTCACCTTCCTGAGCCCCTGGCACTCACCATGCTACTTTATGTGTCTGTGAATTTTACTACTCTAGGGACCTCATGTAAGTGGAATCATACAGTATATTCCTTTTTTAATCCAGCATATCTCACTTAGAATGTCCTTGTTTCATCCATGTTATTGCATATTGCGCAACTTCTTCCTTTTCAAGGTGAATAAGCTCTCACGATGGCTATACAACATCCTACCTATAATCAACAAGAATTGTACACTTACAAATGTGGTAAGAGGCTGTATCTCATGCTAAGTATCTCATCACACTAAAATAAAATAATTTCTTAGAGCAAAAAAGAAAGACATGAGCCAGGCTGATAAGAGACTCATCTTCTAGTTGCAGGTCTGTTGCTCACTTGCTAGATGACCTCAGACAGCACTCTCAGTCCCCCTGAAACTTCTTCCTCATTGGCACAATCAGGAGATTGGTTTCAGTCACTTTTGGGGCTGCATCTGGTTCCCAGTGGTTTATCACTCACCCAGCTCTGGATACAGAGAGAAGAATCTTGTCTGTCCAGTTCTGACATATGGGCACCTCTCATCTTCTCCTTCGAGTATGATAAAGACTGGTATGTTGCTGAGGGTTAGTAATGAGCTCACAAGGGCCATCAAGGATGGTGTCTAGCTCCTTTCCCTATGCACTTTTCCTTGTCTGCACCAGCTACCTCTGCCCTGTCACACACATGCACGCATGCACACATGTACACACCCTGTCTCCGTCTCAAAGAAAGATAGAATTTTCAAGGCCCTCAATCCTGCAAGGGCTGGATTATTCCTGCTTCCTTCTCTAGCCAGTGCCCTGACTCTCTCAAAATTCCTGAGAATGTGACCCACTTTCTTTCTCCTCACCTCAGCAGACTCTATTCCCACTTTCCCCAAAAATCACTTTGGGAATGGGAGAAGTCCCCAGTGCGTAACCAGGCTGTCCTGTTCAAGCATCCCAGAGCTCATCTCTCTTGTACATGCTAAGGCATGTTGGCAGTGTCTCCTTTCAACTTGATGCTTCTTGGCTTGCATTTCTTCTTTTCTAATTACTCCTTCCCAGTCCCCATGATGGGGTCATGAGTGTCTTCTGCCCACTGAAAGGGTACCCTTCTCATGCCACGCATGATTCCCAAGCCATCTCTGACAGCCCCAGGATTTTAAACCTTCCATTGCTGTCAACTGTTCAAAATCCTTAACATGACACATAGAACCACCCTCACCTGCTCTCCCAGTGCTCACTTCTTGTGTTATCCCAACTCCACTGGAACCTCTGTGCATGCAAGCCTTCTCATACTTCCAAGCCTTTGCTCATACTGAGCCAGCCCCCTAAATCTCTTTTCCCACTTCTTTATTTCAGAGTCATCTGCACTCCCCCAAGCTACACTCTGTTCCCTCCATCATGCTTCCAAAGCAAGTGATAACATACATACACAGAACAGAAGTTAAGAGCCCATATTCTGATTCATGGATACATATGCCTGAGTCCCTTCACTGTTCACCTGAAACGAAACCACACTGGTAACCCAGATATACCCCAATACAAAATTAAATGTTGTTTTAAAACAAGCACGCATATACTTCCTGGGTCCAAATCCCAGCTCTGCCATTTACTACCTGTGTGTCTTTGGGCACATTTCAAGCCCCTTTGGGTCTCAGTTTTCTCATCTGTAGAATGGAAATAAATCAGCTTCCTCATAAAGTTCTTTGGAAGATTAAATGAAATAATACGTATAATCGTGTTAGCTATTGCTGGAAAGGAAAGGGATGGTGTCACATTTCTATCTGTATCTCTGAGACTGAGAAAAATGACTGACACATAGTAGGTGCTCAGTTAACTGAACTAAACTGAACTATCACCTATGTGCTGAGGATGCTGTATGAGGATAGGCTAATTGCTATAACAAACCACTCGCAAATCTCAGTGACTTGAAGGATTATTCCTTGCTCATGCCACAGTCTGATTAGAAGGGGGCAGCTGGGCTCTGTTTCACATGGTCATGCAGGGACCCAGGGTCCATGCTTCTTGTGGTTCTGCCACCCTCAAGTCCTCCACTGGGCCAACTACAATTTGATGCTGGACAGACGAAGAGAATGAGCATGGAGGATCTTGCAGGTAGTTTTAGGAACCTGGCCCAGGAGTGGCTTATGTCGTTTCCTCTCCCATCCTGTTGGCCGGATTTAGTCTCCTGACCCTGTTTTGATGCAAAGGGTGCCGGGAATTGTAATCTAGCCATGTGCCTGGTCAGACAAGAGCATGGACATTGGAAAAAGCCCATTCTGTGCTGAGCCCCTCACCCCCAAGTTTTCTCTAGGAGCTCTGCAGCTAAATATCTAAGCAACCCCAAATCACCAAAAACTCAAGCCTTTTCTCCTCCCCTCCTACTCAGTGACACCATGGCTGCCCCACTCACCCAAACCAGGAACCTGGAAGCCATCATTGCCTTCTTTCTATCCCTCCCTCCTTTTATCCCAATAGTCATTACGTCTGTTGAGCCCACCTCCTAAATGTTTCTTGGAGCCATGCTTCTTTCTGTGGGGTTGGCTAAAAAGTTCACTTGAGTTTTACCTGTAAGAATGAACTTTTTGGCCAGCCCAATATTTTTCTCTATGCCCTGTCTTTCCTCAATTCAGGGTTTATCATCCTTCCTCTGGACCGCCTGATCCTATGGTCATCATCACATTGGGCTTTTACCTCCAGCATCCACTGCTTCTAACCCACTTTCCAAAGTTCTAACTAAATCATCCTCTAATATTTAAGTCAAATTGTATCATATCCCACTTTAAGCATCTAAACAGTTGTCTTCAAACCGTTTGAAAGCAAGGGAACGCTTTCTGCCAAATCAGCCTTATCTTGAAATAAACTTTTTGATTTGAGAATAATGTTAGACTTAAAACAAGGTGGCAAAGGGAATGTAGAGTTCCCACATACCCCTCTCCCAGTTTCCCCTCATGTTACCAGCTTATATAACCACAGTACTCTAGTCAAAACTAAGTATAGGGCTTCCCTGGTGGCTCAGTGGCAAAGAATGCACTTGGAAGTACAGGAGACTCGGATTTGATCCTTGATCAACCCCGTGTTGATCAGGAAGATTCCACATGCCACAGAGTAACTAAGCTCGTGAACCATAACTACTGAGCCTGTGCTCTAGAGCCCGGGAGACACAACCACTGAAGTCCAGGCGCTTGGCGCCTGTACTCCGTAACAAGAGAGGCCACCGCAACGAGAAGCCCATGCACCACAGCTGGAGAGTAGCCCCGGCCCACTGCAACTAGAGAAAAGCCTGAGCGGCAACAAAGACCCAGCACAGACAAAAATAAATGAATAAAACATTTAAAAAACCTGAGTATGGCACAGGGAACACTACTCGGTGCTCTTCAGTGACCTAAATGAGAATGAAATTCAAAAATGAGGAGATATGTGTATGCATAAAGCCGATTCACTTTGCTGTACAGAAGAACCAACACAACATTATAAAGCAACTAAGAAATAGATATTAGTACATTACTATTAACTAGACTTCTGTAATGTTATTTGAATCGCAATGTATAAAGCCATCAAAATGAAGCTTTGAACCAGAAAAAGACTTTCCAGAAAGTTCCACGTGGCGGCCCCCACCCCACCTCCCCTTTGCCCATGAGTTAACTCCTGAGACACGTCTGAGGAACCCAGTTTGAACTCACTAACCTTAGGGCACAAGACAAACTCTTTGTTGTGGCCACCTTCTCTGGCCCTTGTCCAGCTCGCTAGCCTTCCTTCGCACCGTTCGCTTCATTCAGTCAGTCAGCAAGCATTTATTGAGCACGTACTATGTGCAAGGCGATTTTCTAGGTGACAGGAACAGCATACAGATAAATTTCCAAAACTCATGAAGCCAGTAGTCTAGAAGAGGGGAGGCAGACCACAGACAATAAACTTAATAAATAAAATATATAGTAAATAAGGGTCCCTGGTGGCTCAGTGGTAAAGAATCTGCCTGCAATTCAGGAGACCCAGTTCGATGCCTGGGTCAGGAAGAGCCCCTGGAGAAGGAAATGGCAATCCACTCTAGTATTCTTGCCTGGAGAATCCCATGAACAGAGGAGCCTGGTGGGCTACAGTCCATTTTTGTGATAAGTGCTATAGAGAAAAATAGAGCCAGGAGAGAACAGAGGGAATCTGGGGTCACTTAATCGCCTCTGACTCTTCACGACCCCATGAACTGTAGCCCATCAGGCTCCTCTTTCCATGGAATTCTCCAGGCAAGAATACTATAGTGGGTAGCCATTTCTTTCTCCAGGGGCTCTTCCCGATCCAGGGATCGAACCCGGGTCTCCTGAATTGTAGGCAGATTTTTTTTACTGACTGAGCCACCAGGGAAGCTGGGGTCGAGGTGCAATTTTTAAAAGGATGGTCATAGGAATTCCCTAATTGGCCAGTGGTTAGGACTCCATGCGTTCACTACCAAGGGCCCAGGTTTGATCCCCGGTTGGGAAACTAAGATCCCACAGGCCATGTGGCATGGCCAAAAAAATAAACAGGATAGTCATGGAAAGCCTGACTAAGGAAATAGAAGGATTATTCTGCCTGCTTAAGTATCAAGAATAGACTGAAGGCAGAACATATACTCAATATTTTGTAGTAACTTATAAGGGAAATATATATATATATTTCTATCTGAAACATATACATATCTATCTGAAAAAGAATAGATATATTTATGTATGTATGGCTTTCTCAGGTGGCACTAGTGGAAAGAATCTGCCTACCAGTGCAGGAGACATAAGAGATGTGGGTTCAATCCTTGGGTCAGGAAGATCCCTTGGAGGAGGGCATGACAACCCAGTCCAGTATCCTTGCCTGGAGAATTCCATGGACAGAGGAGTGATAGGGTCACAAAATGTCAGACAGGACTGAAGTGACTGAAGGGGGAACTTATACTCAATATTTTGTAATAACTTATAAGGGAAAAGAATCTGAAAAAGAATAGATATATATGTATGTACAACTGAATCACTTTTTATACACCTAAAACTAGCATAACATTGTAAGTCAACTATATTTCAATTAAAAAAGAATAGGCTGGAGGGTTTGTGGATGCAGAGACATTATTTGGGAGGTGGCTAGAAGGATGAATTTACCATTGACTAAGATGGGAAAATCCCATGGACAGAGGAGCTTGGTGGGCTGCAGTCCATGGGGTCGCTAGGAGTCGGACACGACTGAGTGACTTCACTTTCACTTTTCACTTTCATGCATTGAAGAAGGCAGTGGCAACCCACTCCAGTGTTCTTGCCTGGAGAATCCCAGGGATGGGGGAGCCTGGTGGGCTGCCGTCTATGGGGTCACTAGGAGTCGGACACGACTGAAGCGACTTAGCAGCAACAGCAGCAAGATGGGAAGGAGATGGCATTGGGGGGTGGGTTAGGAGCTCAGCTTCAGACTTGCTAAGTTTTCCCTGCCCAAGTAGAGATGTTGTATTGGCCACTGAGTATGTGGAGCCTGAAGTTAAGAAGAAAAGACAGGACTGGAAGTACAAATGCGGGAGTCATCAGCCTGCACAGGTTATTTATAGCCATGAAACTGGATAAGGGAGAGGATGGAAAAGGGCACCAAAGACTGAGCCTGGGGTTGGCTGTCCATCATTACAGAGGTGGGGAAGGTGAAGAGGATCTAGCAAAGGAGACTGAGATGGAGCCAGTGAGGGGAGTGTGGGTCCCAGAGGCTGAGTGGATAGACATTTCATACAGTAGGAGGGAATGATGGATGGTGTCAGCTGATGCCAGTGGGTTACTCAAAAGAGAAATGAGGACTTCCCCGGTGGTCCAGTGGCTAAGACTCCACACTCCCAATATAGGGTCCAGGTTCAATCCCTGCTCAGGGAACTAGATCCCGTATGCTGCAACTGAAGACCTGACACAGTTGAATAAATAAATAAATAATAAAAATGTGTTTTTAAATTTTTTATCAAAAAAAAATTAGAATTAACTGTTAGATTTAGCAGCATGGAGGTCTTTGGCGGTCCTGGCCTCAGTTGCTTGGGGAGAGGTTGAAGCAAAAGGCTATTGGAAGGATTACTAACAGTTCTCTCTTTTGAAATATAGTTGATTTAGCATGTTGTGTTAGTTTCTGGTGTACAGCAAAGTGATTCAGTTACACATATATAATTCTTTTTCATATTCTTTTCCATTATGGTTTAATGCCCAGGGTTCCTCCCTGTGGCTCAAATGGTAAAGAATCTGCTCCCAATGCGGGAGACCCAGGTTCGATCCGTGGGTGGGGAAGGGAATGGCTACCCACTCCAGTATTCTTACTAGAGAACTTCCATGGACAGAGGAGCCTGGTGGGCTACAGTCCATGGGATCATAGACAGTCGGACATGACTGAGTGACTAGCACTTACACATGTGGATTACTACAAGATATTAAATTTGGCTCCTTGTGCTGGACAGTAGGGTCTCGTCCTTATTAGTTCTTTTAAAGAGTTTTGCTGTGAAGGGTGGAGGGGGAAGGAAAAGGTGTTAGCTGGTGGGGAAATTGGAATTGAAAGATTTCTTCTTTAAGGTCAGAGAGCTAACAGCAGAGTTTATGATGATGAGAATAACCCAGGAGGAGGAAGAACATGATGATGCCAGAGAAAAAGGAGAGAGTTGGCAGGATGGACATCTCTCAGCTTCCAGGAGAGGGTGACATTTGTACAAGTGGAAGGTTTTGTTTTAGGTAGAAGCATATACAAGCAATCTATAGAAATATAAGGGAAGGCACTATATGGGCTGGGAGCTGGGGAGTAAATGTAGTGGTGGGTGCTTGTGGAATTTCTTTTTTAATGCTCTTATTTTCTCATGCTTTATCAAGGACAGGCTTGTGAGCAACAAATTCAAGTATATTCAGTAATTATTTGTAGGATGTTGACTCTGTATCATGCACTGTGCTGGGAGTTGGGGTATAGCTGCCCACAAAGGCACGACTAAGTGCCTACGTATTTCTACTTTCGGTCCAGTAGAAGACACCAGACAGACGCACATGAGACTGTTTAGGACCAGCAATTTCAGGTGTCAGCATCGGAAAGCACTGTCAATTCCTCTCCCCTGTCTCCCGCCACCTCATCTTCATCTTGCTAGATTTTAAGTCTTTTAGCCTTCTCCGAACACATCGCAGAACCCTCTTGACTCTACTTCCTGCCATGGTCCCATCCATTCCCCCAAGGCCAACGCTCTCTTTCAGGAAAGCAAAGTTCCAAAGAATCAAGAGTGTATCAATGGGCCTGTCTCCATGGCAGCAATCGTGAATGAGCCAAGCAAGGTAACCCTGGAGATAGCATGAATGAGAAGTGGTCTGTTGCCACGGAGATGTGCTGAATGGAAAGGCCCCCACTAGCAGGGATATGTCATCGAGATGGAACAGTCAGCGTGAAGTCGGTGTGCCTATTTTCAACTCAGAGTTACAAAAATACATTTTAATAAAGCTCACGATCTACCTCATTCCTCCCCACTCCCTCCTGTTCTTCACCCTTCATCCTACAGCTCAACCCAGGCTTGTCAGGTCTCAAGACCTTCAAGTCCCTCAAGGACACCCCAGGTGGAGACTGTTCCTTCACCACGTAACTTCCTCTCCTGGGCCAAGTTGGTCCCCCTGTGATGATCTACTATCTTCCCTTTAGGAAACAGCAGTATCCTCAAAAGTCATGAGTTGATGGGAAAGACATTAACTACATTCTTTGGGGGCTTCCCTCATGGCTCAGTGGTAAAGAATCTGGCTGCCAGTACAGGAGATGCAGGTTTAATCCCTGAGTCGGGAAGATCCCCTGGAGAAGGAATCGGCAACACACTCCCGTATTCTTGCCATGGACAGAGGAGCCTGGTGGGCCACAGTCCATGGGATCACAAGAGTCAGACATGACTTCGTGACTAAACAACAGCAACAATGTTCTTTGGGGCAAGAGCAGTTGAGAAACTGAATCAACTCAGCTCACACCTACAAGGATTCTCTCACTGGGTATACCAGTTCTCTTATCTAGAAACTGACATAATACTCCCTGTACAGTGGTATTATCTAATCATACTGGTGGTGCTGGACATATACCCTTAGTACCACTTGGAAGCAATGTGTAAAAGCCCAGGATTCATTGCCTAGGAAGATATCTTTGAAGAGCTTTGAATCTCTGAAACTCACCCAAGTTCTTTCTGTCCTACTCAAATTGCATTTCTTCATTTATCTCTTTACTCTTTGGTTCTTTTCCTTGTTCAACCATATTTATTAAGCATTGTTATAGCAAAGAGCTAGAAGTAACTCAAGTGTCCAGTAACTCAGTGTGTGTGCTCAGGTGCTGTGTCTGACTCTTTGTGACCCTCTGACTATAGCCCAGCGGACTACTCTGTCTATGGGATTCTCCAGGAAGGAATACTGGAGTGAGTTGCCATTTGCGTCTCCAGGGGATCTTCCCAACTCAGGGATTAAACCTGCGTCTCTTGTGTCTCCTGCATTGGTAGGAGGTGTCTTTATCACTGAGCCACCTACGAAGCCCCCAATAACTCAATAGGGAACTATTACATAATTTATGGTACATCCATCTCACAGATTCTATGAAGGCATTAAAAAAGGAAGAAACAGATGTTTGGGTACTGTTAGGAGCTTAGCACTTACAAAGCACCTACCATATAAAAGGCACCATTCTAAGTATTGTTGTAAAGTGACTATTAACTCATGAATCCTGTAATAAGCTTGTAAGGTAGTTCCTGGCATGTTGCCATTTTACAGATGAGGAAACAGGAATTTCCATATCCAAGTTATATTGTCAAGTGAGAAGAGCAAGTTTCGTTCTGGTACATATAGCAGTACCATTTGCTCATAAATGCACAGACTATTTCTGGAAGATTCCATAAGAAACTAATAATTGTGTTTGCCTCTGTAGAGGGACCCTGAGAGACTTGGAAATGGGTGTCCAGAGAAAACTTACTTTTCACAGTAAATGCTGTATGTTTTCTGAATCACATACCACGTATGTGTATTATATTCCACAAAACCTAATGGAAAATGGCCATTCCCTTAGTCCATTCAGGCTATAACCAAATGCATAGACTGGGTGGCTTAGAAACAATAAACATTTATTTCTCATAGTTCCAGAGACTGGGAAATTCAAGATCAAGGTGAGGGAAGATTCAGTATCTGGTGAGAACCGATTTCCTGGTACATAGATGACTGTATTTTCAGTATATCCTCACACAGGGCAAATGAGCTGTCTGAGGTCTCTCATAAGGGCACTAAGTCTATTCGTGAGGGCCCCACCTTCATGACCTAATCAGTTCCCAAAGGCCCCCACTTCCAAAAACCATCACATTGGGCATTAGGATTTAACATACAAATTTTGAAGGGACAAATATTCAGTCCAGGGCTTCCCAGGTGGCTCAGTGGTAAAGAATCTACCTGCCAGTGCAGGCGGTTCAATCCCTGGGTCAGGAAGATCCCCTGGAAAAGGAAATAGCAACCCACTCCAGTTTTCTTGCATGGGAAATCCCATGGAAAGAGGAGACTGGTGGGCTACAGTCCATGGGGTCACAGAGAGTTGGACACAACTTAGTGACTGAGTGTGAGCACGAAACATTCAGTCCATAGCAGTTAGTAAGTCATATTATGTGCCAGATGCTCCTAGATTCTAGAAAAATGTGGATGAGCAAAATATTTTACTGATGAGGAAGATGAGGTACATTAAGTAATGTGCCCAAGTGGCAGAGCTGGGATTCACACCAGACAGTCTGGATGCAAGATTTATGCAGAAAGGAAAAAGAGTGTAACAGGAGCTCTGTGCATGCATATGCTTGTGTGCATACATGTGTGCACAGAAAAGCTCACACACAGGCGTTAGTGTGTGACTGTGTGTGCACGTTGTCTGTGAGCATGTGGGTGTGCGTGTGTGTGTCTGTGTGTGCATACTTGTGCTTTTGTACTGGGAGAGGAAAGTGGCAAAAGTGGAATCTGCAGAGGGTCAGGCCATGTTTTGAGGATTTGGACATTTATCCTGAAGGTACGAGGGAGCCATGTAAGAATTTAGACAAAGGGGTGGATATGATCAGATTTTTATTTAGAAAGATCACTCTGTCTGGAGTGTGTGGCCAGGATACAAGTGGACGTGAAGGATTCCCCCCACCTTGGTATGAGGATGCTTGCCCTCCCTTCCATCCAGCACAGTATCTAAGAGCAGACTAGACACGGGAGCTTCTAGTGAAGCTGAGCAACTCCACTCTGAGGTCAGGGAGTGGGTATCAAGTGCACCAGCTTCTTGTCCTGCTCAAATCCTGAACTGTAGCTGTCCCACTGATGTGGGACTCGTAAGCCTGGCTTGAGGCTAGAACATCCAGCCAGTGGTGCTGATGTGGGCATTGAAACAGAAAGGCAACATGGGTTAATCTAGACTCTGTCACCTGATGGCCGTGTGACCCTGGGCAAGTCAGCCAGCCTCTCTGTGCCTCAATATCCTCATCTGTGAAGTGAGGCCCATAGCAGCCAACTTCAGGGGGTTGTAAAATATATAGAACATCATTATAACCGTGAGGAGGAGGAGACTATGTTACCAGAACACCATCTAGGTTCAAACTCACCCTGCCTCTTGTGTGCTGTGTGACTAGGAGCAGATTCCTGAACCTGTCTGAGCCTCATTTGTTTCTTTCATCTCTTCAGTGGAGATAATAATAGTCCTACTTCCTAGAATTGTGTAGGTAATTCATTGAAAAAAAAAATCCATGTACTTAGAACAGCTCCTGGCTCCCTGCAAGTGTTCGATGAATTTTGTGCCGCGCTCAGTCACTCAGTCATGTCTGACTCTTTGTGACCCCATGGACTGTAGCCTGCCAAGCTCCTCTGTCCATGGGATTTTCCAGGCCAGAATACTGGAGTAGGTTGCCATTTCCTATTCCAGGGGATCTTCCCAACGCAGGGACCGAACAGGCATCTCCTGCTTGGCAGGTGGATTCTTTACTGCTGCACCGCCTGGAAGCCCAATAAATATTATAGACCATTATTATCCTCCTCCTCTTCCTCTTCTTCATCATCATTTCATCATCATCACTGTTACTAAGGGCCTCTCACTCTGCCATTTCGCCAGTTTTCTCAAAATTCCACACATTTCTATTAGGATAGCCATGTTCGTTGTCAGTGACCCATCCCTAGGGATTTATTAGCTCACTTCTGGAAAGCACTCAAGCGCTTCATGTGCTTTGCAGCCTGGATACTTTGCTGGGCTTGGACGACACCTAAGCCAACACCAGTTCCTTCGACCTGAAGGAGCTGAAGGACACAAAAGAGATCTCTCGTGGCTTCTCTCCCGGCCCATCTCTGCTCTGCTCTGGGCTGTTTTCTGTCTTTGCATGGTAAGGAGCTTGCCGTTGCCCGGAGAAAGCAAGAAAGGAGATTGTCAGGGCTTGTGTAGAACTTGGGGTGCCTGTGGGTCTGTGTAAAAATGAGAAACAGAGGCACAATCACTAGAGGGTTTGGTTGATGGGCCTTGAGATGGAAATTTGGGGACATTCTTCTAAGACAAAGAATAAAATGACTCAGGTTTGGTTTTTTGCTGCTTGCTGTCCAAGCCCTGCATCTTTTCTGCCTTTTTTTTTTCCTTTCTCATTTTTGGATCCAGACTTCTGCTGACTCATCTCTCTGAGCAAGGAAGGAGGGAGGAAGTCAGAATTGTTCATTGACCATTTTCTTTCTTCAGTGACTCAGCTGTGAATCACATTTTAATTAATGAAGGAGAAAAACCCGATCAGTTCTAAGGCATGTGTCCAGTCACCCATACCTCCAGGCTGGATATATTAATAAGAATCCCCCCCTCCAACCAAAAAAATGTGGGATGCCCTTAATTAAACTACAGCTCGTTCTGTCTCTTAGTCATGAGAACTCCACTAGGCTCTCCAAATTCTGGGTCCCCACTGGACCTCCCTGATTCGCAGACAGCAGGTCTGAGCCCCAAAGCAGCATGGCTAATTCCTGCAGAGTTAGTCTGAGGTCAGAACTGAGAAACGGCGTGTGGAGCCCTCTTGGGACGTCAAAAGGATCATGGGAATGTAATAGCATTTCCTGAGTTGGTCTTTGGCTATAATCCCAGGCTCAAGCCTGATTCTCCCCTCCCCCCACTCCCGATACCTTGGGGCCTGAAATTTGTCAGAGTCAATTGCCAGGGCAGTGTCTGAGCTTTTGGTTTGCCTCAAGAATGAGAGTTCAGATCCTCGTGACCGCTACTTCCTGAGGGCTTACTATGCATTAGGCAGTGTGCTCAGCACTTTTCATGAATGGTCACATTTAATCCTCCCACTGTCCACAAAAAGCTCTTATGTAATTCTCCATGCCCCCGTCCCCATGAGGAAACTGAGGCTTGGAAATTTGCCCAGTGTGGACAGATTAGTAAATAATGGGGCAGGACATAAACCCGGCCCCTTCCCATCTGAGAGCCAGAGCTCACGTCTGCTACACCTTTCTGCCTTTCACTCAGCTGGAAGAAAACATTGAAGCTTATGGCACATTCAGTAGATACTTACTGAGGCCCAGCGTATACTGGGCATTGAGCAGTGGCATTGAGTTTTAGGCATTAAGCACTGGGGATCCATCAATGAACAAGAGACAGATGATAGTCTGCATAACTTCATGCACCTTTTTTTTTTTTTTTTTTTTGCCGTGAGGCGTGTGGGATCTTAGTTCCTTGGACCAGTAATTGAACCCATGTCCCCTGCTGTGGAAGCTCCAAGTCTTAACCACTGGACTGCCAGGGAAGTCCTAGCAGCTGACATTTTGGATGCACAAGTGTATCAGTCACTGCGTATTAAGATACTAGGAAGTGTATGGAAATTTCCTGGTGGTACAGTGGTTACAACTCCACGTTTTCACTCCCATGGGCCTGGGTTTGATCCCTGATTGGGGAACTAAGATCCCACAATCCACCTGGCATGGCTAAAAAAATATATACTAGGAGGTGTCTTAGATACTCCTTATTGTTGTAACAACAACAACAAAAAAACCCCAGAGTATAAGGGCTCAAACACAAGGACAGTTTAGTTCTTGCACACACAAAATTCAAAGTGAATAGTCCTGACAGGTGGTAGCTCTACTCCAAGTACAGAGGCAAAAGCCCAGACTCCTTCTGTATTGTGGAATGGGTTCCCATGCCCTCCTCCAGGGGATCTTCTCAACCCAGGGATCGAATCCTGGTATCCTATATTGCAGGCAGATTCTTTACCATCTAAGCCACCAGGGAAGCCCAAGAATACTGGAGTGGGTAGCCTATCCCTACTCCAGGGGAACTTCCCAACCCAGGAATTGAACTGGGGTCTCCTGCATTGCAGGCGGATTCTTTACCAACTGAGCTATCAGAGAAGCCCAGATACTCCTTATTGCTGTAACAAAAAACCCCCAAAGTGTAAGGGCTCAAACACAATCAAAGTTTAGTTCTTGCACAGACAGTATCCAAAGTGAATAGTCTTGATGTATGTGCATCTCTGTTCCAAGTACAGAGGCAAAAACCCAGACTCCTGTATTGTGGCTCCTTGTCTTCAACCCAAGGCTTCCAAGGTCTTGCAGGCTCCTTGGCGTGAAGCCAGAGAAGGGAAAAGAATATGGAGGAAGGAACCTGGGAAACCTTTCTGGGCCAGGCCACATCACTTCTGCTCACCTTCCACCTGGCCACACGTATCTGCAGACAGGAAATGTAATCTAAGTGTCCGGGAAGAAAAAAAAAATAAGCAGTCTGCTGTGGGTCTTCGCAACAATCAAGCTCCATGTCTCCATTCATGTCACCTCTTTACAAGTCCTACCTTAGGACAGCTTTAAGAAACACCCTTATCTTTTTCCACCCAACTTCCTGTGTTTCTTTTTTCAGTAATCTTTTTATTTTTTTACATTTTTTCAATGTATTTTGATTTAATTTATTTTTAGTATAATAGCTTTACAATGTTGTGTTAATTTCTGCTCTACAACAACATGAATCAGCTACAAGGGTATCTATATCCCCTCCCTTGTAAGCCTCCCTCCCACGCACACCCCCATCCCAGCCCTCCCAGTCATCACAGAACACCAAGTTGAATTCCCTGAACTAGTAATTTTATTATTTTAGTCATGTACTCAGGGTGAATTAACCCCCTGAGCCCTAAAAGAACAACAAAAATATATTACTTAGATATTTTATAATCTTGGTGCCTGAGATAAAGACAAACAAAACTATGTCAAAACATTAAAAAGTTGCAAATTTTCACTAAAAGTATTTACCTTTGTATTCTAATGCAAAATTTATACAAATAATCTCCTCTGTTTCTTGGACTTCCTGTAACGGATTGTTCTTGCCTTAAACATGGCGAGGCAGAAACCTTGCAGAATGTCTTTCCCCCAATCTGAAGTCTTATTTGGAAAAGGCAGCTGAGTATTTCTGCCCCCTGGGGTAAAGGAATGTAGACTTGAACCCTGTTTCTCCAGAGACTTGGTCTTAGAAACGCTGGGCTTCTCAGGTCAGCCATTCCCACCATTTATCAGTCAAGGTCTCAACAGGAGACAGAATTCACCCATCAAGTGGTTTCAGAAACGCTCTTGTTCACCTCCAATCACCAGAAACCCCTTCCTGACATGGAACAGAATAGATTAGTCTTATGCTTTTTGTTTGGTTGGTTGGTTGGTTGACTTGGGCGTTTGGGGTTTAGCTGTGCCACATGGCTTGTGGGATCTTAGCTCTCTGACCAGGGATAAAATCCGTGCTCCCTGCCATGGAAGCACAGCATCCTAACTACTGGACCACCAGGGAATTCCCTAGTCTTGCTTATTCTTGTGTTGTAAATGCATAGGGTTATGCATCTTGCTCTCACTGGCTTCTTTCTCTTGACTTTGTGTGTGTGAGATCCATCCATGTTGCGACTTGTGGTTGTAAGCTTGTAAGTCATTCATCCTCGTGGCTGTGTTTGTCTACTGCATTGGTGAAGGGCATTTGGATACTTTCCACTTTGAGGCTGTGACAGAGAAAAGTGCTGTTGACATTCCTGCTTGTCCTTTGGTGACCACGGCTCCCATTTCTCTGGGAGGTATTCCTGGGTGGAATTTCTGGGTCATGGGGCAGAATCTGTTTAGCTTTGGGCAGAAACCACCTAACAATTTTCCCAAGTGGTGGAACCAGTTGCAACTCCCACGAGCTGTCGGCAAGAGCTTAGCTTTTGTTTTTGTTTTGCTCCTTGAGTGCCTCTCCCGTGGGAGGTGCCCACTGAATGTCTGGGAATTCAATTGAAAACGTGGTTATCCATTTCCTCAAGAGCTTTGCTCCATCAGATGTCTTGTTCGGACCTTCAGGCTCTCCTTCTCCAGGGACACAATGCCCTTCTCTTGCAAACTTGGACAAATCTCCTCTACTTAGAAGAATACTCTGTCTCCACCCCCCTCAGGTGGTCACCACACTTGCTTCCCACCTCTTCTCATCCCAGTCTCTCAAGGAGAGATTTCCCGTCCATTGCTCCCTTCAGCCTTGCAATCAGTAAGGTAATGCAGCAATGCCCCTCAAGCCGACCTTCACTCAATGGCCATCCCTGTCTTGTCCCCCACAAATGCGGCCCTCTCAGGGGTCTTGTCTTTTCTAGAAATTACTTACCTCGCACCTTCTGGGATTTTTTTCCACCTGCGCCTTCTCCTTTTAAGAAAACACTGTACTTTAACACAGCTTCAGGAATCACCCAAAATAGCAACGTGTCCTTTTGTGCCGTCTTCTACTTTAGAAGACAAATAAGAGAAAGAACTGTTCCATGCAAAGGTCAAGGCACTTGAGAGGACCTTGGATGAGTGGTAAGAACTTCACATGAAAGGAGAAAAGGCAGGGGGATATCTGTGCAACCCCAGGAGAGGGGGAAGGACTTCTTAAATTTAAAAACCAAAACTCGAAGGCAAAAACAAACCACCACCACCACCACCACCAACAAAAACTTGATTATATGAAAACTGAGATGGGGGCAGTTTGGTTCCCAGATCCGGATCCTGGCTGTACCATGTCCTGCCAATCCTTGAGCGAGTTACTTCACCTCTCTGTGCCTCAGTTTTCTCATCAATAAAATGGGAAGAATAGCATCAACTAACAGGGTGTTAGGAGTCTGAAATAAATTAATATTTATAATCATATTTCTTTATGTAAATTTTATTTTATTTTTATTTTGGCTGTACTGGGTCTCCATTGTGGTGCAGGGGCTTCTCTTGTTGTGGAGTACGGGCTTAGTTGCCCCACAACATGTGAGATCTTAGTTCACTGGCCAGGGATCGAATCTGTGTCCCCTGCGTTGGAAGGCAGATTCTTAACCACTGGATCACCAGGGAAGTCCCTTACAGTCATTTAAAATAACACCTGAACTTAAGTGTAGTTGAAATATAGTAACCGTATGCTGTCTTTTTGTAATAATTTAATTTAATGCCAAAAGGATTTCTTGACTCATGGTGTAAACCATGTTGCTAGGTTCTTAAATGCTGAGTGAATTAATGAGAAGTGACAGTGCTGTTTTTTCTTTCTTGGATTCTTAAACATTTAAGATTAAGTGACAGTGTACATGTTACTTTAGGTCACAAATAAATGCAAAGAAATTTTTTGTTGGGGTGGAGTTCATTTATAGTGCTGTGTTGGTTTGGGGTATACAACATAGTGATTTGGTTACAAAGAGTCGGACATGACTGAGCGACTGAACTGAACTGATATAGTATATATCTATATTCTTTTTTTCAATTATTTTCCATTACAGTTTATTACAAGATCTTGAGTATAGTTCCCTGTTCTATACAGTAAATCCTTGTTGTTTATCAAACACATTTTTAACTAATTAATTTATTGATTTTAATTGAAGGATAGTTACTTTACGGTGGCTTCCCTGGTGGGAAAGTAAATAAATAAATAAATCAGATAGTAAAATATCTGCCTGTGATGCAGGAGACCCAGGTTCAATCCCTGGGTTGGAAAGATCCCCTGGAGAAGAGAATGGCTAACCACTCCAGTACTTCCTGGAGAATTCCACAGATGAGCCTGGAGAGCTAGTCCTTGGGGTCACAAAGAGTCAGACACAACTGCGTGACTAACACTTTACAATATTGTGCTGGTTTTTAGCATACCTCAGCATGAATTGGCCGTAGGCAGACATGTGTCCCCTCCCTGCTGAACCCACCTCCCTCCCCACCCCATCCCTCCAGGTTGCCACACAGCACTGGCCTTGGGCTCCCTGAATCACACACATCAAACTCCCACTGGTGATCTGTTTTACGTATGGTGATGTATATGTTTCAGTGCTTCTCTCTCAAATCAGCCCACCCGCTCCTTCCCCCGCTGTGTCCAAAAGTCTGTTCTTTGTGTCTGTATCTCCCTTGCTTCCCTGCACGTAGGATCATCAGTACCATCTTTCTAGATTCCATGTATATGCATTAATATATGATATTTGTCTTTCTCTGTCTGACTTACTTCACTTTGTGTAACAGGCTCTAGGTTCATCCACCTCATTAGAACTGATTCAAACGTGTTCCTTTTTATAGCTGAGTAATATTCCATTGTATATATGCACCACACCTTCCTTATCTGTTCACCTGCCAGTGGACATCTAGGTTGCTTCCGTGTCCTAGTTGTTGTAAATACTGCTGCAGTGAACACTGGGATACATGTGTCTTTTTCAATTCTGATTTCCTCAGGGTATATGCCCAGTAGTGGGATTGCTGGGTCATATGGTAGTTTTATTCCTAGAAGGAATCTCCACGCTGTTCTCCATAGTGGTTGTATCAGTTTGCATTCCCATCAACAATGTAAGAGGGTTCCCTTTTCTCCACACCCTCTCCAGCGTTTATTGTTTGTAGACTTTTTGATGATGGCCATTCTGACCCGTGTGAGATGATCCCTCATTGTAGTTTTGATTTGCTTTTCTCTAATAATGAGCGATATTGAGCATCTTTTCATCTGTTTATTAGCCATCTGTGTCTCTTCTTTGGAGAAATGTCTGTTTAGGTCCCGCCCACTTTTTGATTGGGTTGTTTCAAATAAATTGTAATTAACGTTATTTTGACCCTAAATGTGTATGCTCAGTTTTTTAAAATTAGGTTGTTTTAAGATGATTCTGTCAGAGCCATATTTAAATAAAGTATTTTTGTAGACTTTTAAATAATTACAGAATAGGGACTTCCCTGATGGTCCAGTGGTTGAGATTTAGTCTTCCAACGCAGGGGGTGTGGATTTTATCCCTGGTCTGGGAACTAATATCCCACATCCCTTGTGGCCATAAAACAGAAGCAGTATTGTAACAAGTTCAATTAAGACTTAAGAAAACAGTCCCTGTAATTGATTACAGAATAAAGGTTATCTCAGTGATATATTTTATACTGCTTTCTCCTGAAAACATCTGATAAAATGTAATGCTTGTTTTATGAATTTAAAAGTAAAATAAAATTGAGTCTCTTACTTCCTCAAGGGGAAAAAAGAAAAACAAACCTGACATGGGTTAAGAACTAAAGTAGTGTTTGTAAATAGCGCATAGGATGATAGGGAAAAAGTGATCAGTGATTAATAGCTAACAGCTGTTCGGTATGATAGTCCCTAGGCACGTGCAACTACTTAAAATTTTTTTTTCTTTTCCATTATGGTTTATTACAGGATAGGGAATATAGTTCCCTTTGCTATACAGCAGGACCTCGTTTATCCATTCTATATGCAATAGTTTGCACTTGCTAGTCCCAAACTTCTTATCCATCCCTTCCTATCTCCACTCCCCCTAGGCAGTCACAAATCTGTTCTCTATGACATGTGACTATTTTTAATGGAAATAAATTGAAAGTAAATACAACTTAAAACTCAGTTCCTTAGTCATAATGGCCACATTTCAAGAGCTCAATAGCCACATGCAGCCAGTGGCTACCATACTGGCCAGTGTCAGTCAGGACCATTGGAAGGAAATGTTGTTTAGTCGCTAAGTTACAACTGACTCTTTTGTGACCCCACGGACTATAGCCCATCAGGCTTCTCTGTTCGTGGGATTTCCCAGGCAAGAATACTGGAGTGGGTTGCCATTTGTTTTCCAGGGGATCTTCTCAACCCAGGAATCCAACCCAGTCTCCTGCATTGGCAGACAGATTCTTTACCTCTGAGCCACCTGGGAAGCCCATGGGGGGAATTGTCAACAACAATAACACAGCAGCCCTGCTAAGCCTGCTAAGGAGGGGTCAGGGGAGGGTTGGATTGGGAGTTTGGGACCAGAAGATGCAAACTATTATACATAGAATGGATAAAGGACAAGGTCCTACTGTATAGCACAGGGAACTATATTTAATATCCTGTAAAAAAACAAAAATGGAAAAGAATACAAAAAATAATGTATATATTTATGTTTAACTGAATCACTTTGGTCTACAGCAGAAATTAACACAACATTGTGAATCAACGCAACTTCAATAGAAATACAAATAATAATAATAACGAAAAACAAAAATAGCACAGCAACTCCAAGAGGAAAGCAGGCAAAAAATGTGATCAGACAGTTTAGGGAATAAAAGTCTGAAAAGCTAATCAGTAGATGACATGGTATTCAAAACCACTTGTAATCAGAAAGATGAAAATTAAAACAGTGAGTGTCTCTGTATGGCTCTTAGAGTGGAAAAAATTAGGTGGTTAAGGGAAGGGTCAGCCGGTTGTGGTGACAGAGGAAGCTCCTCCCCCTCGTGGGGGCGTGGCCTGAGCGGCCACTGCGGAGGATGATCAGCGGTGATTGATCCAGTTAAGTCCAGACCCAGGGGCAGTTATGCTCTCAGGCACGTAAGTCTCCGTGAGACTTTTATTGGTTTTATAAGGAGTGGGTATGAGGTTTTTCGCTCCAGCACCATCTGTGGAGGATGAGCTGAAGACCACCTGGTGGCTGTGCCTAGGGGACGAGCAGGTGGGATGTGACGGGTGCACTAAGGCAGCTCCCAGGCCCAGCGAGAACCCCAAACTGCATGTCTGCTGTTCTGGGTTAAAATAGAAAACAAGAGAATAGTCCTGACAGTTGCCATTGATGTAAACTTAAAATACATGCGTTCAAAATAAAGCGCATGTTTTACAAGAATGCACTCCAATAAGACCAGATTAAACATATCAGTTTTCTCTGGGGTGGGGGGGGGCGTGGGCGGGAAATAAAAGTAAAATGTGGGGATGAAAGGGATGAATGAATGAACAAGTGAACGAGAAAGGTGCATTGCACAAACCAAATCTTGACTCTGCATTTGAGGGTTTAGAAAAGGAATTTTAGAAATAGTTTTTCCAAGAGAAGCTAAAAGCCAGGTGATATAAGAATAAACTTGAAGATTTGCAGAATCTACCCATAGCAAGAATATAGACTGCAGGGGAAGCAGTTATGCTCCGAATACTTATCTTAGAAGGATTGCACTGGATCTGCGGGGCAGATGCTTCTTTATGTTTGCATAAAGGAAGTCTGTTTATTTTAATATTTTCTTTTATCTGCATGGATTTTTCTTTTTTATTGGAGTATAGTTGCTTTGCAATGTTATGTCAGTTTCTGCTGTCCAACAGAGTGAATCAGCTATTCAGTTCAGTTCAGTCGCTCAGTCGTGTCTGACTCTTTGTGACCCCATGAACCACAGCACGCCAGGCCTCCCTGTCCATCACCAACTCCCAGAGTCCACCCAAACCCATGTCCATTGAGTCGGTGATGCCATCTAACCATCTCATCCTCTGTCGTCCCCTTCTCCTCCTGCCCTCAATCTTTCCCAGCATCAGGGTCTTTTCAGATGAGTCAGCTCTTCGCATCAGGTGGCCAAAATACTGGAGTTTCAGCTTCAACATCAGTCCTTCCAATGAACACCCAGGACTGATCTCCTTTAGGATGGACTGGCTGGATCTCCTTGCAGTCCAAGGGACTCTCAAGTCTTCTCCAACACCACAGTTCAAAAGCATCAGTTCTGCGCTCAGCCTTTATAGTCCAACTCTCACATCCATACATGACCACTGGGAAAACCAGAGCCTTGAATCAGCTATACATATACATATATCCCCTCTCCCCTGGATTTCCTTTTCATTTAGGTCACCACATAGCTTTGAGTAGAGTTCTGTGCTATACAGTAGGGTCTCATTAGTTGGGCTTCCCAGGTGGTTCTAGCAGTAAAGAACTCGCCTGCCAATGCGGGAGACCTAAGAGAGGTGGGTTCAATCCTGGGTCAGGAAAATCCCCTGGAGAAGGGCATGGCAACCCACCCCAGTATTCTTGCCTGGAGAATCCCATGGACAGAGGAGCCTGGTGGGCCACAGTCCATAGGGTTGCAAAGTCAGACACGACTGAAGTGACTTAGCATGCACGCACATTAGTTATCTGTTTTATACATAGTAGTGTATACCTGTGGAGAAGGAAATGGCAACCCGCTCCAGTGTTCTTGCCTGGAGAATCCCAGGGACAGGGGAGCCTGGTGGGCTGCCATCTATGGGGTCGCACAGAGTCAGACACTACTGAAGCGACTTAGCAGCAGCAGCAGTGTATACATGTCAATCCCAATTTCCCAATCCATTCCACTCTCACTTCCTTCTTTGATATCCATATGTTTGTTCTGTATGTCAAGATTTTAAACATATAAACGTATAGTTGATTCATGATGTTGTGTTAGTTTCAAGTATACAGCAAGGTGATTCAGTCATACATATATATGTATGTATGTATATTCTTTTTCAGATTCTTTTCATTTAGAGGTTAAGGGCAATTCACTCCAGTATCCTTGGCCTGGAAAATCTCATGGACAGCGGAGCCTGGTGGGCTGCAGTTCATGGGGTCGCAAAGAGTCGGGCACGACTGAGCGACTAACACTAACACACACACATAAAACACTGAGTGTAGTCTCTTGTGCTGCACAGGAGGCCCTTGTTGGTTATCTGTTCTATGTATGGTAGTGTGTATATGTTAATCTCAAATTCCTAATGTATCCCTCCCCGCCGACCCCTTGGGTAACCATGTTTGTTTTCTATGTTGGTGGGTCGATTTTTGTTTTGTAAATAAGTTCATTTGCATCATTTTTTTAGATTCCACATATAAGCGATATATGATATTTGTCTTTCTGGCTTAATTCACTTAATATGATAATCTCTAGGTTCATCGGTGTTTCTGTAAATGGAATCATTTCATTCTTTTTTATGACTGAGTAATAATCCAGGGTATATATGGACCACATCTCCTTTATCCATACATCTGTCAATGGACATTTAATAAGGTTGCTTCTATGTCTGGGCCCTTGTGAATAGTGTGGGCAGGTGCTTCCTCTGAATAAGGTCCGGCGGGTGAGGTCAATGAGGCCTCCATCCCCTCCCCTGTTTTCTAACCACACTAATATCTTCTTCTCGTATTCTCCTGTCCTCTGCCCCTGCCCCTCATCTGGTAACCCCGCTCTTCACTGTACGTTCTCTCCAGCCCTGGGGCCTTTGCACATGTTCCCCTCCTCACCCACCTGGCACAAAGTAGTTGCTCCTCTGCAAATATTAATTGACATTCTGACTTCCAGGCAGCTAGAGAAAACTCTAGATCCTTCCTACACTTGGGTTAACAGAGACATAAACTTGGCTGAGATCCTGGGAGAGGGTAAGTGGGGTGGGGGAATTAACCAGGGGCAGCACAGTGGAGGCAGCAAAGCCAGACTCGGGTTACAGGTACCACGTGTTAGCTGTGTGATTGTGGGCAAGTAGTTAACCCCTCAGAGTCTCAGTTGCCCTGTCAATTAACTAAGTGTAGAACACTCACCTCAGAGAAGGCAATGGCACCCCACTCTAGTACTCTTGCCCGGAAAATCCCATGGGCGGAGGAGCCTGGAAGGCTGCAGTCCATGGGGTCGTGAAGAGTCGGACACGACTGAGCAACTTCACTTTCACTTTTCACTTTCATGCTTTGAAGAAGGAAATGGCAACCCACTCCAGTGTTCTTGCCTGGAGAATCCCAGGGATGGGGGAGCCTGGTGGGCTGCCGTCTATCAGGTCGCACAGAGTCGGACACGACTGAAGCGACTTAGCAGGAGCAGCAGCAGCAGCAGAACAACCCACCTGGTAAAGATACTGAGGCATAAAATGAGACCTCAGTATTTAAAGCCACAAGCACATAACCTGGCAAAGAGAATAAACTTAATGAATGCTGGTTCCTTCATCAGTCAATTCTGGTATAACTTAGGGGCAAGTAATAAAAATTTAAATGATGATGATAGCAAACATTTATATGTTGTTGTTTAGGTGCTAAGTCATGTCCAATTCTTTTGCGACCCCATGGACTATAGCCCACCAGGCTCCTCTGTTCATGGGATTTCCCGGGCAAGAATACTGGAGTGGGTTGCCATTTCCCTCTCCAGGGGATCTTCCCGACCCAGGGATCAAAACTGCATCTCCTGCTTGGCAGGTGGATCCTTTACCTGGGAAGCCCAAAATAATAAATGCAATTTAACAAACAATATAATCCCAGAGAGTTCTCTTTATCTAAAGGAGGACATGGAAATCCTCTCTGAGAAGAAAAATTTGCACTTCAGCCTGAAAGATTTGCAGAGGGCCAACTCGGCAAAGGAGGGAGAGAGTTGAAGGCAAGTGTTAGCAGGAAAAGAGATGGCTGTCATATGATTCCATGGTAGAAAGGAGATTTTCCTGTTGGAAGAACAGAAAGCCAAAGTGGCTGGAGTATAGAAGGGATGGTCAGGGGAAATCAAGTCAGGCAAGGTCTTGTGGTCATGGTATAGTTTATTCTAAGCCTGATGGTAGCCACTGAAAGGTTTTAATGAGGGAGTTACAGACAACTGGCTTCCCAAACTCAGTGTGTCCACGATCCAGCTCTTTCCCCACTTTTTTTACTGGAATTTAGTTTCTTTACAATGTTGTGTTAATTTCTGCTGTACAGCAAAGTGAATCAGCTCTCTCTACATATATATATGTATCTCCCCACTTTGTCACCATGGAACTCTGAGTAGAGTTCTCTGTGCTATACAGGACTTTCTCAATAGTTATCTATTTTATACGGAGTAGTGTGTATATGTCAGTCCCCATCTCACAACCCAGCTCTTGATCTTCCTTCAAACCTCCCCCTTCTTGCATCTTCCCCATCTCAGTTGATAATTCCATCCTTCAGATGGCCCGGTCTTAATTCCTCTTTGCCACCACACACTCCATCCTTCCATTGGGAGCACTGGTGGCCGCCATACTGTTTTCCGTAGCATGACACACCATGTGTCATCCCGTTGTCCCAAAGTGATCCATTGTCACTCTGTTCATGGTGGCATCCTGAGGTCCTCCCTGAGTGGCTGGTGCATAGCAGGTACTCCACAAAGCCTTGTGAATAAATGAATGATCATCACTTGGTGGTCCATTTATAACCAGAAAGCCATTCTTCCCTTCCTTTTCTTTTCCACCACTGCCCCTGCCCCATCCAACAAGCCATGTGAGGTGGAAAACTGGGGTTCTGGAGTCCTGGGGTCCTGGGTTCACATTCTCTCTTGGCAGCGTGGACCTCCGTGCCTTTGTAACTTCTCTGGGCTTCAGTTTCCTCATCTGTAAAATGGGATTCCTCTTAATGATGGCTTGGATGCAGGGAGCACTTGGTGAGCCCAGGCAAGTTTCCTGGTGCACAGCAATCTATGGCAGCTATATATAAATTGGGGCCTCCTTTGTACTCCCACTGCCTTTGTCCTAGTTCTAGTCCTCATTACGCTGGTCTGCTCTTGCGGCTGCCTCCTAACTCCTGCCTCCATCACCACCAATCTGTCCTTTCAGCTGTCAGGCTTGTCTTCCTGACGCCAGCCCTAATCACATCCCTTCCCTGCTCCGAAACCTCACATGACTCCCACTGTCCACACAGCAGGACCCACCTCCTCCGCCTCCAGTTCACAGCCTCCAGTGGTCCAGCCTACCCCGATTTCCCACCCCCTTCCCATCATGTTTCCTAAGGGAAGTTTTCTGCCTCTATAGGGCATTCTCAGTCTGAGAAGCCTCTCCCTCCTCCCATTCTGCTCCTAATTTTCTGTCATCCTTCCAGGGAGGGGCACAGGAGATAGTCCATCTTGGGTGCCCACTTGGATAGCACTGGGCAGGAGGGAAGTCAGATTCGCTGCATTTCAGAGGCTCAGAGAAGTTAGAGCAAAGGCTAGGTAATGAGAGGATGCAGGGTCAGGGTTTAATTCCAGGTCTAAGGTTTTGTAAGATCTTGTGCTTTTCTGCATTTTCAGACTTGGGCTCCACAATCACACTGTCCCCTGCCCTCCTGTCTGTATTCATTTCCTCCTCCTTCCAGCCTCCGACAGCCCTGGGGCCAGAAGGATTTGTACTTGACTCTGTCATCCACTTACTTGCGTGGTCATCTAAGGGCAAGGCTGAGTTCATCTCAGTATTATCCTTGTGTCCAGCACAACTAGATCTAAACCTATCATCTCTCACCTGGACCACTGTGGTCATCTCAGCCCACTTCCAACCTCCCAGTTTCTGGTCTGGACCCCCAGAGGGATCTTATTTTAGTAAGTAAGTCAGATCATGTCTCTGCAAAGCTCAGAACCCTCCTTGGCTCCTGCTTTACTCAGAACAAAAGTCCAAGTCCTCACCATGGCCCACAGACTCCTGCACACTGGCCCATCACCTCCCTGCCCTCATCTCCTCCCGCTGACACCCTGGTTCACTCAGCTGTGTGGCCTCCTTGGCATTCCTCAAGTGTACCAGGCATGGTCCTTCCTCAGGACCTTTGCACTGGCTGTATTTCTGCCTAGAGTTTTCCTCTAACATATTCCTGTGACTCACTTCACATCTCTTCCCCACTGACTCTTTCTCTGGACCTGACCTACATGGTACACTCAGCACTGGCCGTGCGTAGCCATCAGATACCTGAGTTAACCAGATTTCAAAGTCTTAGTCTAAAGGAAAGAATACATAAAATGTCTTAGGAGTAATCTTTCATAGTGATTGCCTATTTAAATCATAATACTTCAGATGTTGTAGTTTAGTCACTAAGTCGCGTCCGACTCTTTGTGACCCCATGGACTATAGCCCACCAGGCTCCTCTGTCCATGGGATTTCCCAGGCAAGAATACTGGATTGGATTGCCATTTCCTTTGCCAGGGGATCTTCCTGACCCCAGGATTGAACCCATGTCTTCTGCTTGGCAGGCAAATCTTTACCACTGAGCCACCTGGGAAGCCCAATACTTCAGATATACCTGGTTGAATAAAGTATATTATTAACATTAATTTCATCTGTTTCTTTGGGCTTTTAATGTAGCTGTTGGCAAATTTTAAATTTCACACATGGTTCTTCCTTTTTTTGCCTTTTTTCTTTTCTTATTGAAGTGTAATTGATTTACAATGTTGTGTTAATTTCTGCTGTACACCAAAGTGATTCAGTCATGCTATGCTATGTTATGCTAAGTCACTTCAGTCGTGTCCGACTCTGTGTGACCCCATAGACGGCAGCCTACCAGGCTCCCCTGTCCCTGGGATTCTCCAGGCAAGAACACTGGAGTGGGTTGCCATTTCCTTCTCCAATGCATGAAAGTGAAAAGTGAAAGTGAAGTCACTCAGTCGTGTCCGACTCTTAGTGACCCCATGGACTGCAGCCTACCAGGCTCCTCCGCCCATGGGATTTTCCAGGCAAGAGTACTGGAGTGGGGTGCAATTGCCTTCTCCAGATTCAGTCATACATATATATAATTCTCTTTTTTATGTGCTTTTTCATTACGGTTTATCATAGGATATTGAAGAGTTCTCTGTGCTATATAGAGAGTGTTTATTTATTCTATATATAAAAGCTTACATCTGCTAACCCCAACCTCCCACTCCATCCTTCCCCCGACACGCCCTCCTCGGCAACCACCAGTCTGTTCGCTATGTCCAACATACGGCTCTTCTTGAAGTTCTACTGGGCGATGCTGGTCTGAACACCTTTAACACTGAACTACTACCCAGCCAGGCAGGAAAGAGCAGTTGGCCTTTACTAATTGAAATGGGTGTCATCGCTCCCCTCATCCTGCCCCACTTTGCCAGCACGCCCTCTTCCCTGCCCTGCTTTTCTCCCTTGTACTCATCGCCCTGACATCTGGCACATTTATGGGGTTTATTCTCAGCCTCCCACACACAGATAGGGATTCCTATGACTCGTGTCCCCAAGACCTGGCACACTGTAGATGCTCAGTTAATGTTTGTGAAGTCAGTGAGTGAAAACTCAGGGAATGCTTGTCCAGGTGGCTCCGTGGTAAAGAATCCGCCTGCCAGCTCAGGAGACATGGGTTTGATCTGTGGGTGGGGAAGATCCCCTGGAGGAGGAAATAACAACCCACTCTAGTATTCTTGCCTGAAAAATCCCATGGACAGAGGAACCTGGCAGCTACAGTCCATGGGATCGCAAAGAGTAGGACACGACTGAGTGAGCACACACGCGCACGCGTGCGCGCACACACACACACACGCACACACCCTTAACGATGGCTTTTACCTGCTGAGAAAGAAGAAAGTAAAATAGACTGGTGATCTACAGGATGGAGTTTGAGAAATCCAAATGAAAATTGGGAGAGGAAGAGAAAAAATATATAATTAAATGAATGAAAATTTCCTTGGGATTGCTTGGCAAGGCCCCCAGCTACACTTCAGCTTCATGGCATTACCCAAATCCCCACCATGCGCCATTTCCTTCCTTGAATTTGCCTTCCTACCCCAGGCTGTCTGTCTCAGCCATTTCCTCAGCCTAGAAGGTTCTTTCCCCCACTGATCAGATTCCACCTGCTCATCCATGAATCCTCAGCTTGAAACGGGAACCTCCCTGGGTCCCAGATGAGTTAACACGACCTGCTGTGTACCCTCAGAGCTGTTTTTTTCGCCAGTTCTCTCTAAGAATGCCTCACACTCCCAATGGATTCAATCTCTGTGTGCATTTTTTGATTAAACTGTTTTTCTCCTGCATCAGCCCTATGAAGCAGGGAGGGCCTCAAGTATTGCTTTGCCCAGGACATACGATGTGTTTAGATGTACATTTGATGATGGTGGGAGAGGAGGTTAGCCCAATCTAATAGACACATCTCTGTCCTAGGAATGGTGTCTCTGGTGGTAAAGAGCTACTCCTAGTGCAGGAGACCCGAGATCAACCCCTGCGTCAGGAAGATCCCCTGGAGAACGGAATGGCAGGTGGCTCCCCACTCTAGTATTCTTTCCTGGAGAATCCCATGGACAGAGGAGCTGATAGGCTACAGTCCATGGGGTCACAAAGAGTCCAACACAACTGAGCGACTAGCACTTTAACTTTCTGTCCTAGGAATAGTTGAGAAAGAGCTGGGAATACTCCTGTCTTAGTTTGGAGTGCCCCCACACTGACCCTGAGACAAGGATTCGGGTCCAAGTAGTTCATCTGGGAAGTGACTCCAGGAAATGTGGGTGGGAGACAAGGGTGGGGAGACAGGGAATAATGAGGAGTTGAGCAGGTTACCCTGGATAGGCAGCTGGGCTCAACCTCTCTGGGAACCTGTATGGAACTCACACCTAGAGCAATCTGGAAGGAGGGGGTGAGGGACCTGGGGAATTCATCCACCTCTTCCCAGCGATCTTTGGTGGAGGGCTGCTCTCACAGGGGAATTCACTGCCTGGGTCTGTCTTAGCTTCAAAGGAAGTCCTGAGGCAAAAGCAGGCCAATACAGTTTATTAATACAGGTGCCAATACAGGTTGTTAATAGATGCAGATACTGATGGTCTCAAAGACAAAGAGATGTACTATTATTATACATAAAATAATATATTTTATATTTATGTATAAAATAAATTATCAACAAGGACCTACCATATAGCACAGAGAACTCTCCTCAATACACTGTTAAGTAGTCTGTATAGGAAAAGAATTTGAAAAAGAATGGTTGTATGTGTATGTATAACTGAATCACTTTGCTGTCCACCTGAAACTGACACAGAGTTGTAAATCATCTATACGCCAATATACAATAAAAATTAAAAAAAAACAAAACAAAGAGGGACATCCCTGGTGGTCCAATGGTTAAGACTCCATACTTCCACTGCAGGGAGCATGGGTCAGTCCCTGGTCAGGGAACTAAGATCCTACACTCTGCATGCACAGCCAAAAAATAAAGACAGATGTAAGATACTGGTTATTCACAGGCCAAAGTTGTAAGACTCAGACTCCTGGACAAGAATGAAGACACCCCCCAAATTACTTCTGTGGTCTCCATCCTGTTAATCACAGTACATGCTCAGTAGCCTCTGACGGTTCACAACCCCATGGATTGTAGCCTGCTAGGCTCCTCTGTCCATGAAATTTTCCAGGCAAGCATACTGGAGCAGATTTCCTACTCAAGGGGATCTTCCTGACCCAGGGATCCAACCTGTGTCTCCTGCATTGGCAGGCAGATTCTTTCCCACTGTGCCACCTGGGAAGCCCGTTCTTAACCACAGAATCCTCTGTTTTTCCAACATTCCTTGCTCATCATCTGAGGTTCCAGTGACAACCTTTTCTGTGCCATGGTGCCATGGTCATCCCTACTACGTATCTTATTTAGGAAACAGGTCTAGGGGGTTCCTTGGGCTGAGGAAGGGCTGTGGAACCCCTGGTCTCCCTTGTCTCGCCAGAAACACTTTTACAAGTGAGGTCTTAGGATGGGGTCTTTATGTAAGGGGTGAGGGAAGGGGGCTTTCTACAGAAGGCTCATCTCACCTTTTGCCATGACTCTTACTTACATTTATAAGAGTGACTTTTTGCCCTGAGGCTTTGGGTCTGTAGCCCTCTCTGGGGCCGATGCCAGCTAGTCCACCCCAGCAGGGCCACACCCATTATTTGAGGTTTTGGGTTTTTTTTTTTTTTTTTTTTCATTTATTTCCCAGTAGCTTAACACACTTCCTGTGTGCCAGGCACAACGCCTACCACTTCACATGTATTAATTCATTTCATCCTCACATCCCTTTGAGGGTTCAGTACTGTTGTTATCCTTGTTATACAAAAGGGAGAACTGAGGCATGAAGTGGAAAAGTGACTTACCCACAGTCACCCAGCTGGGAAATGGTAGAGCTGGAATTTGAACCCATGCAGGCTTAGGTCTTAGTACTAAGCTACTTTCTTGCCGGTTGGTAAAGTGACCTGAGCCCAAAGGGTCTTTCACTCCCCTGGTGCCTCCAAGCTTCCCCACAATCCATCCTGATCTTGGGTTGTGAAATACACTGAGTATCACCCCAACCATGTGCCATGGGGAAAATTTCTCTTCTTCTCAGCCCAACATGTATTGAGTGAAAGGAAGTGAAAGTCACTCAGTCGTGTCTGACTCTTTGCAACCTCATGGACTATACAGTCCATGGAATTCTCCAGGCCAGAATACTGGAATGGGTAGCCTTTCCCTTCTCCCGGGGATCTTCCGAGCCCAGGGGTCGAACCCAGGTCTCCCACATTGCAGGTGGATTCTTTACCAGCTGAGCCACACAAGGGAAGCATTTATTGAGTATTAAGACCTATTTGAGGTCCTTGTAAATCATCTTTTATCCTGTGAAGCAGGTACTATTAACACTGTTTTACATATGACAAAACTGAGACCCAGCCTGTGGTCACCCTGCCAAGAAACCAACCTGGCGCTCTGTGACGACCTAGAGGAGTGGAATGGGAACAGGGAGAGAGGCTCAAGAGGGAGGGGATATATGCATATATATGTGTATACGTATCAGTCAGTCAGTTCAGTCAGTCAGTTCAGTCACTCAGTCGTGTGCGACTCTTTGCAACCCCATGGAATGCAGCACGCCAGGCTTCCCTGTCCATCACCAACTCCCGAAGCTTGCTCAAACTCATGTCCATCAAGTCAGTGATGCCATCCAACCATCTCATTCTCTGTCATCCCCTTCTCCTCCTGCCTTCCATCTTTCCCAGCATCAGGGTCTTTTCCAATGAGTCAGTTCTTTGCATCAGATGGCCAAAGTATTGGAGCTTCAGCTTCAGCATCAGTCCTTCCAGTGAATATTCAGGACTGATTTCCTTTAGGATTGATTGATTTGATCAATCAATTATATATGTATAATTGATTCTATATATAATTATGGCTGATTCGCATTGTTCCACAGCAGAAACGAACACAACACTGTAAAGCAACTATCCTCTAATTTAAAAAATTTTTAAAAAGAAACCACAGCATTGAACCCTCCACCCACCTCTCTGACCCTGAAACCCACCGTCTGCTTTCTGTTCTGGCTTCTTTCTTCCAGCATCTTGGCAACAGTTGGGACGGAGTTTGACCTAAGGACGCTGAGGGCAGTTCGAGTGCTGCGGCCGCTCAAGCTGGTGTCTGGAATCCCAAGTGCGTGAGTTTCTAACCCTGGCAAGGGGTCTGCTCAGGGGTCCTAGGAGCCCTCCATTTCCCTTCTGCAAGAAGGTCTCATAGGCGCCCTCAGTTGCTTCCCTAGCCTGGGTCAGGGCAGCCTTATCTTTGGGGAAGCCCCTTCAGGGACCCCCACCCCTAGGAATATGGCTGCAGGTCTGGGTGAGCTCCTAAAAGCCAGCCAGGAGCCTCACCCATCACCACAGCACCCATTTACTGAGCACTTCTCTATCAGGAGCCACGAGCACACCCAGGACCCCATTCTATAATCACAACCCTGTGAACTTGATAGGACCAAAATCTCCATTTTACAGAGGAGAAAACTGAGGCTCAGGGCAGCTGAATAATTTGAGCAAAATCATGTGGCTGAGAATGGAAGAGTTAGGAGTTAGCCAGTCTGCCCCCACAGCCTGATTAATATTGGTGGCAATGATGGTTACCATTTATTGAGTGCCTACTGCATACCAGGCATGGCAGAAAGAGCTTTTTGTGTATTATCTTTTCCAATGTGTTGGCTCTTTGCATCAGGTGGCCAAAGTATTGGAGCTTCAGCATCAGTCATTCCAATGAATATTCAGGGTTTATTTCCTTTAAGATTGACTGGCTTGATTTTCTTGCTGTGCAAGGGACTCTCAAGAGTCTTCTCTTCAAGAGACCAGAGATGCCTACGTCATGTTAAATCAAGTTCCATCCCAAAGCTAATACTAACAAGAATCTCTGTTTAATGACCATCTATGATATGCCAAGGGCTTTGCTAGGTATGAACCCTCTAATGTAACCCTGAGAGGGAGGTGCTAAGTTTCATCCCCATTTATAGATGAAGAGCCTGATAAATTAAGATTCTTAGTTGGAGTTTCAATATTAAACTCTCAAAGATTAATAGAATGAATATATAGAAAAGTAGAAGGATATAGTAGACCTGAAAAGTACTATAAACCAATTCAACATAATTAAGATTTATATAGTTTTCACCCAACAGTAGGATACGAATTCTATTCAAGTTCTCATAGACTATAAACTGGGAGACACTGAAGAGTATGCAAGGACATAAAACAAGAAGTCCTCATTTTAACCACATAATTTGTTGTTGTTTAGTCATGTCCAGCTCTTTTGTGACCAGGGATCAAACCTGTGTCTCCTGCATTGGCAGGCAGATTCTTTACTGTTGAGCCACTTGGGAGCATTTTAACATAGACTTTCGTAAAGATTGGTTACAGACATGGGATTTGACATCAATTCCAACCTGGGTTCGAATCCTGGCCCCGTTACTTCTTACACCTTGAGGCTGAATCCTCATTTTAAGCATGACATCCTCTGAGCTTTGCTTCCCACCTCTGTAAAATGGGGATGATTTTACACCTGTACCTGCCTCATGGGATTGTTGCTAAAAGCCAATGAAATAATATCTGTTTTTGGGTTGAACTAGGATGTTGACTGTTTTCCCAGGCAGAGCTGCAACTGATGCATATGGCATTGTATGAATTAGGAAAAAGACGCCCCCTCTTGGTGGAAAAAGGTTAGAAAAAGGCACCCTGATCTGCATGAAAATTGTGCAACACCCAGGAATAGGGCTCAGAAAGCTATGAATTTCCACTTCTTACTTGCCTCAAAAGTCATCAAACGGGACAGCCTATGCCCAGTACTTTAAAAAATATTTTTAAAATAGAAGGTGGGGAATTTCCAGTGGTTGGAACTCAGTGATTTCACTGCCATGTTCCCGGGTTCAGTGCCTAGCCAGGGAGCTAAGATCCTGCAAACCAAATGGTGCGGCCAAAAGAAAATCATAAAAAAAAAAGTGCTTAAAATATAAGGAAGGATTGTTTCTATTATTAAAGTGAGCAGCCTCTATGTCTTCCATCCATCTTCCCTCACCATTGCCCTGTCCCGTCTCCCGCATCCCGCGTGCTCTGAGTTTCCTCAGGAGGCATCTTGAGGGTGGCGTTCCAGGGTACCTTCTCACAGGCCTCTGGGGCCTCTCTCTCTCTGTGTCTCCCCAGGTTTACAAGTCGTCCTGAAGTCGATCATGAAGGCAATGATCCCCCTGCTGCAGATCGGCCTCCTCCTATTTTTTGCAATCCTTATTTTTGCAATCATAGGGTTAGAATTTTATATGGGAAAATTTCATACCACCTGCTTTGAAGAGGGCACAGGTAGGTCCGAGCAGCATCATAGATTTTTTTTTTCCCAGCCTTCCTCCCCTTTCTTTTCTCCCTTGGGGACAAGCTCCTGGACAAGATCTGCAGGGCTTTGCTTCATTCTCCTGGAAGCTGGGAGAACATCTTCCCAAAGCTAAGGCAGGCAGGGGGTAAAACAGCCCCAGAGATCTTGGTTGTTGCTGGGATGTTACACTGGGGTACCTGAGAAGCTGTCCCAGGGTCAGTGGTTTACTGGGGAAGTGATCCCAGGAAACACCTTCAGGTGAGTTAGAAAGTGAGACAGGGGAGGATCTAGCAACATCTAGGGACGTTATCAAGTAGGTTACCATCTTGGGCAAGGTCACCAGACCTCAGGTCCATTGGGCACCTAGGGGAAACAGGGTAGGTCACATGCCTTAGACCCATCCCACATGAGGGGCACGGGAGCTGGGTATTTATCCACCAGATTCTGTCCGACATTGGCAGGGATTGAGCCCAGGATGGGCATTAATGTCCTGGCACAGCTGGCTGCCCCAAACGCTGAGCAGGTAAAGGCATCAAAGATATTTTCAGTGGGAACATGTAGGGGCAAAAGACAGCAGAATACAAATGCAGTGCCTACAGCCTCTGCCTAGCTACCCTGCAGCGACCCGAGACCCGAGCACGTGCTGAGTTCTGAACCTCCTTGTTGTTGTTTAGTTACTAAGTCGTGTCCAACTCTTGGTGATAACATGGACTGTAGCCTGCCAGGCCCCTCAGTCCATGGGATTTCCCAGGCAAGAATACTGGAGTAGGTTGCCATTTCTTTCTCCAGAGGGTCTTCCTGACCCGGGAATCGAACCTGCATCTCCTGCATTGTCAGGTGGATTCTTTACCACTGAGCCACCAGAGAAGCCTGAAACCTCCTTACCCTGAAGGAAGGGAGAGTCAAGGGTGACTCCTCCTAGTCTCCCCAAGAAGATGCCTTAAAACATCCCACTGGGAGTCCTGGAACCAGCCAATCAGCATCAAGCACAAACAGGATCTTGGCTCCTCCCCTCCCCACACTGTGCCACAATCAACCCCTTAGCTTAGCCGCTTCCCTGGTGGCTCAAGTGTTAAAGAAGACCCCTGCCAATACAGAGACATGGTTTTAATCCCTGGTCCTGTAAGATTCCCTGGTCCTGTAAGATCCCCTGGAGAAGGAAATAGCAACCCACTCCAGTGTTCTTGCCTGGGAAATCCCATGGACAGAAGAGGCTGGCAGGCTACAGTTCATGGGATCACAAGAGTCGGACATGACCTAGAAGCTAAACAATAACAACAAGAAAGGATCGGGGAGGATGACTCAGGAAAAAAACCAGGAAGACCAGAAGTCACAGACTTAGTCTCTGAAACAGCAGTGAAGCAGCCTGGGTGTCCCTCAGTTCAGTTCAGTTCAGTCGCTCAGTCGTGTCCGACTCTTTGCGACCCCATGAATCGCAGCACGCCAGGCCTCCCTGTCCATCACCAACTCCCGGAGTTCACTCAGACTCACGTCCATCGAGTCGGTGTCCCTAGGTATCCGTATACTCAGGGACCTAATAGCTTCCGCATTCATCTTTGACCACGTCCCCTGCTATGCAAACCTGGCTACTTGCTCTCTGAAGCCAAAGAACCAAATGAAATCAAATAAGAGGGAAGCCTGTATTTCAGTACTTGGACCATGGGCCTCCTCACTGTGGACGGGCTGAATGACAGTGTTAGTCGTGGGTCAAGGAAACTGTGAATGGAGACAGGGGAGCCTGTGTGAGAAGGGAAGGAGGTTTCAGGCCTGCCTTATTGGGAAGATAATTCTGTCCTGGAGTGGCTTCCCATCCACCTTCTCTTCCTGGTGACCCCCAGGTAACCGAACCCTCTCCCCAGACCTCCCAGAGGGCAGGAAAACCCAGTAAGGAAGGTTTATTCAAGATGCTCTTTTTTTTTTTTTTTTTTTTGCTTCCTTTTTTCTTGCTCCTCCCATCTCCTCTCCTGGGCTTGTGAAGTTTGCTCAATATGGGATGTCCTAATTATTTCTTTCCCCAATGAAGAAGGTGTTAATTGAGGCAGAGCTATTTCTGCTCCTGGCCTCGACACCTGGGCGGAAATGCTGGAGGGAGAGATGCAGGGCAGGGCCCCTTGGAAACATCAGCCTAGAGCAGAGAAACCAGGACTCCTGGATCCTGGGTTTTTTGTTTTTGTTGGTTCTCTCTCTACCTCTCTCTCCACCCAAGGGGACAGAGTCTTGGCTTGAGTCTAAATCAGGGTTGTAAGGGGACAGACGTGGGTGGGGCAACTGGAGGGTAGGAGGCCTTGATTTAGGGAAGATGACTGAAAAGCTCACAATTAAAAATATAAGAACGTGTGAGTAAGAGACAGATATATACAGACACCCAGGCAGCAGGTTAATTTTAAAATATATTTATAACCAAATTCCTCAGACTCTCTGGATGGTTGCTTTTCTAGAAGCAGCCCCCAGAGTGTTTCGTGATGAGGGGGCTGGCAGGTCATCATCAGGAACACTGCTGGGCATAGCTACTGAAGGCGGTCAGATTTCTCCTGCAGACAGGTTCTCCTTATAATCAGGAACCAATTTCCTCTGTGCCCAGCACTGTGCTAAACCCCCAGAGACATGCACAGGAAAGGTGGGAGAGCTTCCTATTTTCCAAGAGCTTCCAAAATAGTGTGAGGAAACAAGATTCCTCATCTGGAACTAGTCTATAGCAGTGCAGGTTAATGCCTGCTTTTATCTCCTCACCAAATGTGAACATTTGGGAGCTACTGTAGCCCTGAGGTGGGGAGCGGGGGCAGGAAGGGACCAGTAGACTGGACTCATCCAAGAGAGGGGAGGGTGTTGGTGGATGGGAATTGAGCCAGACTTGGACAGAAGGTGAAAATGGAGAAGGTTTGGGACAGAGGCAACCTTCCCAACAAACCGTGGTTTTCATTCATGATAGGAGCCCATGGAATTTTCCCTTGTGCCCCGAGTCTTATGTTTATAAGATTTTGCCTTCCAATCTGTATTCATTAAATCAGCCCCTGTACCAAGTCTGACATGAAGGGGGAAAGTATTTCCCACAACTTAAACTAGCGATTGGGATGTCAATGCTTCTTGAGTTGAAGGCATCCCTTCTGATATGGCAAATGTCATTTTGCATGGCCTAGAGTTTCTATTTAACAGGAGTCTCAAAGGCCAGTAAGATTCATGCATTCTGTGTTGGCTTATTTCTCCCTGTTTCTTGCTAAGTGGAGGTTAAGAATGGTCTGCAAACCCTATATGTGGCATGTGCATTGAGATATATTTTTGTTTCATGGGGAGCTTGAGTTTACACACTCAGCTGTTTGATTTCTTATCGGACAATATCACTCTCTAAAAACCTTCAAAAGTGTCACTCGCTGAATAGGATCCTCTCATATCTGTGGCTCTGGTCCAATGGGATGTTCTGTACTCCCTGGAGTCCGAGTTCTCGTGAAGGCATCTCCTCCCCCTCCCCTTCAACACCTTAGAATTCAGACTCAACCTTGATCACTCAGTCTGAGTTTGCCAGGAAGCTGCCTTTGGTTTCCAGCAAAAGGGGTGCCCATTGACATGCGTCTCTTTCCTTGCGGCATTTTCACAATCTGCCTCTTGCTCTCTGGGGAAAAAGCTTAGCTCCTGTGCCTAAGGTGGAGTACTGTGTGCACTGGCCTCCCTCGCCCCCAGAACGGCTCCCTGAGCCCAGTACATCTCAAGAAAAAAAAAATCAGTCAGGCTACTGAAGAATAATACAACACCATTGACAAGTTTGTGCTAATGGAAGTCTGGAGAACACTGCCCCCAGCCACTTCAAAATGCACACAGCAGATGTACCAAAGTTGACTGTTGCTGGGACCTTAAAGTCTATCTCAACAGATTTCAAAGGACAGAATGATGCAAAACATATCCTCTGACCACAGTGCAATTAGGCTGGAAATTGGTAACAAAAAGATAACACTAAAAGTGTTTGGAAATTAAGAGACATGCTTCTTATTTGTTGATGAAATGCTAGGATGTCTGAGATTTGCTTTAAAAATATTTTAGTGTGGGAAGAGGATGTAGATGAAACAAAATTAGCCCTCAGTTGATAAATGTTGAAATTGGTGATGGGTACATGGGAATTCATTACATTACTCTATTTTTGTATATATCTGAAATTTTTTGATGCTTCTTGGTTATCCATAAATCAGAGAAGAAATAATAATGGAAATTGCTGAATATTTTATTTGAACAATAATGATAATAATGCATGATAGAATTTGTGAGGTGCAGTTAAAGCTGCACTTACAGGGGAATTTATAGCCTTAAATAACATTAATCTATCTCAAAAGTCTAGGAAAAGAACAAAAAAGGAAACACAACTTAGAGAAGAAATTAATGAAATAGAAAACAATGAATAGATCAACCAAGCCAAGCATTGGACTTTTTAGAAAAAGACTGATAAGTCCATCCTAAGAGCCATTTTTCTGCAGATTCAACAGCATTGAATGTTCACTGGCTCCTGTTCCCCAGAGCTGGTTTTGCTGGCCCTTTCCCCTGACTTTGCTCCTCTTCCGTTTCCTAGATGACATTCAGGGTGAGTCTCCAGCACCGTGTGGGACAGAGGAACCTGCCCGCACCTGCCCCAATGGGACCAAATGTCAGCCCTACTGGGAAGGGCCCAACAATGGGATCACTCAGTTCGACAACATCCTGTTTGCAGTGCTGACTGTTTTCCAGTGCATCACCATGGAAGGGTGGACTGACCTCCTCTACAACGTAAGTGATGAGGGGTGGTGGAGAGCCAGGCCCAGCCAACTCCTGAGGCTGAAGTGGAGGGACCCTGAACCAGGGAGGCAGCCAAAGGACAACTCAATATGGCCCCAGGAGAGCCAGCCTAAGGCTCCGTCCTTTGACGATAATGGGCATCTTGTCCTCAGAACTCTTAATAGGAAAGGACCTTTGGGAGGTGAGAATCTAGAGGGCACACAGATGCTGAATAGTTTTTAATTGCACAAGTTTTTAAGTATAATTTTAGATTTTTGAATATGTAAAGGTGGCGTGAAGTTAAAAACCAATGTAGAGGAAAGAAAGAGACGTGTCTTGGACACCTGTCCAAAGGGATTCTGTGCTGGAGCTCTTGCTTACTCTCCTCCAGCTGTGCCCCTCCCTATGGTGCTGATGGGAACTGGTGCCACCACCCCTCCACTTGCTAGATCATATTTTGGGTCATCTGAGATCCTAGAATTCCCTGCCCAAGCTTAGATTCCATGAACTTGGATTCTTCCATGAGTCTATTCTCTGACTGCCTTACCCACTGTATCCCCTGAGGTCTAAGAATGTCCTTGGGGTAGCTCTTGGCACAAATGCAGCTGGACTATGGACATGCAGATTGGCACGTCCAGGCATGTGTGTGTGGAGCCCTCCCTCCCCTGCCCCCAGGTGGCAGGCCATGGTCAAGGGGCAGGGAAGCCTGTCCCCACCCTTTAACCCAGTGCAGTCATCCAGACTCTAAATTCTAGACTGACCTTCCCAGTGCTTATGAAGGTATGTTTGTGCAAGAGAAGCATAGAGCATGTTTTATTTAGTAGTTTTTAAATATTCACACATATTATGTGGGCCTCAGTTGGTTCTCTTGTCCTCAGTCTTGAAAATGTTAAGGACAGGTCTGAAAGGATGTGCACGCCTCTCTGCCTCCCATTCTACCCTGTTCCCTGTCCCCCATCCCTGGACAGTTAACGTACGTCACACACTGCACAACCGCATCTTGAGAGTGTCATTCATGTTATAGACCACATAGATTTCTACCATTGTGTCCATATGTCCATTAGACAAATCTAAAGGATGTGGGGAAAGCCATGGTGGCCTAGTTTGCCTAATGACCTGGCCTGAGCATAGGATCTCTAGGAACAGACAGCAACTTTAAGATCATCAGGAGCTTTCTTGGGTCAGGTTGTGTCACGGGGTTGGACATCCAGAAAGAGGTTCAGAGGAAGACAATGGGAATGTGCTCAGTGGTGGGTGAGGAAGTGTGAGCAAGACCACAAATTTCCAGAGGGTTCTATAGTCGGAAGCGCCACTGTCTGAGGAGATACTTACCCTGGAAGCTTCGAGCTGAAACACCTTGAGGGATGCAAGCTCAGGGGAAACAGTTGAAAGAACAGAGTTAGGCATCAGGCTGCCTGGGTTCCCCTCCCGACCCCACCACTTCCATGCTGTGCAACCTTGGGCAAGTCGCTTACACTCTCTGTGTCTCCGTTTCCACATGTACAAAATGAAAAGCACAATCCTACCTCATGGGGCACAAGGACTCAGTAAAAGTGAATATATGTGAAGCATTTAGAACCATGGCCCTAGGTAAGCTCTCTATAAGCCAAATTTTCCACCCCAACAGGCGCTCCTTTTTAGAAATGTATGAATTTTTCATTGTGAAAACTCGGGCAGCAACTGAGGAAGTGAGGTGAGCCATTGGGTCTCACTTTGTTACCCGCGCTCACCCCACTGGTAACTGCCGCAGAGTAGCCTTCTAGAACTTGCCATGCAGTTATATCCCACCTTCACACTTTGGTAGAAACCCGAGCCGGAATTTGAGCCTGATGTGAGCCAAGAGCAGTAATAAAGTACCACACTGAGTGGCTTAAAACAACAGACATTTATTACCTTACAGTATGGAGGCCAGAAGGTGTTAGCAGGGCCAGGCACCCTCCAAAGGCTCTCAGGGAGAATTCTGCCTCGCCTCTCCCATCTTGCGGTGGCTGCCAACAATCCTTGGCATTCTTTGGCTTATTGATTCTCTGTCCTCCTCTTGAATATCCCATCTGCACAGGGCCATCTTCTTATAAGGACACTTATCGTGTTGGACTAGGGCCCACCCTACTCCAGTATAATGTCATCTTAACTAATTACATCTGTAATGACCCTATTCTTCTTTAAAAAAAAATTGTTTTTCTTATGTGATTTTTTGGCTGGCTGCGCTGGGTCTTCACCGCTGCGAGCAGGCTTTTCCTAGTTGCAGCACAGGGGCTTCCCATTGCAGTGGCTTCTCTAGTTCTGGAGCACAGGCTCTAGGTCATGAGGGCTTCAGTAATTGTGGCACGTGGGCTAGTTTGCCCCATGACATATGGAATCTTTCAGGACCAGGAATCAAGCCTGTGTTCCCTGCATTGGAAGGTAGATTCTTAACCACTGGACCACCAGGGAAGTTTGACCTTATTTCTAAATAAGGTCACATCCTGAGGTCGTAGAGGTTAGATTTTCAACTTATCTTGGCTGGGGGAGGGTGGTGAGGGGGAATTGCATAATTCATTTCAGAAATCTCCCAAATAAACTACTTGCACTTGAACCCTTGTCTGCTGCTGCTTCTGCTAAGTCGTTGCATTCGTGTCTGACCCTGTGCGACCCCATAGATGGCAGTCCACCAGGCTTCCCTGTCCCTGGGATTCTCCAGGCAAGAACACTGGAGCGGGTTGCCATTTCCTTCTCCAGTGCGTGAAAGTGAAGCCACTCAGTTGTGTCCGACTCTTAGCAACCCCATGGACTGCAGCCCACCAGGCTCCTCCGTCCATGGGATTTTCCAGGCAAGAGTACTGGAGTGGGGTGCCATTGCCTTTTCCAGAACCCTTGTCTGGGACTTCCTAAATTAAGACAATCCACCCACCGTGGGAGGAAGGCTTAAGAGGGAGAGTGGGGTGGGGTGGGGCTGGGAAGCAAGGACAGGAAAGGCAGGCACAGGAGTGGATGAGGTGGAGAGAGAGGGAGGGGAGAGAGAGACAGATCTCAGATAGTTAAGACCAGAATGCACCCATGGAAGAAGGTGAGTGAGGAATTTGCAGGACCAGGGCCAGTTGGAGGGGACTGGGCTCTACGAGCTATATAGACAGCTATATAGCTCATTTCCTCGCTGGTGGCTCGGATGGTGAGGAGCCTGCCTGCAATGCAGAAGACCTGGCTTGGGAAGGTCTCCTGGAGAGTGGAAAATGGCTACCCACTCCAGGGTTCTTGCTTGGAGAATTCCATGGGCAGAAGAGCCTGGTGGGCTGCAGTCCATTGGGTCACAAAGAGTCAGACACGACTGAGGAACTAACACTTTCACATAGCTCGTCTCCATGGTTATAGAGTTCCCTGACAGTTCATTAACTTGAAGGAGCAGTGAAAGCTTTATCTATCCTTTGCTCCAATTCTTTGAACTCTTTTTCAATAATTCTGTCTTTTATGAAATTATGTTGGTTCTTTTAAAAAAAAAGGGGGGGGGGATATATGTATACTTACAGCTGATTCATGTTGTCATACATGAATACATGAATACAGCAGAAACTAATGAACATTATAAAGCAATTGTACTCCAGTTGAAAGTAAATTTATAAAAAAAAAAGAAAAGATAACTCCTCAACCCAAAATACAACCACTAGGATCACTCATTGCTAAGGGCAGAAGCTAAGGTGGGATCTTTGAGTTTCTGCTTAGTGAAGACAGAGCTGTTGCTTTTCCAGACTCATCTGAGCCCTGCTCATGTGCTCTGCCATCTGCCAGGCCTGCCCTAGGACACTCCTAGCTGCATCCAGCCACAGGCAGGCGCAGTGTCTGGACTCTTTGTCCTTTATCTTGTGCTGGAGCCAAGCCCGTGGGCATGGCCTTACCAGCCATTGTCAGGTGAGATCCATGGGAGAGTCCGGAAGCACCTGCTTCAAGCATTTTAGAATCCACAGGCATGGAGGCCAAACATCTCTTTTCTTTTCTCAACATTGAAATCCATTTGTTTATTCCGTAATTACTTATCTTTAATTATTATTTTTTAAATGTAACTAATTAATTTATTTTCAGCCAAAGTGGGTCTTTGTTGCTGCACACACCTTTTCTCTAGTTGTGGTGCCTGGGTTTCTTATTGCGGTGGCTTCTCTCATTGCAGAGCATAGGCTCTAGGGCACTCAGGCTCAGTAGCTGTGGCTCACGGGCTTAGCTGTTCCATGGCATGTGGACTCTTCCTGGACCAGGGATTGAACCCATGTCCTCTGCATTGGCAGGGGGATTCTCAACCACAGAGCACTAGAGAAATCCGGTAATTACATACTGAATGTCCAGTGCATGCCAGGAAATGATCAGGTGATCAGGGATAGCACAATGAAGAAGAGAGACAAAAATCTCCACCCTTGTTGGGGAGACAGACGTGACCAATCAACGTTGGTAAATAATAAACTACTCAGAATGTGGAAGATAGACCTTAAGCAAGTGTATAATGTGGGACATAGTGACTTGACCCGTTGTCCCATGAGGACCACAGCAGCATGAGAGGACAAGCGATGGGGTGCAGGGGCCACTTTAGGTCAGGCAATCAGGGAGGGCTCCTCAGAGGAGCGGACGTTTGCACAGAGAAGAGAGCCAGGCAGATGTTTTAGAGAAGAGCGTTCTTGGCTGAGGGAACAGCAGCTCAACTCATGGTATGTTGGGGCCCCATCCAGGTTTTTCTATTTTTCAGTTTATCTCTTTTCTTTCCCACTTGATTTCCCAGTTAAAGTGCTTTTAGAAAAAGCCTAACCTTAAGTAATCAGAAACTGTCGAAGATTTATATCAGGATGTGCACCCCAGCATTATCTGTAAAAATAGAACAAAACTGGAAGCAACTGGTTAAATACCGTATGGTCCCTCCATATGATGGAGTATCATGTCATCATTAAAAATCATCTGTTGGGAGAATATTTAAGGATTCAGGGAAATGCTCACCATATATAATGACAAGTAAGGGGAACTGATTCTTTTAAAAAGAACCAAGGTGTGCATGCTGTGCTAAGTCACTTCAGTTGTGTCCAACTCTTTGTGACCCAGTGGACTGTAACCCACCAGGCTCCTCTGTCCATGGGATTCTCCAGGCAAGAATACTGGAATGGGTTGCCATGCCCTCCTTCAGGGGATCTTCCTGACCCAGGGATCGAACCAATGTCTCTTAGGTCTCCTGCGCTGACAGATGGGCTCAGGCTAACATTGCAAAATACCATAGACAGGGCAGCTTAGACAACAAAAGTGTGCTTTCTCATAGTTCTGGAAACTAGAAGTCCAAGATCAGGGTGCCAGCATGGTCCAGTTCTGGCAAGGGCTCTCTTCGCCAGAGAGAGCCCTCGCCATCATAGGGGTCCCACTCTCATGACTTCCTATTACCCTAATCACCTCCCAAAGACTCCATCTAAAAAATGCCATTACATCAGGGATTAGGGCTTCGACTTATGAATTGTGACATAGTTCAGTCCATAGAACCTTATAATCTCAAGTGTATAATTTTGAAAATATAAAGAAAAAAAAGACTGAAGTCCACTGTACCAAGATGGCATCTAGGTAGTAGGACTTGGGAATTTTTATTTTCTTGATACTTCTCTATATTGACAAATTTGTCTACAATGAGCACAACTGACTTTTTAAAACTTTTTATTTTATATTGGAGTATAGCCAATTAACAGTGTTGTAATAGTTTCAGGTTGACAAAAGGGACTCAGCCATACACATACGTGTATCTTTTCTCCCCCAAACTCCCCTCCTATCCAGGCTGCTACATAACACTGAGCAGAGTTCCATGTGCTATACAGTAGATCCTTGTTAGTTATCCATTTTAAATATAGCAGTGTGAACATGATTGATTTTTATCCTCTTTTTTTATTGAAGGATAGTTGATTTACAGTATTGCATTAGTTTCAGATGTACAGCATAGTGATTCTGTTATTTTTTGCAGATTGTATTCCATTTTAGATTATTATAAAATATTGAATATAATTCCCTGTTCTATACCCTAAATCCTTGTTGCTTATCAATTGTATGTATAATAGTTTCACAATTTACTTTTATAATCAGGGAATATATTTAAATTTGTCTTGCTAAGTGTTTAGGAGGGAAGAGAGATGTTTTGGTTACTTATAGACCAGGAGATGGGAAGGAAGGGCAAGAAAGAGCATTTTCTGGGTGCCCACTGTATTCTGGATGTTTTTATTTACATTTCCTGTTCAGAGAGAGTACACACGAAAATAAATAAATGGCTTCTTGATTGACATAACAGTCATAAGTAGTCATCTTATTACTTTATTATAAATTAACAGAATAAGTAAAGAAGAGACAAATCTCTACAGAAGAATTCCATTCCCTTCTCCAGGGGATCTTCCCAATCCTGGAATCAAACCCAGGTCTCCTGCATTGCAGGCAGATTCTTTACTTGGAAAAGTGAAGGGTTAACTTTTTCAATATAAATTCAGACTCCCTAGTTTCTGTTCTCAGACCCCCAAGGATTCCCACCCCAGTTGAGACTGAAAGAATCTCACAGAGACTTCTGTGGTTACTGTGGCTAGGAAAACCCTCCAGGGAGGTGATAGTTTAGCAAGTAACTCAAGTTCTTGCAGTCTATGTCTGGCTCAGCCCCCAGCACAAGTTACCAAGTCGAAAATGTCAAGAGCGTTGATGTTGAGAAGCTGTGCTCTAGAGGACCAGGGATCCCTGGAGATGGGCCACTGGGGCATCCCTGGGCATGGTGGACCTATCTCCATTAGGATTTTGTGGTAGGGTAGGTGCTTATCCAAGCCCAAAGACTGCAAAGGCAGGTATATGTTGAAATTCTGTGCCAGAACTGTAGTCCAAGTCATTTTTAACTGCTAGAGAATGAACCTCAGTCAACATAGCCAGCTCCCTTGTCCCGGAGCCTCTGAAGGACCCACATGGACAGTGCCCACTGGACAAGCCTCATTGCTGGACCTTCCTGGGGCCCAATCTGGATCTGAGCAACATACTGGAATAATAGTGAATTATCGGCCATTTCATCTACGCCACATTATTCTAGGTGTTTCTCTGTGTACCACCTGTGACTTCTGTGGTAGAGCCTTACATATCCCCATTTTACAGATGAGGAAACTGAGGCCCAGAGTCACACACATGGAGTTAAGGTTGGAATCCAGCTCTGACTCAGCACTGGCTGCCTTGGAATCTGCCATTTGCTGCCTCCTACAGCAAACAGGCTGGAGGACTGGCTCTCTGAGCTCAAGGGGGTGGGACAGGGGAAGCCCAGGAGGGCTGCACTGGGGCTGTTTGCCAGAGCACTGTGTGTTGCTTGAGTGACAGGCAGTCTCATTTCACAGGGACCCCCTCACCATATGTGCCTGCATGACTCAAAAAAAAAGAAAAGAAATCACCCCACCCTACGCAGAGGACATCCCCAACATGTTCCTCATCATCTGGGCCAAAGTAGAGTGGGAGTGCGGTGTGGGTGATGGGACCTGCCCTCTCTTGGTTGCTACCAGGGCAGGGAGCTAAAAACACTGGGGTCCTGGCAGAACCAGTACATCTTAAGATAACGTTTTGCCATTTGCTGACAGCCTACTGCACCCATCCCTACATCTTCCTTTTATCATCAACTGATCCATAAAACAGCCTCATGGGATTTCCCTGGTGTCCAGTAGGAAAGACTCCGTGCTGCCAATGCAAGATACCTGGGTTTGATCCCTGGTCAGGGAACTAGATCCCACCTGCTGCATCTAAGACCAAGTGTAGTCAAATAAATAAATGAATATTTTTAAAAACTCATGCGGGGAGATGTTTTTAGGTCCATCTTCCAGATGAGGAAACTGAGGCCCACAGTGATGCAGGGACCTGTCAAGATCCCCTAGTCAGAGTGGTGTAATCAGGATTCAAACCCAGCACTGGGCATTAACTACCACACTCCCCTGGTGGTGGTGTTTAGTCAGTAAGTCATATCTGACTCTTTTGAACTCCGTGGACTCTAGCCCGCCAGGCTCCTCTGTCCATGGGATTCCCCAAGCAAAAATATTAGAGTGGGTTGCCATTTCCTTCTCCAGGGGATCTTCCTGATCCAGGGATCAAACCCTCATCTCCTGCATTGCAGGCATATTCTTTACCACTGAGCCACTCCCTCCCTCTCTCTAAAAACTCCCTTTCTCTTTTTATTTTTCCCTCTCTGTCTTTGTCTCTCTTCACTCTTGGTCTCTGTCTCTTTCTATATCTTTCTCTCTCGCCCTTTCCTTTGTTCACCTATTTCTCTCTCTCCGTCCCACCTCTCTGTACTTTTCTTTGTGGCTCTTACTCTCTGTTACTCTCTCAGTGTCGATTAGGAAAGCGACAAAGCTGTGCTTAGTCGACAGTTAAAATGCCAGTCACGAATGGTAGAAACTAATCCTTGACCTCATTCCTTGTTAATTCATAGATGTTCATCTTGGCCAATATCAAAGCGTCAGATCTTGGCGAGGGGGGTGGAGGGGGCACTTTGGATTACACATTCACACAACATTCATTCATTGGATGTATACTGCATACAGGCAATTTTCTGTGCAGCAAGAGGAAGAGACAAAAATCCCTTTTTGGGGGGGAGTTGACATTTTGGTGGGAGAAGCAAGCTGTCAACAAGATAATTAAGAAATGTTTGTATATATGGCAGAATCTTAAATATTTTAGGCTTTGTGGGTCATGCAGTCTCTGTCACAACTACTCAATCTGCTTTCATAGCACAAAAGCAGCCACAGAGAAGATACATAATGAATGGGCATTCATTATGTATGTGTGCCAAAAATGGCAATGTGTGTGCCAAAAAACCTTTAATTTACAAAAACAGGTGACTAGCCTGTGGGCAGTGGTTTGCCGACTCCGAGACAAATAAGGCAGCAGAAGTGTTGTGGACCCTCAAGGTGTGAGGTTGAAGTTCTTCGAATAAGACCTGAAAGAAGTGAGGAGGGTCCATACAGGGATGTGAGGAAAGAGAGACCCAGGGGGACCAGACAGCCAGTGCAAAGGCCCTGAGGTAGCAGTGGTTCTGGCATTTGTGAAGAGCAGCTAGGTGGCCCATGTGGCTGGAAGTGAAGGAGCGAGGAGCAAGGGAGCTGAAGAGGCCAGGGAAGGTGATGGGAGACCTCAGAGACAGAAAGGCCACATAATTTACCACCCAAACAAGGATCGTTTTGAGGGTGAATGGAGGAAGGGAGGGCTCAAAAAATAATTAGCAGGCATTGCATGATTTAATAACAGGCATGAACTAGGGTTTCTCTGGTGGCTCAAGGCAGTAAAGAATCCGCCCGCAATGCAGGAGACCTGGGTTGGATCCTTGGGTCGGGAAGATCCCCTGGAGAAGGGAACAGCTACCCATTCCAATATTCTTGCCTGAAGAATCCCATGGACAGAGGAGCCCAGTAGACTACAGTCCGTGGGGTCACAAAGAGTCAGTCAGACACGACTGCACAGCTAACACTTTTTCATAAACTGGGACAGAAAATCGACCTCCCTCGTGGCACCTTGGGGCTCTGGGTCTTTCATGGTCAAATCCACCCCATTCTTTTGTCCCACATCTTTGTCCATTTCTCTGTTGATGGACGTTTAGGGTTGATTTCCATTTGTCTCATAATTAGTGACCGATTCATTGTGATCCCATGGACTGCAGCCCACCAGGCTCCTCTGTCCATAGAATTCTCCAGGCAGGAATACTGGAGTGGGTAACCATTTCCTTCTCCAGTGGATCTTCTCAACCCAGAAATCAAACCCAGGTCTCCTCCACTGCAGTCATATTCTTTACTGTCTGATCCACCAGCATCTTTTCATGTCAAGTGTGGCTTCTTTATTCTTTATTGGCATATAGTTGCTTTACAATGTTGTGTTCATTTCTACTATATAGCAAAGTGAATCAACTATACGTATACATATACTCCCTCTATTTTGGATTTTCTTCCCCTTTAGGTCACCACAGAGCAGAGTTCCCTGAGCTCAGAACCTATACAATAGATTCTCATTAGTTGTCCATTTTATACATAGTAGTGTATATATGGGCTTGACAGGTGGCTCAGTGGGTAAAGAATCCTCCTGCCAGTGCAGGAGACACAAGGGACGTGGTTTCAACCCCTGAGTCAGGAAGATCCCCTGGAGTAGGAAATGGCACTCCACTCTAGTATTCTTGCCTAGAAAATCCCATGGACAGAGAAGCCTGGCAGACTACAGTCCATGAGGTGGCCAAGAGTCGGATATGACTGAGCACAGCAATATGGCACAGTGTGTATATGTCAACCCCAGTCTCCCAATCCATCACACCCTCTTTTCCCCTTGGTAACCATACATTTGTTGTCTAAACCACCCCATTCTTATCCTTTATGCTGGGGAGTTGGGTGTTCTTTTGGGCTGAGAGTTGTTTGGTTGTTTTGAGGGGGCTTATTTTTGCATCTTCTATACTTTTTCTGAATAAATCATGCCCAAAATATTAGAGGAAAATAAGCCATAAACCAGAAGGCACTTAAGGATTTTACTGGGACTCAGCCATTAATTTGTTTGATGAGTATTTATCGAGTGCTTGCGAAGCACCAGGCGCCTCGCTAGGTACCAACAGTGCTGAGATGAATCAGTATTTTCCCTCTTCTTTAAGACTCTCTTGGGCCAATTTTTATAAACATAAAATACTATATAAGTGCAGTGAATGAGTGAGATAGAAAAAAAATCAGTCGGATGCAAGCCAGGATGATGGGTCTAGTCACAGCCATGCCATCCACACTGTGTGTGAGCCAGGCAAATCATAGCATCTTCCACAGCCTCGGTTTCCCCCATCCACTGGGTGTGGAGGCTGTGGGAATCGAGGGGTGTTTTGTCAGCTCAAACAAGCTCTACTAGAGTGAGAGAGGCTGTCCACCTGCCTCTCCAATGCCAGCAGAGCTACACTACCTCTGAGACTCTGGGTAGAATTCTTTTTTGCCTTTTCCAAACTTCTTGTGGTGACTATCAACCCTTAGCCTTCTTTGACTCACAGCTGCATCCCTCCAGCCTCTGCCTCCATCGTTACATGGTTGTGTGTCCCTGTCTTCACCTGTTGTTTTCCTCTTCTTTTCTGAATATTATTTTTATTTTATTTCTTTATTTTTGTCTGCACTGGGCCTTCATTGCTGTGCATGGGCTTCCTGTAGTTGGATGTGCGGGCTTCTCATGGCAGTGGCTTCTCTTGTGAAGCATGGACTCCAGGTGTACGGGCTTCAATAGTTGCAGTGCCTGGGTTTAGTTCCCTTGTGGCATGGGGAAATCTTCCCAGACCAGGGATCAAACCTGTGTCCCCTGCATTGGCAGATGGATTCTTAACCACTGGACCACCAAGGAAATCCCTGTTTTCCTCTTCTTAAGAGGACACCAGTCCTATTGAACTAGGGCCCACGACCATGACTTCATCTTAACTTGATGGCAGCTGTGGAGACCCTGTTTCCAAGTAGGGTCCCATTGACAGGTCCTGGGGGTTAGGATTGCAACATACCTTTTGACAGGATACAATGCAGCCCGCGACAGGGATCTCGGACATGAGACTTGACCTCCATTTGCCTCAGTTTCCTCACCCAGGAAGATGGGAAGGATCACACACCACATTGGCTCCGGTAGGCTGAGGTCCTGGCATCGTGAGTGTCTTTTATGCCAGGCAGCATCACGGGGCCAGGTGCTTTAAGTGCATCAGGGAGCTGGGGTAGGCAGATCCCGGAATGGAGGGGCTGCCTTGGGACCAAGGGACCTCAGCCACTTCTCCCCTGCTCAGGCCTACCCTCCTCCCCCCACCCCCCCCACCCTGTCTCCATGCCAAACCTGCCTCCTGAGACAGCCCAGACTTGTTTCATCTGTTGGCCAGGGCAGGCTTTCTCTCCTGGGCTATATTTAGCCCCAAGAAATGGGAACAAAATGCCTCAGCCGCAGCAGCGCTGGAGGGGGAAACACAAAGCCAGTTCTGCCTTCTGTCCAGTCCTTTCTGCTGACCCTTTTCTTTCTTCCAGAACCTTCCAGAAGCAAAGCATTAGAACTCTGTTAGAACGCAAGTGTGAGCTGGGACTGGCACGTTCATTGTCCCCAGAACCTGTCTGTGCCCATGATGATAAAAGTTGGCTTTTTTGGTTTGTTTTCTTTCTTAATTATTGTGATGGAATAAGTATAACCTAAAATTTACCATCTAATCCGTTTAGGTGGCCACTTCATTGGCATTAAGTGCATTCATGTTGATATAAATTGTCACCACTGTCCATCTCCAGAACTTTCTCACCTTGCAGAACTGAAACTCTGTCCTCGTTAAACACTAACCCTCTGTCCCCCTCCCCCAGACCCTGCTCACCGTTATTTCTGACTCTGAATTTGACAAATGTGGGAACTTCATATGAGTACAATCATATAGTTTTTATCCTTTCATGTCTGGCTTACTTCACTTAGTATAGTGCCCTCAGGATTCATCCACACTGTATAGCATGTGTCAGAATCTCCTTGCTTTTTTAAGGTAAAATTGACTTTCTTTGAAAAAACAAAAAACTTTGGGGGAGGTTCAAGTGAAATAAATCTACAGAACACGTCACAAATCATAAGCAAGGAGCTTGATAAATTTTTACAAACTGGACTCGTGGGTATAACCAGCACCCAGAATCAGGAAACAGAGCGTTCTCAGCCTCGAGAGCTTCTCCTCTTGCTCTCTCCTCAGTCACTACTCTCTCCAAAGGATACTCCATCTAGAACTCAGATATCATCAGCTTGTTTGCCTGTTTTTGTATTTTACATGAATAGAATCTTACCTATTGGGCTGGCCAAAAAGTTCTATCGGGTTTTCTGTAACATCAGGTGGAAAAACCCGAATGAGCTTTTCGGCCAACCTAATACATGCTCTTTTCTGTCTGGCTTTTGCTGGAGGCCAGGTCTGTAAGGTTTCATGTGATGAATGGCGGTCTTCATTGCACAATATTCCATTTATTTATTTTCTCTCTTGTTGACAAGGATTCAGATTGTTTCCAATGTGGGGCTGTTATGAAGATCACCACTATGAACATTCTTACATATATCTTTGGCATAGACAGGTTCACATTTCTGCTGGATAATATCCCAGGGGTGCCATGATCAGGTCATAGTGAAGGTACATGATTAATTTTAGTAGAAATTCCCATCCCATTTCAAAGTGGTTGTACTATGTGTGATGGATTGAATTGTGCCTCCTCCCAAATTCACACGTTGAAGCTCTAACCCTTAGTACCTCAGAATATGACTTTATTTTGGAATGGAGTCATTGCAGGAATAATTGGTTAAGATGAGGCCATTAGGATGGGCCCTAATCCAATGTGACTAGTGTCCCTATAGAAAGGGGAAATTTGGACATAGAGGCAGACATGCACAGAGAGAGAAAGTCATGTATTGATGAAGACAGAAATCAGGGTGATGCATCTACAAGCCAAGGGACCACCAAAGGTTGTCAGCAACCCAGATACCAGGGGAAAGGCATGGAACACATTCTCCCTCAGAGCCTCTAGAAGGAACCAACCATGCTGATACCCTGATCTTGGGTTTCTGGCCTCCAGGACCAGTAAATTTCCATTGTTTGAAGCCATTCATTCGGTGGTTCTTTGTTACAGCAGCCACAGGAAACTCATACACCATGTTACCCTCCACTGACAGCATGTGAGTGTTCTAGTTCCTTCACAGACTCACCAGCACCTGGCATTGTCAGTCATTCTCATTTTAGCCTTTCTGCAGGGCAGCAGTAGCACTGAATGTGCGTTTAAAGGTGAGCTTTTAAAGCCACATTTGGGGGCCCACATTCTGCGGATGTCACAGAGCTGATGAAGCACCAGAAGCCTTCCCGCTAGGACTGGGGTTAAGTCCATAGGCTCTGGGGTCCGGCCACCTGGTTCAAATCCTGTGTCCACCCCTGTCTAGCTCTGTAGGCTCAGGCTTCAGTTTTGACTTCATGGGCCTCGTTTTCCACAGTTCATGACAATAACATAGGGACATCATGAGGATTAAATGACTAAATAAACCAGCATCAGTAATATGCTTAGAAGGGTGTCTGGCACAAACAAAAAAAGTACTAAGTGCTGGATTTTATGTTTCTTTCTTTCTTTAGTCTTGATTTTCTTCCCCTCCTAACTTCCTCCTTGGCATAGTGTCCTGTTCTCCCAGAGAAGAATGTTCTATTTGTGGACAATCCTCCCCCTTGAGAATTGACCTAGATAGGCTTTTCTGGCAATTTTTCTGTGGTTGACATTGATGCTGCAGGCAATAGAAGTGGAGGACACTTGAGGAAAAGGTTCATGGTCCTGCTGTCTAGCTCGGTGATTTAACCTAACTCTCAGACCTTGCCACCATGCACCTCCTCTCAAGGGAGACAGTATGACTGGGAGAGAGGGAGGGAACTAAGGGTTTATTTCTACACTTCAGTGGGGTTTTCCCCTCCTGCTCCTGGAGTTTGGTGTGGGGAGTCCTTCTGAGTTTCATGCTGGTTTCTGGTCCCCTGAAAACCTGTGAGTCGGAGGGAGCTTTGTCCTTCCTGTGGTACCTCTGTAGTTTCCCCCACTGGTTGATCTTGTGCTCTCTTCCCCTCTCTGGGCTACCAGGACTCTAGGACTCCACAGGCCAAGGGCATTTGAGAACAAAACCCCTGGAGAACCAGAGCTACCCCTCCACCTTTCAGGTCATACCTAAGTCCCACTCGGTACTCAGCTGCTTTCCTTCCTCACCCCTCGTAGAGCAACGATGCCTCAGGGAACACTTGGAACTGGTTGTACTTCATCCCCCTCATCATCATCGGCTCCTTTTTTATGCTGAACCTCGTGCTGGGTGTGCTGTCTGGGTAAGTCTCTGCTACTCCTCCCATCCCATTCCCCACGCCATCTTTTCCCCAGGAAGAGGCCATCAAAACTTGGTTTTCATTCTCCAGGCACAGACTAGGTCTCTTCTCTTGCTTTGGGTTACTGGTCCATTATCAGCAATCCATGTACAGATGCTCAAGTTGTGCACTTCTGGGGACACCCAGTGAAGAGATTCATGGGAACTGAAATCCACCCCAGGCTTTACTCACTAAGCTTCACCGCTGGCACTGAGCTACTTCCAAAAGGTAGCTCAGTGCTTTTTTTGAAGGTTTTCTCAAAATTTTCAGACCCACAACACAAAACACAAGAAAATTCTATAGAGCTTTAATTTCTATAATTTACATTAAAAAAAAAAAAAATAACAGGTTGGGTTTTCCCCTTCCCTTATTTTCCAAGTATAAAATTGCAGCTTACAATCAAACATGCATTTTCATAACACACATTGTACCCTACCCCCAAGATTGTTTTTCTGGCTTCATCATAAATAAGTTTAATTTTTCTCACTACAAGCCTGGGGATTGGTTTGCTGGCTCCGTGGTGTCGTGATAGACCCCAGCTTCTTCTAGCTTTCCATGCTGACATCCTTATTAGAGACTTTAAATCTCATGGATTCTTTATGGTCTCAAAATGGCCACTTCACACTCACAAGATAGGCATCTCACACTCCAAACAGGAAGAGGAAAAAGGGAAACCCGAAGGGTCCTATATCATGAAAGTGAGATTGCTGGAGAAATCTTCAGCTTATGTGTCACTGGCATAACTTAAAAAAGGGGTGAAACTATTCTTTAGCCAAGAATACAGAGAATGAGAATGGGGTTTACAGCCAGCAGTGGTTGGCATGACATGGTTTATGGTTTTGTGGGGTTTTTTCCTCTAACTGGGTGTAGTTGGTGGGAACCGTGGGAAGCTGGCAGAAATGCCCACTCCTATAGTATTCTGAGCTTCTCCCAGAAGACCAGATTCCTCTTGTTTAAATGCACCACCCTCCAGGGATTCTGAATCCCCAAACACACACACGCGCACACTCCCTAAAATTTCTGAAACAGCCAGACCTGACTCTCCTGCGCTTCTTCAGGGAGTTTGCCAAAGAAAGGGAGCGGGTGGAGAACCGGCGGGCGTTTCTGAAGCTGAGGCGGCAGCAGCAGATTGAACGAGAGCTCAATGGGTACATGGAGTGGATCTCAAAAGCAGGTGAGGCCCTTTCATCCTGGGGCCCAAGAACTGAAATCCTATGTCACGGAGCACAACGAGAGTCATGCATGCAGTTTGGAGATGGATGAGGGGAGGGGACAGAGGATCTGAACTGGTAGTCCCGATGTTTAGCAACAGGAATCCAAAGAGATGAAGCCAGGACATGACATAACATTATACTCGAGAGCTCTAAAACCAGACATTGGTTTAGATCCCCACTCTGCCACCTCCTAGCAATGCTCCTCACTGCCCTGTGCCTCAGTCTCCCAGCCTGTTAAACAGAGATCATGATAGTACCTACCTCATAAAGCTGTTTGAGATGTCCCTAAGGTAATCTAAGCTAAGTGCTTGAACTTCCCTGGCTGTCCAGTGGTTAAGACTCCACACTCCCACTGCAGGGAGCATGGGTTCAATCCCTGGTCAAGGAAGATCCTGCATGCCAAGTGGCTCAGCCAAAAAAAAAAAAAAGAGAGAGAGAGAGAGAGAGCAGTACCTAACATACTGTAGGTATTGTACATGTTTATTTGTTTGGTAATTTAGACAATTATGGGGCACGTGCTGTATGCCAGTGTTCTAGACACTGAGATTTGGTCTCTGCCTGCAGGGCTCTGATAGTCTAATGAGAGAGACAGAAAATAACCAAATACACATAATATTGGGTGTTGCTAAATGCTGAGAGGAAAAATAAAACAGGGTAGGAGGCAGGAAAGAGAGATAGCAGGGTGATCAGAGAGGGTCTCTCTGAGGAGGTGACCTCTGAGCAGAGACCTGGAGGAAGTGAATAAGGAAGCCATGTGGATGTCTCGGGGAGGGGCCTTCCCACCAGAGGGAACAGCAAGTGCAAAGGCCCTGGGGTAGGAGCAGAGTGGAGTCACAGCAGGGAAGCCAGTGGGGCTGGGGCAGAGTGAGGGGGAGAGCAAGAGGAAAGGAGGATAGGGAGGTGACAGGGGTCAGATCAGGCAAGATCTTATAAGTTGTGGGTAGGAGGTTGGTTTTGATTTTGAAGCAGGTAGGGATGATGTTGGCATTACAGCTGTTGCTTAAGTGGGACTGGGAGTCAAGAGCAAGTTAGCAGCATATCTCTGGCTAATAGACTTGTCACTCAGCAAGGGGAGACTGGAGTGCCTGGGAGGACTCTTCTCCTTTCCCATCCAAGGGAACCCATCCCCAGGAGAGTCCTCCAGATGCTGGAGCGTAAATTAACTTTGTGCTCTTGCTCTTCAGAAGAGGTGATCCTCGCCGAAGATGAAACTGATGGGGAGCAGAGACATCCCTTTGATGGTAACTGCTCTGAACCTGGCTTGGGGGTTGGGGTGGGTCCCGGGGAACACAGGGGGAGCCAGAGCTGGGGGAACGGGTTGCTTCTTTCTAAGGGGCCTCCAGGGGATGGATGTTCAGGGCCCAAGTGATGCCAAGAACTAACACAAGACTGGGTCAGGCTCAGGAAGATATGGAGAATGGTGAGACTCTGTTTCCTCAAGGAATTTCAGGACTTTTCACAGGGTTCCTGTTTCCTGCCTGCCCTGTCTGCTTTGACCACGTGCCCAGCTTCTGCTTTGTGCCTCCATTTTCCTCATCTGTCAAATGGGCATGATAATTACCATACCTACCTGAGTTGATTGTTTATGACTGTCACGTTAAGTATGGCAGATAGAATGCATAGGACGGTGTCTGGCTTGGGGTCAGCCCCTTCTATGTTCACTAAGTAAAATAATAATAAGTAAAGTAAGTAATAGTAATTTCAGGGACTTCCCTGTCAGTCCAGTGGTTGAGACTCCCTGCCTCCAATGCAAGGGCCACAAGTTCAATACTGGGTCGGGGGACTGTAATCCCACATGCCACAAGATGCAGCCAAATTTTTTTTAAAAAAGTAATTTCAGCAATGGAAGTACCCTGGTGGTCGGTCCAGTGGTTAGAACTCAACGTTTTCACTGCGGTGGCCCAGGTTCAATCCCTGGTTGAAGAACTAAGATCCAACAAGCCATGCACTATGGCCAAAAAAAAAAAATTAATTTCACCAAGAATCAAGCTTACTATTAAGGACAGTTGTCTTACATTAGAAATTTGACTAGACAGAGCAATGACTGTGGATTGAAGAAACCAGGAGTGAGAAGGAAGGAAAGGAGATGGGGCTCCATCCTAAGAGTAACATGGATTTTACTCTTTGAGAGGAAAGACAGTACCCATAAATGAAACTGAAAGTCACTCAGTCATGTCTGACTCTGCAACCCCATGGATTGTAGCGTGCCAGGCTCCTTTGTTCATGGAATTCTCCAGGCCAGAATACTGGAATGGGTAGCTGTTCACTTTTCCAGGGTATCTTCCCAACCCAGGGGTCAAACCCAGGTCTCCTGCATTGCAGGCAGATTCTTTGCCGTCTGAGCCACCAGGGAAGCCCAAGAATAATGCAATGGGTAGCCTATCCCTTCTCCAGTGGATCTTCCTGACCCAGGAATCAAACCAGGGTCTCCAGCATTGCAGGTGGATTCTTTATCAGCTGAGCTACCAGGGAATGGGGGTGTCTAAATCACTTTATTGGAAGTGTGTGCCTGAACTCACTATCCCCTGGAGAGCTCTTGGGGTGTAGAACCTAAATATTAAGGAAGGGCTTCCACAGCCCCAGCCAGCCTGGCAAGTGTGCTCAAGGTTAAGGGGATGGGCCATTTTCATAGGAATCTACATGTCCAATCCCAGGACTCCTAGAGGGAAAATGTTGACCAAGAGCCCAGACTTAGATTAAGCAGGAACTTGGTTCTCATCTTTACCTCATAAGCAAAGTCATGTAACCTCCCTAAGCTTCTGTCCCCACATGTGTGAAATGGCATACTGTTACTTCCCATGGAACCAGGCTGCTACGTGGGTGAAATCCAACAACATGGAAAAAGTCCCTAATAGAGCGCCTGGCACCCAGGAACACACGCGGTCAATGGCATTGTTATAGCAAAAAGGGTAACGTCTTTTTCTCTTGCCGTGTTTCCATTGTTGGAGCTCTGCGGAGAGCCACTATAAAGAAGAGCAAGACAGACCTGCTCAACCCCGAGGAGGCTGAGGATCAGCTGGCCGACATCGCCTCTGTGGGTAAGTCCCCCAGCTGCTGCCTGGCCATCATTTATTATTTCCTGGGAGATGAAGGTGAGGGCTTGGAGCTGCCTAGATTGGGTCTCAATTCTGCCCATTCTCAACTGTATTTCCTGGGGCAGATGACATGATTATGGGAATAACAACAGTGCCTGTCTTCTTGTATTGTTTCAAGAAGTAAAACTAAATAACACACGTAGAAGTAAAACTAAGTAATCACTGGATCTATGTCAAGTAAAACTAAATAACCACTGGACCGCACTTCCCTGGTGGTCTAACAGTTAAGACTCTGTGCTTCCACTGCAGGGGGTACAGGTTCGATCCCTGGTCAGGAACTAAGATCCCACATGCCTTTTGCTGCAGCCAAAAAAAAAAAAACACATATAGCATTTAGAACACCATGTGGCAGAAAAGAAGGTCCCCATGATATTGGCTAATATTATTCATGAGTAATGTTATTATTCATTAATGCTTACTAGGGAGGCCACTGTTACTGAATGCCCAATTGTGAACAGGACCGAGATCAAATCCCTACCCTTGTGGAGCTTGCAGTCCAGTGCAGAAAATAGATATTAAGCAGGTAATTACAGAAATAAGCTTGTAATGGTAACGGCACTGCAGAGGAGATGCTCCTCACTCAGCTGCTCTGGAAGAGTGGAGTGTAGTCAGAGAGGGCTTCTTGGAGGAGGTGACATTGTTCTGAGAACCGAAGGGAAGATAGGAGTTTGCCACGCAGTGGTTGCAGAGTAAACTGGGCAGAAGGCTGTGCCCAGGCTGTTGTCATTGGTTATTGCCAAGGACAGAGTTTGAGGTGGGAACATTTGTCTTTCCTTTTTGCCCCTCTTGGGTGAGACTTGCTTTGACCTTCTCTAAGGAGATTCTATTATTTTTTGAAACTGAGTCTTCATTGCTGCACTCAGGCTTTCTCTAGTTGCAGCAAGTAGGGGTCTAATCTGCACTGTGGTGTGTGGGCTTCTCTTGTGGAGCGCAGGCGCTAGGGTGCTTGGCCTTCGGTAGTTGCAGCGCACGGGCTCTGTAGTTGTGGCTTGCAGACTCTAGGGCACAGGCTTAGTAGTTGTGGTTGTCTGGCTTAATTGCTCTGGAGCCCGTGGAATCCTCCCAGACCAGGGTGAAACATGTGTCCCCTGCACTGACAGGCAGATTTTTATCCACTGAGCCACCAGGGGAGAAAGCAATGGCAACCCACTCCAGTACTCTTGCCTGGAAAATCCCATGGACGGAGGAGCCTGGTAGGCTGCAGTCCATGGAGTCGCAAAGAGTCGGACACGACTGAGCGACTTCACTTTCACGTATTGGAGAAGGAAATAGCAATCCACTCCAGTGTTCTCGCCTGGAGAATCCCAGGGACGGGGGAGCCTGGTGGGCTGCCGTCTCTGGGGTCGCACAGAGTCAGACACAACTGAAGCGACTTAGCAGCAGCAGCAGCAGCAGGGCCATCAGGGAAGTGCCTGAAATAGGTTCCTAAAAATTCCAGTTATGAAGGGGATTCCCTGGCGGTCTGGTGGTCAGGACTCTGCACTTTCACTGCCAAGGGTGCAGGTTCAGTCCCCGATTGGGGAACTAAGATCCGACAAGTCACATGGTGGGGCCAAAAAATAAAATAAAAATTCTAGTTATGGGGCCTCCCTCATGGCCCAGTGGTAAAGAAGCCACCTGCCAATGCAGGAGACATGAGTTCGATCCCTGGTCTAGGAAGATCCCACATGCTGAGGAGCAGCTAAGCCCGTGCACCACAACTTTTGAAGTCCATGAGCCTAGAGCCTGTGCTCTGCAATGAGAAGCCACCACAGTGAAGAGCAGGCAACTCGAGAGTAGTCCCCACTCACTGCAACTAGAGAAAGCTGGTACAGCAGCAAAGACCCACCACGGCCTAAATAAATAAATGATTTTTTTTAAAAAAGTCTAAGTATGAAGAGTGGATGAGAGAGCTTCCAGGCAGAGAAAATAACAGGAGACTCTGAGAGGAGGAGACATTAAGGCTGAATGGGTATCGTGTGGCTGGAGTATAGAGGCAAGGCTGGGGGAGGGAATTCAAAATATACACATGTTTTGGGGAATTCCCTGTCAGTCCAGTGGTTAGGACTCCGGACTTCTATTGCAGAGGATACAGGTTTGAGCCCTAGCTGGGGAACTAAGATCCCGCAAGCTAAACAGCACGGCCAAAAATAAAAATCAAAACGTACGTGTGTTTCTAATCCCTAGGAACCAACTACTTCATACTCAGGTTGCTTCACTCCCCCCCTAGTTTATAAGCTTACTGCTGAGTTTCGACATGATTTCCATGCCATCCCACACTCCAGAGGGTGGCCACACTGTGGCTTGCTCAGCCTTAGCTTTATTATATGGTATCTGAGTTGTTTCCAGTTTTTGCCTTTACGAGGAGCACTGCTGGGAGCATTTACGTACAATGACTCCTCCCACCCTTTGGGAGGATTTCTTTGGGGATAATTATAGGATCAAAGATATTAACAGCTTTTCAACTCATTATTCACAGAGCTGTTCTGAGTTTCAAAAACATTGAACCCATTTATAAACCTGCCAAGTATGCAGACGCTCATGGACTCTCCCACCCCGGCCATTGCCTATTACATGTTTAATTTCCTTTCTGGATAAATCAGTTTGTAATGATACCTTAAAGCTTGTTTTAATTTGCATTTTTAATTTCCAGCCAAAACACTCTTTTTCCTCGTAATGATGAACAAATCCTGCTTCCACTTGTGGATATATCTGTTTCTCTCCTTCCAGAAAATTCAAGAATCAGGGTGCTCCATCATCGCCCTGTGCATTTGATTGGTTATGTCTGTCCCACAAATCTCCCATTTAAGTTGCCCAATTTTCTAATCTGTTACGTTAAATTTTGATAGGCAAACATTTCTGTCTATACCACATGTATTAAATGCCAGGCACTGAAACCGTGGGGTACCCAAGTCAAGCTCTCCTCTATGGATGAGACTGAGTTGTTGTTCAGCCGCTAAGTCGTGTCTGACTCTGTGACCCCACGGACTGCAGCGCACCAGGCTTCCCTGTCCTTCACTATCTCTGGGAGTTTGCTCAGACTTATGTCCATTGAATCGGTGATGCCATCCAACCATCTCACCTGTTCTTAATTAACAGGGAGATACTATTTGTTATCAGTCCTTCTAGAAAAGATGAAGAAGTATTACTACCCAGTGTTGGCAAAGCTGTGAAAAAATGGGCATAGCCGTATGCTGTTGGCAGGAATGTAGTTTGCAGTGTTTTCTGATGTATGGTAGGGAGTTATTTAATTGTTGATGTTTATATTCTTTGACCTAGAATTTCTGCTTCAAAAGATTTCTTCATGTATGCCAGAGATCTATGTACCAGCCTTCTGTTTCTGGTATTCAGAAAAGTAAAAACCAGAAACAACCCATGTGCCCCAAAGTAGGGAGATGGTTAAAGAAATTATACAACATTTATATATCATTGAATACTCTGCTGCCGGGAAAAAGAATGGAGCTGTTATGGCATGGAAAGATGTCTGAAATATATTTTTTGGTGAAAAAATAGCAAGTTGTACAACACCATGTAAAATATGTGGTCTCATTTTTAAAACAATATTAAGAAATGTGAGAGGTACTTAAAGATGTGGAAACTGAAGGGATTGCAGAGGACTTTCACTTTCTTCATGACGTTTTCCTGAAATGAGTGGATTAGTGACAGGCATTACTTTTTCAATTTTTATTTATATCGGGCCTTCGTTGCAGTACACAGGATCTTCGTTGCATCATGCCAATCCTTCGGTGCAGCACAGACTCTCTAGTTATGGCATGTGGGCGTAGTTGCTCTACGGCATGTGGGATCTTAGTTCCCCGACCAGGGATGAAACTCCCGTCCCCTGCATTGCAAGGCAGATTCTTAACCACTGGAGCCCCAGGGAAGTCCCCAGGCATTACTCTTGAAATCAGAAAAAAATAATTAGATAAATTTAAAGTTACTTAAAAGCAACAGAGTCTTAATTGTGCATGCGTGCTAAGTCGCTTCAGTCTTGTCTGACTCTTTGGTACCCTATGGACTGTAGCCCGCCAGGCTCCTCTGTCCATGGGATTCTCCAGGCAAGAATACTGGAGTGAGTTGCTATGCCCTCCTCCAGGGGATCTTTCCGACCCAGGGATCGAACCTGTGTCTCTTACGTCTCCTGAATTGGCAGGCAGGTTCTTTACCACTAGCACCACCTGGGAAGCCCACAGAGTCTAATTATAAAGCGTCTAAAGGCTGTACAAGGCAGGGAGGAATTTGGTGGGAAAGCAAAGAAAAATTCATGAAAAGAGGCGTTTTTTAAAACTGGGCTTTATATGGAATGGGGAGAGTGTTTTCAGTTCGCCGGGGTGACCATAATAAAATAGCACAGACTGGGTGATTTAATTCTTTAAAAACAGAAGCTTAACCTCCTGCTAGTCCTGGAGGCTGGAGGTCCAAGATCAGGGTGTTCTCAGGATTGGTTTCTGGGCTGGACTGTGTCCTGCTTGCAGGTGGTCATCTTGCTGTGTCCTCACACACTCTTTCCTCCGTGTCCTGCTTGCAGGTGGTCATCTTGCTGTGTCCTCACACACTCTTTCCTCCATGTGTGTTGTGTCTTAATCGTCTCTTCTTATAAGGACACCAGTCATAGAGGATTAAGGCCCACCCTGATGATCTCATTTTAATTGAATTATGTCTTTTTGAACTTATTTATTTTGGGCTGTGCTGGGTCTTCATTGCTGTGCCAGGGCTTTCTCTAGTTTCAGCGAGCGGGGGCTGCTCTCTAGTTGCGGTGTGCAGGCTTCTCATTGCTGTGACTTCCCTTGTTGCACGGGCTCTAGGCATGCGGGCTTCGGTAGTTGCAGCTCACGGGCTTCGTTGCCCCATGGAATGTGGAATCTTCCCAGACCAGGGATCGAACCCTTGTTCGCTGCCACTAGACCGTCAGGGAAGTCCTAATTTAATTACTTCTTGAAAAGCCCTATCTCCAAAGACAATTGCAATTCAGAGACACCTGAGGGGCAGGAGGTGGTTAGAACTTCAGTCTATGAATTTAGGGAATGATATGGGGGGATAGTGAGAATGACCCTGAAAGCCACGATGGATTCACAGAGGGTCTGTCTGTGGCTGAGCTAAGAAAACTTGGAGAACCCATGTTCAAGGCTGGCATTTGATGAACATGTGATAAAAGGAAGATAAGAAACCAAAGTAGAAAGCCGTCAGACTGAATAAGGACCGACACTGTCCCATAGAAAGCTGTCAGACTGAATAAGGACCAATGCTGTCCCATGGCACCTCTGTTAAGAAAGCAGGTGAGGGCTTCCCTGGTGGCTCAGTGGTAAAGAATCTGCCTGCCAGTGCAGGAGACACAGGTTCAATCCCTGGTGCAGGAAGATCCCGCACGCCATGCAGAAACTAAGCCTGTGTGCCACAAGCATGGAGCCTGTGCTCTGGAGCCCAGCTATTGAGCCCACGTGCCACAACTGCTGAAGCTTGGGTGCCCCAGAGCCCATGCTCCACAGCAAGGGAAGCCACTGCACTGAGAAGCCCACGCCCTGCAAGGAAGGGTAGGCCCCACTCGCTGCAATTCGAGAGAAGCCCACGCAGCAATGAAGACCCAGCACGGCCAAAAAATAAATAAGTAAATAAAATTATTTTTAAGAAAGAAAGCAGGTTAACTTTCAACTTTGTCAAGAGGTTTAAAACACAGGCCAGTGGCTTAGTCTCCCAGGACAAGGTTTGCTACAGGCAAAGCCAGCTCCCTTACCTGGTAGCTCAAAAACCCACAGGAAGGGGTTCCTATGCTGGCAGAGACTTCGTAAATAATCTTGAAAAAGACCTCCAAAATTCCAGGGTTCTGGCAAGGAGACACCTTCACCTTTATTTATCTCTGTAAAATAATAACGTGTTTCAAAGTCAGGCAGGCACATGTGGCATTTTTCCCTCATATTATTTTGCCCAGTAAATGCTGTCTTTAAGATCTTTTTTGTATAGTTCTGTGTACTCTTGCCACCTCTTCTTAATATCTTCTGCTTTTGTTAGGTCCATACCGTTTCTGTCCTTTCTTGTGCCCATCTTTGCTTGAAATATTCCCTTGGTATCTCTAATTTTCTTGACGAGATCTCTAGTCTTTCCCATTCTTTTGTTTTCCTCTATTTCTTGTAATTGATGATTCTACCATGCTGTCAGTTGATAAACATATCACAAAACGGTCTCATATAGGGACTTCCCTGGTGGTCCAGTGGTTAAGAATCTGCATTCCAACGCAGGGGACACGGGTTCAATGCCTGATCAGGGAACTAAGATCCCAATGCCACCAGGCAACTAACCTGAGTGCTGCACCTAGAGAAGCCTGTGTGCCGCAGTGAAAACCAAGTGCAGGCAAAAAAAAAAAAAAAAAAAAGATCTCATGTAGCGTTCATCAGCTAACGGGAAATATGGACCTCATGGCATCACTAGGAAAAGCTGAACCACAAATGGAATTGGCCATCACGCCACCAGTACTTTAGGAAAATCAGATTCGCTTTAGGTGATTTTAAGGACAGAAGTTCCGCGTGGGCTGTATTCATTCGCTAGGGCAGCTGTCCCAAAGTATCACAAGCTGGGTGGCCTAAAACAACAGAAATGTGTTCTCTCACAATTCTGGGGACCAGAAGTCCAAACGGAGATCAAGATGTTGGCAAGGGCTGTGCTGCCTCTGAGGACTTTGGGGACAATCTGCCCCCATGCTTGTCTTTTAGCTTCTGGTGTTGTCGGCAGTCCTGGGCTCCCTTTGGCTTTCGCTCACCTCGTTCCAGGTTCTGATTCTGTCATCACATGGTCCTTTCCTGCTTGTCCCCATGTCTCTTCTACTCTTATAAGAATACCAGTCGTTGGATTAAGGCCCATTCCAATCAGATCTGACTTCATCTTAATTAGATGGCATCTGCAAAGACCCTACCGGGGGTCGGATTTCAACCCTTACTCGGTCCCTCTCTTTTGTTTTTTAGCTGTGCTGGGTCTTCGTTGCCGCGAGGGCTATTCTCTTGTTGTGGCAAATGGGGGCTTCTTTCTAGTTGCAGTGTGAGGGCTTCTCAATGCAGTGGCTTCTCTGACTGTGGACCACAGGCTCTAGAGCATGAGGGCTTCAGTAGTCGTGGCACATGGACTCTAGAGCGCAGGCTCAACAGTTGTGCCGCATGGACTTCGTTGCTCCACAGCATGTCGGATCTTCCCAGACCAAGGACCAAGCCTGTGTCTCCAGCACTGGCAGGTAGATTCTTTCCCTCTGAGCTACCAGGGAAGCCATCAACACATCTCATGAATGGACAGTTCAACCCACAACTTGGGAAGCACCTATTTCAATTCACCAAGAATTTGAAGGGCATATAAATTGCCAAAAATCCTGAAACTAAGCCTTAGTGGTGGCCTCCTGCTATCCTCACTGTGAAACATTCTAGACTAAGACTGGCCACCTCTGACTTTTGGCTCTTTGAATGCAGCTGATCTGAATGAAATGTATTCCATACTCACACATTAGATTTGAAATACTTTAGCTCCAATACTTTGGCCACCTGATCCAAAGAGCTGACTCATTGGAAAAGACCCTGATGCTGGCAAAGATTGAAGGCAAAAAGAAAAGGGATCGGCAGACGATAAGATGGTTAGATAGCATCACTGAACTCAACAGACATGAATCTGAGCAAACTCCAAGAGACAGTTAAGGACGGAGGAACCTGGCGTGCTGCAGTCCATGAGATCGCAAAGAGTTAGACACGACTTAGTGACTGAACAATGTAAAGATTTGGAATACTTGGTACCAAAAAAAAAAGAATATAAAATATCTTTTTAACAGATTTCTCTATTGATTCCACATTGAAATTGACATCTGAGATATATGGTGTTTCATAAAATAATTTATTAAAATTATTTTTAAAAACTAAGGATTGCCTGCAAATTTTCAGACCATGGAGGAAAAGTAGAGACAAGAGTGTACAGAAAAAGGGGACTTTTCTGGTGGTCCAGTGGTTAAGACTCTATGCTTCCATCTCAGGGCACAAGTTCAATCCCTGGTCAGGGAACCAAGATTCTGCATGCCTCGAGGTGCGGCCAGAAAAAAAAAGGGGGGGGTGGGTATTGACAAAGGGAGCATGGATCAGGGGGAGTATAAATGCAGCAAATAGAGGAGACAGCACAGAGCTGGCACAGGGCCTGGCACAGAATAGGGGTTCAATTAATAGTCACCTTCCTCTCCTTTCTTGATGCGTGGGATGCCTATTATGGGATGTGTCTCCAGGCCCTGTGATGAGGAGAGACTTCCTCCATGAGTTGGCATGTGAACAGTCTTGATTTTCGCTCTTGCAGTTGTAGAAAAAGACTTTATGTCCAATAAGCATGTGCCAGCATCATGTTGGGGCTTCCCAGGTAGCTCAGTAGTAAAGAATCCTCCTGCCAAGCAGGAGACGCGAGGTCAATCCCCGGGTCAGGAAGATCCCCTGGAGAAGAAAATAGCAACCTACTCCAGTATTCTTGCCTGGGAAATTCCATGGACAGAGGAGCCTGGCAGGCTGTAGTCCATGGGGGTCACAAAGAGTCGGACAGGACTTAGCGGCTGAGCATGCGTGCAGCGTTGTCTTGGGGTTAGTTTTTAAATATTTATTTACCTATCTGTTCGTTTGGCAGCACCAGGTCTTAGTTGCCCTGTGCAGGATCTTTTAGCAGAGGCATGTGAACTCTCAGTTGTGGCGTGTGGTATCTAGTTCCCTGACCAGGGATCAAACCCAGGCTCCTGCATTTGGAGCACAGAGTCTTAGCCACTGGACCACCAGGGAAATTCCTGTTAGGGTGCATTAACTCATTGATTTTTCCCAATGGCTTGGTGAGGTGGGAGGCACTGGAGTCCCAAGACGCATGGTAACTTGCCCAAGGTCATCTGCCCGAGGTCACTCTGTGGTTGGTGATGGAGCTGAGCTTTCACGTGGCTCCAGGAGAAGGTCAGGGACCTCCTGCCCCATGTGATTGCCAAACCTTGTGGATGCCTGTGGGTCTGTGCACATCTTTGGGAGCCAAAAGAACCAGAAATGTCTCAACTGGGAAAGGCTGTGAAGAGCCACCTTGGGGTTCCCAATGCCCATGGGATCAGACAAGTGATGGACATGAAGGGAGAGTCCAGCCACCAAGCCTGGCCAGCTGCTGCTGGGCAGGCATGTGGTTGCTTGCTCACGGCCACAGGTTCCAGGAGTGAGTGCAGTGTGGTGGCCGCAGGCCAGAGTGCAACAGGCTCTGAACTGACCTGAAGCTTCTTAGTCAATTGCTGGACTCCCCTCAGCCTCTGTTTCCTTAGGGTGTACAAGGAGGTTAGTGATGGTCCCTACTTCCTAAGGTTGTGATGAGGCGCTTACTGTGTAAACTGCATCCCCCGCAGTGCCTGTTAAATGTTCGATAAATGTCAGCTGTTATTTTCATTCATGAGAAGCTGAACTCCATATTTGTATGGAAAATCGCCCAGTTTTTAAATGCAGACCAATACTTTCAACCTTCACAAGTCTCAGATGAACCAGTATGGCCCCTGGGATGCCAACTCACAACCTGCGTTTAGAATTTTGCTAATAGGCAGTGGCATTCTGAGAGATGTTTTCTGGGTTTGGCTGGTGTGAGGTTGATGGACAGTGCTTCATGGATTAATGTGCAAATGAACAAATGAATGAATGGATGGATGGACGGATGTGTGAGTAAATGATGAAAGAAGAAATGAATGGATGGGAGCTTCCCGTGGTAGTACAGTGGTTAAGACTCTGCATTTCCAATGCAGAGGCCACGGGTTCGATTCCTGGTCAGGGAACTAAGATTCCACATGTGGCATGGTATGGCAAATTTTAAAAATAAATAGATAAATTAAAAAAAAACACACAGAAATGAATGAGTGCACTAATGAATGAATAAATGATAAAAGAATAAATGAATGAATGTGTGACACACATACCCATGAGTGAGCAAATGGGTGAATGAATGAGCACACTGATGAATAAATGAAAGAATGAATCCACCAATGAAGAAGAATAAACGAATGAATGCAATGGAAGATTTTCAAGAGGAGATAGTTTAGAACACAAAATCAATCTATGTGAAGCTGAGCCCTGAACCTCCCCCACAAACCTGTCCATTCTCAGTGGATGACAGCTTTGTCCCTCCTGGGGCTCTCAGACCAAAAACCTTGGCTTCTCCCTCTCTTCCACCCACGCTTGGTCCATCAACAATTGTTGAAATATACCTTAAATAATAATACCCCAGGGCTTTCCAGGTGGCTCAGTGGGTTAAAGAGCCCACCTGCCAATGCAGGGAACATGGGTTCGATCCCTGGTCCAGGAAGATCCCTCATGCCTTGGAGCAACAAAGCCTGTGTGGCACAGCTATTGAGCCTGTGCTCCACAGCAAGAGAAGCCCACACACCACAATGAGGAGTAACCCCCCAACTCACTGCAGCTAGAGGAAGCCTGAGCAGCAGTGAAGACCCAGCACAGCCAAAAATAAACAATAATAGATAAAATTGAAACTAATAATACACCCCACATCGGCCCAGCCTGCCTTCTTCTCAGCTGCCATGGAGTCCAGCCCTGGTCATCATCTGTCTGGACTGGAGCAGTCATCCCCACTCGGCTCCTCCCTTGCCTTCCACGGTCTGTTCCACAGCAGCCAGAGGACGTCTGAACCCCTAAGTCAAGTCACGCCCCTCTTGCCTCCATACCTCCCGCCTCACTCAAAACAAAAGCCCCAGTTGTCCCTGCAGCCCCCAAGGCCCTTCAGAACCTGCCGAGACCCACCCCCCTGCCCTCACCTCCTCCTTTTTCTCACCTGAACCACTTCACTCCAGCCATACTGTTCTCTTTATGCTGTTCCCCAAATACGTCAGGCAGGCATATTCCCACCTCAGGGCCTTTCCACTTGCTGTTTCTTTCCTCTGCCTAAGATACTAAGGTGACTCAGGCCAACTCCTTCACCTTAACCCCTTGGTTTAATGCTGCAGCTCGAGTGGGCCCTCCTAGGGCTCCAGGTCCCCTTATTTGACTCTGCTTTCTCTTTTTTCCAAAGCACTTTGCACCTTCCATCACACTATTAATTTATTATTTTTATTTATTTATGTTTGAGTTGCACATGGGCTTTCTCTAGTTATGGCGAGCAGGGGCTACTCTTCATTTGGTTTGGGGGCTTCTCATTGTGGTGACGTCTGTTGTTGCAGAGCACAGGCTTCAGCAATTGCAGCAGGTGGGCTCTAGGGTACACGGGCTTCGGTAGTTGTGGCACATGGGCTTAGTTGCTATGCAGCATGTGGAATATTCCCGGACCAGGTATTGAACTCAAGTCCCCTGCACTGGCAGGCAGATTCTTAACCACTGGACGACCAGGGAAGTCCTACTTAGTATATTATGTTTGCTCTCTGGCTCCCACACTGGAGTATCCATCCCAGGAGTGCAGGACTCTGATAACATGTATCCTGAACACCTGGGACAGAGCCTGGCATAGTAGGTGCCTTATAAATGCTTAAGAGCAAAAATATATGTGAGCAGAGGGCACAGCTGGCTCATTCTTTGGTGATTATTTTTAAAGTGAAATGTCCATGATAAACTAGGATCCTAGCCATACCTCCTCCTGGAGGCTTTCCAAGAACGGTGTGTTCAGCTCTGCCGCCTGCGTCTGCACTGGGAGTCCTGAGCAGAGGTTCCAGCCTCATCCCACCCTGTAGCATGACCCCTAGAGTGATCAGACAGTGCCAGGAGAGGGAAATACAGAACGATGACTCCAGCAATGGAGAGCCATAAGCCTCCCCATTCTGAGCCATGCCATGCCATGCTCAGTCACTTCAGTCATTTCTGACTCTTTGCAACCCCATGGGCTCTAGTCCACCAGGCTTCTCTGTCTAAGGCATTTTCCTGGCAAGAATACTGGAGTGGGTCGCCATGCCCTCCCAACCCAGGGATTGAACCCACATCTACCTTCATTACAGATAGTTTCTTTACTCCTGAACGACCAAGGAAACCCCCTACCACCACATCCTGAGCACTCATTGGTTATTTCTAGCACTGTTATTTTCAGGGACATCACCTTCTCATAAGTCCCATCTCTGGAAAGCTAAGCCCATGAGTCATAATGGTTCCCGGGGGCTTGCCTGCTTGGGAAGCTAATGGGTTCCCTGGCCAAACTCCGTGCCTGGGCCACACATCGGTTAATTTCCTCTGCAGGAACACCCTGACATTCTCCATCCTTTCCCTGGCAGGGTCTCCCTTCGCCCGAGCCAGCATTAAAAGTGCCAAGCTGGAGAACTCAACTTTTTTTCACAAAAAGGAGAGGAGGATGCGTTTCTACATCCGCCGCATGGTCAAAACTCAGGCCTTCTACTGGACTGTGCTCAGTCTGGTAGCCCTCAACACGCTGTGTGTCGCTATCGTTCACTACAACCAGCCCGAGTGGCTCTCCGACTTCCTCTGTGAGTACCACCTGGCCCCACCCCACCAGCTCCGTGATCCCTTCCTCACACCCTTTCTCTAGTTCTCTTTCTTTGGCAGTATGTGTTCCCTCTTTCCCCTTTCACTTGGGCCCCGTTTATAACTGGAGATGGGGCTGAAGTTCCTGCTGCCTCAGTGACAGAGCCCAATTTGGGGGAGGGGGCGCCTGAGAGCTGGAAGCTGGAATTTGGGCCATCAGACACATGATCACTTTCTAAGAAAGGCACATAGAGGTGCATTGAAATAAAGACAGAGAGGGTCAGACTGCAAGACAGCCAGAGACAGAAACATACATATGATTTCTAGGTGCATCCCTGGGAATCAAATTTATGGTTGAGAGATGAAGGTGCATTAGAGACAAAAAAGTAACCTGTATGTTGTACTCATCTTTTCTTCTCATTTCTCTCTGCTTCGTCTCTTTTCTTTCAAACCTTCTGCTTCTTTCCCCTTTCCTCTCCTGTTCTTTTTGACTTCCTTATGTCTCGGATTCATTCCTAGACGACAGCCTCCAACAACTGTGAGAACATCTTGCTCCTGCAGTGAAAACCAGGATTTCCAAGACTTTGCCCTTCTGGGCCTGTTCCCAAATTTCAGGAATTAACATGAGATAGTATCAAAATGGCAACCCACTCCAGTACTCTTGCCTGGAAAATCCCATGGACGGAGGAGCCTGATAGGCTGAAGTCCATGGGGTCTCAAAGAGTCGGACACGACTGAGCGACTTCACTTTCACTTTTCATTTTCATGCGTTGGAGAAGGAAATGGCAACCCACTCCAGTGTTCTTGCCTGGAGAATCCCGGGGGCGGGGTGGCCTGGTGGGCTGCCGTCTATGGGGTCGCACAGAGTCGGACACGACTGGAGCGACTTAGCAGCAGCAGTATCAAAATTGTTGACCACGTTGGGGGAGAAGCAGGAAAGGAGGGGAGATCTATGAGCAGGGCTTAAAAAGTAAAGAGCTCTGAGAATTCAACAAGGGTAGTGGCTGGAAAGTGAGGAAGGCAATTGGATGCCTTGGCTCTGGCGTATGGGCCCCAAGTGAGGACTCCCCAAAACCTTTTTGCCTGCTGGTTGCCCTCCTCCTGCATCTTTTGGCTTGTCTGAATTAGGTCTGTAGATTGTCTGCCCTTCTGACCTGGTTCAGAATTAACCCACGCAACCACTGGAGAAATCAAGTCTTCAGCCTCATGAGGCCTGGGTGTCTGGTCCAGGTCATTGTCTCCTTGTAACCCTTATTGTTCCCAGTCACGTTGGCTCACCACCCCCCCAGGACACTCCCCAGGGGCCAGTTCTCCTTCCGAGAGCCCTGACCTAGTTCCAGCCTTAGTAATTGCATTTGGTCCCCCTGGAGTCTCTTACAAATGAGAACTATTTACTTTTTGTCTTAACCTCCTCGGATAGCCTATTTTTAATCTCCCATATTCTCCCCACTAATCACCTTGCTCTGTCTGTCCTGGTTCGGGAACAGGGGGTTGAGACTTCCTGCCTGCCTGGGGCCTTTCTGTCTATAAACGTCCTTTAATTATCAATTTCCAGTTGAGAAAACTGTGACACAGAGAGGTTAAGTAACTTGCCCAGAGTCACACAGCTAGTTAATGATGTAGCCAGGATTTGAACCCAAGCTATATCTGATGGTGCATCCCTGCCATGCTCATCAGGTACCCTGGGTTCTCAGTGCCTGCTCTGCCCCCAACTCTCCATGTGACCTTGGACAAATTATTACCTTTATCCATCAAATGAAGACATCTTCAATTATTGCTGCTGCCGTTTAGTTGCTAGATGTGTCCGACTCTTTGCGACCCGTGGATTATACCCCGCCAGGTACCTCAGTCCTTGGCATTTCCCAGGCAAGAACAATGGAGTGGGGGCTTCCCTGGTGGTCCAGTGGTTAAGAATCCGCCTTCCAATGCAAGGGACACAGGTTCCATCCCTGGTCAGGGATCTAAGATCCCACGTGCCATAGGGCAAATAAGCCCATGCTGCACAACTAGAGAGAAGCCCCCACACATCATAACTAAGACCCAGCACAGCCAAATAAATAAATGATTTTTTTAAAAAAAGAACAGTGGATTGGGTTGCCATTTCCTTCTCCAGGAGATCTTCCAAACCCAGGGATTGAACTTAGGTCTCCTGCTTGGCAGGCAGATTCTTTACCACTGAGCCACCTCTTCAATTATATGGCACTCTTTTATTTTTATTTTATGTGCCACTAAGAAATGAAACAATGCTACCATCTAAACTAGGGCAGGCTGATTTTAAATTACACCCCAGTTTTGGAGATGTTAAAACATGAACAAAAATATGTGTCTTGTAATCAATGAAGTGTAGTCATTTCTCTGAGTCTCACATTTCTCTTCTATACTTGGGAGAAATTGGATTTGATGACCCTGAAACTTCTTCCAGATCCACCAGTGCTTAGAGGTCAGTAATTCTCTCAGGTCTTGTGCATCACCACCTCTCATGATTCCATGGTAACTGGGGAACAAGCATCTTGGAAATTCTTACGTCCTCCCCGAATTTCTTCTGGGGGCTTTTGGAATGCATCAGGTGTTACAGACAGATTTTCTCACTGACGTTTCAGTCTTGGGGGCTCTGGAGACCCTGGAGTTTCCCTCAGACACTGAAAGCTCCTTGGGGTCCTAAAACTAAGGGAAAGTTCAATAATCAGGAATGAGCGGGAAAGACCTTGACAGTCAGTTCAAATCACCTCTTAAAAGAAGGATATAGAGACTTCCTTGGTGGTCCAGTGGCTAGGACTTGGCACTCCCAATGCAGGCAGTCAGGGACCTAGATCCCATGTGCTGCAACTAAAACCCAATACAGCCCAATAAATAAATAAATTTATTAAAGTTGATTTAAGAATGATATACTGTGGAATTCCCTGGTGGTCCAGTGGTTAGAACTCAGCAGTTTGACTGCTGAGGGCCCAGGTTCAGTCCCTGGTCAGGGAACTAAAGTCCCACAAGCTGCATGGCACAGCCAATAGAATAAAATCACAAAGAACTAGAAAAAAGTCTTATACCATTTTAAAAAAGAGTGATATGAGTGATATAACAAATACTCTTCACCTTCAAACAGAGCTAGCTATGTGACCAGAATGGAATTCTTAGAAGTTTGAGGCCTCTGTCTTCAATTTCTATATGCTTTCTTCCTCTCAGAATCTCTCCTTACCTCTCCTTCCCCTTTGAAAGGTGACTGCTCATGCCCTTCCTGACCACTCATCTTCCTACCCCACCAAGAAAGCCCTCTCAGAAAAGGAGTTGCTATTAACCATTTCTTTGCTGGAGCGAACAAATACTCATAGTTACCTCTTCCCAAGGCAAAATTTTCACCATTATGCATTCTCATCGAAAAACAAAAGGCTTTGTCTTACATCAAGATTTTTAGACATTAGCAAGACAGGATTTCTAGGGGACATCTAATGAGTTTTCCTAGTTGGGAGAAAAGCCATGCCTTAGATTGGTTGCCTTTGGCACTCCCAACTAAGTCCCTAACACAAGGATTACAAATAGGACACTGTTACGATTTCCATTAATATTTCTATTATTCCTTTGGCGCTCAAGCATATAAAAGCAGTTGAGTCATAATTCTTATGTATTATTACATAATTCTTAGTAATAATACTTTGTTAGTTGTAGAGTTAGTTATTAGCCAGTTAGTTCATTCATTCATTCGTTTCTTTTTAATTAATTTTTATTGGAGTATAGTTGCTTGTTCATTTTAAAAACATAGGAAAATGTATAAAATAAACAATGAGGCTCTACTGTATAGCATAAGAAACTATATTCAATACCTTGTAATATCCTATAATGGAAAAGAATATCTATAAACACACACATATATATGTATGTATAACTGTATCACTTTGCTGATTCAATTATATATACCTGGAATAAGCGTGCGTGTACAGTTGCTCAGTCATGTCCAGCTCTTTGCAACCCCATGGACTACACTCCACCAGGCTTCTCTGTCCATAGGATTCTCCAGGCAAGAATACTGGAGTGGGTTGCTATTTCCTTCTCCAGGGGATCTTCCCAACCCAGGGATCGAACTCGCATCTCCTACACTGGCAGGCAGATTCTTCACCACTGAGCGACCTGGGAAGCCCATACCTGAAACAACTATACTTCAAATTTAAATTTTCTTAATTAATTTTTAAAAAACCATAGTAAGCACCCAGGAACCCACCAGCCAAGGTTTCACTTAATATGTACATCAGAGCCACCTGGAAGCTCCCTCCACAAATCTAATCTCCTCTCTGTTTCCCCTCTTCCCTTTCTAGACTATGCAGAATTCATTTTCTTAGGACTCTTTATGTCCGAAATGTTTATAAAAATGTACGGGCTTGGGACGCGGCCTTACTTCCACTCTTCCTTCAACTGTTTTGATTGTGGGGTAAGTGCTCTGGTTTCTAAGGAGTTCATTCCCCAGCTGATGTGCTTAGAATGGTTGATACCTGGGGACACAGGAGAGAGAGAAGTATGGTCATGCCTGGGTATGACAGATCCTGCTGAGTGCAAAAGGAATCAGAGGATAATCCCCAACTTTGATGAGGATACAGAGCTCTCAGAACCCTCCCCAACCACTGCAAGTGGGAGGGGAAATTTACAGACCCATTTAGGAAAGTAAGGGATGACCTGGAGAATCCACTTCTGGGGATTCACTCTAGAGAAACTTATGCAGACACCTAAGAGACACATACAACAATGCCTTGAGCGGCTTCACTAGTCCCAAGCCAAATGACCCAAATCTCCCTTTGCAGTAGGGTGGATAAATAAGTTGTATATAAATAATGCAATTCTCTGTACCAGCGAGAGGCAGCCAACAGTAGCCACACCCATCAGCCACATGGTATCGCACAGGAGGCAGACAGTGGCAAAACTAGTCCATATAGCATGATTCTGCTCATGAAAGTTCAGACAGACAAGACCAAGCTATATGGATTTCAGAGGATCCTTGAACACTTTAAGGCAAAGACCTCGAAAACATAAGTCAAAGAAGCCAGACATAAAAGGTCACATATTACATAATTCCATTTATATCCAGAACAGGCAAATCTCCAGAGTCAGAAAGTAGATTAGTGGTTGCCAGGGGCTGGGAGGAGGGGGCTGGAGAGTGACTGCTCATGGGTCCAGGGTTTCCTTTGGGAGCGATGGAAATGTTTCAAAAGTAGAGAAGGGTGATGGTTATACACTGTGAACATGCTAAATGCCACTGAATCGTGCATTATTTTAAATGAACCATTCTGGTTTATTTTCTGTTGTGTGAATTTCACCTCAATTTTTTTAATGCAAGGAAATAGTTATTATAAAATTCAGGGTGGTGGCTATGTCTAGGGTTCCCCAGAGGCTTTCAGGGTGCTGACATGCCCTGTTTCTCAACGCAGATGGTGGTTGCATGGGCATTCATTTTGTAATTATGTTTCAGGAATTCTTTGCACTCATGTTAATAAGTTTAAAAAGAGAAGGGATAAGAGGCGTGTGAGACACTCGCTATGATTTCATTTGAGTGGGGGGAGTTGGACTGGGTTCCTGCAAGGTCCAGACCCAGGCACATTTGCAAGGAGCATGGACACAAGACCGGGATCCTCTGTTCTAGGTCATCATCGGGAGTATCTTTGAGGTCATCTGGGCCGTCATAAAACCCGGCACATCCTTTGGAATCAGTGTGTTACGAGCCCTCAGGTTATTGCGTATTTTCAAAGTCACAAAGTAAGTCTTTGGGTTCTCTGGCATCCCAAGGTGGGGATGGGGGCCGGGGCGGGGTCACCTCCTTCCCATGTTGGGGAGATGGGCTCAGCTACTGCCACCCTGGCCCCAGCCTGACCCCAATACCCCAACCCTGGCCTCTCTTGGCAGGTACTGGGCATCTCTCAGGAACCTGGTCGTCTCTCTTCTCAACTCCATGAAATCCATCATCAGCCTGTTGTTCCTCCTTTTCCTGTTCATTGTCGTCTTTGCCCTTCTGGGAATGCAACTCTTCGGCGGCCAGTAAGTGCTCAGCAGCTTCTCTTGACTTCTACTTCCCTGGGGTCCAGCCCAGGGCCTCCCACCCTTACCTTGCTCACTGCCTCCAGAGACCCAGGCCCACCTGCACCACACAGTCTGCCTTCCTCATGGCCTGGATGATGCCCAGTGCACCCACCCAGATGGGCAGGGCCCTGGGTACCACTCAGTATGTCTTTCTAGGGGAAACAGAGATGCTGGCGATGTTGCCCTGGAAACAAGATACTGAGCCAAGCCCTCACACACCTAGGGTGGGACCAACGTGAAATGTTTGTGCCCTCTCCACAGGTTTAATTTCGATGAAGGGACTCCTCCTACCAACTTCGACACTTTTCCAGCAGCAATAATGACAGTTTTTCAGGTACAACCTTCACCCAGTCCCATGAATGCAGGGCCCTATGGAGAAGCACCAGCGTTCATTAGGAGGGGGACAGGAAATGTGGGCAGGAGCCTTTATTGCGGCTCTTCCACAGGAAGAAATGGGTAATCAGGCTTAGGATTGGCTAGTTGGAATAATTTCGGCAAGTCCTGGAGCTGTCTTGAGTTGTATGGAACCTGACCCTGGGCTAATTCCAACAGTAGAATATTGGCCTAAGTGTAAGAGCCCAGTAGTGGAGATGGTTTGGAGTGTGGGCTCTGAATTGGTTGGTTTTCATTTTTTAAACCATACCCACAGGCAAATTGTTTACTAACTCTAAGAATTAGCTAGTCCTGACTCCCCCCAGGGTCAGCAAGACCCCTCCCATATGTCAAAGCATCAGAATATAGAAAATAATAGACATCGATAATACACCCTTTTCCCCGTGACTGGAAGACACCCCAATTCCGTGTTCCAAAGCAAACAGATTGACCGTGGGTGGTCCCACCAAACCAACTTCTGCACCCATGTAGGCACATGCCCCAAGGTTTAGAACTGGCCAAGCTGGGACTTCCAGAGCCGTTCCATGTGGGTTCTGTCTCTTTAGAGAACAGAAAGTTTATGGGAAAATGTGACTTCACTCCTCTCTTCTCCTGGGGGAAGGGGAACTTCTGAATGAGACCTGTAGACAGGGGGTTGGAAAGGGAAACCATCCATGAAATTCTGAGCCTTTACATCAATGATTATCGATACTAGTCATCACCACCCATATGTCTTCAGCACAGGGCTTGTTGCTCAAGAGGGATTTTGTCCCCCAAAGACACCTAGAAGTATCTGGAAACATTTTTGGGTTGTCGCAAGTGGAGAGTGGGGGTGTTACTGGTATCTAATGGGAAGAGCCCAAGGATGCTGCTTAACACCCTGCAGTGCACAGGACAAGAGGAAGTTCCCAAACAAGACTGCAAAGCCCTACCTAATGGATTAACATCTTTGGAGTTCTTTCATATTTACTTTATCCTCATGAAAATAATGGGGCTTCCCTGGTGGCTCAGATGGTAAAGAATCTGCCTGCAATGCAGGAGAGACCCAGGTTCGATCCCTGGGTTAGGAAGATCCCCTGGAGAAGGGAATGGCAACCCACTCCAGTACTCTTGCCTGGAGAATTCCATGGACAGAGGAACCTGGCAGGCTACAGTCCATGAGGTCGCAGAGCGCTGGACTTGACTGAGCAACTAACACTCTCACTTTTTTTCACTTTCATGGAAATAACGCAAAGGAGGGAAGCTGGATATTTTTTTAACAACCGTGTAGATCCTGCATACAAATCCCTTTTGCCCTTCCCATGCACATCAGCATCATATCTGTTTGCCAGCACTTGCGTCTCTTTACCTGAGGCTTCCTCTGATCACCTGTACCACCACCATCTCCACCCCCAGATACAGCAGTCCAGAAGTACCAGTGGATATATAGCGAGAGAAATTTACGTCTCACAGTTCTGAAGGCTGGAGGTAGATCAGGGTGCATCCAGGGTTGATTCCAGGTGAGGACTCTCTTCTGGCTGCAGATGACCGCCTTGTCACTTCTCTCACACACAGCAGGGGGAGAGAGGGAGACAGAGAGGCAGAGAGAGACCAAGTTCTCTGCTTTTATTATAAAGGCACTAATCCCCTCATTATGGCATTTGTGGTAAAGAACCTGCCTGCCGGTGCAGGATATCTATGTTCTATCCCTGAGCCAGGAAGATCTCCTGGAGAAGGGCATGGCAACCCACTCCAGTATTCTTGCCTGGAAAATCCCATGGACAGAGGAACCTGGCAGGCTCCCATCCATGGCGGTCACAAAGAGTTGGACACGACTGAGCGCACAATCCCCTCATGAGGGCCCCACCATCATGTCTTCAGCTAATCCTAATTCCCTCCCATCTCCAAATAACATCACATGAGGGTTTATAGCCTCAACATATACGACTCAGCCTATAGCAAAATTTCCCTGTCATATCAGAGAAAACCAGAAAGATCTGAAACTCCTCTTCCAGGGTCACTTTTTGCTAGAACACACTGAGAGCTCCTCCATACAAGGACAGCCTTTTCCTCTCGCAAACGGCCAAGACCATCCCCACCCAGAGACAAGGGCCGAGAAAGGGCCCACACGCCAGGTTCCGGCTCCACAGCTGCATCTCTGAGGGGCCCAAGGTTGAGGGGGGGTTGGCTGTGTGTTTCTCCCTCCCCTTTCAGATCCTGACGGGCGAAGACTGGAACGAGGTCATGTATGACGGCATCAAGTCTCAGGGGGGCGTGCAAGGCGGCATGGTGTTCTCCATCTACTTCATCGTGCTGACGCTCTTCGGGAACTGTATCCTCTGGGGGGCGGATGAGCCCGGGGCCTCAGGGAGAGCAGGGCAAGCACAAGGGAGGGGTTCAGGAGTCCCAGATATCAGGGTTCATGTGGCAGTGCTTTCCCTGACTCCAGCGTTTGCAGACACCCTCCTGAACGTGTTCTTGGCCATCGCGGTGGATAATCTGGCCAACGCCCAGGAGCTCACCAAGGTGGAGTTGGTGGGAGAATGTTGCTGTGCAAAGTTACCACCTGCTCATGGCAGATCAGGACCCTGCCAGCCGGGGGGTAGGGTGGGGTGGGGGGACAGGAGCTGGGGTCAGAGCCTTTGTCCCGGCTTCACTGTGCCAGGGAGAAAGGCACCTCCTCCCCCACCCCCAAAATAGACTGTCCCTCATCAAGTGGCTTCTACAGCAAAGGAGGGCGGAGGTGGGGGTGGTTAAGGCAGCAGGGTTGCTGCAGGAAGCAGATGGCAAACTCCACCAGAGTGCCCGTTTATAGGGAGTGGGCAGTGTCGAGGGGCTTCCAAGGAATGCAGCAGCCTCCAGGCGAGCAGGCGCTGACAGCACCCTAAACCCGGAAGGAGGGGACAGATGGAGAGTAACCCAGACAAGGTTCTGAGGCTCAGTGTGTGTCCCCGTGAGCTTGGGAGCTGGCCGGACTTCACCACTGAGCGGCAGCAGTAAAGAATTATATGATGCTCGTGGTTCCAGGCGTAACTGTCATTTCCCTTTGGCAGAGGAGGGGACTGAGGTTCGGAAAGGCAGAATCACCGACCCCAGATGGGATGATAACAGCTGCTATTATTTAAAGCATCATGCTATATATGTCAGGAGCTCAGCATAATTTGGGGCATATAGGAAGTGATCAATAACAGGAGCCTTTGTAAGTCACTTCGCATGACCAGAGATCCAGAGCTACAGCTCTTCATTTTACAGAGCTGGGAAAGGGAAGGCTAGGATTCAAACCCAGACTTGGCAAGTTCCAGAGCCTGAGTTCTTTACCCACACACCCTGCCAACTTTCATTTGAGCCCCAGCTGAGCAGGTAACGATCAAAATAAAAATTAACAACAACCAAAGGAAATGTGATGGCCCCTCTCATATGCCAGACACCAGAAAGCATAAGAGATAGGGAGTAACTGTTATCCCCATTTTGCAGATGGGAAAACTGGGGCCCAGAGAGGCCAGGACCTTGCCACATAGCTAGGAACTGAAAGAGCAGAGGTGTGATCCCTCAAAGAGCAGAGCACAGTAAATGAAATCAGAAAGGAATTTGGGGTGTGAGGGTATGAACTGTTCATGTGAGGAAGCAGCCCAGTTTTCATTCATGGTATTGGATTATTTGGGCAAAATCTTATGCCAAATGCCCTTAGGGCAGCCCTGTACTCCCTGGGATTCAGGTCCACCTCAGCTAGGCACAGAGAAGGCAACATTGCTTTCAGGAACACAGCTTACGCCCTTGGGATAGCCCCTGAGCAGGGCTGCTAGGAAGGGTTAAATGGGTACTGCACTGCACAAGGGAAGCCGAGCACCTTTTTGCAGTTTGAGGGGAAGCTGTCTGGAACAAAGGCATGTTAGGAGGTGGTCATGGTCTAGCCCAAGTCTTTCACCTGCAGCCCTATCACATTAAGAGAACATACGCAGAATCATTCAGGAGGGCCAGGCCTGGGACCTGCCTCAGCTTCACCGCCCCATCCCCCACGCCTTAAGGTACACAGGCCATATTCAGGGAACTGAACTGAACTGAGAAGACTTTGCCAACCGTCCATCTGCCAGCCATGGCAGGAGGGAGAGAGAGTTTCCCAGGCCCAGCCCTGACTGGAGGAAAAACGGAAATCTCTGCCACCCCCTAGCATACGGCCACAGTCCTGGCCACCATGGGGCTGACTGGCGTCACTGTTCCAGGGGCTGATTTCAACCATGAGCTCATCTAGGTTCCAAGACCCCATCCTCAAGGGCTGTCGTGGGGGAGGGGGTGCCCCAGGAGGGTGGGGAGAGAAAGGAGAGAGGGAGAGAGAGGGAGAAAGCTCATCGCCTGTGAAATGTCATCCAGACCCTCATTCTTCCCTTCGTTTATTCCACAAGCATTTCTTGGGTATTTAAAATGTGGCAGGGACCCCACTCAGCCCCTGATGTGGTTAATTTTTTTTGATTGAGGTATATTTGATTTATAATGTATTAGTTTCTGGTGTACAGCAAAGTGATTCAGTTACAAACATAGATTATTTTTCATATTTTTATTATAGTTTATTAGAAGGTTTTAACTATAGTTCCCTGTGCTGCATCATAGGACCTTGTTGTTAGGTTTTTATCTCATTTAGCCCTCACAGAAAACCTCATAGGCAAATTCTCTGAGCCCCATTTTACAGACTTTGTTATTCATTGAAAAGCATTTATTGAGCACCTGCTGTGAACAGGGCCTGGTCTAGGGGCCAGGGAAATAGCCAGGAATAAAACAGACAAATCTCTGCCTTCGTTGATATTCTAGCAGAAGAGATAGACGAGAAAGAAACTTGTCAGCTAGTGATAAGTGCTAAGGAGAAATATGAAGTAGGGAAGTCTAGGAGTTGAAATTTTAGATGAAGATTGTGAGGTACAAAGAAAGACTTCGTCCAAGGTAAGCAGAAAGTGGAGGGGCTGCTATTTGAATCCAGACGGATCCAGAATTTGTGCTTCTAACCATATGCAGCACGGCTTGAACTCGAGCATGTTTCAGACTCACCTGGGAACTTGTTGAAAACGCAGATGCTGGGGCCTGGGCCAGGTTCTTCAGGAGGCCTGGAAATCTGCATTTGTGCATTTGCAGTGTATCCGAGGCAAGTAGTCCAGGGACTCAGCTCTGAGAAATGCTTGGATGTGATGCCAGAAAGAGGGGTGGACTTGGGAGAGCGGGGTGGCCAGTCGAGTCCCACCCCTGTGTTGTCACTGACACAGAGTGTCCTGATCTGACCATTTCCGAGGTGGTAAGGTTGCTTCTTGCCCCAGAGATCCCAGTGCAGTGGGGGAGGTGCCCTGCCACTGCATGATCTTGCTTATTGGCGGGTTTGTCTCTGGCCATTTCTTTCTCGTTGCTTTTTCTTTGCTTTTTCTTTGTTGGCTTTTCTGTTTTACGAATGAGGCCCTGCATGAAGGCTGAAGAAGGATTTAAAGCCCCAAAACGTCTTTTTCTGTATGTATTTTATAAAACATCTTCCCCCATCCTCCTCCTCTCTGAACCTAACCGGCTGAGAATCTAAGTTCCTCTCCTGATTCCCCTTCTGGAGGCTGTTGGCAGTGCATGGGATGGGCTGTGGGTGCCAGATTTTTCTGCACGTGGGGGCTTATTGGTGTTTTATTTAAAGTCTTGGTTCAGAGAGCTTAAATGACCCAGGAAGTAGAATGAGAGGAAAATCTTTGCATTAATTTCCAGCTCGTTGAGACAGAGTTACAGAAAAATCTCCATTGTGGGAAAGGAAGGCAGTCTTTTTCCTTTCCTTTTCTTCTGTGTGTTAAAATAGGGTTCAGAATGAGCTGGATATCAAGCCTGGACATGAAGGGGATAGCCGTACACGTAACCAATGAGTATACATTCCGATTAGGGGGCCTCAGCTCTGATGGGTTGATACCCAAGCCAGACCTGTTTGTAAATATCTCAAATGATGCCCCTGGTTAACAGCAGGGTCAGAGATGCGGCCCCAAGGCCCAGTTCATAGTTTGTGAACAGGGATCCTATGTGCCTTTTAGGATGAACAAGAAGAAGAAGAGGCTGCCAACCAGAAACTCGCCCTCCAGAAGGCCAAAGAGGTGGCAGAAGTGAGTCCTCTGTCTGCAGCCAGCATGTCCATAGCTGTGTAAGTGCCGCCAAGTCTGAGATGCTCTCTGGGCTCCTCAGCCTCTGCACCCGCCCAGTCAAGGACTTGGGGGCAGGGAGCAGTCCCTAACTGCGTTGAGCCTTAGGAAAAAGTACTTCTGCCCCCCCACCCACTTAGTCAAGAAATAGTTAATAACACGTACTATGTACCAGACACTGTTGCTGGAAATACAGCATTAAAAAGAGGTTGAGGTGTATAGGGAGGGCTAGGAGTGGTGAGCGTTATGATGTAAGTGAATTGTCAGGGGTGGTCTCAGGTGACAAAGCCTGAAGAAGGTGAGGGAGGAGCTCATCTCAGGCAGTGGGAACAGCATGTACAAAGGCCCTGAGGCAGGAACATGCCGGTGTGGTTAGGGTACCGGAAAGAAGTCCATGTAACTAAAGTAGAGTGAGTGGGGGTGGAGAAGTGGCAGGAGGTACAGGCAGACAGGTGATGAACAGATCCTGTAGGGCCTTTTGGGCAGTGGGGAAGATGGAAAATTTTGTTCTGAGCCAGGGGAGAAACATGGACAGTTCTTGAGGAGGAATAGGGACTCAGGTGCCCTCCAGGTACTATCAGGGGAGCAAGGGCAAGAGACCAGGTTGGAAAGGACTGCACTGTTCCCTGCAAAAGGGATAATAAGGAATGGACCAGGGTGGTGCCAGAGCAGGTGATGGGTATAGCTGAATTTTAGACAGGTCGTGAAGGTAAGAGTGAACAGAATTTGCTAGTGGATCAGAGGTGGTCAGGTGGTGAGAGTTAAGGTGTTTTGATTAAAGAAAGATTCATTAACACTGCTGCTGCTGCTGCTAAGTCACTTCAGTCGTGTCTGACTCTGTGCGACCCCATAGATGGCAGCCCACAGGCTCCCCCATCCCTGGGATTCTCCAGGCAAGAAGACTGATACACCGATATTCTGAATCGTGCCTTTGTTGGGTAGTCCCGGGACTTTGCAACACTGTGGGGCAGTGCATCACTGGACAATGTAGAGGGGGCTTTTTTCCCAGAAAGCAAGGAGGTGGCTGTGAAAGGAGAACACAGGGAGATACATGCTCAGACATGGAAGCCCATAGGAGGTGATGGTCTGTATACAAATATAGATACACACAGAATGCCTGGAAAAATCTGAATGTTCGAGGGCTTCAGTTGGCACCCCCAGCAACAATCCCACTGGTGTTTTTCACCATCTCCATAGATAGACACTGTCTCAAGACTCCCAAGTGCCTATGCAAGGGTTTCCAGAACCTGCTGCAGGTCAATATTCATTATGATTGGCTGTCTCAGAGATTAAGAGTATTCTAAACATCAGGACCGCCCCCAGGGGCCCTGTACTACAACTTGAAGAGGAATAGAGAGGTCAGTCGATGAACATACACCTGACTGAGACCCCCATTAGCCAGGCCAGGATACCTTACTGGACCAAGATGCCCACCTGGGCTGAGACTCCTGTAAGGCTGAGATGACCAACCAGGTTGAGTTTTCCACACATGTTAAAACACCTAGTTGGGTGGAGATACCCAGCCAAGTCAATATATCCCACCTGGGCCAAGAGACCTCCCCTGTACCCAGGTCAACATGCCTTTCTGGGCCAAGGTACCGACACAGGTGGAGATGCCCACTAGGCCGTTATACCCACCTGGGCAGAGATGCCCACTTGGGTCAAGATGTCTGTCTGGGCCAAGGTACCTGCCTGAGCAGAAATGCCTACCTAGGTCAAGATGCCCACTGACATAGGTATCTGGGTGAAAATGCCCACTTGGAGCAAGACATCCACCAAAGTGGAAATACCTACTGAGCTGAGATGTCCACCTGGGCCCACACTCCTCTTGGCCTGAGTGGCCCTTGCAGGCCACGACGCCCAGCAGTTCCATAACCCCGGCACAATTTCTTTACAGGAAGGAACAACAGAAGAACCAGAAGCCCGCCAAGTCGGTGTGGGAGCAGCGGACAAGCGAGATGAGGAAGCAGAATCTTCTGGCCAGTCGGGAGGCGCTCTACAACGAGATGGACCCAGACGAGCGCTGGAAGGCCTCCTACGCTCGCCACCTGCGGCCCGACATGAAGACCCACCTGGACCGGCCGCTGGTGGTCGACCCCCAGGAGAACCGTAACAACAACACCAACAAGAGCCGGGCGGCCGAGCCCACGGTGGACCAGCGCCTCGGGCAGCAGCGAGCCGAGGACTTCCTCAGGAAACAGGCCCGCTACCACGACCGGGCCCGGGACCCCAGCAGCTCCGTGGGCCTGGACACCCGGAGGCCTTGGGCGGGCAGCCAGGAGGCCGAGCTGAGCCGGGAGGGGCCTTACGGTCGCGAGTCGGACCACCACGCCCGGGAGGGCGGCCTGGAGCAGCCGGGGTTCTGGGAGGGTGAGGCGGAGCGGGGCAAGGTGGGCGACCCGCACCGGAGGCACGCGCACCGGCAGGCAGGCAGCCGCGAGAGCCGCAGCGGGTCCCCGCGCACCGGGGCCGACGGAGAGCCCCGCCGACACCGGGCGCACCGCAGGCCGGGCGACGAGGGCCCGGACGACAAGGCCGATCGGAGGTCCCGGCACCGCGAGGGCAGCCGGCCGGCCCGGGGCGGCGAGGGCGAGAGCGAGGGCCCAGAAGGCGGCGGCGAGCGGAGGCGGCGGCACCGGCATGGCCCTCCCCCCGCGTACGACGCGGACATGCGCAGGGAGGACAAGGAGCGCAGGCACCGCAGGAGAAAGTAAGTGGAAGCGATGAAAACCAAGGAGTATCAGCTAGCTACCTGGTACCCTCCCGAGCCGCTCATATCAGCTTCTTGCCAACCCGCAAAGATAGATGGCATTGCCATAGCCCATTTCACAGATGGGGAAACAGCTGACTTGCTCAAAGTCACACATCTAATAAGTAGCCTTGAACCCAGGTCATCTGGCTCCAGAAGCTGCAAACTGTCACACCCTTGTATCAGGGAAACTACAAAAACTCTCCCCCAGAATGGTATGGCTCTTGCATGTGCTTGCGGGTCGCCTTGGGCAAGGGACTCCACGTCTCTGGACCTCAGTTTTCTCAATCTGTAAAATGGAGATAGTGGGATTAATTGAGTCATTCTGGAAATTAAATGATGTAGTAGATGGAAAGGGCCTGAAAGCAACCGACACGTAAGTGCTTGGGAAATTTAGATCCTTTTAGCTGTTACTGCGGAGAAGGCAATGGCAACCCACTCCAGTACTCTTGCCTGGAAAATCCCATGGACGGAGGGGCCTGGTGGGCTGCAGTCCATGGAGTCGCTAGGAGTCGGACACGACTGAGCGACTTCACTTTATTTTTTCACTTTCATGCATTGGAGAAGGAAATGGCAACCCACTCCAATGTTCTTGCCTGGAGAATCCCAGGGACGGGGAAGCCTGGTGGGCTGCCGTCTATGGGTCACACAGAGTCGGACACGACTGAAGCGACTTAGCAGCAGCAGCAGCAGCTGTTACTGAGTCAATCATTTTTTGACCTTACATTATTCTGCTGGGGGTTGGGGGACAGGGAACGGTTGTTGAAAAAGCCACTCTGGGTCAGAATTGAAGGATGAGCAAGGTTCAAGGCTTTTGGAGGCATCTCCCAAGCCAGAACCTCACCCAATCAGAAACGACACCCTCTTTTTTATAACAATATTCCGTAACACTACCTAGAAGATCCTACAGTGATTGTACGTTGAGGAACCCAAAAACTTAAATGCTGAAACAGCCAATGATCTTTTATTAATCATCATCCTCTTCTTTTCTATCACCTGCCACTAGGACATCATCTTGGTTGTTTCTTTTTTAAAAAGAAAAACAGTTTTTCTAAGTTTTTGTGTTTTTTCTTTTTTACATTAGGTATTCTTTTTCTCAGGTTTTATTGAGATATAATTGCCAGGCAGCATGGTTTAAGTGTTAGGTTTCCCTGGTGGCTCAGATGGTAAAGAATTCACCTGCAACGTGGGAGACCCAAGTTCGATCCCTGGGTCAGGAAGATCCCCTGGAGAAGGGAATGGCAACCCACTCCAGTATTCTTGCCTGGAGAATTCACTAACACTTTTACTTTAATGGTACAAGTGTAAGGAGTATAGCATAATGATTTAATTTACATACATCAGCGCCATATTGGTTTTTAATAATGTATTTAAACGCTTCTGTTATACTCCATGTATACTACGCTAGTACTTCTCAAAATGTGTACAAGAATCCCCAGGGATCTCGTGAAAATACAGATTCTAAATAAGTAGGTCTCAGATGCAGCCTGAGATTCTGCATTTCTAAGGAGTCAGTGCTGGTTGGGAGACCACACTTTGAATAATGAGACCCTAGAGAACCAAATGAAGCAATTCTTTTTCTTTTTTTAATATTTATTTATTTGGGCTTCCCTGGTGGCTTGGTTGATAAAGAATCTGCCTATAATGCAAGAGACCCAGGTTTGATCCCTGGATAGCGAAGATCCCCTGGAGAAGGAAATGGCAACCCACTCCAGTATTCTTGCCTGGGAAATCCCATAGACAGAGAACCCTGACGGACTACAGTCCATGGGTTCCAAAACAACTGGACTCGACTTAGTGACTTAACCACCATCTTTTATTTATTTGGCTGTGGCCAGGGCAGGGATGATGGTGGAGGGGGAATCTTCCATTGCAGTTAGCCAGCTTCTCTCTTGTGGCACACAGGCTCCAGAGTGCTCGGGTTCAGTTGTTGCCACGCACCAGCTTAGTTGCCCCATGGCATGTGGGATCTTAGTTCCCCAACCAGAGATGGAACCCACATCCCCTGCATTAGAAGGTGGATTCTTAACCACTGGACTGCCAGGGAAGTCCCCCAGAGTGAAGCAATTCTGATGCAGGCAGAATCACCATGAATGCGATAGGTGCAAATGCCAGCTGCCTCAGGGTGCCAGCAATTCAAATGACATGAGGGAGTTACCGTCAGTGTTGAGATGTTCCAAAATGGTGAAGTTCCGCGTGACTTAGTCTACTCTTCCTTCAGTTTGTCTAATACTTGCATTCCAGGAAGATGCAATGAGTATTTAAAAATGCAGCAGGACTTCCCTGGCAGTGATTGAGAACCTGAATGTCCACTGCAGGGGGAAGAGGTTCCAGCCCTGGTCAGGGAACTAAGATTCCCCCATGCCACACGGTGTGGCCGCAAAAAAAAAATAAATACTTGATGCTGATCTGTAAAACAGGTTAAAACTCAAGGCTCAGGGACCTCCTGGTGGTCCAGGGTCCAGTGGCTAAGACTCTGTGCTCCCAGTGCAGGGGGCCTGGGTTCGCTCCCTTGTGGGGGAACTAGATCCCACTTGCTGCAACTAAGAGTTCACATACCACAACTAAAGATCCCACGTGCCTCAACTAAGGTCTGGCAGCCAAATAAACAAGTGAATAAAGAAAACTTAAAGGTTCAGATCATCACAAGCAGATCTTTCACCTGTGTGAGGGACATTAGAAAGTCGTGAAGGAAAAAGAATAATTCTTCCCCAGTGAGACTGCCTTGCACATGGTAGGATGTTTATATACCTGCCTCTCATTTCCTAAATGTTCACAGTGCCCCCTAGTTATTATGGCATTAGTTCTCCACATAGCTCCACAACAGCCCTCTGAAAAACCATTGTTCCCCAAAAGGGAATAGTGTTCTAGGCTACGAACAACATATGCAAAATCCCCAAGATAGAACAGAAGGAGGCGAGTTTGCAGTTTGGAAGGTAAGGAAAGAGTGGAAGAAATTGAAGGGACGATAATAGGTCAGTAGAATCTTGAGTCCTCCCAGGGAAAGGAGAGGCCACTGGGGGGGGATTTAGGTGGAATAAAGTCTAGCATAGGACTCCATGACTAAGACCTGGAGAAGAAAGTGGCACCCTGGCCGGTATTCTTGCCCGGAAAATTCCATGGATGGAGGAGCCTGGCAGGCCACAGTCCTTGAGGTCACAAAGAGTCAGGCACAACTGAGCAGACACACACCATAATTAAGAACCAATGGGCCACTGGTGCTATTAATATGACTAATATTCCTGTTGTTATCATCCTCATATTTATACCTCCTCCTATCATTGAAGGAGGCAGAATGACAAGGATAGAAAGGGAACACAGCCTGGTGGTGAAGGGCAAGGGTCCTTGAGCCAAGAAGTCACACTGCTGCCCCATTGCTTGCCAGCTGTGTGACTTTCAGCATGTTACTTCCCCTCTCTGGGCCTCCATTTCCTCATCTGTAAAATGGGGATAAGAACGGTACCTACCGGGACTTCCCTGCTGGTCTAGTGGTTAAGACTCTGTGCTTCCACTGCAGTGGGTGAGAGTTCGACCTCTGGTCAGGGAACTGAGGTTGCACATGCCTTGTGGAATAAACGAATTATATTAAAAAAAAAAAGGTACCTACCTCCTAGCATAGATATAAAGTGCAAATGAGTTAATACTTGTAAAATGCTTTAAATAGTGCCTGGCTTATGATCAGTGTTCAGGAAATACTAGCTCTTATTGGTATGAATATGATTACTCGATACTCAAATGTTAACCGTTTTTAGTAATAGCACTAGTAATAAGCATTCAATAAGTTTTAGCTCTTTCTGTTGTTACATCGTCATTACTATGAAGACGCTTGTATCAGTTGACATAAAAACCAACTTTAAATCCATAGCCTTTAGATTGTTCACTTAAACTGCCTCTTTTTACAGATGGGGAAACAGGCCCAGAGAGGGAAAGGTGTTCCTGAAGCGGGGAGCCAGCCGATAGTAGAAGTGTGATAACCCAACTTTCCTGAATCCCACAGGTGGCCCTTGCTCCCCCTTCTCTCCAAGTACTTCCCCACCTCTACCCCCAAATCCACACCAGGAGGGCTCTGCTCACTCCTTTATTAATAGATGTGTCAAATGCCCTGGCCAGGAGAGGCGTTATTCATTTGGCTGATAAAAAAGGTTCTAATGCTCACTGGAAATAAAACTTCATAAAGATTCAGACACTTTTAAAGAGAAAGAAAAAAAAAAAAAAGCCATTCGTCTGCTTGGAAAAAAAAAAGAGGGATTTCCCTGGTGGTCCAGTGGTTTAGACTCCACGCTTCCTCTACAGGGGACACAGGTTCCATCCCTGATCAGGGGAACTAAGACTCCACATGCCATACAGTGCAGCCAAAAAAAAAAAAAAATCCACATATAGCATTTGGAACAATGCGTGGTAGAGAATAAGGTCTCAACGATCTTAGCTGATATTATCCCACATGCCGCATGGCATGACCAAAAAAAATAAGAATGGCGAAGATAAAATTTTATTCAAGGACACAGAATACTAAAAGACATTTCAGTTCTATATTATGACAAAGCCAATGACCCCAACAGTCCTGCCTCATGCATTTCTGCTCTTGTCATTCCTTAGGTCTTCCCCTGGACATGCTCTGTGTTTTTGATTCTCTAGAGCATTGACAATAAGTATAATTGTTTTCCTGTAGTCCCAGCCTTCCCCCCGCTCCCACATTTCTACTTTCATCTCTTCCTCTTCAGCTTTAACTGTCCCCCTCCTCTGAAACTTTAACTGGCTTCCCCCAGTGGAAAGTGAGTGGAGCACATTCTATTTTGTATTATTAAACAGTTGCTGGCCCCTGATTCCTCATACCAGGCAGCTGAGCCCAGTGTCACCCCAGGACCACCAAAATGAAAATGGAGCTTTCTCTGAATCGCTGCAAAAATCTGTGGATTGCAGGGCATCCGCCACTCCCTGATAACCAGGCAGTGCCTCTTGCTTGATTTGGCTGAGCCAGAGGACGTTTTGCCAAGACCTGTACCACCCGAGAATTAATATCTCAGCTATTGGCATACTAGTTCCACCTGCTCCCATCACCATGACAACCTACTTCCCAAAAGGAGCAAGAAGAGAGAGACTGGACTTCTGAGCCTCACAGTTGATCCTTCATGGGATGGGGTGAAAGGAGGGGCTCCGTCTTTTAATACTGATTCTTACAGTATTCTCAATTTGCTTTGGCCAATGTCCTCAGCACCTCTATCCCATGCACCCCAAGTCATCCATTGCCCCCATGGTCTTCATTGAATGGTGCTGTAGCTTAAGAGCTGTAGGACCAGAGTCCAGCTCAGCCTTTTCCCAGCTGGGTAACACCATGCCTTTACCTCTCTGGGCTTCATCTTCCTCATCTGTAAAATGAGCCTAATCCTAATGGCAGCATCTCAGATAGTGGCTGTCGTGGGGACTCAATGAGTTAATAGGTGCATGTCCTAAGGACAGTGGAGCACAAGGAAGCAGGCCCACCCATCCTCTGGACCTAGGGACTGGAGCATGCCCTGGGCAAGCTGTCCGTAATCCTTAGCAACCAGATGCTGAAGTGATCAGTTGGCAACGGGATGCGGGTGTTATGCAATCAGCTGCCTTTTCCAAGCAGATGATGGCAGATCCCCAAGAGGGAAGGGGGAAGGGGCCTGACTTCAAAGTTTCTGCCCCTTTTGAGTTCTCCTTGGAGACACTTGGAAATAAAACATCCTGGAGACTGATATGAGGCCTCTGCAGGCTGAGCTTGTTAAAACTCCATGGCAAGCAGAGCCAACAGAAGAAACAAAAACAAGGCAAAACAAAAGACCCTCAGATCCCCCTTCCATCTGAACAAGGGGCTCTCGGTCCCGTGCGTGAGGCTGTCCCTTTAACAAAAGGCACGCTGTGGTCTCAGCTGCTGTGTTATTTAGTACAGTCTCTCTGGGTGGTGACCAAAGGATTCAGATTCTCTTTGAAATGATAACTTCACTGAGCCCGCTTTTGGGTAGAACTCTACTTAAAACAATATATAAAATGAGAAAATATCCCCAACCAGCTTTTCGACTGATGTCCAACTTCTAAAAAGGTACCGGGAGGGGATTAGCATTAGCAATCTCTTTGTGGGCTGCGGAAGAGGTTGAGGAAATATTGGTTTAAGATTTATTTCATTTAATCCACACCATCAGAGCTGATGCTCAGTGTCCAGGGATCAGTGTCAGTTTCCCAGGGCTGCTGGCAATCCTTGGTGTTTGCGATCCCTCGGCCGATAGAAGGATCACTCCAGTCTCTGACTTCATCTTCACACTGCCCTCTCCTCTGTGTGTGTTTCTCCCCTTGTCTTCTAAAGACACTTGCCATTAGATGTAGGGTTCACCCTCATCCCAGATGATCTCAAGATCCTTCATTACATCTGCAAAGACCCTTTGTCCAAAAGATGGGTACGGGGAACTTCCCTGGTGGTCCAGTGGTTAAGAATCCGCCTGCCAATGCAGGGGACACGGGCTCGATCTGTGGTCCTGGAAAATCCCACATGCCGCGGAGCAACTAAGCCCGTGTGCCACGACTACTGAGCCCGAACGCTCCATACCTGTGCTCCGCACCGAGAGAAGCCACCACTGTGATGAGAAGCCTGCACACCACAACTAGAGCCTCCACTTGCTGCATCCAGAGAAAGCCCGCCCACAGCAACAGAGGCCCAGCGCAGACAAAGCATAAAAAAAGATGAGGAAACTGAGGCTCAGAGAGGTTACTCAAGCTACAGAGGGTCGCACAGCTAGTAAAATGGCCTTGGTAAAACTCAAAGCCAGATCAGTCAGTCTTCTGAGGTGTCAGCCTAGCACCTGCAAGTGAGGAATTTGCCTGGGCCGGTCCTTCTCCCTGTGAGGCCTCAGAGCTGCTGCTGCTAAGTCACTTCAGTCGTGTCCGACTCTGTGCAACCCCATAGACGCGGCAGCCCACCAGGCTTCCCCGTCTCTGGGATTCTCCAGGTAAGAACACTGGAGTGGGTTGCCCTTTCCTTCTCCAATGCATGAAAGTGAAAAGTGAAAGGGAAGTCGCTCAGTCGTGTCCGACTCTTAGTGACCTCATGGACTGCAGCCCACCAGGCACCCCATCTCTCGGATTTTCCAGGCAAGAGTACTGGAGTGGGATGTCATTGCCTTCTCCGAGGCCTCAGAGACACAAACCCAAAAGTAAATTACCTCGTCTTTCTTCTGCTTGGTTAAAAACGCCATGGACTTTTGCAAGTTAAAATCCGAAGTTAAAACAAGGAAGATGGTACTGGTGTTTTAGCCAGTGGGATAATTACTTTATTTTTTATTGAAGTATAGTTGATTTACAGAGGCCAACTTTTTAAAAATGTTTAAGTGTTAGATAGATTCAGGGTTCCAGATTGGGCCTTGAGAACCAAACCCATGCTGTCCAGGGGCCTTGGTTCCTGTGATTGCATCTAATCTCCCACGTGTTCCATGAATGGATACAATCTGAGGGCTGTCTTTTGCTCATTTCTGGTCTCTTGAGTGAGTGTGTGATGGAGATAGCCTGACAAAACCATTTTCTAGTATACCTGACTCAGCTTCTTTGGGCCTCAGTTTCCTCATCTCTGTAATGGACACAGTAGCCATTTGGACCTCATAAGATTGCTCCAGAAGTTAGTGAGTTGAAATAGAAGAGAGGCTGGCCCACTCTATTGGTGGTTACAGAGAGTGTCAAAGACTTCCCTGCATTCAGCAACCGTGGGCTGACCCCCTGGGAGATCTCAGACAGCTTAGTAAGAGAGCTGCAGGGTCAGGTGGGGGTTAGCATGGGTGCTGGAGCCATGTGGTCTGGGTCCAAGCTCTGTCTGCTACCAACTAACTGTGTAGCCTGGGGCAGGGCCCTTCCTGTCTCTGGGCCTTGGTTTCCTCATCTTAAAATGGGGATAACAGTACTACCCGCTCCCTATTTTTTTTTGAAGATGAGCTGACGTGTGTCATGTCTGGCACACAGCAAGTATTCCGTGAGTGTGAGCTCAGGAGGAGACATGAAGGGCATGGGGTACAGAATTGGGGGGTTGCCTTTCAGAAGAGTCAGAGGGAGGGACTTCCCTAGTGGTCCAGTGGTTAAGACAGCAGTTCCACTGTAAGGGTTGAGGGTTTGATCCCTGGTCAGAGAACTAAGATCCCACATGCCACGTGATGAGGTCAAAAAAAAAGGCAGCATTTCCACCACTAAAGAGGTGGTATTTATGGCTCTGCTTTAGCCACCCCTGGAAGCAGTGTATGTCCTTATCCTGCCAAGGAGCTAATGGGAGACACAGAGACAGGAGCAGGAAGGTTTGGATTGGAGAGATGAGGCTCTGGCAGAAAGTTCTTTTCCACTCTGATTTCTCCATGAAGGAGTAACCTCATCTCCTAGGAAGCAGCCCTTCTGGCAGGAGAAACACCACACTGAAACCTGCAAGGGTGGGCACTTACATCCCGATGAGGTCTTTTTTTGGAAGCACAGAGCCTTAACCACTGGACCACCAGGGAAGACCCCCCCCATGGCGTCTTGATCCCTAACAAGAATGGACCAGGCACAGGAGAATTTCAGAACACAGCCCCTCGACGGCCAGTGGAATCTTAGGCAGGATCCAGACATGTCCCCTCTATGTTCTAACTCACTCACGGGTTCTTTTTTGTTGGCCTGCCTGCTGCAGAGAGAACCAGGGCTCCGGGGTCCCCGTGTCGGGCCCCAACCTGTCGACCACGCGGCCAATCCAGCAGGACCTGCGCCGCCAAGACCCCCCGCTGGCCGAGGATATCGACAACATGAAGAACAACAAACTGGCCACCGCGGAGTCAGCCAGTCCCCACGACAGCCTCAGCCACGCCGGCCTGCCCCAGAGCCCAGCCAAGATGGGGAACAGCACGGACCCTGGCCCCACGCCGGCCCCCACCACCACGGCCACCAACCCTCAGAACGCTGTCAGCCGCCGGATAGCCAACAACCCGGGGAACCCGTCCAACCCCGGCCCCCCCAAGACCCCTGAGAACAGCCTTATCGTCACCAACCCCAGCAGCACCCAGACCAACTCAGCTAAGACTGCCAGGAAACCTGACCACACCACGGTGGACATCCCCCCAGCCTGCCCACCCCCACTCAACCACACCATCATCCAAGGTACGAACCCCAGTCTCATACATCCCTGGGCAGGGGAGCTGGCCTCCTGGGCTTCCTCCCCAGAGGCGCAGCTAAGGGACTCCGGACAGTGACTCCACCTCTCTGGCCTCAATTGCTTCCTCTGGAAAATGGGTAGAGACGTAGTTCCTGCCCCCACAGGGGCTGCTAGGAGAATTAAATGAGATAGTATGGATATGATGCCTGGCAAGTACACAACAGGTTAGCAAATTTTCCTGCCTCCCAAATTCCCACAGGGGAGCCAGGAAGCCCCCATATCTGAGAGGTCAGTAGATTCCTCTGATGGAAATTTGGGGGGAGTGAGATAATTCTCTAGGCCAGCGCCATCCAAAAGAAATGTGATGCAGGCCACCTGTGTAATTTTTTTTTTTCACCTCTGTAATTTTAAACGTTCTAGTAGCCATGTTAAAAAAGAGAAGGGAGGAAAAGAGGAAGCAGAGGGGGAAGAAGGAAGAAAGACATAAGTGATTTAAAACATAAAAAAGAGGGACTTCCCTGCCAGTCCAGTAGTTAAGACTCTGCCTTCCAATGCAGGAGGCAGGGGTTCGATCCCTGGTCAGGGAACTGAGGTCCCACATGCCGCAGGGTGTGACGAAAAATTTAAAAAAATAAAAAGAAACAGATGAACTGAACTTTAATAATAAATTGTATTTAACCCCAAATGCTATTGATTTATATCCAAAGTATTAACATTTCCATGTGTCAATAATGTTTTTTACATTATTATTACATATATTTACATTCTTTTTCTCCTACTCAGTCTTGAAAATCTAGCATGTTTCACACTGCATACTGCAGTTTGGACTAGCCGTGTTTCAAATGCTGGACAGTGCAGGTCTAGGACCTTGAGGAATTGGCTGTTTTTGCCTCTTCCCAAAACCTCCAACATGTAATACTATAATCCGAGAAATTTGGAAATTATGCAAACTGGAAATTTGGAAATTATCGCCTGGGTTTATTATTTTTAAGATAATAGCAGTAGCCCGGTTCTATGCAAGAGCTGTCCATAAGTTTACCCTGTAAATCCTTGCCACAGTCGTACAAGGTAAATCTTGTCACTGTGCCCATTTCACAGATGAAAAAACTGAGGCTCAGTAAGGCTCAGCCTATCCATAAACCCATAGTGCAACTAGGCTATGGGATCAATGCTCAGGAGGGTGGTGCCTCACCTCAGTCAGGAGAAGGGTGTTAATGGGGGGAATCCTGCATTTTGACTATGGGAGGGGCTCAGTATTTCCCATCTGCAAAGTGGGGCTTTGGGGACTCACCCTGCCTGCCTCCAAGTGACAGTATGAAGGTCATCAGGGCCTGAGGACAGGTCTGTATTAATATCCGGTAAAGGTCACAGCAAACTCAAGGCTGTAGAGTGATTGAGAGCAAGCCTTCTGGGGCCGGGTTGCCCAGGTTCAAATTACAGCTTTGCCACTTCCCAGCCGTGTGGCCTTAGGCAAGTCTCTGCACCTCTCTGTGCCTCAGTTTCCTCATCTGTAAAGTGGGGATCATAAAGTATCAACCTCACAGGGTCAAGTGAGGGTTCAATGGCATAATAGGGTGCCTGGCACATAGTAGATGCTTTGCGTCAGCTGCTTATTGCCGCTTTGGGAACTAGGCAGGTCAGAGGTGGGAAACCACGGAGGGAGCCCTGTGTTGCTTCTTGTCCCAACAGTGAACAAAAACGCCAACCCAGACCCACTGCCAAAAAAGGAGGAAGAGAAGAAAGAGGAGGAGGAAGATGACCCCGGGGAAGATGGCCCCAAGCCCATGCCCCCCTACAGCTCCATGTTTATCCTGTCTACGACCAACCCGTGAGTATGGCCCATGGCCAGGGCAGGGGGCCCAGGGCTCCCACTGGGGCAGTGAAAGTCAGGCCAGAGGGCAGACCCAGACAAAGCGTAATGGGGGAGAGTCGCCTCTAAGACCATTAGTCCATAGAGAACTTTTGAGCAATTAAAGAATGATGTCCCTTACTTAAGTCATATAAGATAGAAACTTATCATAAAGTACTTATTTCAAAAAACTGATTCCAACTGGTTTGTTGGAAAAGACCCCCTCCTGCCATCAGCTAGAAAAGCGTTATCATGAATACCCAAATCTATACCGTCTGTGCTGTGAGAGGTGTCCTGTGGAAATGGCTGCTTTGTACAGTGCACCACGTTTACAACTGTACAGGACAGCCCTGGTTCCTGAGCTCTGCTCCTAACTTATGCTCCACGAGGGTTTGGATTCTGGGTAGATGGTCTTTGAGTTTCATGGCCCTTTGTCTTGGGAGGGCCTTGAGGAGGCCAGATTATTTAGGGGAGAAATTTATCATACCTATGTCTTGCTGGCTCAAAGGTTGTTTTGGAATTACATTTTTCCAAAGAGTGTTTCTTGAAATGCTTCTTGACACCAAGAAGAATCACGTCAAATAGCTGCAGGGGAAATGGCTTTCTCTAACCTGCCTCTCGGAGACTCAGCCTGTGTGTTTACTTTTTTATTTGGTTACCATTCTCTATTTTAATAAAGAAATTCTTATATGGCAGTCAGCACCAGACATGGTTCTGAATGCTTTACAAATAAAAAAAAATTTTCTCATAGTAACCCTATAGGGGTTGGTACTCTGCTTATCCCCATTTGACAGATGAAGAAACTGAGGTCCAGAGAGGTAAAATCACCTGCCTAAAGTCAAACAGCAAGCAAGTGGGAGAGCCCAGAGAGACTGACTCCAACATTCCTATTCTTAGCCACTCAGCCCTGCAGCCATTCATACAATCTCATGATATTTTTATCATTATTAATCCACTTAAGTTAATTATCTCATTATTGTCTCATTAGTGTATTAAAGGCACTGATAAGGTCTGCAATTCATAATTTAAGTAACTAACTTTTTGGAGCCCCTACCATGTACCAGGCATATATTAACTCTTTTGATCCTCACATTCTTATTAGTTAGACACAATTATTATGGTTATTTCACTAATGAGGACACTGAGGTACAATAACTTGCCTAAGGTCACTCAACTAATTAAAAAAAAAAAAAAGAAATCTACTTAACCCAGAATTTCCCAGTTTGGTTTGACTATATGACATTTTATGCATAGAAAGCTTTTTTATCTCCTACAGATTCAAGGACAGTATTCAACTCAGTCTGTGAGTTAAGGTGTTCCAGGAGGGTGGTTTGGAAGTGATAGGAACTTATAAACAGAGGTGGGAATTATCTTTCCCTGTGGAGGGCTCCTCTGCCCCAAGAGGGCCCCCAGGGGTAGAAGCTTGATACTCTGTTGGGTGTGGGACCGTGGGAGTTAGAGATCCCAGATAGTGGTAAGTGATATAAGGAGATGACAAAACAAAAGGGCTCAAGAGCTGTTGTCTGAGTGGACCTCTGCACGTCTACCTGTCCTCAACAGCCTTCGCCGCCTGTGCCATTACATCCTGAACCTGCGCTACTTTGAGATGTGCATTCTTATGGTCATTGCCATGAGCAGCATCGCCCTGGCGGCCGAGGATCCTGTTCAGCCCAACGCACCACGAAACAACGTGAGTCTCCCCCAGCAGGCTCCTTCCCAGCCCAGCTCCTCTGTCCCTTTCTCCTGCCTCATGAAAAGCTGATAGCTGGGGTGGAAGGAATGTTAGGGTCACCCCTAGCCACAGCCCCCGTGGCCACTGGTGGGGAGGGGAGGCTCTGATTCTGGTCTTGATGAAGGATGTTCCTTGAGACAGTGGTTCTGTGTGCCTGGTGGGGAAGAGATGGCCCAAGAGTGGCTGGGGCTGAAAATTGCTGGAATCTCTGGTGAGGAGAATGAGGCTGCAGGCTGTGGAAGGGCACAAGCTCTATGTGGGATGTAGGAGAGTCCGAAGGCAGAGGGTGCTCCAGTGGTATCCCCTGTGTAGCCAGGCCTCACCAAACAGACTTTTTCATTCTGACTTGGAGTTTTGAAAGAAAGGATTGTTTTGACTCAAAAAAAGTGGAAGTGTTAGTCTCTCAGAGGTGTCCAACTCTCTGCAACCCCACGGACTGTAGCCTGCCAGGTTCCTCTGTTCATGGGATTCTCCAGGCAAGAATACTGGAGTGGGGTGCCAGTCCCTTCTCCCAGGGATCTTCCTGAACCAGGGATCGAATCCAGGTTTCCTGCATTGCAGGCGGGTTCTTTACCATCTGAGCCACCAGGGAAGCCCTGTGACTCAGTCACAACCTAAACTTTTAGTCAGGCACAGCCTAAACTTTGAGATTTTAGCGGGCTAAGAGAGCTAAAAAACTCTCCTTTGGGGGCCCCAGGGTCTGCTAACAGCCCCTGTTCACTGAGCACTTGCAGTGTTTCAGGCGCAACCCCAGATGCTAGGGGTATCCCCATTGGACAGATGAAAAAACTGAGGCTCAGAGAGGTTAAGTGACCTGCCTGGAGTCACACAGCAGAATTCCAATTCTGCCCACCCTAGATCTCCCAATGCTTCCCTCAGCTGTCACCGTTTATCAAGCATTTACTGTGTGCATGTCCCCACTCGTGTCCTGCCGAGCAGAAATGAGTGTGGTTGAGAGGGGAAACCAAGGCACCAGCAGGCCAGGAGGTGACAGAGGCTGGACTGATGGCTGTACCATCTTCCCCAGCTCCTTTCTCTACCCCCATCACCCCCCACACACAGGAACCATTTTCCACTGGGAGCCTGGCCTGCCGCCCTCGCTAAGTAGGTTAGGAGCCTTGGCGAGGCTGGCAAGTCCCATAAATCAAGCCCGTCTGCAGCTTACTTTGCACTTTCCCTGCCTTCACTGGCCTGGCAAGCCCCTTGGGGACCTGATAGGGGAGATGGAAGGAAATAATTAGAACAAGGCCCCCAGAGGAACCTGATACCAGGGCAGGGCTGAGGCTGCACTCTGTTATCTCTTGCTGCCCACTTCCTCCATCCCCCAGGACCCATGGAGCCAGGCTCGGGGAGGGGGCATCCCGAGAGAGGTCAGCAAACCCCCTGTCGACTCTAGGAGACTGGAGCAGGCTTCATCTCTGGCAGGGAGAGCATAGGCATGGGGGGTCCCGGGGAACCCCTGAGCTCCTGGGGCTGAAGAGAACCCTGGCAGGGCTAGGAGCAGCCCCCGTGGAGCATTTGCAAAGTTCTGGCTCCCCCACCCCTGCCCCATCACTCCATCTCCTAGTTGAAGCATCTCTCTCCAAAACCCCCCCTCTTCCGGGCTTCCCTGGTGATCCAGGGGATAAGATTCCACACTTCCATTGCAGGGGGTGTAGATTTGATCTCTGGAGAACTAAGATCCCACACGCCTGGTGGCATCAGCCAAAAAAAAATTTTTAAAGCCCTCCCCTCTTTAAGTGCATGGTGGCCCCTTATTGGCAACTGACACCCTGGGACCCCTCCCCAAGTTCTGTTCATTAGCTGGTCTGGAACAGGCCTCAGAAAAATGAACACATACAATCCATTCATTTATCAAGGATTTTAAATTGCACACACCCATGTAAGCACCACCCAAGGCAAGAAGTATTAATAGAACAAAACAGACCTCAACCACAGGCACCTCTTCGATTCGTCCTTCCCTGTGAAGCTGGGTTCACAAGCAGGAACAAGGTCTCAGACACGTTCAGGTGTCATGAGTTGGAGCAGGCAGGGGTGTGGCTAGTAGCACAGGAGGGTAGGGATCAGGGACAGTGTTCACCACCCTGCGGCACACAGGGCAGCCCCACCACAGAGAAGAATCTGACCCCTATTGTCAACAGCATGTAAAAAGCCCTACCCTAGAGGTATCCGAACCCTCACTTCTGGAAAGAGCATTTCTTAGCTCCTCTCATTTTCCCAGCTACACGTGCATCTTTAAACACTAGAATTTATTTCTTCCTACTTCTAACACTGAACAGATGGAATACTTCTGTGCATCTCTTCTGCCACTCACCCTTGAGATGAGTTCTTATTTTCTTGGGCGGTGACAGTCATTCTTTTCCATTGCTGTGTAATATTCACTCTGTGGCATAATTTCTTCTTCCATCTTCTGGTTGACGTGTATTTGGATTGTCTGCAGTTTAGAACGCTGTCACCATATCCCCTACTCCTGACATGGGGCCCCTGGGCTTGACTCTCTCCAGGGTATAAAACCAGAAATTGAGTTTCTGGATCATAGAATTTGCTTACGGTCAGCCCCAAATTTGCAGCCAGAATGTTTACCGAGTGATACAGTGACACACACCAGCAACGTCCAACAAGGCTTTCCCTGCTCCACAGTCTTGCCAACACTTGTGCTGTGGGTTCTTTCATTTAGCCAACCTGGTAGGTCTGGAATCTCATCAGGATTTTTATTTGTATTTCCCTATAATAAATGAGACTGAGAATTTTGGATTCCACTGAGTCACAGAGAATTGCCATTTGTAGAAGTCGAAAGGATATACATATTAGATATGGTTGAACCTAATTTATTGGCCTTTTGATTTCCTCCTGCTCCATTTATTAAGTTCTCCAGAATTTGATTCACCTGACCGCCTGGCCTACCTTTCTTTCCATTCATTGCTTTATTTAGTAATTATTTAATAAGCAACTACCACGTGCCAGGTGCTGAGCTAAACATCAAGGATCGACAGGGTGTACGATAGTCCCTGCACTCCCAGAGCTTGCAGAGCACCAGACCTTTATGCGTGTTGTTTCAATTGCCTGGTACACCTCAAATGCTCTCCCACCACCACCCCCTCAGCCTTTCCAGAACCTTCCAAGCCCTTGCACCTGCCACCCATCCCAGGAAGTCAGCTATCCTGGCCACTCTGGTCTCGGAGGGCCCTCCAAGCACCACACATGATGAGAATATGAGCTGTGACCACACAGATCGCAGAGCCCAGCTCCTGCAGGACCCAGTGCAGCCCCAGCCTTGTGCATTCAGTCAGCAAGCATTTCTTGAGTATCTACTGTATACCTGGCCCTGTGCTATAAGCTGGAGATAGCACAGGGACAGACAGACATCCCTGCCCCCATGAGGGTGACGTTCAGGTGGGGGAGATGGACAGTGATGTTATTAAACTATGACAAATAGTTTTCCAGGAAGTGATAAGTGCCAGGGGTGAGGGATGTGGGGAAAGGGGTAGACATGGTAAGGAAGATTGCAAGCTTTAGGAAAATGGAATTTTAAACAGGCAGTCAGGAATGTGATATTTGAGCCAAGCCATAAAGGAGGAGAGAGAGAATATCAGGTGGAACATGGGGAAGAGTATTCCAGGCCAACAAACCTGTACAAAGGCCCTGAGGTAAGAATATCCAGGGTGGCAGAAGCAGAGTGCCAGAGGAGAGTGGGACAAGGTGAGGGAAGGGAGGTGGCCAAACAGATTGTCCAGGGCCTTGGGGGTCACAGAGGACTTTGGCTTTCACCCTGAGTAAGGTGGGAGCCATAGAGGGTTCTTGAGCAGAGAAGGGGGCAGTGATCTGACTTGTGGGCTCACAGGCGCCCTCTGGTGGTCTGCTCAGTAATTAACAGCCCTCACTACAAGCCAGATCTGAGGTCAGCCTCTGGGGTTACCGCGTGCTGGGCACTTTGCCAGCATCCTCATGCCACTCAACATCCTCACGCCAAGGTCACACAAGGGATGTGCTATGGCATGGCCAGGAAAGAGGCCAGAGTGCAAGACATTGCCCGTCCAGAAACCGCTAGTACTTGGTCTTGTGTAAGTTAGCGTGGAGAGGGAGAATCAACCCACTCTGATGAGGGTATGGCTGCGTACTTGGAAGGAAATGGATGCCGCAGTGAGGTCGGTCCCCAGTGTCTGTCCTGGAGGCTAATCATGTTTAGGAAACTCTGTGCGGGAACAGTTGTTCACCCAGGAGACCAGAAGGTCAGAGACACTGGGGGATCAGACTTGTTGCCAGAAGAGGTAAGAGTCTTTCCTGAACTGCCCTGAGGCCACCTCTAGTCCATCTAGGGCTGTGGGCAAGTAAAAAAAGGCACCCTTCCCATTGGTAAGCAAACTAGCCTTAACAATGATTTTGCTAGGACTTTGCTGCCATCTGCTGGACAGTTTCATTCACAACATACAAATCTGCTTGCAGACAGGGTGGGAGGGGCCCTTGTGCAGTGCAGGACCTGCCCCTCTGTACATGGCTGCCGCATTTTCTCATGTGGGTGGAGACTCTGTTCCTTGGGGACCTTGCTAGAGGCCACATACCCCAGTGGGCCATGGCTAGGTTCACGGGGGCTCTGCTGGAGCAAGCCAATGATCCTCTGCCCCCTTGCTTTTATCCCCTGCAGGTGCTGCGATATTTTGACTACGTTTTTACAGGCGTCTTTACCTTTGAGATGGTGATCAAGGTGAGTGCCAGGGCTCCACAGGATTCTGCACTCTCAAGAATGCCACTTTGGTGCAAGAGGCTCACCCCAGAGATTGGAAATGCTTGGTGTGTTTGAGGAGCAGCGAGGAAGTTGATGTGGCTGAAAGTGAGAGAGGAGAGTGGGGAAAGCAGAGCAGGGAGATGAGAGCAGAGGTGACTGGGACGAATCAAGCAGGAACATGGGGGCCACAGGACAGTCTGGGGCTTTTATCCCGAGTGAGGTGGGAGCCATGGAAAGGTCCGAGCAGAGGGACGTGACGACTCGGATGTTCACAGGCACCCTCTAGCCTCTGTGGGAGGTCAGACTTGGAAAGAGGAGCAGGGTGGGAGGGGGAGAGTAGGGGATCCAAGAGAACTGGGAGCAGATGATTGCTCTGGTTCAGGCAGGAGATGATGGGAACCAGTCAGGGTGGTGGCAGAGAAGGTGGTAAAAAGTGGGCAGATTCTTGGAACGTTTGGAAAGTAGAACCAATGAGGTTTGCTGATGGATCTGATGTGAGGTGAGGAGGCAGGGGGACCCTGAGGTTTTGACCTAAGAACCAGCAAGTCAGAACTACCTTTCCCAAGGTGGGAAGTGGCCTTGAGTGGGGGCTTCTCACTCCTCCCCCAGGTCCCCTGGCCTCTGACCCATCCCCTCAGGATGAGGTGGTCCCATTGGCTACCATGCTTCCTCCTGTGGACCCTCCATCAAGCCTAAAAGGGTAGATACTTCTCCCCAGGGTGGGGATGAGGGATCAGAGCACTGTCTCTTCCTCCTCAGATGATCGACCTGGGGCTCGTGCTGCACCAGGGTGCCTACTTCCGTGACCTCTGGAACATTCTCGACTTCATAGTGGTCAGTGGGGCCCTGGTGGCCTTTGCCTTCACGTAAGTCTCCTCCTGAGGACTTCACTTACCACTTTGTCCCTCCACTCCCAACCCACTGGATCAGGGGACATGTTCTCGAGGTGTAGAGATGGGAAAAGGGGGCTCTGGGGTGGCGGGAGGCATCCGCATGCTACCAGGAAGAGCTTCGATTGGCTTCTGCATGATGGCCACCATGGAGGAAGAAGGAAAAGAACCCCCACCTTCTACCTCCTCACACAGCCATGCCACCAACCCCTTGCTGTGCTGCTTTCTGTAGACTAGCCCCACCAGGACATCTCATTTTCCTTCTGCTCTACAAGCTCCGCTGTCTCTTTGGGGAGCCCCTAAAAAGACAATCAGGAAATGAATGTGCATGAGAATTTGGACCCCCACCCTATGCCTGCAGGCCCTGTAATTCTAGACCTGATGACTCCCCTCGTGTGTCTTGAACTTCTCCTGTCAGTCCTAGGACACTCTGAAAGGTCATGTCTCATCAGGCCACTCCAAGATGGCACCCGAGTTGTGGGCAGCCATTCCAAAATAGCACCCAAGGGGCTGAGAAGCCATTCCAAGATGGTGCCTAGATTCTGGGCAACCATGTCAAAGTGGCAGTTGAGTTCTGGGCAGTCATTCCAAGATGGCACCCAAAGGCTTAGTAGCCATTCCAAGATGGTGCCCACATTCTGGGTGGCAATTCCAAGATGGCATCTAAGGACTGAGTAGCCATTAGCTTTTAGGGCCCTGGTAGCAAACTTAGCAGTACATTCCTCAAGTCGTAGATGTTTGGGGTCAAAAAACCTAATCAGATCCTAATCCAGAAACAAGTCTTTTTACAGACCTTGTCTGTGCCCAGTCACAGTGGATCGTTCCTAAAAAGGAGTCTCAGAAGGACTCAGACCCACCTCACCCACATAATGAGAAGTCAGGGGCTTCCTCTGTGCCCCTGCCTCCTGGCCCCCTCTCAGCAGACCTGGAGGAGTCCTTGAACGGCCCCCCGACCACACAGCGAGGACTTGGTTTGTCAGGAGGCCAGCGTGGTGGCCCATTTCCAATTTAAGGGCTAAAGTGGGCCACTCCTGGGAACACAATGAGGTCAGGTTGTGTCAGAAGAGCTAGAACTCTCCAGTTTCTGAACACCTCTGAGCTGGTGGAGATGTACCATGAAAGTCAGGAGGCGGAATGTAGTTCTGACTCCAGCCAGACCTTCCGCCTCCTTCTCTTTATCGTCTACTTTCTCCTCCTCTTTTGGTCCACTCTCCTTCTACCCTCTCTCCTTTTCTCTCTCTTTTATTCCTCCCTCCCTCCTCTCCCCCTTCTTCTCTCTCTCCCACTTTTTTTAAGTATTTGAGTATTTGGCTACATTATTATTCAGATGTCCTGTAGATTTAATAGTAATAATAATCCAAGTGAAGTGCACAGCAAATTAGAGGGGAAAGATTGCCACAAATAAAACAGGGCATCCATGGCCTTCATATATAAAAAGCAGCTACAAGTCAGGAAGAAACACTGAACCTCAATAGTTAAGTGAATACAGGATTTAACATAGAAATTTCACAGAATGCTGATTAATAAAAATGACCGAAAAAAAAAAATTCAAGGTACAATTGGTTTCTTATCAAGTGAGCACAAACTTCTTCCCCCCAAAAAAGATTTTAAAAGGCACTACACTGTGGGTATGAGAATGTAATTAAATATGCTTCTCCCTCCATCCATCAGTTATTTGAGCGACTCCTACAAGGAGGAATCAGTTAGGAATCATGCTAGCTCTGAGAAAGTTTCAATTCTGAAAAGCCTGGGGTGAACCCCTCTCGGATCCCCTTCCCTCCCTTGGCCCTGTTGCTGTCTTTCTCCGTCTTTCTCTTTGCCCCTTTTCTCTCTCCTGCTCTCTCTCTGACTCCCTCTTCTGCCCGCTGTCTCTCTCTCTCTCCCCTCAGCCCCTGCCTCCACTACCCCTCCCCACTCCCTTCTTCCCCTCCCCTCCCCCCTCCCTTCTTCCCCTCCCCTCCCCCTCCCTTCTTCCCCTCCCCTCCCCCTCCCTTCTTCCCCTCCCCTCCCCCTCCCTTCTTCCCCTCCCCTCCCCCTCCCTAACCTCCCCCATCCTTTCTTCCCTCTCCCTCTCCTTCTCCTCCCATCTCTTTTTCTCCCTTCCATCCTCTCCCTTGCCTTGACCTTCTGCCTAACCTGGGCCACATGGCCTGGAGAAGGCAAGCACTCCACCATTCACTCTGGCATCAAAAGACCCAGTCCCCACCATGTTCCAACCTGGGGTGGTCTCAAGGACCAGGGAAGGCATGTGCAGGAGGCACCCCCTCCCACACATCCTCCAGCCCTCCAGGATGACATCTGCCCAGCAGCTCCCAAGTCCCCCAGGGCTCAGGAAGAGACCACGTCCATCTCCACACACAGCCCCCCTACTTTGCCTGCTGTGGCCTGGCCTGGGCAGTGGGTTTCACCCTCTGTTTTACCCCCTAGGTGTAGTACCATAGAAGTAGTGTCTGCTACCCATCAGTTCATCCTTGGAACTTTCCTTCCAGACCTCTGTGGGAGCCAACAAGTTTCATTGCCAAAGAGGGGGCCCCCACCATTGCCCTGTCCCACCTCCATCCCCCATTTGACCTCACAGTTTGGGAAACAAGCCTCTCAGTCATAGAATTTTGCCATAATGGGCCTAGTTTCCCTGAAGCTACAATTAGACTCAATTTGAAGCAAGCCTAATCTGCAAAAAACAAAATTATTTTTCCACCCAGAATCAATCAGCAAAAGGATTCTTTGTGTTTGCAAAAGAATCTGCCACAGGGAGCTGATTTTGTGTTTTTAATTTTTTGAGTTTTCCCTTTAAATATAAAGTTCTACAAGGGCATTCAAAATGAGCCTACAGCTCACAGAAATCTGGCAGCATGTTTGCAGAGTCAACCTTTGAAACCGGTTTTATGAAGTTGCTACAGGCATAAAGCCAGCCAGTCCGTGCCCTTGAAAATCCCTGTTTCAAATTGTTTTTTAAATTCCTATTTGAGGAAAGGGTCTGGAAAGGGATTTCAGGTCATCCCTGTGAGTCTCAGTGAACTTATATGTCTTGCAGGAACTGGGGTGTGTACAGTTTTGCCAGTGGGATCCTGATGAGTGTTAGGGATGTTCTTGGGGTTTTAGAAGGGCTGACAACCCGGGGAGCACCTTTATGTGATGGTCCTGGGGATGGAATAGGTAGGCTCTGAGACCCCACCCCTGCCACACCCTCCCTGTCTCACTGCCAAGAGTCCATCTGGTCCTGCCACTCCCCCTCCAGGGCAGGGCTACAGGCCAGGCACAGCTGGTGGAGTGCCTTGATCTAGCAACTCGTGCATGCCTGAGGCCATTCCACCAGAGAAGGAGCCCTCAAGCTGCTATTCTTTTCCCCAGAAAAGTTTCAGAGTCCTCCCTTTGGCTTCAGGTTCCTGGCCTCTCTTACCTGAGGTCTCTTGCCCTACAAGGCCTTTCCTTGTTACCAGATGGATGTCATATTGGCAGGAGTAAGGGATGCTCTGCGGAGAAGGCACTGGCAACCCACTCCAGTATTCTTGCCCGGAAACTCCCATGGACAGAGGAGCCTGGTAGGCTGCAGTCCATGGGATTGCTAAGAGTTGGACACGACTGAGCAACTTCACTTTCACTTTTCACTTTCATGCATTGGAGAAGGAAATGGCAACCCACTCCAGTGTTCTTGCCTGGAGAATCCCAGGGGCAGGGAAGCCTGGTGGGCTGCCGTCTATGGGGTCACACAGAGTTGGACATGACTGAAGCGACTTAGCAGTAGCAGCAGCAGCAAGGGATGCTCTGAAAGCCTCCACTTGAGTGCCCAATCCCAGAGTCCTTTGCTTCCTTCTTTCTGTTCTTTTAATTCACGTTTTCTGTCCTGTGTCCCTGTTTCCTCATAGACAAGGCTGAGGTCCCCCAGCAAGTACGAAATAAACCTGATTGTTTTTAAACAAGGTTCCTGCAAGCCTGTTTGGTTTCTCTCTAGATGTGCAAGTCCCTAAACCTCTCTGTGCCTCGGTTTCCCCATAAATTTGAGACACTTGGCCGGGTAATAATGACAGTAACAGCCTCCATTTACTTAATCTTTACAGCCCCATGCAAGAATTTCTATTATTCCCTTTTTGTACATGAGGAAACTGAAGCCCAGAGAGATTGTGGGGGGAGATGAGTCTAGCAAGATCACTGAGGGCTTAATGGCCCAGTGGTTGAGAATCCGCCTGCAGTGCAGGAGCCTCAGGAGACACAGGTTCAATCCCTGGGTTGGGAAGATGCCCTGGAGGAGGAGATGGCAACCCTCTCCAGCATTCTTGCCTGGAGAATCCCACGGACAGAGGAGCCTGGCAGGCTACAGTTTGTGGGTTCGCAAAGAGTTGGACGTGACTGAGCGACTAAGCACGCAGGCAGGATCACTAAGGTTGAATTCAACTGTCAGATTCAAGGTTGCCGCCCAACTCTCAGCCCTGAATGTGGACGCTTTCACAAATCAGGAGGATGAGACCTGACAGCCTGGCCTGGCTGGGTTCCTCGAGTCTCCAGCAAGGCCTAGAAGTCCAGGGGAAGAGGGCATGAGACTATTCCCTTCTTTGTGGAAAGGAATCGTGCTGTTCTGGCCTGTTGGGGTGGAGGCAAGGATCCTGCAGTGCTGTGATTGCGGCCCCGTCTGGGATATGGGAACGTGATCCCTGTGGTCTTCCAAAGGATGTGTCGAAGCTCTCGTGTTGGTTTCTACCCCTCCTGCACCTCCCCTAAATATCCGTGTGTGTGTGTGTGTGTGTGTGTCCTGCTCCATCCACTGACTGTGTGCCGTGTCCATGCGACCACCATTAACACACCATTTCATGAGTCACCACACGTGACATCATGCTCTGTGCCCATGCATCGGGGTGGCCAGCTGACACTTCTCAGCAGCTGGGGGATCGTGGTCCTGCCCTCGCTGCCAAGAGTCCATCTGGCGCTGTCACTCCTCCAGCAAAGCAGGCCAGCACGGCCAGCAGAGCACCTGGGTCAAGCCACTCCTGCATGCTCAGGAGCCCAACTGCAAGGAAGCCAAAGGAGGAAGCCATTTTTTTTATTCTCCTCCTCAAAACAGGCCCTAACTTTGAAGGTATTCTTTTGTGTGTGTATAATGAAATGGAAAGAAATAGAAGATTAGAGTGCAAGATACACAAACCTGGGTTTGAAGCTCAGTCTGTCACTTGCTGGCTGTGTGACCCTGGATAAGTCACTTTCCCTCTCTAAGTCTCAGCTGCCTCATCTGGAAAATGGGTGTAATAGTACCACCCTCCCACAAGCAGATGCAGTGACATTCAGAAGACTCCCGTATTATACCTTATGTCATCCATCAGGTTGAGCAGAAATCACTGTTGTTGAAACATTTCTCCAGGGACTTCCCTGATAGTCCAGTGGTTAAGATTCCAAGCTTCCACTGCAGGGGGCATGGGAACTATAATCCCACAAGCCATGGATTAATGTTTTTAAAAGTTAAAAAATTAATTTGAGAAAACCTTCCTCAATAATCCAAAAAGGAGAATGTATAGCATTCTGCCTATGCACTAATTCCTAGATACATTAAGCTTTGAGAACCACTGAGGTATCATGATAAGGTAGCAGGAGGAGGAAGAATCCAGTGGGAATATTTGTAGGCATTAAACCATTATATTTTTTAGAAATATCACTAATTTCAAAAGAGGGGGGGCAGGTGGGAAATTCTGAAGAGTATCTGTTCGGCAGTTGCACAGTTCTATTAATAATGGCAGTCAAGTTTCTCACACCTTGATCTCCAGTCATGATTGGAGGGTCGTAATAAGACTGAGCCCTGATTCCAAAGATGAGTTGTGCAAGGGGCCACTGCCAGATGCAGAGAGGTTTCCTCAGGCCCATGTTTTCCCAAAAGACTCTTGAGAGTCTCCCCTTAATTTCATCCCGAATTGGAACTCCTAGCGGCCTTCTCTCTTCTTCATAACTTAGGGGGTAAAGTCAGGGCCATAAATGTGTATCAAACCTCAGCATCCCCAAGGGCTGTTTCAGAGATGAGGATGAATTAAGGGCGACTCAAAGCAGCTGGATTCTTTCCTCTTGCTGTGTGAATAGGTATTTCCTGTTTATCTGTTTGCTTTATTCCAATACTCATCAAGCGCCCATTCATCCCAGCTGAAATCTATTAGAAAATTAGTTCAAAAACAAACACACAAAAAATTAAAGGCAGTGCTGGGATTCAAACCCAGGTCTCCCCAGCTCCAAAGCTCATCCCCTGCAAGACATTTTAAAGGACTTCTTGGCAGTCCAATGGTTAAGACTCCACGCTTCCAATGCAGCTATAGAGCTGCAGGTTCGGTCCCTGATTGGGGAACTAAGATCCCACATGCAGCACAGAGTGGCCGGGGAGGGAAAAAAAAAAAGACATTCTAAAGTCTTCCGGTCCCAGAAACCCTGGAGAAAAGGGTTTTTTTCTCCAGCTCTTGGCAGTGACCTTTAGTGGCAGATTTGCCTTCGGTAGTTGATAACTTTCTGGCTGTCCTGCGACTTGAAAATTTGGCTTCCTCGGTGCTGTTTGGCAGTGCCGGCAGCCTGCCAAGGGCAGGGGTCGGAATGGAGGTCTTCCAGATGGAAGGATGGACACCATCCGGAGCCATGGCCTGAGGCGGCCCCTCCTGGTGCCCGGGCCGGGCAAGGGCGCGCTCGGGTGTGCGTGCGTGTATGTGCGTGTCCCGTGTTCTTTCTTCTGAGGCCGCTTACGACCTGTCTCTCCCTCCGACGCCACCTCACCAGGAGCAGCACACGGTAAAGTGCCTCTCTCTCTCTCTCTCTTTCTCCCTCTCTCTCGTTCTGTCCTGTTCTCTGTGCCCTGACGCAGCCATGTTGGTTCTGGGCCTGTTTCCGTAGCTTCTTGTCATTGCCACTGTCCTGTCGCTTGCAGTGACCAGAGCCCCTCAGCCTACTCCCCAGGGAGCCTGAGCCCGGCGGCGTCTTGGCCACTGCCTGTCACCATGACCCAGCGTTTAGCCCAGTTCTTGGGCGTGGAGGGCGCTCTCCCCATGATCTGATTTCAGCAGGCCAGACAAGCCGGATGGGTGATTATCAGGGGAATGAATGTCTAACTTCCCAGGTGGGAGAAGCATGGACATTCCAAACAGTGAGGGCCTGCACTTTAAGAGGAATAACTCCCCTTCTCCAAGAACATCTACAGTCTCAACAAAGTGATTTGAAAATCTGGTTGTTTTCTGTGAGAATACCTTGATCAAGCCATTCCTGCATGCTCAGGAACCAAACTGCCGGGAACAGTCTCCTTGGTATCTCAACACAGAGGATTATTTCAGCCTCTCCCAAGGGAGATGTGCCTCCTGGGAGAGAGACATCCCCACAATGGCCACAGAGTCCTTTTTAGATGAGTAGATGTGCCCCAGGAGGCGTGTTCCCAAATGTCAGCAGTTTGGTGCATCAAGATTTTAGCCAAATTCAACGCTGATGTACGGCAGAAACCAACACAACATTGTAAAGCAGTTAGCCTCCAATTAGAAATGAATTTTAAGAAAAGAAAAAAAAAAGTTAGCCAGTTCTGCATACAACCTAGATGTCCACTTGCTTGACTTTTTTCCCAGCAACATAGAGTCTAAGCTGCATTGCAGTTTGCTAGAAGACCTTATGTCATCCCCATACAACCAGTATCGTTGACCTCAGATAGAAGGACAACTGCAAAAGTAAATTCAACAGAAGTGAAATGGTCGCATTGCAAGTTGTTGCATTCAAGCTAGGTTCTTTGTTAAAAGAGAGATTAGGGAGTGCTAAGGAGACATTAAGGGAATCCCTGGTGGCTCAGAGATAAAGAATCCGTGTGCCAATGCACGAGACTCAGGTTTGATCCCTGAGCCAGGAAGGTCTCCTGGAGTAGGAAATGGCAACCCACTGCAGTATTCTTGCCTGGAAAATCCCATGGACAGAGGAGCCTGGCTGGCTACAGTCCATGGGGTTGCAAAGAGTCGGACATGTCTTAGCGACTACACCACCACCAACCGCCAGGGAGGCATTAGACACATATGAACACTTAGCAGAGATTTCCTCTCTGACCAAAGCAGAAAGCCTGGACGATAACTTGAAGAAAACATAGCTGTTTCCCTGTGCGATCCTGTTACTTGTGTCTGTGTTCTGCCTAAAAGCATCTCAGCGACTCTCCTGATGTGTCTCATACTTTGGGGACACAGCTTTGAGATCATAAAGATGACTTCAGTTTAGATAAAGGAAAAAACCGCGCTCAGACTGCTGAATCCTGGAGCATGGCTGTGCCTGACAGGTTAAAGTCCAATTCTCTTTTTCTCTGCAAAGGGAGAGAAAGGAACCCTTAAAAAAAAAAAAAAAGTCATTAAAAATGATTGTGTACCTGGATAGATAGGCACAGCATGGAGGATGTCTCTGAGGCAGCTCTATTCACAACCCAAGAGGTGACTGTAGGGAGGTGTTTGCTCACTGGTCCCCAAAGAACTCCAATCTGGATCCATTCACATGTGTCCTGAAACTACACACCAGGCACGTGCTAGGGGCGGAGACAAGAACCCAGATTAAAGGGAAAATGAACACGTAGAAGGACAAACCACAGTTCTGCCTTGGGGGAATTTTCTGGCTAAAGCCAGGGCTTCCCAGGTGGCTCAGTGGGAAAGAATCTGCCTGCCAATGCAGGAGATGCAGATTCCATCCCTGGGTTGGGAAGATCCCTTGGAGAAAGAAATGGTAATCCCACTCCAGTAGTCTTGTCTGGAAAATCCCATGGACAGAGGAGCCTAGTGGGCTACAGTCCGTGGGGTCACAAAGAGTTGAACACGACTGAGCAACTGGGCTTACACACACACACACACACTGTCTAAAGCCAGAGCCAATGACAGAAACAAAAGCGATTCTGAATAAGCACTGGGGTTTGGCAGAATCCAGAGGCAGTCAGCAGAGATTGTGAAGGGACATTTTCCTTGGGCTTTGAAGGCTGCATAGTTCTGTGAATGGAGCAGTGGAGGAAGGGCAGGAACAGAAGCCAGAGCATGTGGCTGGGGTTTGGGGTGTATCATGATCAATGGGGATGCAAAGGGAAAGGTAAGTTGGACTAGATTTTGAAGAGCCGTGAATGCCAAGTTAAGAGATGGCACTGCTAGGAATTCAGATGCTCCAGAGGGGTTTGGAGCAGGAGAGTGGCATGATTGTTTTGGTCACTGTGTGCAGAAAAGGTGGAAGAAGAGAGACTTAGAGTGGGGGGGAAGTTGGGAGGTGGATCATGGGGGTCTGACCTAAGATGGTGGCCATGGTAGGAGGGCGATGAGGATGAGGGGATGTGGATGAACATGACTATTGGGTTTCTGCCTTGGGCAGCTGGGTGGGTGGTGAGTTCCATTCATCACAAGCCTTTGATGACCACACCCAGTGCCCTCCTCATTGCAGGGTGGGGTGGGGGGGTTGAATTATGGTTGGCTAAGGGTGTCATGGCATCTACAGTGCTAGGACTCATGCCCAGTAGACCCTGGGCTGGACTTTTACACAGCAATCTGACAAAGATGAGCTAAGAGACCCTGAAAGAATGAAGCAGTGATTCAACATCAGCATCTGATGTTCTAGTTCTTTTTGCCCCATGGGTTCAGGGAATATTGGGGGAGGGGGTGGGGGAGGAGAGTTCTTGTTTAAATGCCACTTTAAGGACGTTATGGATCCTGTTGGAAATGTGGCGGGGAGGGCATCCCATTTTCTAAAAGCTCAGTAAGACCAGCTCTGAGGAGAGCATACAGGTTAGGGTAGGGGCTAACTCCTTCATGCTGGATCTGAGGCACCCCCCCTCCATGCAGTTGCTCAGGCCCAGCCCAGCAGTGGAGGGCCCTCAACAACCCCAAGAACCTCAGAAGGCCATCTGCTCACTAACCCTTGAGCCCAGATGTAACAGGGGAACTGACTGCTCTTCAGCAAGGCAAGGTTATGCCAGGTTTACCCCAGATTCCTAAACCTGGGAGGCTGGGGTCAAGTGTGGCTGCAGGCCACCCACCACTCAGCCTGACCTTGGCTCCCTCTCTTCCCTTCTCCCCATCCTAACATCCCTCCACAGTGGCAATAGCAAAGGAAAGGACATCAACACGATTAAATCCCTCCGAGTCCTCCGGGTGCTACGACCTCTTAAAACCATCAAGCGGTTGCCAAAGCTCAAGGTGAGATCGGGGTATATGGGAGATCTCCCAGGGTTGCCATGTACAGCTGAGCAGTTTGCACACTGCTTAAGGACACCGCGTTGAAAGGGATGCTGCTACTTTTTGTGTTGGATTTACTTATTACTACAACTTTCCAGTAGATGGCAGTAAAGTGAGTTAATGGAACAAAATCTGTATATTATGGTAATTTTCCATTAGGTGAAACGTCTCATGCAAAGTTGAGGTCCCTTTTCCTAATTCCCATGAAGGCATCATGTGGATAAAACAGGGCATAACCCAAATCTGGGAAGCAGGAAACTAGGTTTCTGGTCCCACATAACCTTAAACTTTTCACCTGCCTATTCTAGGCTCCAGTATCTCCTGTTCCAAAACAGCATGAAGCAGCATTTCCCAAACACTTGTCATTTCAAATTTTTAAAAAGGAAAGAAGAAAGGATATGAAGCTTAGTCATTCAAACACCCCATTTCAATTTATGTTGCACCTGTATTATCTTAATGTGTAAGTCACTTTATTTTTTTTTAACTTAAGTGGATTTATTTTAAAAGGACATGCTTGTCAAGTTTCTCAAGTTGGAAAAACCAGAATCCACTGTTCATAGAAGGTAAAATTAAATATCTGTTAAAAAAAAAAAAAAAGATAACTATTCTCAAAATCTAGCCCAGAAGAGTTGCCTGACAAGGATTTTGAGTATGGATGCTTGTTCTTTCTTGCTTAAAAAATGAAAAGTATAGGGACTTCCCTGGTGGCCCAGTGGTAATGACTCCACACGCCCAACATAGGCAACACGAGGTTCCATCCCTGGTTGGAGAACTAAGATCCTGCATGTCCTGTTTTGGTGGGCCAAAAACAAAAGAAAACACACCCACACAAAAAAAAGCACTTAGGCATAAAAAGGAAAAGTATAAATGTTATTAACACAGCAACAGCTAAGGAAGACTTTCTCCTTCACTCAAAAGGATTGAAAGAATTGGAGAGAGAATAACTTTGCAACCATGCATGCGATCAATGTTACTTGGTTTGTGGCTCCTGTAAGGACCTAAAAGTATTGTCTGATATCACTGGTGGTGGGCTCCTCCCCCATAGTTTGGGAAATAATGATTCGACGCCCCCTTTTTGTTGATGAATTAGTCAAAGAGGAAATGTGGCTACCTTACGGACTTGAAAACCGGCTTGCATTGAAATACGTGGAATCCAGCAGTAGTCGGTTCAGTGGCTCTTCCCGATTTTCTGGGTCACAGCCCGCTTTGAAACCCCCATGAGAATTGTGCACTCTGTCCCCCGGGGAAAGCCAGTAAAGCTAACATGCGATTCCAGTAGGTTCGATGACCCTTGATGCTTACTTGTAGTTAGAACCCACTGTGATTCATAGCAGAATGGGGCGGGGGGTGGAGCGTGGGGGTTGGCAGGATGATGGAAAGATTTCATCTTACTCAAGGCAGAATCTCCAGGGCACGTGGAGTCAACTCGCAAATCCAGAGCGCCCCCTAGTGATCGGTGGGCAAAAAAGGAGGAGATCGCACAACTCCAGATGCTGGGAAAGAAGAGTGACCCTCAGGCAGGGACACACAGAATGAACTGGAAATGACCTCTCCACCGACGATCTCTGCTCTTGCCCTAAAGAGCCATGAGTTTACCTTGGAGAAGCTCGGAGAAGTGGCCCTCGTTCCCCAGGGGTTAGAATTGGGGGGTTGGGATGCATAAAAACTCAGAACTAGATGCAGCCCCCACACTTACTTCTCAGAACTGCGTGGCCGTGGCTCGTGTCCTCCTCTGTAAAATGGGAATCCTGTACTTTGATATTATGATCTGCTGGAGGTGGAGGCTGGGCCAGCTCCCAGCCTCCTCACACCCACTCTCCCGCCCGACCCACCAGGCCGTGTTTGACTGCGTGGTGAACTCTCTCAAGAATGTCTTCAACATCCTCATCGTCTACATGCTGTTCATGTTCATCTTCGCCGTGGTAGCCGTGCAGCTTTTCAAGGGCAAGTTTTTCCACTGCACGGATGAATCCAAGGAGTTTGAGAAAGATTGCCGGTGAGTCTTGACTCTTCTAGGCGTTCCCATCGGGGCTGGTGGGTGGGAGGCGATCAGAGGCACCAGTCTCTTTGTAAGCACAAGTGGGAATCTTGCTGCTCGCTCCTCAAAAGCCAATAAAAATGCAAAGTTGGTTTAGGAAAGTTTGCTTTATTTTGGATGCCAGCAACCGGGGGGTGGTGAGTCCTGTCCAAAGGCCAACTACCCCTTCTCTGCTGACAATCAGTGGGTAAGAACTTTTATAGATGGAAGGAGGGAGCTACATGCAGAAACAGCACAGCCAGCTGTGAGGGTCATCTTCAGATTGGTCACTTAATTGGTCAGCAGCTTCTTCATTGTTTTAAGTACAGTCAACCTTCAGTTCCAGGGTCGGTTTGTTCGCATCTCCTTGAGGCCCATTCTCATAACTGCACGGCAGCTTATGTCTGGCTACAGTCTGGTCATCGTGTAGTTAACGTCTTCCACCTGGGGGGGATTTCAGTATCTGTAAGACAGCTCACAGGATATGGCTCAGGATATTATCTATAGCCCTTGAGAAGGAGCTAAAGGCCCTTGACTCTGCTTAATGACTAAACTGTTATTAATGTAGTCTTCTTTGATTGTTTTCCTTTGCTTCTGCATTTTCTCACCCCTCTGATTAAACTTATTTTTTGGCTGAAATTTTTCCGCAGACAAAAGGCAGGCTGAGGATACAGTAGGAGGAGGACGACCGTAGGGTCCTGTTGCATTTCATCTTGGACCTGGAAACTGAGGGCTTGGGTATTGAGGGCGGCCCGGATCTGCAGCTTGGATCTGCAAGTAGAACATCAGTTGTAGAATGAGAGTCCCTGCCCCATAGCTTCAGCGTGAGCCCTAAGCTGGTTGCTCAACTTATGAGTCGCCACCTTTGTCAAGTAGGGGATAGCAATACCCATCTAGTTCCTTGTAGGAAACCTTTACAGGCGGATAAATTCAGAATATGTTGAGATTTTTAGAAAAATTGCGAGGCGCATGTCCCACATAGCACCTCACACCTTCAGTTGATTAAAACAGCCTTGTGATCCAATGCAATACTTCTGCTGGGAAACATGCAGCTATTTGCACCAAATGGGATAAATAACAAGAACAAAGCCTCACATCCAGCTGGGTCAGGTTTTGTTGCCAAACGCATTAGATCAGAGATGGGCAGACTTTGTCAAGGGCCAGATAGTAGCTATCTTTGACTTTGCATACACCTTCCATGACAACAAATGAAACTCAAAAGCAGCTGCAGACAATAAGTAAAGGAATCAGAATGGCTGTGTGCCAATCAAACTTTGTTTCTGGAAACTGAATTTCTTTTCATTTTTATCTGTCGTGAATGAATTCTTTTGATTTGGTCTCAACCATTCAGGGCTTCCCTGGTGACTCGGATAAAGAATCCACCTGCAGTGCGGGACACGCAGGTTCGATCCCTGAGTCAGGAAGATCCCCTGGAGAAGGGTATGACTACCCCACTCCAGTATTCTTGCCTGGAGAATCCTGTGGATAGAGGAGCCCGGCGGGCTACAGTCCATGGGGTCACAAAAGAGTCTGTAACTAAAAACAACAACATTTTAGTGACTTAGCAACTAAAAAACATTTTAAAATGTAAACAACCACTGCTTAGCTTACCGGCAACCCAGAGACAAGTCTAGATTTGACCTTCAGGCTGGAATGTGCCAGCTGCCATTAGGGGAAAAATGTTAGGTTTTCAGAGCTTTCTGGATTTTGGAATTGTAGTTCAGAGGTTGTGGACGTGAAATCCCCCCATCTTTGGGTTATCTTCCTGATGGGAAGTTCTAGACTCAGTCCAGAAAAGTGCTGAGCCTCTCACTAACCAAATGCCCAGCCAGTACGGCTTTTGTCACCAGTATAAAGGGTCGTGCACGCGTGCATGCTAAGTCATGTCCAACTCTTGGTGACGCTATGAACTGTAGCCCAGCGGGCTCCTCTGTCCATGGGATTCTCCAGGCAAAAATACAGGAGTGGGTTGCCATGCCCTCCTCCAAGGGATCTTCCTGACCCAGGGACTGAACCCACATCTCCTTCAGTTCCTGCTTTGCAGGCAGATTCTCTACCGCTGAGCCACCAAGGATGCCTGTTTTACTATGTGGCAAAGGACTCCCGGCTGTTTTTTTGTTGGCTGAAATTGGAAAGATCCCAGGCATTAGGCTAAGAGTCTGGGGCTAACCTTTGTATCCTACCCTGAGAAGGAGCAGCAGCTGCATACCTTGGTCTGACGAACCGCAAAATGTGCCTTTCTCCTTCCTTGCTCTTAACCACCCCGCAAGCCTGACGCTCCCACCATTGGGAGTAGAAGTGTTCAAGTTAGAAAAGGATGTGAGTATCTGAGTCCTGTCCCCCTGGACTCAGGCTGTGGCATTCATGGATTTGTCTCCCAGTGGATGCACACACACTCCAGGGAGAAACGGGGTGTTGCTGCTTTGCAGGCTGTGGGAGGCAGTGTGGGCTGGTGGCCCCACCCCCCCCTCCTCCTCCTCTCTCTCTCTCTCTCTCTCTGGAGCCAATGATGGGTTTCCCTCTGTTTACTTGTTGTTGTTGTTCAGTCACTAAGTCATCTCCGACTCTTTTGCAACCCCATGGACTGTAGCCCACCAGGCTCCTCTGTCCATGGGATTTCCCAGGCAAGAATACTGGAGTGGGTTGCCTTGCCCTCCTCCAGGGGATCTTCCCAACCCGGGAGAGGAACTGAGGTCTCCTGCATTGGTAGGCAGATTCTTTACCACTGAGCCACTGGAGAAACCCCTCCACTTACTAACGGTCCCCATTTTCTGTGGCAGAGGCAAGTACCTCCTCTATGAGAAGAATGAGGTGAAGGCGAGGGATCGAGAGTGGAAGAAGTATGAGTTCCATTATGACAACGTGCTGTGGGCACTGTTGACCCTCTTCACCGTGTCCACGGGAGAAGGCTGGCCACAGTAAGTGGGCCAGGAGGAGCTCGGAGGGGCAGGGGCCCGGGGGCAGGAGAGAGAAGGGTCTGAGAGTCCGGTGCTGAGACAGGTCTGGGGGAAGAAGAGGTTCATTCCTGGCTTCCGGAAGTGGGGACAATGCAAGATACAAAATGCACTAGAGCGGCAGCCCCCACGTGTGGTTGGGCTTCGAAGGGCGGAGATCCAGCCATCTCTCGGCTCACCTAACCCTTGAGTGTATGCTTCATGCCCCCAGAACAAGCACCGTTTCTGATTTGCAGAAAGGCTGCACATAGGTACACAGGTGGTCACATCCCCTGACGGGACTGTGGACGCGACATTCTCCAAGTCAGGACCTATCCATCCCAGACAGGGTTAGGGCTGGGGTGATATGGGTGAGACTAACTCATGCCAAAATTAAAATTGAAGCCCCAAATTTAATTTTTTTAGGTTTTGTTTTTTTTTTTTGACCATGCTGCACACAGCATGTGGGATCTTAGTTCCCCAATCAGGGATCAAACCCACACCCCCTGATCTGGAAGTGTGGAGTCTTAACCACTGGGACCACCAGGGAAGTCCCCAGGATTTAAATGCTTGATATTTTGTTCATCTTGGGCTTTGGGGCATTTCTTTTGACTTTCTAAAATATTGCAGGAATGGGACTTCCCTGGCAGTTCAGACTTCCCTGCTGGTCCAGTCGTTAAGACTTTGCCTTTCAATCCAACGGGTGCAGGTTCGATCCCTGGTTGGGGAGCTAAAAATCTCACATGTCTCAAGGCCAAAAACTGAAAAAACATAAAACATAAGCAATATTGTAACAAATTGAATAAAGGCTTTAAAAATGGTCCACATCAAACAAAAAAAATCTTTTTAAAAAATTGTAGAAAATACTAGACATTTGGGTAAAATGCTGTTTCCCTCGATTACTGAGGGGTCTGGCACTCCCTGAATTTGTGTCTCAGCAATGCCTCGGTCTCCCCACCCTAGTCCCGGTCTTCCTCCCAGAGGTCTCTGCTGAATGCAAGTTGAAGGTCTTGTAAGATTCCAGCCTGTGCCTTCAGCATCCTCACCTGCTTCCCTCGCTCACCAAACGCCCTACCCAACATGTGCCTCTCTACTCACCCACACACAGTACCCACACACGTGGGACCGGTGCTTGCCCATTAGACACCTCTGAGCGAATTTTTAGATGCCCCTTTCTCAACAGACATCACTTCCATCTGTCAGAAAAGCATTGCAGTAATATACTTAACGATCTCGCTCAAAGAAGGCACTTTAGGGCTCCCTGCCAAAAAAATTGTCATCATTAACGCACAAAGCTGAACGGTGCCACTTAGATGCAGAGCCCTTGAGCAGTGCGTGACCTGTGCAACTGTACAGAGCAGCCACGTGTACACTCATTCCCATGTGCATGCTCATTGCATCTCCTCAGTTCCCACCACCACCTGTGCTTAAATACACAGACACACACACACACCCCTGCCTCCATGACCCCCTACCCACTCCCATACATGACTACAAACCCGTTTTCAAATCCCAACCTGACCCCATCTCAGTGGGCGATCTACACAGCAAGTCACTTTCAATTGCTGAATCTCAGTTTCCTTGTGTGCAACATGGAGCCTGTAATAACCTCCCTGAGAGGGTTACTGGAAAAATAAATACAAGGTTGAATACCTTTTCTGGCACATAATAAACCCTCGATACAGGGCAGTATGACAATCCTGACGTTGTTGTCAATACTCCCCAAAGACAGAAAGTGTTGGGAAGATTATGGCTTCATAAAGCAACCACTGTGACCGCCGTCAGAAACAGTGACTACTCTTCCTTTCTTCTCTGTCTCCTCTTGATACTGTCCTCCGTCCCTGTTCCCCTGCCTCACTTTGTCCCGCTGCCCACCCTGGTTCTCACAGGGTCCTCAAGCACTCCGTGGACGCCACCTTCGAGAACCAGGGCCCCAGCCCCGGGTACCGTATGGAGATGTCCATCTTCTACGTCGTCTACTTTGTGGTGTTCCCCTTCTTCTTTGTCAACATCTTTGTGGCCTTGATCATCATCACCTTCCAGGAGCAGGGGGACAAGATGATGGAGGAGTACAGCCTGGAGAAAAATGAGGTACCACTTTCCAGTTGCATCCCCATTTAAAAGCTGACCTCCCACCACTCACACACACACAGACCCACACAGAGGAACCAGCTTCTGGGGGCATCTGGGGAGGGCACAGCAGCATTCTCCAAGCAGAAGCCACTCTGCATGAAGGGTAGCTCTTCTTGGGGTTCCCAGAAGAAAGAGAGGTTGTGTGTGTATCAGTCAGTTTGGACTAGGTTGTGATGCAGTAACAAGCATCCCGAGAATCTCAGTGCCAGACATGCACAAACGGATTGGACTGCATATCCAGGCTTCCTGTCGTCTTTGTTCTGGTTCCCCTCTGAGAAACTTCAGATTAAAAAAGAGAACAGCAAAACACGTGTCACATCTCACATTTCATCAGCCAGAGCGAGTCTCATGTCCATATCTGATTTCAGTGGGGGCAAAGAAGTACAGTCTCTCCCAGAGAGGGGTGGAGAACATGAATGAAAGAAAATCCAGTCCACCAGGGAGTATAAGCATGACTGTTTGCCCTTCTAGAATCATCCAAGCTAGGAAGAGGACCTAGAATGCATTCTTCCTCTGCTCCTTTGGCCCTTAAGACTAAATAATCATTATTCTTCCCTGTCTGCCTCCCTCAAAAAGAAAGAGAAGCTAAACATTTGGTAAGAAGGAGTGGTTAGGCTTCACAACATGGATGGACCTAGAGATTATCACACCAAGCGAAATAAGTCAGAAAGAGAAAGACAAACACCATATGATATCACTTGCAAGTGAAATCTAAACTACAACACAAATGAACCTGTCTACAAAACAGAAACAGATCACAGACATAGAGAACAGACTTGTCACGTGTTGGGGGTGGGGGAGTGGAGGGAAGGACTGAGAGTTTGGAATTAGCAGAAGCAAACTATATACAATGGATAAAAAACAAGTCCTATCGTATAGCACAGGAAACTATACTCCACATCCTGTGATAAGCCATAATGGAAAAGAACATGAAAAGAATGTTGGCGGTGGTTTAGAGGCTAAATCGTGTCAAACTCTTGTGACCCCAGAGACTGTTGCCGGCCAGGCTTTTCTGTCCACGGGATTTCTCAGGCAAGGATACTGAAGTGTGTTGCCATTTCCTTCTCCAGGGGATCTTCCTGGCTCAGGGATCGAACCAGGGCCTCCTGAATTGCAGGCAGATTCTTTACTGACTGAGCCCCCATGGAAGCCCATGAAAAGAATATGTATATGTGTAACTGAGTCACTTTGCTCTGCAGCAGAAATGAATACAATGTTGTAACTCGATTATACTTCAATAACAGTTTTTTAAGAGAAGAAAGAATGGTTAGGCTTTTAACCATTCAGACTCTGGTTGAAATTTGAGACTCGCCCACTTGGTAGCTGTGCCACCCTAGGCAAGTGGCTTAACCTCTCTGAGCCTTTATTTTCCTCATCTGCAAAGTGGGGCTACTGACAGTACCCACTGATCATGTTTGTGGCGGGGATTCAATGGGCCAAGGAGATCCAGCCAGTCCATTCTGAAGGAGATCAGCCCTGGGATTTCTTTGGAAGGAATGATACTAAAGCTGAAACTCCAGTACTTTGGCCACCTCATGCGAAAAGTTGACTCATTGGAAAAGACTCTGATGCTGGGAGGGATTGGGGGCAGGAGGAGAAGGGGACGACAGGATGAGATGACTGGATGGCATCACTGACTTGATGGACGTTGAGTCTGAGTGAACTCCAGGAGTTAGTGATGGACAGGGAGGCCTGGCCTGCTGCGATTCATGGGGTCGCAAAGTCGGACATGACTGAGCGACTGAAATGAATTGAACATCTCAAGGAGCCGTGAAAGTGAAAGTGAAGTTGCTCAGTCGTGTCCGACTCTTTGCAACTCCATAGACTGTAGCCTACCAGGCTCCTCTGTCCATGGGATTTTCCAGGCAATAGTACTGGAGTGGGTTGCCGTTTCCTTCTCCGGGGGATCTTCCCGACCCAGGGCTCAAACCCAGGTCTCCCACATTGTAGACAGACACTTTACCGTCTGAGCCACCAAGGAGCCGTAGCTGTCGGGAAAAGAAAGCATTCATAATGAGTTTATGGAAAACGGGAGAGGGTAAGAGAGGCAGACATCTGGGCAAATGTGCGGGAGAGCTGTGTTGGGTGAGTTGAGGGGCGCTCGATGTCCAGCCACCTCGCTCCTGCTTCCGGCCCTCACGCCACCGGGCTCTCTCCCACAGAGGGCGTGCATCGACTTCGCCATCAGCGCCAAACCCCTGACCCGGCACATGCCGCAGAACAAGCAGAGTTTCCAGTACCGCATGTGGCAGTTCGTGGTGTCCCCGCCTTTCGAGTACACCATCATGGCCATGATCGCCCTCAACACCATCGTGCTCATGATGAAGGTGAGCCCTCCTCCCCGCGCGCGGCTTAACCACGCCCCCTGCTCCCCGCCCCACACACCCGTCCTCCCCTAGCAAGATGGAACCCACTAGAAGTTCCCCAGACAGACCGCACTCTGTTACCACCAAGCCCTTGTTCCTACTGTTCCCTCTGCCTGTCACACGATTCCCAGCACTCCATATGGCCAGCCCCTTCTGGCTGCCCCTGCAGAGACCTTCCTCTGGTAAGCCTTCCCTGGTCTCCCAGGACCATATGAAGTCTTAGCAAGCATCCTATTTGATTTTATTTTTTTTAATATTTATTTATTTGGCTGTGCCACATCTTAGTCGCAGCATATGGGATCTTTAGTTGTAGCACAGTATCTCTTAATTTTGCATGTGAGATCTAGTTCCCTGACCAGGGATCGAACCTGGAACCCACTGCTCTGGGAGCTCGGAGTCTTAGCCTCTGGACTACCAGGGAAGTCCCACCCTATCTGTTACCGCACATGTCACTATATCAGTATTGGGTTGTCTGACAATCTGCTACCCACCTGTCTCAAGGGGCTGAGACAAGTCCTGATCACCACTAAATTCCAGGGGTTCAGAGAGGCCCTGACTTCAAGGGAACAAGAGCCCCCTGATAAATGTGTGATGAATGAAATGAGGAGGAAAGGGCAGGTAAGGACCTTGTAACCCTTAGAGCCAAGGAGCCTCTTCAGAGTGAAATGTCAGGACCTTTGACCCTGTGCTTTGGAGACCAGAGGTCTGAATTTGAGCCCAGCTCTACCGTTTAATTCACCACTAAACCTTGAGCTAGTGACCAGTGGCATGAGATGCACTGGTCATCTCCAAAGCCCCTGGTTTCCCTGTCAATAAAATGAGAATTATTTAAAAAATAGCACCTTCCATACGCCTGGTGGGGATTAGGGTTGAATGAGAAAATTCCTGCGAAGACATTAGCACATTTCCAGATTTTTAAAAACACTCTATAAATTTAGCTGTTGATTTTTTTTTAACTCATGTTTTCTATTTTTGACTGTGCTGGGTCTTCATTGCTGCGCACAGGCTTTCTCTAGTGGCAGCAAGTGGAGGCTACTCTTCATTGTGGCGCACGGGCTTCTCACTGCGGTGGCTTCTCTCGTTGGGGAGCACAGGCTCTAGACATATGGGCTTCAGTAGTTGCAGCTAGCAGACTCTAGTGCGTGGGTTCAGTAGTTGTGGCTAATGGGCTTAGTGGCTTCTCGGCATATGGAATCTTCCCGGACCAGGGATCGAACCCATGTCCCCAGCATTGGCAGGGGGACTCCCATCCACTGCACCACCAGGGAAGTCCTAACTATTGATTTTTTTTGAATAGGCAAAAAAGCAGTGCCTGGGGTCACCTGAAAACTCATCTCTATAAGCAAGTGCTTTTATCTTTTCATTGTTAAGATCATGAACAGTTGTAAACAAACAGAAGAGAGAAGGATAGAATAGCACAGCCTGCTCCCAGATCATCTGGGCATCTTGTTAAAATGCAGATTCCTTTTCAGAAGGGCCGGGTGGGCCTGGGACTCTGCATTTCTAACCAGTATCCCAGTGATGCCGATGCTCCAGGTCCCTGGACCACATCCTGATTATCCAGGCTCCTGTAAACACCCAGTCTCCATCCTCAGGGGCACCCATAGAGAACTTCTGCTCTGTTTGCTTCGCCTATTTTTTTTCACGTTTTTTCAATTGAGTTGAAATTCACATGACACAATTACCCATTTCAAAGTGTACGGTGGCGTTTATTACATTCATTGTGTTTGCAGCCACCACCCCAATTTCCAGAACATTTCCATCACTCCAAAAGGAAGCCCATCCCCATTAGCACTCACTCCCCATGCCCCTTCCCCCAGTCCCTGGCAACCACTCATCCGCTTTCTGTCTCTATGGATGTACCTATTCTGGATATTTCATCTATTTTTTTAAGTACTTTAAATGATAGCACGCTATTTCACCCTTAAATTCTTCGGTATGCATTTCTAAAACATCAGAACATTTTCCCACATGTTCTTATACTTGACAAGATTAGTGTTAACACCAGAAGATCCATATTGAGTTGTCCCCAAAATGTCTTTTACAGTGAGTTGTTGAGCCAAGATCTAAGTGGCTACACATGGTCTCCAATTTTTTTGTCTTTTAAATTTCTGTCTTCTGCCCCTCCACCCCCCGACCATTCCATGCCCGCCCCCATTATTAAGTTTCTAAGGAAACCAGATGAATTAAATGAAAACTGTCTCACCTCTGGGTGCATTGGTTTCCTCCATCTTCCGGATTTCCTGGCACCTGGTGAAAGTGAAAAGAAAGTGAAAGTGTTAGTCGCTCAGTCGGGTCCAACTCTTTGTAACCCCACGGACTGTAGCCCGCCAGGCTCCTCCGTCCATGAAATTCTCCAGGCAATAAGGCTGGAGCAGGTTGCCAATTCCTACTCCAGGGGATCTTCCCAACCCAGGGACCAAACCCGGGTCTCCTGCATTGCAGGCAGATTCTTCACCATCTGAACCACCAGGGGAGCCTTTAAATGCAACCTGGTAGACAGATGTAAAGGTTATGGATTCCATATGAAAGTGAAAGTCGCTCAATCACGTCTGACTGTTGAAACCCCGTGGACTGTAGCCCTCCAGGCTCTTCTGTCCATGGAATTCTCCAGGCAAGAATACTGGAGTGGGTTGCCATTCCCTTCTCCAGGGGATCTTCCCAACCCCAGGATCGAACTCCAGTTTCCAGCATCACAGACAGATTCTTTACCATCTGAGCCACGATAGATTCCATATGCCACAAGGAAGCTAAGCCCTCAAGCCACAGCCACTGACCCCACGTGCCCTAGAGTCCATGTTTTGCAACAAGAGAAGCCACCACAATGAAAAACCCACACGCCACAACTAGAGAAAGTCCAAGCAGCAGCCATGACCCAGCATAGCCATAAATAAGTAAATAAAAGTTTTGAAAATTACAAAGAAGATGCTGTAGACATCCTCCTGCATCACAAGGAGCCCCATCTGGCCAGGCTGTCTCAGGACTGTCCCAGGATCTTGGCTGTTAAGTAAGACAGGGCTCAAGAAAGGAATTTTTGCTTTGATGTGAAAAGATGAGCTGAGCCAGTGAAGAGCTGGGCTGCAGCTCAGGCTGGCTCCACAGGACATCAAGAGGGAAGCCAAGTGTCCCAGCCCTGCCTGCCCCGAGGAAAAGACAGCCATGAAGCCACCCCTGCACCCCTACATGTGTTCCCCAATACCATGCCCACTGACCCCACCTCTCTTCCTCCTTTCTCATCTAGTTCTACGGGGCCTCTGTTGCTTATGAGAATGCCCTGAGAGTATTCAACATCGTCTTCACCTCCCTCTTCTCACTGGAATGTCTGCTCAAAGTCATGGCTTTTGGGATTCTGGTAAGTCCGGCCATGGGGCTAGAGCTGTGGGTTAAGGGAGAGCCCAGAGGAATGCTGGGTGCTGGCGGTGGTCTCCCCACCTGGCCCCTCTGCCCCCAACCCCAGTGGTGACTTGAGCGTCCCTCCAGTGCACACAGATCCCATATGCTTAGGTGTTCTCATACTTCCCAAGTAACACCAAACTCTGTGCATCTTATTAAATGATGTGAAGAGAGAGAGTAATTATGATTTTGGAGATAAGGAAACGGAGATCCAGACAAGCTGAGTCCATAGCATTCAAACTGTTCTAGCCACAATCTGCAGTAAGAAATATGCTTTGCAATGGAGCCCAATACACAGAAGTACATGCATGCATGCATCCTAAGTCGCTTCAGTCATGCCCGACTCTTTGCAAGCCCTGGACAGTAGCCTGCCAGGCTCTTCTGTCGGTGGGACTCTCCAGGCAAGATACTGGAGTGGGTTGTCATGCCCTCCTCCAGGGGATCTTCCCGACCCAGGGATGGAACCCACATCTCTTACGTCTCCTGCATTAGCAGGTGGGCTGTTTACCACTAGCACCACCTGGGAAGCCCACACAGAAGTGCAGACAACCGAAATGAAATTTTCTCAGAATCCATATCTCCCGTTAGAATATACCCTATACTCTGAGGTTGTCTATTTTCTTGATTCCATGTTCGCACCCCACCCCCTTTTTTTATTTGCCGGCCCCACAGCATATGGGATCTTAGTTCCCCAGCCAGGGATGGAACCTCCACTCCCTGCAGTGGAAGCACAGAGTCTTAACCACTGTCCTGCCAGGAAAGTACTGCCCCCTCCTTTTTATAATGTAATTCATGACCCACTAACAGTGCAAGTGGCCTTAACCTGAGGTCTGTTGACTCCCAAAGGGATCTGTGGATAGGGGACAGATTTCTGTGAGGGGACCCATGAAATGAGATGTGAAAAAATTACACTTGTATTTTTCACCAGCCGCTAATTGGACTTTAGAGTTTCCTTCTGTCTTAAAAGTAGACGGCAGACCCCCCAGGGTTACCAATATGATCTGTGCCACTGATACAAATCACACGTTCTCATACTGCATCCAAGAGGTTGCAGGTAAGTCAGCCCTCCGTATCTGCAGGTTCTGCATCCGAGGACTCAACCCATTTGATTGGCGGTTGGTTGAATCCACAGATGTGAGACCTGAGGATATAGAGGCCTGCCTGTCAAGCACTTGAGAATATGCTTAGCCCACCTCTCTAAGAAGAATAACCTGCAGCTTATGGTGTTAGCAGACGGAGGCTGGGTTCTCACCTCAGCTTCCTGAGATGGTAAAAAGTGTCAGCTCTGGCACAAGACAGACCTCGAGTCTGATTGTATTCAGGCTGTGTCACCTCCCCTCTCTCCTCCGTCACAAGAAAAGCCCATCCTCTGTGTCTCCCTCAGAAGAGCTCTTGCAAACCTCAAACGCAAGTAATGCAAGTCTGGAGACTGAGGGGGAAGCCTGGCATGTTGTGAGTGCTCAGTTACTTCGGTCTGTCCAACTCATTTGCAACTCTATGGACTGTAGCCTGCCAGGCTCCTCTGTCCATGGGTTTCTCCAGGCAAGAATACTGGAGTAGATTTCCATGCCCTCCTCCAGGGGATCTTCCTGACCCAGGGATCGAACCCGCATCTCCTGCATTGGCAGGCGGTTCTTTATCACTGAGCCACCTGGGAAGTCCTGGAGCACCCATACTTGAGCACTCAGCCCCTTTCTAGACGTGTGACCAAAAGCAAAGCATTCAGCCCCTTTGCTTCTGTGTCTACATCTACAACATGAGAGAACCACACACCCAGCCAGAGCTGAGGGGATCATGAGCATGGACCCAACTGCCCAACGCAGTTGTATCTTGTGATTTTTTTTCCCCCCAGTCAGTGTTCTGGTGGTGAAGTGATGCAATCTGCCAGGGCTTGGAACCCCATCTCCTCCACCCCTGATAATCTTGCACAGTTCTGCACTGAGCCTTCCCCTTCAGTCTTAGATGAAGCCCCAAGTTCCCCATGTGGAATTTAAATGATAGAAGGGAACCTTCTAGTCCAGGGGACTTGAAGCATGTGGCCAGCCACCTAGAAAGTTGTATTTGTGGCCCCGCATAAGTAGAGCCTGAGATGAGAATTGAATGCAAGGGATTTATCTGGAAGGTGACCCCAGGAAGCTTCATAGGGGAGAGAGGGAGTGAGACAGAGAAGGGAAGGCTGCCAGCACAGGGTGTCTTGTTGAGCAGCTTAGCAATGCTGGCAACTGGAGTGCAGTTCCACGGAGGACCTCTGAGAGGCAGCAGAGATCACATACTCTGGGTCATCTCACCCATGGTGAGGGAGCTGGGGTATTTATCCCCCAGGGCTCATAAGCCATAATGAAGAGCTGCTCCCAGAGAAGCTGTTAATTACCCCAACAAGGATGCTGCTACAGAACACCCCTGGGCAGAATGACGAGGTTGCACAGTCAAATATGAGGACATCTGGGTAGGACCCTAGCAGCAGCTAGATAAATACCCAAAAGTGCCTGTGGAACCTGAGTTCCTCTCAATCCTAAAACAGCATCCATCTATTGAAAACCTGCATGCATGCATGCTCAGTCATGTCTGACTCTGCAGCCCCATGGACTAGCCCACCAGGCTCCTCTGTCCATGGGATTTTCCAGGCAAGAATACTGGCATGGGTTGCCATTTCCTCCTCCAGGAGACCTTCCCAACCCAGAGATCGAACCAGTATCTCCTGAGTCTCCTGCATTGGCAGGCAGATTTTTTACCATTGAACCACCTAGGAAGCCCTACTGTATACCAGACCCCGCACTCAGTGACTCACATGCATTATCAGATTGTTGTTATACCCTTATGTTCCATAAGAGGGCCTTGAGGCCAAAGCAGTCCAACTCCGAGGACATTGATTCATACATGCTAGAAGAATTTGATCCTGAGAAGCACGGCTCCAAAGCCCGGGTCCATCTCTGTGAGGCAGAGGGGCTGCTGCTGTGTGAGATGCTTAGGGGAGAAGCTGACTGCTTAGAATGGCGTCCAAGCTCTGTTCCACCCTCTGCTTTTGTGAGAATGCTGGGAAAGCCTGTGTTTAGCGTGGGTCCCACTGAACCGTGAGAGAAGAGCTATTTGAGCCACACCCTTAGATCCAGGCAGAGGTGCTTACTCATTGTGGGCTCAAGCTGTGTGAAATATTTCAGAGTTTTAACAGCAGCATACTATATCTGTGTGTCCCAGTAGCACCAAAATCCAGCCCAGGGATATATCAGTCATGATGGATCAAATTAAGCTGCAGTAACAAACAACCCCCACGTTTCAGTTGCTCCAGTCAACAAAGGGTTTGTGGACACCCAGCAGGAGTTGGGGGGTGGGGGGCTGTTTGCCTTCAGTCACTCAGAGATCCAGGCGCATGGAGCAGCTGCCCCCTGGAACACTGCTGGTCACCAGGCCCAGGGTGAAGAGAGTTCTGGCAAGTACTGTGCTTGCCCAGAGGGGACTCCTGCTGCCTCTTGTTCACAACCCATTGGCTATAACTGGACTCACAGCCTTGTGTGTAATTAGATACACAAGGTGACCAGGAAACGGAGGCACAGAGAGGTTAGGTCATTGGCCCTCAGCCACACGGCTGGATGACAGTATAGCTGGGATGTGAGCCCAGAGGCCATCGTCTTAGCGAGTTTGCTATAAGCACAGTCCTGATTCAGCGTGGTCCTGTCCATAGACCCTGGACTGGCCCAGATTTGGGTTCAAATCCTGTCTCTTCACCTCTTTGATGCCTGAGGTGAGCAACTTTGCTCTCTGAGCCTCAGTTGCCTTGTATAAAACAGGTGATAAACCTTCCCTCTGACGGTCTTTGCAAGGATCCCAATGACGTCAATTATGATGCATCCGAGGTCTCAGGGGAGCCTTGGAACTGCTGGAGAATCAAGGCACAGCCCAGAAGGGCAGCCCTGTCCCCCCTCGACCAGTGAGGCTGAAACAGCACCTGCAGGGGCCCCCCTCTGGGATCAAGCAAGCCATGGGAAGGCAGAGGGGGTCTCAGGGAGGGAGGGGGCACTCAGAGTACATGATATCTGAGCAGCAAGGTACATTCTGCTATTTGATTGACTGTAACTGTTCCGGGCACTCAGACTGGTCTGCAGCTGTGCCTCTAATGGGCCCCCTGGGCTGGACTTGGGGGCCAGCCCTGGAGCCCTGCGTTGGCATCTCTATCTTGTGGGTCCCCATTCTAGAATTATTTTCGCGATGCCTGGAACATCTTCGACTTTGTGACTGTTCTGGGCAGCATCACCGACATCCTCGTGACCGAGTTTGGGGTAAGTGTCCCGCCAGCTTCTCTCCGGGCAGTTCCTGGCTGGGCTGGGAGAGGTGAGGAGGAGGTCACAGAGGAGCAGAGGGTCCCAACAGCCACAGCTGGCTCAAGCCAGCACTTGACCTTGACCAAAGAGGGATAAGCGGGGGGCCCCCGGGATCAAGGCATCCCCTTGGGGGGCTATGTGGGGAGATGGGGGTGTCCAAAGCCCCCAGCACTGCAGTGTGAATTCCCTGCATCTTGGCTACTGATGTATGAATAGATACTGTGGATAAGCTCATTGAGAAAACGGAGACACTTAAAGGATCTCAAGGCTGAGCCCTGCCCTCCAAACAGCACACAGTGTTGGGGGTCCAAAGGGAACCAGCTTCAAGTCTATCCTGCTTGAACTAACCATCTTCTGGCTCATGGGCAGGAGGGAGCCACGGCCCTCAGGTTAATGGGGGGACACCTTTCCCAGGACTTTAGGAGGGTCCCCAGGACATGTGTCCTCCTGTATCCCCAGGCCTGGCAGGTTCCCAATGTGGGGGTCTCTGCATGTCAGTGTGGTGGGCTGTGGGCCACATCATCTTTCCCCCTTCTCTGGAAGATTCAGGGTCCCAGAGCTGCTGTCTCAGACCCCTTCCTTGGCCGTTTGCCAGTGAGCCCAGACTTGAGGGCCCTTGGGAGGCTGGGGGGAGGGTAGGAGATCCTCGCAGAGGAAGCAAAAGGGCAAAGAATGTCAGAGCCAAGGGCCAGGGGTGGTATCAACCTTGTCATAATAACAACAAAAATAAATAATAGGTGACAAGAATCATGCACTCACTGCATGCCAGGCTCTGTGCCAAGCGTTTTATGTGGATTAACTCATGGTTCAGGTTGGGGGGTTGAACATATAAAAAAATCCCTTTAGTGGGTTCAACTGAAGGGATCTGAAAGCAGACCACTCACTGAGCAGAAGGGAAGGAGCCCAGTCACCGTGGGGAGCTGTTGCCTGCCCAGGTGCTGAAGTCAGAGAGGGGCTACCTGGTGGAAACTGTGGGCACAGAGGGATGTAGCACCCGCCAAAGGCAGGCCAAAGCAGGCACAGAGCATCAGCGGAAATACCCTACCCTTCTCTCCTCCCACCCTGCCAGCCAGTTCCACTGGCCAAACCCAGCCAGAAAGGAGCCAGGAGGCCGGAAAGCCAGGGCGATGCTCAGAACAGGCAGAGAACAGACAGTAGACCTGGGTGGGGTGAGGCCCAAGGAAGAGGGTGTTGCCCCATTTCACAGATGAGGAAGCAGATGCTCAACGCTCAGGAAAATGAGGGACACACCTCAGGGCCTGCAGCCAGGCCTGGTGACTCCTGGGGGCACAGTGGTGCTCCCTGGGGTGTCCCTAACTGAGCCCCTGGCAGAAAGGGATCATTTGGGCCCCTTTTCTGCCCTGTGAGCCTCGTAGAACTGGGAAGCTCCACCGAAGAGGGACCATTCTCTGACGCATCCCCCAACACCCCCACCCAAGTGGTATTCTGGCCACAATTCCTTGCCTTCAGCTCCAATGAACCCAAAGTTCCCCCTTCCCTCGTCTCAGCCCTGACACCTTCCTCTAGAGAGGTCATGCCCAGCTGGGGGCTATCCCCATTGGGGTACCTCCATTTGGCCACTGTCCTCTCCCTGGCAGAGAGCCAGAGCTTAGACCTCATTGTCTGTCTGAGGTTTTTAAGAGGTCTGGGCTCCTCCTGACAATCAAAATTATCTTGCCACCCACCCAAAGACAAGACAGCCTTGAACCAAAATCTCTCTGGATCAAGAGCTTAGAAGAGGTGACCCACCACCCCAGTAGGGCAGGTAGAGGAAGTTGGTTGAAGCTCTAGTTGCCAGTAAGAGATCTGTAGGATTGGACCCCAGTGGCTTGTTCTCCCGACTACAAGATGTGGGAAGGAAGGAGGGGGCATGGGATCTGATTCAGGGATGTCAGGACTGTTGTGGTCAAACAGCCCTCCCTACAAGCTGTTTGACCTTGGGTAACTTGTATTACCTCTTCTCCTCCTGAATTTGGGACTAACCTTCATAACCATCTCATCAGACCCTTGCAAGCCTCACATTCACCCATGCATTCATAGAAGTGCACATTAAGCACCTGCTGTATGCCAGGCACTGGTAGAGGTGCCGAGGACAGAGCAAAACAGACAAGAATGCCTGCCCCCGGTGGGCTGACACTCTAGGACAGGAGAGTGCAACTGTGAACAAATCAGACTGCTTGACGTAAAGTGCTTGGCACAGAACCAGCCAGGAATTATTCACGAATGGTGGTTATTATTATTGTTCTTGCTGTTATTACTGTGAATGAACTTGGGGTTGAGGTCTGTTAGGCAGCACCCCAGCCCTGAATTCTAATCACTTGGTGGGAAAGATAGAGGGTGGGCATTTGGACCCTTTTACTTTTAGGAGGATAAACTCCCAACCTGGAGGCAGGGTGGGGATGGGGTGGGGTGGGGGGTGGTCACCTTACTGAGCAAAGAGCCCTCAGCAGCCCCTTTCTGCCTCCCAGGTAAGCCCACTAGGTCTGAAGGCAGAGTTCAGCCAGGCTGAGGCAGGGGGAGCCACACCATTGGGAGGGCAAGTCCCCAGGGTTTTGGGGGAGGGGGAGAGGGTGTGAGGCCCATTGGGCCTCAGCTGCGCCCCCAAGTGGCTGGGGTGACGTGGGTTTGCCCTGCGTGCGATGGATAATGACTGTGTTTCTTGTCTTGTCTCTTTTCATGCCTGCTCTTTAAACTGTATATTGGCACAACGCCGTCTGAAAAACTCATCCAATCAAAATGCACTATGAAATTCATTTGTTCATCCATGACGTGGTCTGTGTGTTCATACACCAATGACTATCTCCCAACCCACCACCACCACCCCCACTCCCCGCCCGGGAACCGAAACCCATTGGTTTTTTGGCACTGGTTACAAATCAACCTAAAAAACGCTGAACACGCCTCCCCAACTGCCCCCGCCCGCCCGCTCCCCCTCCATCTTCAACATCTGCATCTAGAATCCGGTTGGTCTTACTTCTTTCTGAAGTCTAAATGCCTTACATTAACTGTGAACGCATCTTCTCGCATCAGCATTGCATGTCACGCCCTGGGCTTTTTAAACTTGGATTGCCTGATGCACCCTCCTATCCCCACTGGGTCTTTCTGTCGGTCTCTCCAAACCCTCCTGACTTCCCTCCTCCCCTCATTCCCACAGTCTCTCTTCCTCTGGTTTTTATTGGGTTTCTGAGTTGGGGTTTTCTGTTGGGGTTGGTTTGTGTCTTCTGCAAATAAAAGGATGGGTTTGCCCCCAGGCAGCGCCTCCCCTAGGACAGGCTGGCTGGCTGGGTCTCCCACCCCATTCCTTACACACAGCCCTGTACTCAGAGCCCTCAGCCACTCTCTCAGCACTGCTGTCCCAGTTCAGCTCCATAGAGCCCCGGGGCCCCAGGAAATCTCCACCAGTCCCTCACCCCATTCCAAGCCCACGAGCTCTTCCGGTTTGAGGACCAGTGATGTGCATCTCCAAGTCTGATGGAGGAGGTCTGAGGGCCCTGCAGTGTGTGGGCAAAGAGGCTCAGGTGAGGCAGACACAAAAAAGCCAGGACTCAGGTCTTGCTGCTTCCAGATGGGCCAGCCACCTGATGCCCTCTCCTGGAGCCCTGAGATGCAGGGGCTCCTGTCCCCCTTCCCCCACCCAGACACAGTCCCTACACACGCACGCTGTCTGCTGTTTCCTGTTCAGCCTCTGACTCTCTTCTCTTTCTCTCTGTCTCCCTTTGTCGCTGTCTCTGTCTCTCTTTCCCTTTCTCTTTTTTGCTCTTGCAGTCTTCCTGTCTTGATCCTCCCCCACCCAACACACACACACACACACACACACACACAGTCCCTCCCTTCTGTTATATCCATCCACCCTGCACACACCTGCACCCCCACCCCGGATGCCCCGTCTCCGTCTCTCCCTCACCTCACTTATTCGGCTCCCTACATAACTGCACACTCCTCCCTCTGTTCAATCCCACTTGGGGACTTCCCTGGTAGTCCAGTGGCTAAGATTCTGTGCCCCAAGTGCAGGGGGCCTGGGTTCAATCCCTGGTCAGGGAACTAAGATCTCACATGCCACAATTGAAAGATCCCACAGGCTGCAGCTAAGACCTGGTGCAGCCAAACAAATAAATGAAAATAAGTATTTTAAAAAGAGAAGAAATCCCACCTGCCTCTGCCCCTCCCCTACCCTCCTCTGAGTGCCTTTGAAGGATGCCCCTCAATGGCATCTTTGCACCAGGATCTCCTCTCCCCTGCTAGTTAGCCATACATAAGCACTCACCCACTAGACACTTAATGAACCCCAGTTCAGTGCCCCAGATGGGTGGTTGGATAGAGGCAGACACCATCACTGCCCCTCCCCCATCACATCACCTAGTCATGTAGTTGGGGGGGGGGTAGGCATTGGTCAAATAAGCCCTGAAACACACTTGAAATTTAACTGTGTTGCACGCTGAAGTATAAGCAGTGTTAACAAGGTGGAGAGGGAGAGAAAAGGGCATTGGAGGCCCAGGATAGCACATGCAAAGGTCCTGGGGCAGATCAGAGCGTGCAGGGGACAGCGTCTTCAAGTGAGAGGATGTGGCTAGAGCAAAGAGTGGAGGAAGGCTGACCTGGAAAAAGTGAAGAGGTCAGAAGGGGACAGGACTCTGGGCCTTGTTGTGGGGGTCTGGGAGGATATGGAGCAGAGGAGGTGTCGTAGAAAGTGTGGTTACACCAGACGCTGCAGCTGCAGAGCAGGGAGTAGGAAGGCAGGGGGCTGGGCTGGAAGTGAGCACCAGGAATCCCAGTGAGAGATGACATCGGAAGAGGGAGGGAACAATGGGAGGACTGGCCATCTGAGCAGGGGCCTCTCCAGGACCTGGAGATGGGTCGGGTCTGGCTTGAACCATGAGACAGAAGTTAGGGAATGCCAGGAGAGGGTCAGGTAATGCGAAGAGCACAAGTGTGGGCACAGTAGGCTTGACGGGCACCCTGGAAGAAGTCAGGTAGGCAGGTGGTTATGGGAGCTGGAGTCCAGAGGCAAGATCTGGGCTGGAGATGGGGTCTTCAAGTGGCAGGATTTCTCTGGAGCACTGAGGTCAGTGGTTCCCACATCCTTCTAAGCACTCACATCCCCTGCACACAGCAAGCCTTCCAGGGCCCGCATCCCTCCCCTTCAGCCTAGAACCAGGAAGCACTAGGCAGGGTTGGAGGAGAGGACTGTTCCTTCGCGGCTGTGGACAGAAAGATGGAAACTAGGAAGAAGGAAGTCAGAAGTTCTGCAGGTACTTGAAGGACTCTATGCAGACCCAAGGGGAGATGGAAGAATGGATGAGGGCAGACTAGAAACTTCCCCTGCCCTGTCACCCAGACCTCTTTCACCTCTACCCCCTCCCCCGCCCCCCGTGTGTCTCCTCTCTCCCTGGCTCAAAGAAGGGCAGCATGCTCTCTGCACGTGTCTCCCGGCAAAGCCCCCTTGCTTCTCCTGCATGGTGGCAGCTCCCACCCCCTGCTCTGCCCCCAGCCCCCAGAGGCTGCTTCCAGGGCCTGTCTGCCTTTGCATGAATCCACATGTTATGCCCCACCCCATGAAGGGATGGCTCGTACTCTGGGGGGTGGGTGGGAGGGGACTGGGGACACCTGGGCCGTCGGCCCTGGTCCCAAATGGGTGGCCGAGCAGGGCTGGGAGTCAGGTCCACAGGGCACAGAGGGTGACTTTCAGTCAAGCTGGGTTGGGAGGGTTTATTTAAGGCACTCAAGACATTCTCATTCTGGTTGGGCCCAGTGTGGTCAGGGTAGGAGCCCCACACCCCTCCTCTATCCTAAATGTCTACCTAAGGGTCAACTGATATGTTCCAGAGAGCATCCCAGACTTTTCTGGCAAACCCAGAGGCCTCTTGCCATCTTTAGAAATTCCTTGAACCACCCCTCCCATTCCTGCCTCTCATCTCCCAGGCCAAAGTTAGCTAGATCCAGTGTCTGGGAAACCCCCACGAAGCACTAGATAGATTGCCCATATAATTCATTGTCCAGACTTTTGAGGCCAAAAGCTTCGCTGAAAAGGGGGCAACCTAAATGACCACCCCTGTGCCATTTGTGGGGTGAGGGCTAGGCCAGTTTTAATGCTGCTACATGGCCTTATCTAGAGCTTCTCCAAGTCCCCTGGTGGCCCCTCTGCTTCCAACCCACTGATCAGTGGTGATTTCCGGGCCTGCCTAAAATGCCTCATACCACAAATACCTCTGGTCCCCAAGCAGATACCAGAAGCCAGGAAACCCGTTCCATTTCTAGGAACCTTGGTGAACTGGAGGACACGTGCCCTGCTTCAAGGCAGGCGGCCACATCTGAGCCTCAAGTAACTGCTACCAGCAGAAGCAGCCTCAGGGTGGCCCAAAAGGCAGATTTGAGGGCGAAAATCTGACTTAAATGGGCAACTATTTTTAATTTCTAAAAGAAAACTCCTTGGGCCCAACAAAATAGTTTCCTTGGCCAGATTTGGTCCATGCGTGACTTCCAGTCTCTGGTACCCCAGCAGCGCCCCTTGAAGCCCCAGCAGGCAAGCCCCTGGACAGTCACGTGGCAACCATTAGTCACCGAGACCCAACAGCCCTGTCTCCCCACCCCCACCCCCACCCCACCCGGGGTTCTGGCTCGGGAGGGAGGAACTAGAGGCAGTGACTGCCTTTGAGCAGAGGCAGGATCCACCCAGGGAGGTCCTGGGGGCAGGGACAGCCTCACCTCCCGGCCCCCAGCACCAGCCCCTCGGTGGACTTGGGCTGATGGTGAGCTCACCCACCCACGGGCGCTGCGTACTTCCTGCTTCCCGCAGGCCTGGTCCCGTGCTACTCCACCCAGTCCCAGAAGCTGAGAAGCCATCCCTGAGAGGGGGGAAAGGGCCCCAAATGCATCTTCTCCGACTCAGCGGGCAGCGAGGACTCGCCCTGCAGCCGAACAGCCCCAGCTCCCTCCCGTCCTCCCCATTCCCGCTCGCCAAGGGGGTAAGAAAAGATGCTCTTCCGCTTCTCCGATTGGCTCAAGCCGCTGCTCCTCTTGGCCGTGGGGTGAGGTCAGGGCGGGCAGGAGCGGGTGGGCAGCTCGGCAGGGCAGGGTGCCCGGTGAGTCCCACGACAGATGCATTTCTGGCCCGGAGCATAACATGCCCTCGGAACCCGCACATGTCCACCAGGCCTGAGCGTGCTGGCTGCCCCCACCCCGCCCTGGTGTTTGTGCATCGTACACGTGTGATGGATTCGGCAACTTGACCCGCTTGTGTCCTATCGTCTCAGTGCATTTGGTTGTTGGGAGAAACAAAAACCATCTCGATTTTTTTACTGATTGGATGATTCGGATATATTTTCTTTCCTTGTTCTTTTGTTATTTCTTCCCCACCCCACCCACCCCCATTCCTTTCTCTTCCTTCCTTTTTCTTTCCTTTCCCCTTTGCCGGTGGGGCTGGCAGGGAGGGTTTATGCTTTTGAGTTGATGCCTTTTCCTCCCTCTCACCCTTTCTCCTCCCTATCCCCTACTTCATTTTTTTGAGTTTTTTTCCTCTGCACCATTGCATTAATAGTGCTTTCTCTCCTCTCCCTCCTTATTTGGGGTCTGGCTTGCTTTTTCCTGTTGGTTGGCTTCATGTAGGGGCCTCTGTGAGGGGTGACAGCTCTGAGCCCCTGGGGGTGGGTGAATGGTCACCCCTCTTTCTCCATCTCCCCAGAATAACTTCATCAACTTGAGCTTCCTCCGCCTCTTCCGAGCTGCCCGGCTCATCAAACTCCTCCGTCAGGGTTACACCATCCGAATTCTTCTCTGGACCTTTGTGCAGTCCTTCAAGGTGAGCCCCAGCCCCTGCCCCTGCCAGGCTAAGAAGAAAAATCAGGATCTCTCCCCCACCCTCACCCCCCTGCCTGCTCTGGTTGAATCTAGAAATCATGTGGAAATGCCTTTATTAATATCATATACCTTACTGGGAATGTGTTATATGCAGGACTCTTTTCTAACTTCCTGCCCCCGGTATGTCTTGAGGGCTCCAAAGGGAATCTCCCAGAGCCACCAAAGATGCCCATCATCCCTGGCACCACTGGCAGCATGCGGCCACCCAGCCTGCGGGGGTTGAGCACTGGGACCAGTGAGGGAAACAGCATGGGTAAGGGGCACCCAGCACTATTCTTCATTGCCTTCCTTCCCACCAGGCCCTGCCCTATGTCTGTCTACTGATTGCCATGCTTTTTTTCATCTACGCCATCATTGGGATGCAGGTGAGTGCCAGCCCCCTCATGTTCCGAGAGCACTCCCAAGGAGGGCCACCCCGCTTAGGTAGGGGTGGGTTAGGGGAGCCCGTTTCAGAGAGGCATCACTGTAGGTTGAGTGGAGTTTTTCAGAAGCTTCTGGCACCCATGGCCACTCCTAGTCATCATTATCTAATTCCCCAGGTGTTTGGCAACATTGGCATCGATGTGGAGGACGAGGACAGTGATGAAGATGAATTCCAGATCACTGAGCACAATAACTTCCGGACCTTCTTCCAGGCCCTCATGCTTCTCTTCCGGTGAGGCAGGGGCACGCTTTTATCCTTCTCTTCCGGTGGTGGGCGTGTCCTCATCTTTCTCTTCCAGTGCGGGCGTGCCCTCTACCTTTTGTTCCACTGAGCTTTGGGGTGGATGTGGAGCGGCCCAAAGACCCTAACAGGGCAGAAGCTGAAAGCCCTGGGATGCAAGCATGAAGGCATTTTTCAGGGATTATCTCATAGAATCTTCTTGAGGATCCTGTCAAGGGATTCTTGGCAACTGCACCTGACAGATGAGGAAACAGTCTTATAGACTCTGAATAGACCGCTGAGGCTTGATTCTTAATTCTGATTGCACTTAGGGTTCCTTCCTTCATTCATCAGAGGTTTATTGAGCACTTGTTGTATTTACTGCTGTAAATACTGAGAACAAAGCAGGGACAACGTTCTCTGCCCTCTGAATGCTTATATTTCCATAGGGGAGGCAGACAATCAGTAATCTAATTATAGAAGGCAGGAGGAGAAGGAGAAGACAGTGGATGAGATGGTTGGATGGCATCACCGACTCGATGGACATGAGTTTGAGCAAGCTCAAGAGAGAGTTGGTGATGGACAGGGAGGCCTGGTGTGCTACAGTCCATGGGGTCACAAAGAGTCAGACACGACTGAGCGAGTGAACTGAACTGAATTATAAAGGATATTATGAGGGAAAGAGGATATTGTAAGATTAAGGATATTATAAGATTAAGGGGTAAAAGGAGGCATGAAAGAACAAGTAATGTATGATCGCACTTATATGAGGTACCCAAAATGGGCAAATTCTTAGGGAAAAAACTATTCGATATCAATATTGTCAGGGGCTGGGGAAGAAGAGCAGTGTAGTTAGTGTTTAATGGGATACAAGTTTTCAGTTTGGGAGGATAAAATGGTTCTGGAGATGGATAGTGCTGATGGTTGCTCAGCATTCTAAATGTGCTTCAGTTCATTCAGTCACTCAGTCCTGTCTGACTCTTTGCAACCCCATGGACTGTAGCATGCCGGGCTTCCCTGTCCATCCCCAACTCCCAGAGCTTGCTCAAACTCATGTCCATCGAGCGGGTGATGCCATCCAACCATCTCATCCTCTGTTGCCCCCTTTCTCCTCCTGCCTTCAATCTTTGCCAGCCATCATCAGGGTCTTTTCCAGTGAGTCAGTTCTTCGCATCAGGTGGCCATAGTATTGGAGCTTCAGCTTCAGCATCAATCCTTCCAATGAATATTCAGGACTGATTTCCTTTAGGATGGACTGGTTTGATCTTCTTTCAGTCCAAGGGACTCTCAAGAGTCTTTCCAACACCACAGACTCTCAAGAGTCTTCTCCAACACCACAACAGTTCACAAGCATCAATTCTTCCATGTTCAGCTAAATGCGCTTATTACCACTGAATTATACACTTAAATGTTTAAGATTATAATATTTATGTATATTTTGTCACAAGTATTTTCTCATTTAATAACAACCAAAAGAAAGAAATGGAGGGATGATAGGTCTTGCCTCCCTTGAGGGAGATGATATTTGAGCAGAGTAGTTGAGGAAGGGCGCCCTGTGGATATCTGGGGAAGGGCAGTTCAGGTGGATGATACGTGCAAAGGTCCTGAGGCAGGAGCACAGCTGTTGTGTTGGAGGACAAGGAACCCAATGGACCTGGAGCAGAGTAATCTAGGGAGAAAGAAATAAGAAATGACAGTCACCTAGAGAGAGGGAAGTTTCTAAAACATATCTGTATCTCCAAGCCAGCTCACTTTAATACCAAGTCTGTGGGAGTGGGGGGGCATTGGCATCAGCATTTTAAACAAACATTCTCCTTGGGCTTTAATGCACAGCCAAGGATGAGAATTCCCCCCGTCTCTAGGCTCAAAGAGGAAAAAAAGTGATTTACCTGGGACCCAAACCCACATCAGTCCAGCTCCAGAGCTAAAGTGTTTAACCTTAGCGCTCTGTCTCCCTGGGAGTAGGTGTTGGTTGTCCAGGGCTGCATATCCAGGTCACTGATGCCCCCTCTCTTCCCTCAGGAGTGCCACTGGGGAGGCTTGGCACAACATCATGCTTTCCTGCCTCAGCGGGAAACCCTGTGATAAGAACTCTGGCATCCTGACTCACGAATGCGGCAATGAATTTGCTTATTTTTACTTCGTTTCCTTCATCTTCCTCTGCTCGTTTCTGGTGAGTCCGTGGACATGTGTAGGAAAGCTTCCTAGACCTCGGGTGTGAATTCTCTGGAATGTGGCTGTCACACTCTTTTTTCCTCCAAGACCTCTCTGGACCAGCCCACGATTAGGTTAACCAGGGTTTCTCACCCGTGACACTCGTGACATTGGGGGCTGGATCATTCTCCGATGAAAGCTGTTCTGTGCTGCTCGCATCCCTGGCCTTGGTCCGCTAGGTGGCAGTAGCTCATACCCCGCCACTCTCCCAGCTCTGACAACCAAAGATGTCTCCAGACATTATCAAGTATCCCCTAAAGGAGGGAGCAGAATCTCCCCCTTTTGAGACCTGCTGTGTATGCTGAGAGAAAAACTAACGGAGCTCAGAGCTTGCCCCAGCTCCCATCTAGTTGAGCTATAGGAGACTCCCACCTGCCCTCTGAAAGGTGTGTGCCTTCCTCTATATGATCAGGAGGCAGGAAAAAGTCAGCCATGTGAACATTCTCTGGAGGCTGTGGGGCTTTGCAAAAAAACTGAAAGGTTTTCACTAGTAAAAGATGAATTTGTTAAAAGGAGGAATCTCCTCAGACCTGAGAATATAATTCACTGTCAGACTGCAAAAAGGAACTAGGAATTAAAATATACATATCAGGAACCTGCATCCTGTTCTCTCTTTCTCACTCTCTCTGGGGTCTCATCTCAGCAAATCTTTTCTGTTTTCCATTCTTGCTGGAATGGTTTGAGCACAGTCAGAAGAATTGAAGCGATCTAGGTATTTCAGGCAGAGGGGATTTAATATAGGGATTGGCTACACAGGGTTGAAAGGGCAAACAGACAACGCTGACGTCACCAGGGATTAACCGTGGCAGGAAGGCCAGGGCTGCGGTATTAAAAGGAAAAGAGGGTGTTGACAGCCAACTCAGCCACCATGGCACCCCTGCCCTGGCACCCTAGCTGTATGCTGCCCCCGGACAACTGAAGACAGTGTTCTGTGGCTGCCGTCACAAAGAACCACAAACTTGATGGCTGAAAACAACAAAAATTGATCCTGCCACAGTTCTGGAGGCTAGAAGCCTGGCCGTGGTGTTGGCAGGGCCATGATCCCTCCAGAGCAGTTAGGAGAGGATCCTTCCTGGCCTCCTGCCGCTTCTGATGGTCACGGGTGTTCCTTGACTTGTGGCAGCATCTCCCCAGTCACTGGCTCTGTCCTCACGTGGTCGTCTTCATGTGTGACTGTGTCCAGACTTCTCTCTTATGAGGACAGCAGTCATATGGAATTTAGCCCACCCTGATCCAGTGCGATCTCATCTTAAACTGACGATGAGAGTACAAAGACCATTTTTTCCAAATAAAGTCACATTCGCAGGAACTGGGGGCCAGGATTTGAATGTATCCCATGGGGACACAGTTCAGTCCACAACACAGAGCCACGTGGGAAGCTGAAGGAGTCTCCTCTCCTCCTAGTCTCTCCTCCCCAGGTTGGCCTCCCTCCCACCCGTGGCTCCTGCTGGCAGGATGTAAGCTGCCCAAGGAGTATGGGAGCTATTGTTTTCAGACCTCAGCCCAAACACGAGTATCTCTCAGCAAAAGCCCAACACATCCACTCTCTTCAGACCAGCAGCCTCACATCGAGATACTTGCAGGCTAGGTCTCAAAGCATCCCCCACCCACCCTGAGTCCAGTGTCAACAGCCATTGACCTAGACGGTCCACTGTTGTTGTTGTTTGGTTGCCAAGTTGTGTCGAACTCTTTTGCAATGCCATGGACTGTAGCCCTCCAGGGTCCTCTGTCCGTGGGATTTCCCAGACAAGAATACTGGAATGGATTGCCATTTCCTTCTCCAGGGGATCTTCCCGACCCAGGAATCAAACCCATGTCTCAGCATTGGCAGGCGATTTCTTTACCACTGAGCTTCCAGGGCCCAGAGGGACCATTGCCTTGTCAAATTCCCAAAAGAGAGTCTGAATGGGCCATCCTGGCTCCTGGTCAAATAGCCACCACTGTCTTAGTAGCTGTGGGTTCATATGGAGACACATTCATACTACAGCCCATCTGGGAAGGGCAGGCACCCTAGAAGACATCTACTGCCCTTGACCATCAGCCCCTAAGAGGCAGGAGCTTTTGTTTTGTTCACTGCTGCATCCCCAACACCTGGACAGGGACTGGCACACAGTAGGTGCTCAATCAGTGTCATGAAATGATGAACTGAAGTTAGGGACACCTAGAAATACAGCTCGGAGAAGGCAATGGCACCCCACTCCAGTACTCTTGCCTGGGAAATCCCATGGACGGAGGAGCCTGGTAGGCTGCAGGCCATGGGGTCGCCAAGAGTTGGACACGACTGAGCGACTTCACTTTCACTTTTCACTTTCACGCATTGGAGAAGGAAATGGCAACCCACTCCAGTATTCTTGCCTGGAGAATCCCAGGGACGGGGGAGCCTGGTGGGCTGCCGTCTATGGGGTCGCACAGAGTCGGACTCGACCGAAGCGACTTAGCAGCAGCAGCAGCAGAAATACATCTTATATAGTAAGCACCTACTATGTTTACATCTGCACATTTGCTTCATACCTACTATGCACCAGGCCTTACGCTAGGTACTGGGGATATAAGGAGAGAACATGTTTCTCTCAGTTTGCAGGGGTGCTGGGCAGACAAGTCAGCAGACAGTAGCGGTATAATCTGATATGTGGTTTGATAGGGAAGACAGAGTGAGAGAAAGAAGATTTCTCCCCCTGAGGGCCACTCAGGGACGGTGAGCAGGACTTAGACCACATATTGATCAAATTGGTTGCATATAGGGACTTCCCTGGTAGTCCAGTGGTTAAGACTTCCCCTCTGTAATGCAGGGGATGCAGGTTCAATCCCTGGTCAGGGAGCTACAATCCCTCATGCCTTGCAGCCAAAAATCCAAAACATAAAACAGAAGCAATATTGTAACAAATGCACTAAAGACTTTTAAATGGTCTACATAAAAAAAAAACAAAAACACTTTAAAATTGGCTGCAAATAACAGAAATTCAACTGAAACTGATGTAAATGAAATACACAGTTCACTAACTTATACTGCTGAGAAGTCCAGATGAGGCTGGGTCCGGGCAATAGCAGACCCTATCCTCTTTGCTGTTTTCCTCCACACTGGCTTTATTCTCAGACTTTCTTCCTGTGGAGGGAAGATGGCTGCCAGAGTGCCAGCAAAAATCCCAAGGAGGTCTCTCATTTGCTACTCTGGGTCACGTGCCCCTCCCTAACCAATCAGAAGCCTGGGTTATGTGACCACCACCTATGAAGCCAACCACATCCAACAACAGCATAAAAGTATAAAGGGGGGAGGGCTCGCCAGATGTTATCACTCAAAAGGAGAAAGGGTATGTCCACTGAGGGAGCAACATTTACAAAGGTCTGGAGGCAAGACTGATGCGAGCTCCCCATGTACTAAAGGCTAGTACACTAAAGGCATGTGACAAGCTGCTACAGGATGCAGACGAAGGCAGGAAGATGCATCCATCCATCCATCCAACAAATATTTGCTGAGTAATTACTTTATGCTGGGGATGGAAACATGAAAAAGTTCTGGTCCATGGAGTATGCATTTTGGTCTTGTTGGGGGTTAGGTGTGGGAGGATTTGGGGTCATGGTGGTCCCCTTGGTGTTGGCTCCTATGTCACATAACCTCTCCACCTCTCTCTCCAACTGTATCAATCTTGGTCTCTGTCTCTTTCTCTGTCTCTGTCTTTGTGTCTCTCCCCCATCTCCATTTCTCCATATCCCTGTTTCTGGGCTCCTTCTGTGAGCATGTGTCTTTCCTCTATCTCCCCCCATCTCTTTCTCTGACTTCCTTTTCCCATTTTTATCTCCCTCCCTCTCTCCCTCTGGGCCTCTGTGCATATGTGTTTGGATGTGTCTTGCTCTCCCCGACCCCGTCTTGGCCCCTGGGGTCCCCACAGATGCTGAATCTTTTTGTTGCCGTCATCATGGACAACTTTGAGTACCTCACCCGAGATTCCTCCATCCTGGGTCCCCACCACCTGGATGAGTACGTGCGTGTCTGGGCCGAGTATGACCCTGCAGCGTGGTAAGCAGTCACCCCAAATCCTCCAACCACGTCACCCACCTTTCTCTGGTACTGGAGCATAGTCTAGGTCAGGCTCCAGACCTTAAGCTGTTGTCTCCCTGGGAAGCTAGCAGGGATTTCAGTCAAAAGAAAAGAGATGAGAATCAGTACCCTTGCACATCCTGGGTTAAATGATTTGGGTACCACCCCTGCCCATACCCAAGGCCTTCTGGGAAATGAGGGAGAGACTCCACCATGAGTTCACCTCCTGTGAGTCTCTCCTGTCCCTGACTGTGAGGCCTCCAGATGGTGAGAACAAGTTAACCAGGCCCCAGGGAGGAAGCCAGAGGCCTCTCCGCCTCAGTTCTCCAGGGAGTATGGGGAGAAGGGCTGGTTTAGTTCCCTTGGGAGACAGAATTAGCTACAAGATCAGAGTGGCAGAACCTAGCTCCCACTGGGATTCCAGGACCCTGGAACATGAAGTCACACGAGGCCAGGGGAGAGGACACAGAGCCTTGGTGGTCCTTGTATGTTCGTGATCATGAAGGGAGTAAGCTCTCCCATCTCCATGAGCAGGGGAATGCCCCCTCCTAGTTGGCAGGTGATGGGTCCCGAGAGTGATCTCCACCCCGCTCAAGTGTACTGAGTACCTTCTCAGCACCAAGCCCTTGCTGGACACTCAGATGTGCCACGCTGATGCTCAGAGCCCAGCAACCACAGACTGAAGATTCTAGTTCAGGCTGAGCTTGGGGGCTAAGAAAGCATTAAATAGAGGCCCTCAGCAGCCTGAGCACTGGAGGGGAGGCCTCATGAGGAAGGCAGGGAAGGATCAATCCTTGCCATTCTTACAGCCCCAGACAAGTCCTCCATGAGACCAAGAGGCTGGGGTGAGCCACGGGGCTGGGGCTTGACTTTGGCTGGTTCCTAACTCTTCCTCTTTTGATTTTAGGTCACAGCAGTTGGATGCTGTCCCCCTGTCCTCTATGCCACGAACCCCCCCAGCCCCCAGTGTAGCCATGTAGATTGTGGAGGAGGGCAATACAGAAAGCCCTGGGGGAGGTTCTCCCAGCCCAGAGTTCCCAGCCCACTCCACACAAAACCCTCTGCCCACCCCGCACCCCCAGGGTCTGCAAGTGTCTGGGACCATCTCAGGGACCTTTATGCATCCTATGTCTCCCTTACTCCTTCAAGCCAGGGGGTTCCCAGGCCCTGGCATCGTGACCTCACTTATGAGCACACGGAGCCAGTGTGATGCAGCTTGACCCCGTGCCTCCACTAATCCCCTCTCTTCTCCTTTCAGCGGTCGGATTCATTATAAGGATATGTACAGTTTATTGCGCGTAATATCTCCCCCTCTCGGCTTAGGCAAGAAATGTCCTCATAGGGTTGCTTGCAAGGTTTGATTTCCACTAAAACCTGCTAGCATCCATGGAATGAGTGTGGCTTGGGGTTCTTCAATATATATATTTCATATATATATATATATATAATCTAAAAAACAGAGCCATCTCTCTCTTTTGCATTAAACTAGAAAACTCTCTTAGCCAACAGAATGCAGTCACGTAGACTTGATGAAGCATGGAACGTTTATCTCTCCGTTCCCTTCAGCCATTTCTGCTTGCTCTTAGCTGAAGCTGCCCATCCCGGGGTCTCAACGGCACCCCAAAATCAGACACATCCGAGGGGACCGTAACTTTGCATTGACCCCCCACCCCCACCGCCACCATCTCCTCCACTCTCTCCCTCTCCACCCTTCGCCTCCCAAAGCCCCAGCCCTTCTCCCACTGTCGTGGCCCCTCTTCCCCATCTAGGCCCCCTCAGAGACCAGCCTCAGCCAAACCAGAGGACTTGACCCAGTTTTTTAAATGACACCGAACCAAAGAATTGCTCCAGACCCTTCTGAGTGAGAAGCCGCCCTCCCCGCCCATTCTATCTGCATTCCACCAGAACTAGAGCTCAGAGTCAAAAGTGAATCTGACTTTTCTTTTCTCTCTCTCCCTGCTCATAAGCAGTGAAATAATATTTTTTAACTACCTCTCCCATTTTTTTCTCCTCTTTTTTATTTATTTGAAACACCTCTTTTATTGTTCTCTGCATCTTTCTCTCTCTATTTTTTCGGCTCGTGTGATTTTTTTTTTTCTTTTGGTTTTTCCCCTTCCTTTTCTTCCCCTCCCTCCACCCACCCTTCCTTTGGTTCTCCGTTCCCACCTCCGTTTTTTGTTTTTGGTGCTGCCAGGGGCCGCATGCCTTACCCGGACATGTATCAGATGCTGAGACACATGTCTCCGCCCCTGGGTCTGGGGAAGAAGTGTCCGGCCAGAGTGGCTTACAAGGTAGTTTAACCCTTGCCAACCACCGACGTCCAGGCACTGGGGATTTTTCAGTGCTGACCAGGAACAGCCAGCCGAGTCTCTTTTTCCAGCGTTACTCTTCTTTTTTTCCTTTTTCTTTTTTCTTTTTTTTTTCCCCTTTCCTCCTCAAGTAAATGGATCATGACCATCCCTTGATTCTAAGCAATTTACTGTGTCCGTCCTTTCTGATCAGTGTGTCTTGGTGTTTTGAGACTCTCTTATGGCCAACACGCTGGGGTGGGGTGGGGGAGGGGAGCCCCCAAGTCCCCTCGCACCTGGTCCCCCAGGAACCCAATTGGACACAAACACTTTGAGAGGTGGGATTGGCACTGAGCCCACAGTGGCCCCCATTGTCCAGACCTGGGCAGGCACCTTGCAGAGAGGGGCTTGGACCCCACCTTTTATATCTCAAGCCCCCAGGTCTCATGGTCCCCTATACACACCTGAAGCTGATCTCTGACCTAGGGCCTTGGGGCATCTGAGACCTTCCGGGGAGCACCCAGAGCCTCTCCCCTCTTCCTTGCCCGCTGGAGTTGCTTCCCCAGTCTTCTGTCCCTAAGCCACCCATCTCCCCCCAAGACAACCCAACATGCCTCTCCATTGTTCCAGAGTGGGCAGGCGGGCCGCAGCTGGACCCCTGGACCGTGGCACCCTGACGCAGGCCATGCACGCTGCCTTGGCGGGGGCCTGGGGCGGGCAGGCACCATGGCCGACCTGGGGGGTGGTGCATGCTGGCTGAAGGAGCCGCCAGGCGGCTGGGCCGGGCCACCCCTCTAGACCCCTGTCCTGGAATCTCCCTTGGCACCCAAGGACAGATGCTCTGTTCCCCACAACTCATCCACATGAAGTTCAGGGGATGACTTTGACAGTCAACCCCTCCAAAAAGTATGGTCCCATCATTCCATTCTCCCATCCCACCTTGGCCCCCGCTGTGTCTGAGAATCCTTCCTCCCCTTCTGTGCACCTCACTTCCTCCTGTGTCACGTAACCACCTCCCCACATCCTTACCCCTCCTCCTCCCACTGGGCACCCCTGAGGTGCCCCCACCAGCCCCTCCCTGCACCTATCCCTTTTCTACCTGTGCTTTTGTCCATCTCTTGATCTCTGCTTGGCTGAGTGTCGGTGTGTGTGTGAGTGTGTGCAAGAGAGAGGGCGAGTGCCCTTTCCTTCTTGGTCTCTGTGCAGGGCCACCACGGGTTCATAAGCACCTTTGTGCCAATTTGAAACAAGCCTCCTTTCCATAGAACACTCTGTGGGGAAAATATTGGAATCCACCCATGTGGGGATAGCACGATACTTTTCCACAGTCAGCTGGGAAGGTGTCATTTAAACGCACATCCATGATTTCTGAGATGGGGAGCCCTTTGTGCAGTGTACAGCTCTGCACAGCGGCCCAGTCTGTTTCTCTGTCTACCGCCTCCCTCACCACCCTGCCCCAACCCATCTTTTGTCTTCTGCTCTGAGTTTGCCATTCCCATCCCCTTCTCCAACTCTGTGCTTCCCCGTGTCTGCTCTGGTGGACATCGATCTTCATCTCCATGCCACCTCATCCTGGGCTGGTACACACCAGCCCAGCATCTTCTCCCATTGCTACCAAGCATGGGGGACAGAGCCCCTGCCTGGGATACAGGGAATTTTTTCTTCCCTGGGCCATGGGAACACCCTGTCACCCCTTCCCCATGCCATCGCACAAAAAGCCAAGACCTGGACATGCCCCTGAGATACACTTTCCACGGAGCTATGAATGAGTCTCGAGATTCCGTCTGCATGCGCCCCGTCCGCCGTTCTGTGTGTCATGGCCTCACTGCATGTCAGAGAGGGGCCCGCCCCATCTGTAGTCGGGGAGCCGCCTGCCTGCCGCTTCTCGGAGGAATGATGTGGTCTGTGCCCATCTGGTCTGGTCTGGGCCGAGCCAGGGGGTAGGGGTGGGGAGCCGGCGGCCCTCCCAGTGGCTGTGGCCATGGACCCCTCTGCCTGGCTGCTGCATGTCTGCTGCGATCTGGCTTGTGCTCTTCTTCTTTGGGGTCAGAATGGAACGGAGCTGTCCAGAAGAACTCTGGGGCAGGGCAAGGATCCGGGCCAACCCTGGAAATGTCACTTCTAGGGTCCAGTAGGCGGGTGAGGAACGGGCAGCATAGGAGAGTCCCCAGTGCGCCCCCTATGGGTCACCAGGGGCAGTCAGGAAATGGAACACTGGGACAGGTAACCTGAGGGGTGGGGGGCACCCTAGCCGCTGCCTTCAGAGTTCTTCCTGGGGCTCCCCGGGTAGGGTGGGTCTGGCTTACGGGATGGCGGAGGGGTCCCTGGGAGTGATTGCCCTTGCCTATGGTTTTCTGCAGAGGCTCCTGCGGATGGATCTGCCCGTCGCTGATGACAACACCGTCCACTTCAACTCTACCCTCATGGCTCTGATCCGCACGGCCCTGGACATCAAAATTGCCAAAGGTAGGTGCAGGAATGGAAACCGAGAGGTGGGGCAGGGTGGATGGAGCCAGGGCCTCAGCTGCTGCTGCTGCTGCTGCTAAGTCGCTTCAGTCGTGTCCGACTCTGTGCGACCCCATAGACGGCAGCCAACCAGGCTCCTGCGTCCCTGGGATTCTCCAGGCAAGAACACTGGAGTGGGTTGCCATTTCCTGCTCCAGTGCGTGAAAGTGAAAAGTGAAAGTCAAGTCGCTCGGTCGTGTCCGACTCTTCGCGACCCCATGGACTGCAGCCCACCAGGCTCCTCCGTCCATGGGATTTTCCAGGCAAGAGTACTGGAGTGGGGTACCATTGCCAGAGGACTCAGCAAATTCACCGGCTTCAGCAGATATCCGTGTGCGGGACACCGCTCTAAGCCTGGAGGACACTGACACTTCGAGCAGCGGGGGGAGACCTCCGTAAGGAGGCTGGGAGGGAGTCACGTGGATACCTGGGGAGAAAGCACTGCAGGCCGAGGGACCAGCCGGTGCAGATCCCTTCCGCAACCCCACCCTGAGCTGTGTTGCACTGACTTGCACTTTCCGCATGGGGGCGCCACGCTGTCTCGTGAGCAGAGGCAGGCTCAGCTCCCTCTAGCCACAGTGGAAGCTAGGAGAGGTGAAAGCGTCAGTCACTCAGCCGTGTCCAGCTTTTTGCCACCCTATGGACTGTAGCCCACCAGGCTCCTCTGTCCGTGGAATTCTCCAGACAAGAATATTGGATTCGGTAGCCATGCCCTTCTCCAGGGGATCATCCCCACGCAGGGATCCAATCTGGGCCTCCTGCATCGCAGGCAGATTCTTTACCATCTGAGCCACGAGGGTAGACCCGTGGGATAGGAGGAGCCCTGACATAAATCAGGGGAACACAGGATAGGGGCTTGGAAGGAGGGCATATGAAGTATTCACATTCTGGATATTTCCTGAGAGTCAAAATGACCAGATTGCTGATGGATGGATGTGGAGCATTAAGAAAGAGAGCATAAAGGCCAACCCCAAGGGGTGGGGCCCCAGCAACTAAAGGATGGACCCAGCCCCAGTTGCCTGAGAGAGAAGAGACGGGAGGAGCAGGTCTGGGGCCAAGGGAGGGCAAAAGATTGGTGTTGACAGTGAGACGTGGACATGGGGGCTAGAAGGGGCCCTCCAACTTACACCCTGGCATTTCCCCCGCCACAAGGTTCTGAAGGAAGTGAGATGGTGAGTCCTCCTGGTTGGGCTGGAGATGCAGAGTCAGGAGGCATCAAATGCTGACAGGTGTTAAGCCAGGAGACTGGAGGAGCTCTCCAAGGGGATGAGTGAACCGAGAGACCCCCCGAAGACTGAGCCTGGGGCCACCCCAGCATTTAAGGTGGCCGAGAAGGAGTGGAAAGGAGAGGCCAGGGAGGTGGGTGGAGAGCAGGGCAACACTGGCTCCTAAAAGGCATCTCCAGTGTTTAAGCACTGCCCAGGACCAAGACTGACCAAGAGTGAGAACCAAGACTAACCGATGGATTCTGTGCCAGGTCACCGCCAATCACTTTGACCAGGGCAGCTCTGAAGATTGAGGACCATGAGCGATCAATGGGTTTTGTGCCAGGTCACCACCGACCACTTTGACCAGGGCAGCTCTGAAGTAGACTGCCCAGAGTGGGTTTCAGAGCCTAACAGTAGACTGGGTGTGACTTGGCAGCTGACGAGACAGCAGGGTAGGGACAGAGGCGCATGGATCACCAAAGAGAAGGAAGTCGGGGGAGTCGCCGGTGGAGGACTGGGTCCATTGTCCAGCAGAGGGTTGGAAATCTCAGTGGGGCTGAAGAGAGACGTCAGGGCTGCACCCAGCTGAAGCCCCTGAGAGGTCACCAGGAAGGAAGGCCGCACTGCAGACGCATGTTCTTTCCAGGGCCCTGAGGAGAAGAGGGGAAGGAGGCTCCAAGGCCGGAAGTTGCTCGGAAGGAAGACATCCAGGGAGGGAGACCAGCAGCTTCCAGTGAGACAGTGCCTGGTGGGGGCCAGGCGAGGGGAGGGGCACATTGAGGACAGGCATTGTTGGAGCAGGAAGCATGCAGATCAAAGTAAAGAGAGCAGGGGGTGCCCCCAAATCGAGAGAAAGAATCAGGAGTGAGGCTGAGACTCGGAACAGCATAAGGGAGAAGGGGAGGGGTCAGGGCTCAGGCCCTTGTCTGACACACAACATTAATTTCTTTCTCATGCAGCAAGTCGGAGGCAAGCGGTTCGGACTTGCCAGGCATCCCGGCACATGCGTCTAGTCTGGACCCGGGGCCTGTCTGGGTTGTGGCTCTGCCTGCCCCAGAGTGTTTGCTTATCAGTATGGTTGAAACTGAATCTGCCTGCAATGCAGGGGACCTGGGTTTGATCCTTGGGTCAGGAAGATTCCCTGGAGAAGGGCATGGCAAACCAGTCCAGTATACCTGCCTGGAGAATTCCATGGACAGAGGACGCGGGCCGGCTACAGTCCATGGGATCGCAAAGAGTCAGACACGACTGAGCAACTAACTGGTCCAGTGAGACAGAAACTGGTCCAGGTCTCCACACACATGGTTGAAACTGGTCCAGGTCCCAACCCAGGGAGGTGAGGAAGCAGAATCATGGGCAGCTGCTTTCTTATAATCATGTGGAAAAGTGGACTCAGCTTGCCCACCTACCTGCCCTGTCCTCAGTTGTAAACTTTGGCAGAAGACCTCACCTGCTCTGAGCCTCAGCCCATGTATTAGCTAGCAATGCCATGTAACAAATGACCACAAATTTAACAGCTTAATACACACCTATTTATTAGCATATAGGTATGTAGGTCGAAGTCCAGATAGATTCATCTATGCTCTCCGTCCACAGTCTTACAAGCCCAAAATCAAGGTGGCCAGGCTGGGCTCATCTTTGGAAGCTCTGGGGGAAAATTTACTCCAAGGCTTATTCGCGTGTTAGCAAAATTAAGTTGCCTGTGGCTGCAGGACTGAGGTCCCCATTTCATTTCTGGCTTCTCGCCAGAGTTTATGCTTAGCTCTTGGGGAGGCATCTAATTATTTACGTGCTCCAAGTCTCTCTGACTTCTCTGCTGCTAAGAAAATGCTCTGCTTTTAGAAGGCTCACCTGATTAGATCAGACCCACCTAGATCAGCTCTGAAACTTACAGTCAACTGACTTGGGACTTTAATTACATTTGCAAAGTCCTTTTATAGCAGTCCCTAGACTATCATTTGATTGAATAAGCAGAACCTTGCTGGGAGAGAAGGGTAAGCTTTAGAATTCTGCCTGCTACCGTTCCTGCACCTGTAAAATGGGTCTAACAGGGCACCCACTCTTGGTACATGTGTGCATGCAAAGTCACTTCAGTTGTGTCTGACTCTTTGCAACCCTATGGACTGTAACCCACCAGGCTCCTCTGTCCATGGTATTCTCCAAGCAAGAATACTGGAGTGGGTTGCCATTCCCTCCTCCAGGGGATCTTCCTCACCCAGGGATCGAACCTGCATCTGTTATGTCTCCTGCATCAGCAGGCAGGTTCTTTACCACTAGCGCCACCTGGGAAGCCCCTACATAATACCTTTGTATCCCAGCTGCTGTTTTCCTCTGGAGAACCTGTGTTTGGGGGTCCCAGGATAGCCCAAAACGAAGGTTCAAAAAAAGAAAAAAGGCTTGGATTCAGTGATTTGATAGAACCCAGAACTGAAAAGAATTGTTTTACTCACAGTTGTGGTTTATTACAGAAAAAAGATACAGATTAAAATCTGCAAAGGCAAAAGGCACCTGGACAGGGTCTGGAAGAGACCAAGAGGGAGCTTCACCCTCTCCCAATGGAGTCACATGCACAGTGCTTACGTCTCCCGGCAGTGCTGTGTGACAACACGTATGAAGTATTGTCAACCACCCAAGCGCACCTGAACTTTGAGTCTAGCATATTTATTGAGAATTAGTCATGTAAGCCTGGCTGACCTCAGTTGCTGAGCCTCTCGCTCCTCTAGAGGTCACACTGGTACCACATGGCTCAAGACCCCCACCATAAATCCCATTGCTAGGATAAATTACCTATGGATGGCGACTGCAGCCATGAAATTAAAAGATGCTTGCTCCTTGGAAGAAAAGCTATGATAAACATAGACAGTGTATTAAAAAGCAGAGATATCACTTTGCCAACATAGGTCTGTCTAGTCAAAGCTATGATTTTTCCAGTAGTCATATATGGATGTGAGAGCTGGGCCATAAAGAAGGCTGAGTGCCAAAGAACTGATGTTTTGAATTGTGGAGCTGAAGAAGACTCTTGAGTCCCTTGGACTGCTAGGAGAGCAAACCAGTCAATCCTAAAGGAAATCAACCCTGAATATTCATTGCAAGGACTGATGCTGAAACTCCAGTACTTTGGCCACCTGACGAGAAGAGCCAACTCATTGGAAAAGACTCTGACGCTGGGAAATATTAAGGGTAGGAGAAGAAAGGGGCGACAGAGGATGAGATGTTTGGATGGCATCACCGACTCAATGGACATGAGTTTGAGCAAACTCCGGGAGATATGGAAAGACGGGAAAGCCTAGCGTGCTGCAGTTCATGGGATCGCAAAGAATTGGACATGGCCTAGCAACTGAACAACAACAGTTCTGCAAAGTTTTGAAAGGGTGGGATTGCTGACAGCATTAGAGTGTGTGCAGGGTCTCAGGTGGTGGTGGCGGCTTAGATGCTAAGTCGTGTCCGACTCTTGCGACTCCATGGACTGTAGCCTGCCAGGCTCCTCTGTCCATGGGATTCTCCAGGCAGGAATACTGGAGTGGGTTGCCATTTCCTTCTCCAGAGGATCCTCCCAACCCAGGGATCAAACCCTGGTCTCCTGCATTGCAGGCAGATTCTTTACCAACTGAGCTACAAGGGGAGCCCTCTCCTAATCTTGCTGAGTTTCTCCAGCCCCTTTAATCTTGCCTCAGGTGGTTTCCTGGTTGCTGCTTCCTTGATTAGCAACTGTTGGAATCCACCCTTTGGAATTCAGGCAAGGTCAAGGAGGCTGGAGTCTTGCCTAGAAGACAAGGGGGAGGAAAAAGGCCTTCGTGCCTGGGAGTCCCACAGGGCCCTGCTCACCATTAATCTGACCTGCCTGTGTTACTACCAGCTCACTGAATGAGAGCCCCACTGGGCACATGCTGTGTGCCCAGCCCTGTGCTCAGCAAGTGGGACGTGGCAGCGAAGGACAGACGAACCTCCAGCCCTCGTGGGGCTGTGGGGAGACAGGCAACAGAAAAATAGGCCACTATAAATAAGTAGACTATGTAACGTGTTCAAAGGCCAGAAATGTTGTGGAAAGGAAAGAAAGAGCAGGGCTGGAGGTGGGGAGCCTGGTCAGGGGTTTAAACTCTTAAGTCAGGGGTTCTCAACCAGGCATGATTCTGCCTCCAGAGATCATTGGCCATGTCTGAAGACAACTTTGGTTGTGTTTTTTGTGTTTTTTTCTTTTAGCCTGAAAAATGATGATTTATTCACTCTTTACAACTTTTCATATTAAGGAGCATGTGGCAGAAGTGGAAGCTTTTGATGAACTAATAGAAATTGTTGTCAGTTCTAACAGACCAAATTAACACAGAGATGGCAGCGGGCGCTCCCATCTTATTTTACCACCTCCTTTGCCAGTTGCCTTCAATACCATGCAGAGAAGAAACTTTCTTCCTATCTGGGTGCCAGCAGTTCACCCCAGGGAAGGCTGAAGACAGTTTTGGTTGTTGAAACTGGAAGTGGGCTGGCCCTTATGGTACCTGGCATGCCAGGGGGGCTTTTTTTTTTTAATGTTTTATTTTATTTATTTATTGGCCACGTGATATATGAGATGTTAGTTCCCCAACCAGGGATTGAACCCAAGCCCCCTGCTTTGGGAGCATGGAATCTTAACCACTGGACCACCAGGGAAGTCCCAAGAGAAGCTCTTGAATGTTGCCACGTGCCTGGGACAGACCCTGCAACAGAGAAGGCTCACCAGGGGTGTGTAGAGTGATGTAGGGGAGGGGAAGACGCTGGGACTCAACTGATTTCTGGGGGACTGATGCCCAAATACAGGGGTACCTTCTGTCTTTGAAAGTGAAAGTGTCAGTCACTTAGTCATGTCAGATTCTTTGAAACCCTGTGAGGCTCCCCAGTCCATGGAATTCTCCAGACAAGAATACTGGAGTGAGTTGCCATTTCCTTCTCCAGGGGATCTTCCCGACCCAGGGATGGAACCCAGGTCTCCTGCATTGCAGGCAGATTCTTTACCATCTGAGCCACCAGGGAAGCCCTGGGAGCCCCAGTATTAACAACTCTGTACCTGGAGGAGGAGTCAACCTGGGATTCAGCCTTGAGTGGATCCCATGACCCCAAGGGAGAGCTGCCTTGAAATCCCCTAAGGAGTTTCCCTTCATAGTAAGTCCCCTACATATGAATGAGTTCTGTTCCAAGAGCGTTCATAAGTCCAATGTGTTCCTAAGTCCAAAAGACTAGCCTAGGTACCAAATGAACATAATCAGCTATACAGTACTGTACTGTAATAGGTTTATAATACTTTTCACACAAATAATATATAAGAACAAACAAAAAAGAAAGAAAACATTTTCAGTCTTACAGTATAGTACCTTAAAAAGTACAGAGTATAGCATAACAGCTGGCATACAGGGGCTGGAATTGAGTGAGCAGGCAAGATGAGCTACTGACCGGCGGAGGGAGAGGAGGCGGGAGATGGCAAAGTAGAAGGATCTCAGCAGTAGGACATGGAGGGAAGCTGCAGTTTAACTCACGCCTGGCCTGACACTGATGGAACGCACTTTCACATCTTTGGAAAGTTCTCAAAGATTCACAGGCAGGGTATTTACTGTATTTCAATGGGAACAACAATCCCGAATGAGAGATTTACATGTGAATTGAAGCAGAAGGAGCCTAAGGTGGTGATTCTCAACCGGAGGTGTTATGTCTACCAGGGGACACCTGGCAATGTCGGGGACAGGCTTGGTTGTCGTTACTGGTAACTGGTGGGTAGAGACCGAGGATGCTTGAAATTCTGCAGCACACAGGACGGCCCCACAACCAAGAATGATCCAGCCTCAGTGTCTGACAGGGCGAGAAACCTTGACCCTGCCTCAACCATTCACCAAGAACAGGTATCCTAGTCAGCTCAGGCTCCCATAACAAAATAGCAGAGACAGTACGTAAACAACAGAAGTTTACTTTCCCACAGTTCTAGAGACTGGACATCCAAGATCAAGGTGCCAGCACGTTAGCTCCCTCCTGAGAGGCCTCTCGGCTTGCAAATGGCCACGTTCTTGCTGTGTCCTCAATGGCCTTTCCTCTGTGCGTATGCACCCCTGCTGTCTGTCTCTCTTAGTCACTTCCTTGAAGGGCCCATCTCCAAATGCCATTACATTGGGCATTCGGGCGTCAATGTGAATTTTGGGAGGACACAATTCAGTCCGTAACAATAGGTGGCTTCCTTTTCTCCACCCGAGACAGGAAATACGTAAGCTGTTGGGCAGAAGTGACTTTACACAGGAATGTCACGTTCTCTTCTTCCCCTTCCCATGTCTCTGAAAAGGAACCAAAGAGGCCCCAGGCACCTCACTTAGCTACAGAGGATGGGAGATGTAGCTATTAATTCCAACTGCTTTCCTAGAGGAAAGAAAAACTGTTATAGGTTGGTGTCAAGGGTGTTGAAAGGCCAGCTACAGAACAGATGATTATTTGAAGGGTCTCCCGCAACCTGAGTCCAGGGCCACCCATCAGCCCCACCCCCACACAGCTTGGCCCCAGTGATCGCTGCACCTTTAGACCCCGCAGACACCAGAAGTGAGGTGCTGAGCAACAGCACGAGGCGGTAAGTACAGAGTGGAGAAATAAAGCCAGAAAAAGGCATAGAAGAGGGGGGCTGCTTTAGGTTGGGAGGCGGCCAGAAGACCTCTTTGATAAAGGATCTGGCCAGGGACGTGAAGCGGATGAGAGAGGGAACCACACCGATACCTGTAGGAAGGACCGTCCTGGCAGAGGAAACAGCCTATACAAAGACCTTGAGGCAGGACGATGCTTGGCGTGGTTGCGGAGCATGGAGAACGTTGGTGTGGCTGGAACAGAGTGACCAAACGGCAAAGTAGAGATGAGGGCAGATGGTTCAGGGTCTTGTGGACTTGGGGAGATCACCCTGGGTGAGGTGAGAGCCTTGAAGGGCTCTGAGCGCCGGAGACATGTGACTGATGCAGGTGTTCGTGGGCGCCCTCTGGTGGTTCTGGGAGGTGGACCTGGGCAGAGGCGACTGCCCTCAGGTGTTCACGAGCGCCCTCTGGTGGGTATGGGAGGACTTGCGCAGAGGCCACTACACTGGTCCAGGCGGTTCAGCTCCCTACTGCCTCCAGATCCTCACAGTGGAACAGGATCTGTGCTTGACTTGACAAAAGACCCTTCTGAAAGAATTTTTCTCAAAATAAAGACATCTGTCTCTGGGGTCACACAAGGGAAGATGAGTGAAAACACGGAGTGCCTGGCAGATGTCTGTGCTTTGACCCACATCTGCTGAGAAGGAGAAACTGCACAGGAGGTCCAAAGACAGTCCTAGGCTGGATCCGGAAAGTGGAGTGGGAGAAGAAAGGACCATGAGAGCAGGTGGTGGGCGACAAGAGGTGGACAGGGAGTGGAGGCAGAGGGGGTTCTTGGAGCTGCCTGGGTGGGTCAGCTATTCAGCCAGCAGGCCCCCATGGATGGTGGTTCAAACACTGAAATACTACTCAACTGGCTGATAGCCGGCCCCTGCCCTTCCCCCAGATCTCCTGGACCTCCTCCCATAATCCAGCAACCACAGGGTTAATATTTGGCCCAGCAGAAAGCCCTCAAACCCTTTCTCTAGCTGTCATCAATGTCCCTGCTAAGTCACTTCAGTCGTGTCCGACTCTGTGCGACCCCATAGACAGCAGCCCACCAGGCTCCTCCGTCCCTGGGATTCCCCAGGCAAGAACACTGGAGTGGGTTGCCGTTTCCTTCTCCAATGCATGAAAGTGAAAAGTGAAAGGGAAGTCGCTCAGTCATGTCCGACTCTTCGCAACCCCATGGACTGCAGCCCACCAGGCTCCTCCATCCATGGGATTTGCCAGGCAAGAGTACTGGAGTGGGATGTCATTGCCTTCTCCAGTCAATGTCCCTAACTGCTGGTAAATGTTAGGACAGCACCCCTGTGCCTCATGTTGGGGGCTGTGAAACAAGAGTCGAAACAGGGTCCAGGCTGATGTATCAGTCAGGATGAATGAGAATGTGCCGCTGTAACAAACAAGGTCTTGAACCAACAAAGATTCACTTCCCACTTGCATCATGTGGGAACGTCTTCCAGGGTCGGCAGGTCCTCTGTTTGTTAGTCACTTAGGGACCAGGCCTGAGTGGGCAACCACAGTCCCCAGTGTTACCAGTTGCTGTGACGGAATGAGAACTCAGGAGGGTTCTGCACTGGCCACTAAATCCCCAAAGTGGCACCTCACTCTGCTCACACCTCATTGGCAAGAACTCATCTCATGGCCCCAGCCAATCCCAGGGAAGGCAGGAAGGGCTACACTCACATGTACTCAGGCAGAGAAGTCAAGTAATCACCATGGCTGGGGTGAGGGGCCAGGGGTCAGCTAGTTCCAAGGTCAGCATTCATAGGAGGGGAAATTTGGTTGAGGGACAAACCTCCTCTATCAGGACTATTCCCTGAGGCTTACCCCAGGCTCCCTACAGCAGACATAGTTCTAATGCGGCCCATCAACTACTCTGATCTTCAGATAACTCACTGAGGCAGGTACTATTGCCATCATCCCCATTTCAAAGATGGGCAAACGGAGGCACAGCACAGTAGACTAACACCCATGTCACGCAGCTGGTAAGTGGGAACCAGGCCAGTTCCTCTGTATGCTGGACTGTCTCCCACACAGTCTTTCAAAGGCCCTGGCCCTGCTGGGGACCAGGACCCCAGAGCCTGGATCAGCAGGAGCCTATGGCTTTGCAGCTTCCCCAGAGGCCAGCTGATGCCTCTCTGTTCCCACTCGCAGGCGGAGCTGACAAACAACAAATGGATGCCGAGTTGCGAAAGGAGATGATGGCCATCTGGCCCAATCTGTCCCAGAAGACGCTGGACCTGCTGGTCACCCCGCACAAGTGTAAGAGCCAGGCCCGGCCTGGGACAGAGGGAGGGAAGAGGAGGCCTCGGGATGGTGGGGCTGGTGCATACCGGGCCCTCACCCACGGTGAGCTCATCCTGTGCCCCCAGCCACGGACCTGACAGTGGGGAAGATCTACGCGGCCATGATGATCATGGAGTATTACCGGCAGAGCAAGGCCAAGAAGCTTCAGGCCATGCGCGAGGAACAGGTATGGCTCCAGCCCTGACAGCCGCTCCTTCCTTTGTCCATCACTCTGTGGACACCCAGGCTGGGAGACAGTGTCTCCCTCGTCACCGTGAGGACCAACCAGAACAGTGGGATGACGTCAGGCTCCAGGACAGGTCACTGAAGGAGGAGGGCAGTGCCAAGGAGACATAACCTGGAGTAACTCATTTGCTCCACCAACACTTACTGGGCGGGGACTTCCCTGGTGGTCCAGTGGCTAGGGTTCCACGCTCCCAATGCAAGGGGCCCAGGTTCGATCCCTGCTCAGGAAACTGGATACCACGTACTGCAACTAAGACCCAGTGCAGTCAAATAATCCAATAAGCAAAACAAATAAACTTTTTTTTTTAAATTATTGGGCACCTATGGTGTGCCAGGCACCTTTCTCAGCTCTGGGTATATGTCTGTGAGCAAAACAGACCAAAATCCCTGCAGAGCAGACTTTCCAGTTGGCAGAAGGCCACCAATGATAGATGATGAAATTATATCACACTGCAGAAAAAAGTAAGTGCCACGAGAAAAAGCAGGGGGCAGGCAAGGGAACGTAATTTGAAAGGGGTAGTTTGGGAGGCATTGCTGAGGAAGTGACATCAGAGGAAAGACTTGAAGGAAGAGGAGAGAGAGCCAAGCAGATACCTAGGGGAAGAGTGTTTCAGGCAGAGGGAACAGCCAGTGCAAAGGCCCTGAGGCAGGACCATGAGTTTGAGAAATAGCAGGGAAGTCAATATGGCAGAACAGAGTGAGCAAGAGGGGCAGGGGAAGGAGACAAGAGTGGGGAGGTGACAGGACGGATTATTCAGGATTTGTGGGCCTTTGACTTTTGCTCAGAGTGAAGTGGGAGCCACAAGGGTGCCTCAGGAGAGGTGGGAAGTGATCTCTTGCCGCTGCTCACTGGTGCTCTCTGGTGGCCATGGAGAGTAAGGTCTGGAGCTGGGAGCCTGGGAGGGGGCAGTGGTCCCGGCCAAACTGATGAAAACCAGGACGGGGGTCATGGAGCGGTGAGAAGTGATCTGGTTATGGATGGATTTGGAAGAGTCTAGAGGACTCGCTGATGGATCAGACTTGAATGTGTGTGTGTATTTTAGGGTAGGGGTGGGTTTCAAGAATGGCTTCTAGGATTTCACCCCATGGGTGGGCTAAGCATAGCCTCCTCACTGCAGTCTTGAAACCAAAGCCTCAGCCTGGGACACCCTCTTCCATCTGTCCCCTCTCCCCCCACCCCCCGGCCACCTTGTGTACACACGCTGCTCTCTGCTTCCCCAGAATCGGACACCTCTCATGTTCCAGCGCATGGAGCCCCCATCGCCAACACAGGAGGGGGGGCCTGGCCAGAACGCCCTCCCCTCCACCCAGCTGGACCCAGGAGGAGGCTTGTGAGTGTCCCTCTTGGCCAGAAGGCAGGGCAACAGGGGTGCTGGGTGCCAGGTGCAAAAGCCACCAGAGTGCCCACCATCACCCTGGCCTCTGTACCCCACACAGGATGGCTCACGAAAGTGGCATGAAAGAGAGCCCATCCTGGGTGACTCAGCGGGCCCAGGAGATGTTCCAGAAGACGGGTACATGGAGCCCAGAGCGGGGCCCCCCCACCGATATGCCTAATAACCAGCCCAACTCTCAGGTACCTCCATGGCCCCAGCGCCCCCTTGACTCCCCGGCCCGGGCAGGACAAGAAGGAGGGGTCTGGGCCCCTCACCTGCAGCTCTGCACACACCCAGCCAACCCTCCACCCCGGGATCCCCCGGCCAGGCGGCCCCGGGGCTCACCCAGCCTCGCCATCTGCCCCGCAGTCTGTGGAGATGCGAGAGATGGGCAGAGACGGCTACTCTGACAGTGAGCACTACTTCCCCGTTGAAGGCCAGGCCCGGGCCGCCTCCATGCCCCGCCTGCCTGCCGAGAACCAGGTGAGAGCTTTCACCCACCACCCTGGGGACTGGACTTGGCCTCTGGAGTCCCGGCTTTCCTATGCAGCCCAGGGACCCAGGGCTGGGGGGGACTCCTGCACCCTTGGCTGCAGCGGGCAGGGTCCACACCTCTGGAACCCTCAGAGGCCCCAGTCCTCTTAGTTTCTCCCTGACGGAGAACTGAGAGGGGACGAGGTGCCTCTGGGGCAGGGCACCGTGGCCACTGCCTCGGGGTTTGTCTCTGCTCCGTTTGGGGATGCTGAGGCCGGAGGATATGGAGGACACATATCGGGGATGTGGATGGGGGATGGGAGGGGATGTGTCAGGCCCCGGTGAGAGCTGCAATCAAGAATATCCATGCACGCACGCACGCATGCGCACAGAGGCGCATGCACACAGGGATGGGTGTGCTCATACATCGTACATGCTCTGGGGAACTTGGCAGGTCCCAGGACCTGGTAGCATGTCTGGGGTAGGGCCTGGGAGTCGTTTGTCTGGTCTCTGTGAGAGCCGCTGGGGAGAAGCAGGTGTGTGTGCCTGACGCGTGTCTGTGTGTGGCTGCTTTACCCAGCTGGGGGCTTGGTTGTCGGGGGGCAGTGTCCCACAGCCCCTGGCCCCCCAGGACAGAGGGGCCAGAAGCATGGCTGGGCTGTCCACCCAACCTGAGAGGCAGGGCGGCATGTCTGACTGTGGCAGGCTGCTCGTGTGCTGTGCCGTGGCGTCTGCGCGGGGTGGGGGTGGCGGGGGCTGGGCTGTGCTGTGCCTGGCTGGGCCAGGGTCGCCCAGGGGTGTGGCCTCTGGCTGCTGGGAATTTGGGTGGGAGGCACCCAGCCTGCATGTGACTGTCCAGTCCCATCCCGATGGGCCCCCCAAAGCCCAACCAGGACTGAGCTTCCGGGCCCCAGGAGAAGGGGGGCACAAGCCAGCTGACAGCCACCCCACCCCACCCCCGAAGCTTTGAGTGTCAGCGGAGCCAGGGCTGGGGCGCATTGCATGAGGCAGAGTCCAGGGCCAGGCGCCTGCGGCCACGTCGCCCCATCTGTTGGTCTCGTGCCTTTGCCATCTGTGTGCTCCGTCCCCATGGGAGGAAGGCCAGCCGGGCCTGGGGTCGCCCACGCACCGGGGACGTTAACCTCTCTCCCCCTCTCCCTTCCCTCCCCACCTCAGGTTCTTCTCTCTCGCCGACCCTGGCATTCTCCTCCATCTCCCACACACCTCTCCCTCTCCCTCTCGGCTTTTATATTTATTTCCTTCTTTCTGTTTTTTCTGTGTGCACCATCCCGTGGGGCTGTGACAGAGGAGAAGGGGCCGGCCACGTGGGAATAACCTCAGTGTATGTACCGCGCCTGCCCGCCGCCCAGCTGGGCTCCGGCCCCCTCTTCCCGCCCACCCCCCCTCGTGGGAGTTCTGTCATCTCTCCGGGTCCTCGGACCCCACCCTTTCTTCGCAGACCGCACCCCCTGCCCCCCACCCCGTGGAGCCCCATCCTCATGTGTTGTGTTCTCTGTGTGCCCCACGTGTACCCTGGAGGGATGACCTCGCCCTGACCCCCCACCTCCCACCCTCTCTTCAGAGGCCCCCAAGCCTGGCAGGCGGGCATCCATCGTTCCAAGAAGCCTGACCTGTAGCTCTGCCTGGCTCACTCTTTCTTGGGGGCTCTTTCCCATGACACCACTATGAACCTCTGGTCTCAGCCCCGACTCCCTTAAGACTCCAGTCTCAGGCAGTGCCACTGGGCCAAGCCCTGGGCAAGTCTGCTCTGTCTTCCTTCTCTCCTCTCCCAGCCGCAGGGAACACAGTTCCACCCAAGGGTGCAGCAAACACACAGGCCCCCAAGCTGCAGGCCAAGGATGAGGAGAGCAGGTCCCCCCGGGGGTCTCAAATGCCAGGCCAGTCCCTCAAAGGCTTCCCATAGAAGCTGGACTCAGGTGGGCAGGAAAGTCCAGTCCCAGTTGGCCAAGGAGGACTGTGTGCTGGGTGCCTGGCCCTGGGCCGATAGGCCTGGCAGCAAGGAGAGGCTGAGGCTCCTCACTCGCTTTGGAGAGCAGGCCGGGTTGCCCAGGGCTCCCAGGTTTGTACTCCGGATGGGAGAAGCTCTGCCCTTCAGCCGACCTGCCTGTCCCAGCAGGAGGTGGAGAGAATGGGGCCTCCTGGAGGAACCCAGGAGGAGCTGGCGAGGGGACAGAGGAGTCCTGGAGCCTGAGGCTCAGGGCTCCCCCAACCAGATCCCACCCTGGATGGTCACACCCCATCACTGATGGTGGATGGGGCAGACTGGGACTGCTGCGTCCCGGCCACTGACCCCAGCCCGCTGGCCTGTTCCCCCCCACCCCAGACCATCTCAGACACCAGCCCCATGAAGCGCTCGGCCTCCGTGCTGGGCCCCAAGGCCCGGCGCCTGGACGACTACTCCCTGGAGAGGGTACCGCCCGAGGAGAACCAGCGGCACCACCAGAGGCGCAGAGACCGCGGCCACCGCACCTCCGAGCGCTCCTTGGGCCGCTACACAGATGTGGACACAGGTGGGTCGCCCTGCAGGGCCCAGGGACCAGAGGCTGTGTAAGGGGACAGAGCAGGGGAGATGGGGCAGAAGGCAGAGCAGGGTAAACACTAAGGAAAGACAGAAGGGCCTGGACAGGACCCAGGGGGACTGAGATGCGCCAGCTGCTGCTCACACCCTGGTGACCAGCTCCCCCACACACACCCACCAAGCCACCCTGGGCCCAAGGGCAGGTGCCCGCAGGGCCCGCAGTCCCTCTTAGAAGCCGCCCACATGCACGTCCCATGCCGCCCTTTCCTCACAGCCATCTGTCTTGTCTGACCCCATGCGGCCCCAGGCTTGGGGACAGACTTGAGCATGACCACCCAGTCTGGGGACCTGCCATCAAAGGAAAGAGACCAGGAGCGGGGCCGGCCCAAGGACCGGAAGCATCGGCAACACCACCACCACCACCACCACCACCACCCCCCGCCCCCTGACAAGGAGCGCTACACCCAGGAGCGGCCCGAGCACGGCCGGCCCCGGGCCCGTGACCAGCGCTGGTCCCGCTCACCCAGTGAGGGCCGGGAGCACATGGCCCACCGTCAGGTGGGTGTGGCAGGACGCACTGTGGACCCCTCCGGGAGAGGATGGGGGGCCACAGCCCACAGCCCCCTCTGGGCGGGGTTCCCCACTCCTGCCGTGATCTCTGACCTGCCCACCATGGGGCTCCCCAAGCCAGGGGGTTGGGCTCGGGCAGGGGTGGACACTGGCCCCTGCCACTCTGGCTCCCCACTCTGCACCCCAGCCCCCTGCCCGCCTGCCACCCCGCTCCCCGCCGCCCGCAGCTGCTTCCTCTTTGGTTGTGGATCACGTTTGAGTTTTGGGCCAGCAGTGGTCTTTACAACTCACTCCCACCCTGGCTACCTTCTGCCTTTTGCTTTTCTTTAACCCAGCTTCCGTTTTTTGTTTCAATTATGATTTCTGTCCTCTGGACGCCTGTGAGTAATTTTTGAAACTTCTGCTATTTTTAACCCCGAAACTTACAAAACTCCATTTCTCATTTCTCTTTTCACTTTGTTGTGTTGGTTTTCGACTTCCCCCGACCCTCCTTGTCTCACTCCTCCTCCTCCTTGTCCCCTCCTCCCCCTCCTCCCACCTGTGGCTGTTGCTTTTTTCCTTTTTTTCCATTTGAACGTCCTGTGTGTCCTCCCCGCCCACCCTCCTCCCCCGTCCTCTGAATTTTCCTTCGCTCCCCACCCTCCCGTCCTCTGTGTCTCCTCCCGTCTCCTTCTGGTTGATTTTGTTGTATCTTTTTTTTTGATTTCCTTTGTTTCAATTTTCGTGTAGGGCAGTAGTTCCGTAAGTGGAAGCCCAGCCCCCTCAACATCTGGTACCAGCACTCCGCGGCGGGGACGCCGCCAGCTCCCCCAGACCCCCTCCACTCCCCGGCCGCACGTGTCCTATTCCCCCGTGATCCGTAAGGCCGGCGGCTCGGGTCCCCAGCAGCAGCAGCAGCCCGCGGCGCGGCCGGGCCGAACGGCCCCCAGCGGCCCGCGGAGGTACCCGGGCCCCGTGGCCGAGCCCCTGGCCGGGGAGCGGCCGCCCACAGGAGGCCACGGCAGCAGCCGCTCGCCCGCGATGGAGCGGCGGGTCCCGGGCCCGGCCCGGAGCGAGTCCCCCAGGGCGCCGTGTCGCCACGGCGGGGCGCGATGGCCGGCGTCCGGCGCGCACGCGGCCGAGGGCCCCCCGGGCCCCCGGCACCACCACGGTTACTACCGGGGTTCCGACTACGACGAGCCAGACGGCCCGGGCGGTGGCGGCGGCGGGGAGGAGGAGGAGCACCGGGCCGCAGCCTACGACGCGCCGCCCCCCGCGCGCCACGCGTGCTCGCCCAGGACTCCCCGGGCCGCGGGCCCGGCCTGCGCTTCGCCTTCCAGGCACGGCCGGCGACTCCCGAACGGCTACTACCCGGCCCACGGACTGGCCAGGCCCCGCGGGCCGGGCTCCCGGAAAGGCCTGCACGAAGCCTACAGCGAGACCGACGACGATGACTGGTGCTAAGCCCGGGCGAGGTGGCGCCCGCCCGGCCCCCCCACGCACCCCACGCACACGCCCCCCTCGGGGAGGAGCCGCACCGGCCGCGGGGCCACCTCGCTGCCACCTGCCCAGCACACGGGGGCGGGGAGCCCCGGGAGGGCCCAGGAGAGGACCAGCCGGACGACCCCGGACTCTGGAGGGAGTCCCCAGGGCCGGGACACACCAGGGTGTCCCGGAAAGACCCTCCTGGGCAGCAACGGCGCCCCCCACCCAGCCCCGATCCCCCACGACGACGGCGGGGGGGCCCTCGGGGGCAGACAAACCACACAGCCAAGGGATTCGAATTAACTCAGCCATTTTTGGAGAACCTTGGGGAAAATGGAAATTTCAAAAAAAAAAAAAAAAAAACATTTTTAAAAGAAAAACGGGGAGAAAAAAAAAATTGCTTCTATTGATGAGTTTTATCATCTCAATTGAAATCTTTCCTTTCCCTGGTGAACGCCTGCTGGTGGCCCGTGTGTGTGGCTAGAAGCCGGAAGCGAAGAGGAAAGCCAGCGTCCCACACAGACCGCCACCAGACACACTCATACCCCACACACGTTCTCAGACACACACAGGAGTGCTTGCTGGTTATACCAAACCCTACTATTACTGCCTGCAGAAATCAATTTAAAAAAAAAACAATTTTAAAAAGGACAAAAAAATTAATGATTGAGAAAAGAAGCATTTTTTTCTGACATTTGGTCCTGCTTGAAATAACAAAAGAAAAAAGAAAAAAAAACACCACCACCGATTTCCTTTGCTTCTTTTTTCCTTTTTCCTACCTTGTTTGAAAACTGTGGGCTTGGGACTGTGAATTATTGCATGACATTCAAAAAGAAAAAAAAAATAAAAAAAAGTTGAATCAAAGGGCTTGTGTTGGAGTGGTCTTTATAGCTTCTGCAAAGTACTCCCCACGTCTCTTTGGGGGTACTTTGGTAGGAGGCACTTGGAAAGTGGTTAAGGATGAGAAAGCGGTAGCTCTCCAGCCAGGACTCTGCAAAAAAGTTAAAGCCAGGGACACTGGCTGGGTCTTTACCTGGTTGTCCTGGTTGGGGGACTGCAGGGCAGTAGAGTCCCACCACCACCACCCCATGCCTCCACCCTCAGACCACCCCCCACCACCACCTCCCCATGGCTCCAGTTTGCTGGATAATATTCCTGCATGATCTGGCCAGTGAGGCCCCAAAGAGAATGTGTGAGGCCTCAAATATTAGCAAAATTCCTATTGGAAACACCCTGCAGGAGGTACCTGGAAGCCTAGCTCAGGACCCCAGAGTCCAGTGGGAGGTGAGCCCCACCCGAGGCCTCTGGCGCTCCCACCCCACTCACCGGCACCCAAGAAGCTGCTTCTGAAGGGCTCCATCCCAAGCTGTATCCCATTTCACAGACTTTCCTGAGATGCCCCTGAATTACCACAGCCATCAGAGAGTCCTAGAACCTAGAGGTCAAGGTTCAGAGCAGCCTGTGGTAGCAGAAGAGGGTCATGGCCAGTTCAAGGTGGGGGCAGCATATCAGAGGTGGGGTGGAGTTCTTAAGAAGGGACTGACAGCCTGCCCTCCCTCCACCCCCAGCCCCATCTGTCCATCTGCCCATCAACCCACAGTGCACCTGCCGGCACCCTCCCACTCCAGCCTTCTAGAAGCTGGCCGCATGATGAAGGGGGTACAGCACCTTCCACCCCCAGGGTCTTACCTCCCCGCCTATTCTGTGAATGCTTCTGTGAATATAGTCAACAGCCAAAAACCATTGTTAATAACGTCAGGAGGTCAGAGAGCTATGTTGATTTAGGTGAGCAAAAGGCCAGTTATACCTGTTGTTCAGGGGCTTCCCAGGTAATTCAGTAGTAAAGAATCCACCTGCCAAGGCAGGAGATGCAGGTTCAATCCCTGGGTCAGGAAGATCCCCTGGAGGTAGAAATGGCAACCCACACCAGTATTCTTGCCTAGAAAATCCCATAGACAGAGGAGTCTGGTGGGCTATAGTCCATAGGGTCTCAAAAGAGTCAGAAATGATGTAGTGACACACACATCCCTTGTTCAGGCTGACATGAAAGGCCTTTGGTCTGAAAATGCAACTCCTGGTTCTCCCAAGAAAGGGCTTCAGAGAATCATGGAGAGGTAGATGGTCTTCAAGGAACAACGGAGTACCAGATGAAGGGGAATCAGAGGCCAAGAAGGGGGACACTAACCAAAGACATCTACCACACCCCAACTTTGGGGTCAGTCATTTGACCCTGAGGGGCTTAGCTCAGCCCCAGCCTCACTGACTGTGTGATCTAAGGAAAATGACTTTACCTCTCTGTACCTCTATTTTCCCATCTGCAAAAGGGAAACAGTAATAGAGCTGTTCATGAAGTTAAATACATTATTCTGCATCAGTCCAGCAAACTTTCTCTTAAAGGATCAAAGAGTAAGTATTTTCAGCTTTGTAGCCCAGATGGTTTCTCTATCTCTTTGGCTCTGTCATTGCACCAGGAAAGCAGCCTTATGTAAAGGAGTGGGTGTGCCTATGTTCCAATAAAACTTTATTTATAAAAACAGGCAGCGGGCTGGATTGGACCATTCTTCTACATCCAGTTTTCAAACACTTTGGTCTCAGTACCTCTTTCCATTCTTTAAAAAATATACTTGAGGGAACTTCCCTGGTGGTCAAGTGGTTAAGATTCCAAGCTTCCAATGCAGGGGCCATAGAACTTATTCAGGGAACTAAGATCCCACATGCCACAACACCAAAAGAAAAAATAAATTATATATACATATATATAATGTGTGGCATGGCAAAAAAAAAACTATATATATATACATATACATCTGTTTATATGGGTTATAGCTACTGATATTTGCCATTTGTAGATCAAAACAAAAAAAATAAAACTGCTAATTTTAAAAACTGTTAGTTTTTAAATCACAATCCATCTACTCATGATAACAAATAACATTTTTAATGAAAAATAACCACCTTTTCCAAAACAAAAATATTCCATAAAAAGAGACATTGTTTTCCAATTTTGCATCTCTTCCATGTCCAGTGAACAGAAGACAGCTGGATTCACACATCTGATTCTGCATCCTACCTGTTGCAACAGCGACTCTCCCCTGGAAACTCCACCACACACGTGAGAGAAAAAAAGTGACAGAGGCAAAGGACATCTTAACATTAATATTAAAAATAGTTCAAAGAAAAAATATTTTTAAATAGTTCAGGGACTTCCCTGGTGGTCCAGTGGTTAAGATGCTCTACTTCCAATGCAGGGGGTATGGCTTCTATCCCTGGTCAAGGAACGAAGATCCCACAGGCTAAATATAATGTTTTAAAGTAGTATCAAATATTTATTTAAAAAAATAAAACAGTTCAGTCTGATGGACCCCCCTGAAAGGGTCTCTGGCCCCCAAGTTTCTGAACCTCTTTGAGAACTGCTGTTCTCAGAACAAAGGGTACCTGGCCCATAGTAAGTGATTTTTTACTATGGCCATTATTACCATAGCATCAAAACTGAGGGTTCCGAAAGGTCTTGCTCCAGCCCTCAAGCCTTCAGGCTGCCGCGGGTAGAGGAGGCTGAGGGACTAATGCAGGGTGGGCTGCGCTCCCTCTGTAATAATAGCACCTAAGAAAAGAACATAGGAATAAGAAAATAAAGGGGTTTTTTAATTGTTATTATTATTAAGTATAGTTGATACTGCTCTAATAGCAGAAAGCAAAAGGAAGTGAGGAACCTCTTGATGAGGGTGAGGGAGGAAGAGTGAAAGAGTCGGCTTAAAATTCAATATTAAAAATACTAAGATCATGGCATTCAGTCTCATTCAGTTCAGTTCAGTTGCTCAGTCGTGTCCAACTCTTTGAGACCCCATGAATCGCAGTATACCAGGCCTCCCTGTCCATCACCAACTCCCAGAGTTCACTCAGACTCACGTCCATGGAGTCAGTGATGCCATCCAGCCATCTCATCCTCTGTCATCCCCTTCTCCTCCTGCTCCCAATCCCTCCCAGCATCAGAGTCTTTTCCAATGAGTCAACTCTTTGCATGAGGTGGCCAAAGTACTGGAGTTTCAGTTTTAGTATCAGTCCTTCCAATGAACACCCAGGACTGATCTCCATTAGAATGGACTGGTTGGATCTCCTTGCAGTCCAAGGGACTCTCAAGAGTCTTCTCCAACACCACAGTTCAAAAGCATCAATTCTTCGGCGCTCAGCTTTCTTCACAGTCCAACTTTCACATCCATACATGACCACTGGAAAAACCATAGCCTTGACTATGAAAGGTTGTTGTTGAATCACGCAAAGACGCCGGGATTCTTGACCCCCGGAGGAGAAGAATTCAATCTGGGGCCAGAGATGAGGCTTGATCGCTCAGAGCTTTTGATAGAGAAAGCTTCTGACGTAGGCATCAGAAGGGGGCAGAAAGAGTACCCCCCTGCTAGTCTTCAGCTGGATGTTATACAGTCACTAGCAGTCTGTTAATAAAAGAAAGAAATGTCTTAAAACTCAGAATGGCACCAGGCCCCTCACCCATAAGATGCATTTTGGGATAATGTTGGCACCAAATGGTTCATCTTGGACCATAAAATGATTAACTTGAATCTTGAAGAAGGGCAGATCACCATACAAATAGTTTCATTTACAGAGATTAGGGAAACAATATCTGAGTATAATATACTGGCTTGTCAAGTAGGTTCTGAGCCAAGAGTCGGAACCAACTTGAAGACAGAGTTTGGGGTAAATGCATAGTACATTAGCATAGCTTAAGGTAAACATTTCCATAAGAGAAATGCATTGGTTATCTCTAGGTTTGAGAATAGTTAACTTCAGGTGAAACCAGGTGTCATTATGGCAACACAGTATTTTAAGAGAAACCTCTTTTTAAATTTGTATAGAGAAGGAAAAAATATCGCTAGTTTGTTTCCTCCTGCCAGTTAAGAGAGATAAAAATGTCTGACACTTGCAGGCTATTTCCTCCGTTTGGAGACCCCTGGCCTTCCTGCCTGTTACCCTCTCAACTAGATGGACCTTTGTTGACAAAGTAATGTCTCTGCTTTTTAATATGCTATCTAGGTTGGTCGTAACTTTCCTCCCAAGGAGTAAGTGTCTTTTAATTTCATGGCTGCAATCACCATCTGTAGTGATTTTGGAGCCCAAAAAAATAAAGTCTGACACTGTTTCCACTGTTTTCCCATCTATTTGCCATGAAGTGATGGGACCAGATGCCATGATCTTAGTTTTCTGAATGTTGAGCTTTAAGCCAACTTTTTCACTCTCCTCTTTCACTTTCATCATTACTTGATGGCAAATAGAGAGGGAAAAGGTGGAAGTAATGACAGATTTCCTCTTCTTGGGCTCTAAAATCACTGCAGATGGTGACTGCAGCCATGAAATCACAAGATGTTTGCCTCTTGTCAGGAAAGCTATGACAAACCTAGACAGTGAGCTGAGACGCAGAGACATTACTCTGCCGACAAAGGTCTGTATGGTCAAGGCTATGATCTTTCCAGTGGTCACGTACGGTTGTGAGAGCTGGACCGTAAAAAAGGCAGAGCGCCGAAGAATTGATGCCTTCAAACTATGGTCCTGGAGAAGACTCCTTAGAGTCCCTCAGACAGCAAGAAGATCAAACCAGTCAATCTTAAGGAAAATCAATCCTGAATACTCATTGGAAGGACTGATGCTTAAGTTGAAACTCCAGTATTTCGGTCATCTGATGAGAACAGTTGATTCATTGGAAAAGTGCCTGATGCTGGGAAAGATTGAGGGCAGGAGGAGAAGAGGGCGTCAGAGGATGAGAATGAGATGGCTGGATGGCATCACCAATGCAATGGACATGAACTTGGGCAAACTTCAGGAGATGGTGAGGGACAGAGAGTCCTGGTGTGCTGCCGTCCAAGGGGTCGCCAAGAGTCAGACATGAGTGGACGACTGAACAACAACATAGTTGATTAACAATGTTGTGTTAGTTTCAAGTGTACAGCAAAGTGAATCAGTCATATATATACACTCAGGAGATCTGTTTTTTGTTTTTGTGGCCATGCCGCACAGCATGCAGGGTTCTAGTTCCCTGACCAGGAATCGAATCAACCTAGAGATTGTCATCCTGAGTGAAGTAAGTCAGACAGAGAAAGACAAATACATGATATTACTTATATGTGGAATCTTTAAAAAAAAAAAATGGCATAAATGAACCTATTTGCAAAACATAAATTGAGTCACAGATGTACAAAACAAATTTTCTAGATTTCTTCAGTAGTCCAGGGGTTAAGATTCTGCACTTCCACTGCAGGGGGGCATGGATTCAATCCCTGGTCAGGGAACTGAGATCCTGCATGCCACCCAGCATGGCCAGAAAACAAAGAAAAGAAAACAAACTTTTGGTTTACAAAGGGAAAGGGGGAAAGAGGGCGAGGGATAAATTTTGAGATTGGGGTTGACATATACATTACTACCTAGTTTACAATAGATAACTAATAAAAATCTATTGTTTAGCATAGGGAACTCTGTAATGACCTATATGGGAATAGCAGTTAGAGAAGAGTGGATCTATGTATATGTATAACTGATTCGCTTTGCTATATACAGCAGAAATGAACACAACACTGTAAATCAACTATACTCCAAAAAACTAATTTTAAAAAGTAGAGGCTGGACCTCCCAGGTGACTCTGGTAAAGAATCTACCTGCCAATGCTGGAGACACTGTTTCACTCCCTGGTCCGGGAAGATCCCACATGCCATGGAGCAACTAAGCCCATGAGCCACAACTACTGAAGCGAGCACACTCTAGAGCCCGTGCTCAGCAACAAGAGAAGCCCACACAGTACAACTAGAGAGTGGCCTCCACTCGCTGCAACTAGAGAAAAACTGCCAACCTAGCACAGCCAAAAATAAGTATTTAAAAAAACTTATGTCTAAGAAAAAAAAAGAAGAGGGCGTTGCTGCTGGCTGGAGTAGAGTCTGCAGAAGGAATGGACACAGAACTAGTATCATTCCACCCTGCTCTTGATCTGCCATGTTAGTCCCATCTGCTAAACATGACACCCACTTTTCATTGGACCTTTGGTCTCTGCCCAGAATGGTGGCCTGTGCCCTTCTGCAATTCCCCATTAAGTCCCTGGACCTAGAACCCTGCGAGCTGCTCAGAGATGGGCCTTCCTCCCCACCTCCCCGACAGTTCCACCCAGACCCAGCCACTCCCCACCACTTTCGCCCTCACCCACCCGGCTGCAGCTCTTAAACAGGAGAAAGGCTTCACCATCCAGGCAGTATCTTCCAAGACTCCATTTGTTCAATAGAAAATCTGGAGATATGTACAGCTAGCCATGGACCTGTGATGTTTACCTCTGAAGAGGGTGGGGAAGGCCCTCAATGGACGGGGGTGTAGACTTGGTGTTGTATTGAAATAATTTCACAAATACACATGCTCACTTTTGTAATCGGGAAACAGTTTTTAACGGCATCCAGATGCCTTTGCAAAAAGGGCTTTCTCTGATCTCCAGATCACCCAGGCCAATCAAGGACCACATGATAATAACCAATCCCGTGGACAAGCAAATGAGACTCAGTGTCTCCCCAAAACCAAGGCCTGGGTTTTGTTCAGGGACTCGTGCCCAGGTCCAGGGCCGCGGGAGGGCCCAGAGGGCGTTGGTTGAGCTGAGAGGTTGCAGAGACTGGATCCGTCCAGGTGCACCAGGCAGGCAGCGCCACCTAGAGGCCAGATGGTGAATGGCCGAGCGCGTGACTGCTGTGTACCTAACGGGTCTTACAGTCAAAGCTTTGGGGTTTTCCAGTAGTTAGGTACAGATGTGAGAGTTGGACCAGGCTGAGCGCGGAAGAATTGACGCTTTCGAACTGTGGTGCTGGAGAAGACTCTTGACAGTCCCTTGGACAGCAAGTAGATCAAACCAGTCAATCTTAAAGAAAATCAACTCTGAATATTCACTGGAAGAGCTGATGCTGAAGCTGAAGCTCCAATACTTTGGCCACCTGATGTTAAGAACTGACTCTTTGGAAAAGACCCTGATTCTGGGAAAGATCGAGGGCAAGAGAAGGGGGCAACAGAGGATGGGATGGTTAGATCGCATCATGGACTCAATGAACATGTGTGTGTGTGTGTGTTAGTCACTTAGTCACGTCCAACTCTTTGTGACCCCATGGACTATAGCTCACCAGGCTCCTCTGACCATGGAATGTTCCAGGCAAGAATACTAGAGTGGGTTGCCATTTCCTTCTCCAGGGGATCTTCCCGACCCAGGGATTGAACCCAGGTCTCCTGCATTGCAAGCAGACTCTTTACCGACTGAGCCACCAGGGAAGACCATGAACATGAGTTTGAGCAAACTCTGGGAGATAGTGAAAGACAGGGAAGCCTGGCACGCTGCAGTCCATGGGTTCACAAAGAGTCAGCTGAGACTTGGCAACTGAGCAACAGCAACAGGGATCGTGGGGGTGGAGCCAGAAGAGAGGGCGTGAGACCACCCCTACCACCCTCTCCAAGGTCAGAAGCAGGACAGCAGGACATCAGGCAAGTAAATCCCTGGATGCTCTATGGAAAGGACTTTCTAACAACTCCTCAGAAAAGAGCAGATGGTCCAGGGAGGCCCACCATCCAAGCCTGCAGAGGCTGGTTGAAGCTGGAGGTCCCGAGAGCCTCTAAGTTTCTGCCTCCACTTTTCTGAAGAAGAGTGCACCGGAGAGGGAGGCCAGCAGAGAGGCTCTGGGGAGCATCGTGAGAGGAGGGGCTGGATAAGAGATGCGGGAGGCATCTTCAGATCAAAAACTAAGAGTCAGAAAGTTTTGATATATTGTCAGAGCTCACATGGAAGGTGGAAAGGGTAGACCTTGAATCCGATGCAGTTGGGTTCCCTCCAGTCAGCCGTGTTGCTCTCTGCAGGGTAAGGACAGGCCGCTCCTGGCTGGAACTGAGCTACTCCCTCCCTGACCCACCCCCCACCATCTCCTCCATGCTGTGTCCCCTTTTCTGGTTCTTCTCTTATCTCATCTTAAACTCGGGCTTCCCCAGTGGCTCAGTGGTAAAGAATCCACCTGCAATGCCTGAGACACAGGAAATGTTGGTTCAATCGCTGGGTCGGGAAGATCTCCTGGAGAAGGAAATGGCAACCCACTCCAGTAGTCTTGCCTGGAGAATCCCATGGACGGAGGAGCCTGGAGGCCTACAGGCCATGGAGTTGCAAGGAGCCAGATAGGACTGAAGCAACTGAGCACAGACACACACACATCCGAAACCACTCCTAGATGACGCCTCCTCACCCACCAGGACTGCTGCTGGTGAAAACCACCAATCGACAGGAACAGTCTGCAGGTCTTGGGGACGTCAGGTGGTCAAAAGTTCAAGGTGGTTGAAAGTACTGCACTGAAGTATTATCTCCAGTCCTCTGGCCAACCAGCAAGCTCATGTTCCCTCACTATCTGAAAGATGCATCACAACTCCCCTGGTGGACAGTGAGGGACAGCCATAGCTCACGTCCCCTCCTCCTCAGCCCCCCAGGGCTGCAGCTCCTTCCTGCCCTGCTCTGGGTCAGCAGTGGTCCAGGGGTTTTTCACCTGCCATGCAGAGGATACAGGTGTTATTTGACTCCCCTGGAGGCACAGTGATCTAGCCCAGCCACGACCAAGGGCAACTTGAAGTGAGTCACATTTGAGTTTTCTAGTTGCCACATTAAAGAAAGTAAAAAGGAACAAGTATTTTTTAGTTTTGTTGTATTTTTTTTAATTGTGGTGAAATTCACATAACATAAAATTAACCATTTGTGGTGTACAATTCATTTAGTACCTTCACAGTGTTGTACAACTACCGTGCATGCGTGCTTAGTCGCTTCAGTCGTGTCCGACTCTTTGTGACCCCATGGACTGCAGGCCTCCAGGCTCCTCTGTCCATGGGATTTCCCAGGCAAGAATACTGGAGTGGGTTGCCATGCCCTCCTCCAGGGATCTTCCCAACCCAGGGATCAAACCCAGGTCTCCTGCAGCTCCTGCATTACAGGCAGGCAGGTTCTTTACCACTAACACCACCTGGGAAGCCTGGGCAACTACCACCTCAAGATAATTTCAAAATATTTTATCATCAGTCCAAGATAAACCCCATCCCTACTAACAGCCTTTCTCCATTTCTCCCTCTCTCAGCCCCTGGTCACCATGAATCTACTTTCAGTTTCTGTGGACTTGTCTCTTCTGGACATTTCATATAAACGGGATCACACAATGGGTGACTTAGCCCGTCTTCTTTCACTCAGCATGTTTTCAAGGTTCATCCAGGTTGTAGCATGAGTCACAGCTCCATTCCTTTACATGGCTGGATACTATTCCACCGTGTTGCTGGACCTGTGGCTTGTTTCTACCTTTTGATGACTGTCAATGGTGCTACGCTACACTTACACATACAAGTTTTTGTTTTTACACCTGTTTTCAATTCTTTGGGGTAGATACAGGGGTGGAATTTCTGGGTCTTATGAAAACTCTATGTTTAGCTTTTTGAGGAAAGGAAGTTTTTTAATATTTATTTATTTGTTTGGCTGTGTTAGGTCTCAGTTGCAGCATTCGAGATCTTTGATCTTCGTTGGGGTATGTGGGATCTTTAGTTGCAGCAGGGGAGATCTAGTTCCCTGACCCGGGATCAAACCCAGGCCCCCTGCATTGGAAGCACAGAATCTTAACCACTGGAACACCAGGGAAGTCCTAACGGGAGATGATTTTGAAAGATGTATTTCTTTCCTAGTGCGACATAACCAAAATACAATCATTTCAACATGTGATAGATATGATTCTCATAGTAATCTTTCATGATCATTTTTTATACTGAGTTTTTGAAACCCAGGGGATGCTTTTCACTCAGATCACATCTCCATTCAGATCAGCACCTTTTAAGCACCCAATAGCCCTGCGTGGCTCATGACAACTGTCCTAGACAGCACTGATCGGCCTCACACACGTGGCATCATTCTCGAGCTCCGTTGTCCCTGGGGGTCACCCCTATTACTGCCCACTGGTGTCCAGATGCAAAACCCCACTCATCTGTGGGCCTCAGCACTGGGCTAAGAGGGTGACACCTACCCAGTCAGGTTGGACAATCCCTGCTCTGCCACACACACATATGCATCCTGCTGTGATCTGGACATTTGTGCCCCACAAAATTCACATGCTGAAGCCATAACCTTCAGTGTGATGGTATTAGGAGGTGAGGCTTTTGGGGTGATCAGGTCATGAGGGTGGAGTCCTCGTGAATGGTATTGTTGCTGTTGTTTAGTTGATCAGTCGTGTCCAACTCTTTGCAACCCCATGGACTGTAGCCCTCCAGGCTTCTCCATCCATAGGATTCTTCAGGCAAAAATACTGGAATGGTTGCCATTTCCTCCTCCAGGGGATCTTCTCCACCCAGGGATTGAACTCACGTCTCCTGCGTTGGCAGGCGGATTCTTTACCGCTGAGTCACAAGGGAAGCCCATGTGAATGGTATTAGTGCCCTTATAAAAGGAATCCTGGTGGTTAAGACTCTGAGATCTCACTGCCAAGGGCCTAAGTTCAATCCCTGGTCCAGGAACTTAGATCCCACAAGCCTCAAGATGTGTCTAAATAAATAATTTTTTTCATACCTTTAAAAAAAAGGAACACCAGAGCACTGGCTTGTCTTTTCTCCCATGTGAGGACTCAGTGAAAAGACACCATGACTCGGTAGGCCACACAGCCCTCACTGGATACCAGACCTGCTGGCACCTTGATCTTGGACAATCCAGCCTCCACAATGTGAGGAATAAATGTCTGGTGTTTATAAGCCTTTCAGTCTATGGTATTCTGTTATAACAACCCAAAGATACATTTCCCACCCTGGACTCAGCCTTCTGATCAATAAAATAGGAGTGTGGTAAGAACAGTGTGTGCAGGCCCCCGGGAGCTGCCCGGCACCACACGTGCATATGGTCCCAACCAGGGCAGCACATGGTGATGCTCTAAAAGCAAGAACAGATTACCGTGCATCCTCAGGAGGATGTGGATGCCTCTGGAATTCTGCAGGAATTCTGCAGCTACATGTATGCTAAGTCACTTTATCATGTCTGACTCTTTGTGACCCCATGGACTGTAGCCTGCCAGGCCCTTCTGTCCATGGGATTCTCCAGGCAAGAATACTGGAGTGGGTTGCCATGCCTTCCTCCAGGGGATCTTCCCGACTCAGGGACTGAACTCTAGTCTCTTATATGTCCTGCATTGGCAGGCGAGTTCTTTACCACTAGCACCACCTGGGAAGCCCTATGTGGCTACAGAGGCCACTGAACAAGCCCAGGGAGCATCACTGGCCTTCAGCTGCCCGTGGGTACCCCTGAATCAGGCGGTCATTCATTGGGCTTCTCACGTGGCACAGAGCTGGGGCAGGGGTCGGGAGGGAGACCTGAGCAAGGAGATATCAGAACAGTAGGGGCCAAGCAGCCGGGGCTGCTACAGAATTACTTCCTGAAGAGTTTGCTCCCAGCTTCTCAGGGTGGACCCAGCCAAGCGTTGGGGGCCACACCAGCCTTCCCTCTGACTCATGCATCCTGGTGGGAACCCCACAGTGGAGGCAGAGAAAGCAGCCTTTAAATAGAGCTCTGAACCATCTGAGACTGTGGGCTGATGGAAGGAAGCCAGCGGCCGCCCCTGGCCCAGCCACAGGCCTGGAGAGGCTGGGCTCTGATAACCCCACCTCTCTGCCTTCTCCTCTCTCCCCTTGCAGCCTCTAACAGCCCAATGCCACGAAATCCAGCCTCAGATGTTTCGGCTTTATGAAAATGCAAGATATAAAAAGAACCATGGGGCAGATGGAAGGGTGGGGAATGGCCACCAGCTTGCTAAAAGCTACCACCCCCAGGCTGCCCCTAGTGCAGCAAGCATCCCGCTCTCCCCAACCACCACCCTTAGAGATGCAGGCTCGTGCTTGTGTGCAGATGCATTGTGACAAGCCAGCATTTGGAATCAGGGATAAGGAGGCCAGCCAGTTGGGGGGAAGCCAAGTCTGACTTTATAAAGGTCTCTCTCCTGGGCCAGAACTGGGCCCTGGCCATTGTAATTTATGCAGATGCTCCCAGTTGAAGCAAGTCAAGCCTGCCCCAGGAGCTTACCTCTCAGTGTGGGGGTGAGGAGGCACCTCGACACTGCGGGCCTCTGGCTGCCGGGCCCAGCCTGGCCTCCCCAGGCTCTGAACAGTGCATTCAGAAATGACCACCTGTCAACAGCGTCATCTATGTGCCCCCTCAGCCCCACCTCCTCCCAATCACGCTTCCGGTCCTCACTTCTGCCCCCTGGTCCAGCTCTTCATGCCCACTTCTCAACTTCCAGAGACCCTTGCTCCGGGGTAACTGCAGCCCCCAACCAGCCACCCCTGCTCCCAACCCCTGGGCTCTCTGCTCATGCAGCCCACCCCAGCTGCAGCCTAAGCTCCCCACGCCACTCGGAGCTCAAGATGTCCACCACCTACCTCAGCCCATCTCTCCCTCCCTTGCCAGGACTTTGTGCTGATCCTTTCACTATACATAGACAGGCTTTCCAGGTGGCTTACATGGTAAAGAATCTGCCTGCAGTGCAGGAGATCTGGGTTCAACACCTGGGTGGGGAAGATCCCCTGGAGGAGGGCATGCAACCCACTCCATTATTCTTGCCTAAAGAATCCCATTCACAGAGGAGCCTGGCGGGCTACAGTCTATGGTGTCGCAAAGAGTTGGACACGACTGACTAACACACACATTCCACTATACATAGGGCAGGGTGCCAGGCAAAGGTCAGAAGCTGGGAACACACAGCAGTAAGACAGGCGCTATCACACCCTCATGGACTCCCAGTCAGATGGAGGAGGCAGAGGGCACATCAACAAACCTACACTAACAAACCAAAGAGAAAAGGCAGGGAAAGAATGAATTACAACTGGGATGTGTCCTATGAGGGAACAGCGGGGAGCACTGTAGAGAGGTGGACCTTCCTCAGGAGGGGAAGGGAACGTGTACACAAGGATCCCATAGAAGAAGAGAGAAGAGTGGGGACTTTTTATACAGGGAAAGAAGCTCTGCTGTTGATGTTGTTTAGTCCATAAGTCAAGTCAGACTCTTTGCAACACATAGGCTGTAGCCCACCAGGCCCCTCTGTCCATGGGATTTCCCAGGCAAGAATACTGGAGTGGGTTGCCATTTCCTCCTCCAAGGAATCTTCCAGACACAGGGATTGAACCTGAGTCTCCTGCTTGGCAGGTGGATTCTTTGCCACTGAGCCACTGGGAAGGCCCTAAAGAAGCTTGGAGAAGGAGGAAATTGAGATCAAGATGCCATGTGCATCCCCCTTGGGACTATTTGGTCTCTATCCTGAGAACAGTAGGGGCCTACTGAGGGTTCAGGAGAGCTGGCATGCTCAGACTTCAATTTGTGCAAGCTTACTGACTTCGAGACAGAAAGGACAGGGATTACCAGGGATTGGGGTGAGGGGAATGAGCAGTCATTGCTTAATGAGGACAGAGTTGTTTCATTTTGTTTTGGCTATGCTGCATGGCTTGTGGGATCTCGGTTCCTAGACCCGGGATCATGCCTCCTGCACAGAAAGCTCAGAGTCCTAACCACCAGGGAGTTCCCAGGGACAGAGTTTCAGTTTGGAATGATGAAAAAGTTTAGGAGCTGGATGATGGTGATGGTTGAGTGACAATGTAAATGTATGTAAAGCCACGAACTTTCACTTAAAAATGGTTTAAAAATGATAAATCTTATACATATCTTACCACAACTTATAAAAGTTTAAAAAGGAAAATTTTAATTTAGGTATATTTATGTCATAAGTTAAGGTGGAAGTAACCCACATGCCCCTCCACAAATGAATGGATTTAAAAAATTGTGGTACATCCATGCAATGGAGTATTCATTCAGAAAAGGATTGAGCTTTAGATACCTGCTACAAAGTGAATGAGTTTCAAAAACAAGCTAACAGGAATTCCCTGGTGTTCCAGTTGTTAGGACTCTGCACACGTTCATTGCCGATGGCCTGGGTTCGATCCTTGATCATAGAACTAAGATCCCACAAGACATGCAGCATGGCCAAAAACAAAATAAACAAACAAAAACCCCACCAAGCTAACGAAAGACTACCTGGTGTATGAGTCCATTGCTATGAAATGTCCAGAAGAGGGAAACCCATAGAGACAGAAAACAGATTACTGGTTGCCAGAGACTAAAGGAAGGGGGTGGGGGTTACAGCTCACAGGTACAGGGTTTCTTGGGGTGACAGAAGCTTCCTGCAGATGGGTAGGTGGTGACGGTTGCCCAACCTTGCGTTTCTCCTAAATGCCAGGGCCTTGTACACTGTAAAATGGTTAACTTTATGTTCATATATTTTGTCTCCATTTTTTTTAAAAGGAAAGAAGAAAAAAGAAAGAAAGATAGGAAAGTTAAGTGTGCAGGCTACACTGAGAAAAGAGATGAGGGGTCAGGGAAACAGAAGCATGAAGTTGGGGCACATCTCCAGACCCAGACAGTGACAGATGATGGCACCAGGGAGGGACAGGGAAAAGCAGAGGAAAGGGAGAAACAGGAGGTAGGGTCCCATGACTGGTTAGATGACAGGGTGGTGGTGGTTCATGGGATGTTTCTGTCTCATCTGTCAGCTCTGGCGGGTGGCCAGGGGTGGGGGTTACTCGAGGCAGATCTAGGCTTCCTGTCTGTGACCCTGCTGTGCCTCCATCAGCCTGCCAGTCTCAGCGCTCAACTCCATATCACCTTGAAGACACGAATGTCCCCTCCCGGGGGGGTATCCCCATCATCCTCTCCCTAGTGTTGATCATCAGAACCTTCTGCGTGTCCCCATGCCCCTCCAACACCGACTCCTTCCAACCTCTTTGCTGTGCCAACCAGGAAACACCCCCAAAAGCCCCAAGTCAGCATCAGCTGACATTCAGGCCTCAGGCTCCTTTAGAGCAGGGGTCTGCAAAGATCTGGAAAGGGACAGACTGGAAATATTTTCTGCTTCAAGGGCCAGGCTGTCTCTGTTACAATGACTCAACTCTACTTTGTAGCATAAAAGCAGCCCGGGATAATAGGTAAACAAATGAGCACAATTGTGTGTCAATAAAACTTTATTTATGGGACTTCCATGGTGGCCCAGTGATTAAGATTCTGCCAGTTCGATCCCTGCCGCAAGCCACTGAACGACTAAGCCCAAGCTCCACAACTACGAAGCCGAGGTACCTAGAACCTGTGCTCTATAATGAGAGAAGCCACCACAATGCCCCCGCTTGCTGCAACTAAAGAAAGCCCATGCACAGCAATGAAGGCCTACCAAAGCCAAAACATAAATTAGATTTTAAAAACAACTTTATTTATGGACTCTGACTTTTCAGATAATTATTTTATTTTTTATTTATTTGACTGTGCCAGTTCTCAGTTGCAGCACCTGGGCTCTTCCATCTTCATTGCAGCATGAAGGATCTTTTAGTTGTGGTATGTGGTATTTTTAGTGGCTGCATCCAAACTCCTAGTTGCAGCATATAAACTCTTAGTTGGGGCATGTGGGACCTAGTTCCCTGACCAGGGATTGAACTCAGGCCCCCTGCCTTGGGAGCACAGAGTCTTAGCAAATGGACCACCAAGAAAGTCCCATGGACACCGACTTTTTAATTGAAATATATTTGACATGTAACATTGTATAAATTTAAGATGGCCAACATTTGATACATTTATATAGTATAACTGACATATATTGTAATATGGTGTTGCTATTGTATCCATAATTAGCACCTCTGTGAAAGTGTTGGTCGCTCAGTCATGTCCAACTCTTTGTGATCCCACTAGGCTCCTCTGTCCTTGGAATTCTCCAGGCAAGACTAATGGAGTGGCTGGCCATTCCCTTTTTCAGGGGATGTTCCCAATCCAGGGATCAAACCTGGGTTTCCTGCATTGCAGACAGATTCTTTAACGTCCGAGCCACCAGGAAGCCCAGATGTTATATAATCATCATTTCTTTTTAGTGGTGGAAATAGTTAAGTTGCTAGTCTCTTAGCAGGTCTGATGATTATAATACAACACTTTAATCTGTATTTACTTTTCTGTGCATCCGTGGAATTCTAGGATTTATTTACTACTCAGTCCAAGTTTATACCCTTCAGCAATGTCTGTTCTATCCCCCCAGCTCCTTGGTCACTGAAATTTGAATTGCAGATCATTTTCAAGTTGTGAATTGTTTTTTCCAGCCATTTGAAAATGAAAAGGCCATTCTTAACTCACTGGCTGTACAGGAACAGGCAATCGGCTGCATTTAGCAACCAAGGCTGTGGATGACTCCAAACCATCTCTTGTCCACATTTGCCCCTTATAATAGTGTATATCAGGGAGTCTTGGGTATCTTTATAAGGGCACTAATCCCATTCATGAGTGACCCACCCTCATGACCTCATTCCCTTCCAAAGGCTGTACCTCCTAATATTATCACCGTGGTGGTTAGAATTTCAATATAGGAATTAGTGTGAGGGGGTGGAGACACAAACATTCAGACCCAGTTGTGAGTATCCAGGGTTTTTTTTAACTATTATTATTGAGAATTCTCTGGTGGTCCATTGGCTAAGATCCCAATACAGGGGGCCCGGTTCAATTCCTTGTCAGGGTACTAGATCCCATGTGCCACAACTAAGACCCACTGCAGCCAAATAAATTAAAAAAAAAACAACTGCTCTGAGACACTGCCTTGACACCTGGGATACCAGGTCTCATCATCATGGCCACAGTCAGAAGACAGAAAACTCCTAAGCACTCCCAGGGTCCCCAGCTGCCCAGGAGGAACAGGTTGGCAGAGGCCAGATGAGGGGCTTTCCAGCGACAAACACAGACCTCCCTTCCACGCCTCCACTAGGAAGAATATTCAAACATGTCCCTAACTATCTTTCTCAATTAGCTATCACTCTGCTCTCCCCCAGCACTCTCTCCTTCTCTCATAACCCCAGTGTATTTTCTTAAAGGTGTTTATCTTTTTCAGAGCTTATCAGTGTATTTAAGCATCAAACATTGCCTGTCCCCACCTCCTCAATGGAAGGACAACCATTTGTACAGTCCAGAGATCAGTTAGGAATAAGTCTGGGTTGGGGTTTTGTTGTTGTTCAGTGGCTCAGTCATGTCTGACTCTTTGCTACCCCATGAACTGCCGCATGCCAGGCTTCCCTATTCTTCACCATCTCCCAGAAATTGCTCAAACTCATGTCTATTGAGTCAGTGATGCCATCCAGCTATCTCATCTTCTTCTGCCCCCTACTCCTCCTACCCTCAATGTTTCCCAGCATCAAAGTCTTTACCAATGAGTCGGCTCTTTGCATCAGGTGGTCAAAGTATTGGAGCTTCAACTTCAGCATCAGTCCATCCAATGAATATTCAGGACTGATTTCCTTTAGTATGGACTGGTTTGATCTCCTTGCAGCCCAAGGGACGCTCAAAAGTCTTCTCCAACACCACAGTTCAAAAGCATCAATTCTTCTGGGCTGGGTGGTCATAACAATTTCACTCTGCCTGTGTAGTGAAAACACACACCTCAGATCGGGACTAGAACCCATTTTTTAAAAATATATGGATCATTTTTCAAAGCATTTCTTGAATTTGTTACAATATTGCTTCTATTTTGTTTTTTTTTTTGCTGATAAGCATGTGGGGTCTTAGCTTCCCTACCAGGGATCAAACCCACAACCCCTGCACCAGAAGGTGAAATCTTGACCACTGAACAATGAGGAAAGTCCTTGACTGTCTTTTTTAAATATTATTTTTATTTATTTGGCTGTACTAGGTCTTAGTTGCAGGACACGGGATCTTCAATCTTCATTGAGGCATGCGGGATTTTTGTTTCGGCAGGTGGGATCTAGTTCCCTGACCAGGGATCAAACCAGGCCCCTTGCACTGGGAGCACAGAGTCTTAGCCACTAAACCACCAAGGAAGTCCACCCCCACTGTCATAAGGAGATCAAACCAGTCGATCCTAAAGGAAATCAATCCTGAATATTCATTGGAAGGACTGAAGCTGAAGCTGAAGCTTTGGCCACCTGATGTGAAGCGCCAACTCATCAGAAAAGACCCTGATGCTGGGAAAGATTGAAGGCAGAAGAAGGAGATGATGGTTGGACGGTATCACCAACTCAACGGACATGAGTTTGAGCAAACTCATGGGAGATGGTGAAGGAGTGGGAAGCCTGGCGTGCTGCAGCCCATGGGGCTGCAAAGAGTCAGACACGACTGAATGACTGAACAACAACAACAAATCTATTACAGTGAGCACATAATGAGGCTCAAGGTCCACTGGAAATCTCATCTTCCACCATGTTACATCTAATCACTTCTGAAAAGTTTATGTTGTGTCCTCAATGACAACATCACTCTTTTATTTATTTTATAATTGTATTTAATTAATTAATTTATGCTCTGGCCGCTGCATGCAGGCTTTCTCTAGTTGCAGTGCACGGGCTTCTTATTCGTGGGCTTCTCACTGCAGTGCCCCTCCACACACACACTGCAGAGTATGGGCTCCAGGGCACACAGGCTTGGGAGTTGTGGCATGTGGACTTAGCTGCCCCAAGACACATGGGATCTTCCCAGACCAGGGATCAAACCTGTGTCCCTTGCACTGGCAGGCAGAGTCTTAAAAACTGGACCAGCAGGGAAGTCCTATGTCACACTTTTAAAGGTTGTGCCCCGCCCCCTTCCCTCCTGTCTCAATAGAACAAAAGCAGCTGCAGATATGAGGATGACTGCTGTCATGAAACAAAACAGAAAACAACAAATGTTGATGGGGACATGGAGAAACTGGAGCTCCTGTGCATTGTTGACAGGAACGTGAAAGAGTATAGCCACTGTGGAAAACTGTATGGAGGTTTCTCAAAAACTTAAAAATGGAATTACCACACAACCCAGCAATTCCAGCCAAAAGAACTGAAAGCAAGGTCTCGAAGAAATATTTGTGCACCCATGTTCACAGCAGTATCGTTCACAATAGCTAACACATGGAAGCAATCCAAGCGCTTGGAATTACCAAAATGTGTTATATCCCCACCGTGGAATATTATTCAGCCTTTAAAAGGAAGGAAGGAGTTCCCTAGTGGTGCGCTGCATAAGAATTCACCTGCCAATGCAGCAAACACGAATTCGATGCACGGTCCAGGAAGATTCCACGTTAGATTCCAGCAGCTAAGCCACAACCACTGCGCCCGTGTGCCCCACAGCCTGTTCTCCACAGCAAGAGAAGCCACAGCAATGAGAACCCCGAGCACCATAATGAAGAGTCGTCCCCACTCACCACAACTAAAGAAAGCCTGTGCAAAGCAAGGAAGACCCCGCACAGCCAAAAATTTAAAAATTAATGAAAAAGAAGCTATTGTCTAGGGACTCACCTGGCAGTCCAGTGGTTAAGACTCCACACTTCTCCTGCAGAGGGAGTGGGTTCCATCCCTGGTGGGGGAATTATTAAGATCCTGCATGCTGAAAGTGTGGCAAAAAAAATTTAAAAATAGTAATAATAGATACATAAAAAGAAAGGAAATTCTGACACATGTTACAACTTGGATGAACCTTGAGGACATTCTGCTAAGTGAAATAAACCACTCACAAAAAGACAAGTACTGTATAATTCTTATAAACACTTATATCAAGTACTTAGATTAGTCAAAATCATAGAGACAGAAAGTAGAATGATGGTTTCCAGGGGCTGAGGGGAGGTGAACGGGAGAGTTAATAGGTATAGAGCTTCTATAGATTTACAAGAGTTGTGGGGGTGGGACTTCCCTGGTGGTCCAGTGGTTAGGACTCCGGGCTGCCACTGGAGGGGGTAGTTCAAACCTTGGTCAGGGAACTAAGATCCTGCATACTGCACACAACAGCCAAAAAGTAGGGGGAAAATGTGTGTGTGTGGGGGGGAAGAGTTGTGGGGATAGATGATATAATGGTTGCAGAGCAATATAAATGTATTTAATGCCACTGATCTGTATGCTTAAAAAATAGCTAAGATGGTACATTTTTGTCATGTGTATTTTAACTCAATTTTTTAAAAAAATGGCACATGAGTCTGAACAAAGTCCAGGAGATAGTGAAGGACAGGGAAGCCTGGAGTGCTGCAGTCCATGGGGTCGCAGTCCATGGGGACACAACTGAGCGACTGAACAACAGCAGCAAAGCAGCCACACAGGAATGGGCATGACTGTACAAATGCAATTTACAAGGGCTGAAATCATAATTCATAAGATTTTTATGTTTCAAGTAATAATCTTTTGTTTTCAACTGCTTAAAAAATATCAAAACTAGACTTCCTTGGTGGTCCTGTGGTTAAGACTCTGAGCTTCCATTGCAGGGAGCTCAATGATTTTATTCCTGGTGGGGGAACTATGATTGAACGATGCCCCAGGCATTGCCCTACAACCAAAAATGAAAAAGAAAGAAAAACAGAAAAAAGTGTCAAAACCATTCTGAGCCTGAGGGCTGTGCAGAGAAGAGGAACGGATGTTCTCCCCATCCCCCCTCCATCCCCCACCCTGCCACTCCCCACCCTGAGCTGGGTTGTGGTTTGGGGACTCAGGTCCAGTTCACCTCTTGCTTTCCTGCACATCTCACGTCCGACTGGGAACAGACTAGGCTGTACAGAAAGCTGCATCGATGAACACACGTGTGCATGAATATGGCAAGAGCACACTCCTGCTTTGCAGCCAGCCAGACCAGCAGGCAAACCCTGGTGGTGCCTTCTCTTCTTTCCTGAGCAGCCTCAGGAAAACCACTTAACCTGTCTGGGCCTCTGTGTTTTCAACTGGAGATGATCCAGCATGGTGCTATGCAGGACATGCCTCCACTTCTAGGACCTCCCCCATCCTCCCTGCCTCTGCCCCTGGGAAACCTGGGAGGTTTATAAGAGGGAGGTCTATAAGAGGGAGCTCGCTCTCTACACTGGCTCACTCCTCACTGCCACCAGGCCAGTGCCTGAGACTGTGCCCCACCACACACACTCTCTCATTCTGGCCTAAATATATTCCAACCTTAGAGATATCTCATGCCCCACACACATTTCTGTTTTCCTGCCATAGCCTAGTGCCAAGGAAAAGAAAAAAATCCCACTGGTGGGGAGCAGGGAGGAAGATGGTGGTGGTGTGAAGGGGAGTGTGAAATGCAGCCTCAAGGGTCCTGGTCTTAATGGGGGTGCTGGGAAGGCTGGATGAGGGGGACACCCCACCCTGCACCCTGTTTCTCTCCTGGCTCTGCCGCTCTGAGTCACCACTCTGGCGGTTGCTGGCCCGGAGCCAGGGCTGGGTGGGATGTGAGGGCGGCAGGCAGGTGGGCGGGGAGGCCTACTTTAGCTTCTGGTTTCTTCTCCACACCCAGGAGGGCCCTTGGGTCTCAGAACACACACCCGGGCAACACCCAGTAAATTCGGACGCCAGGTCAGGGCTCCCCACGCCTTCTGGCTCCGGAGCTGTGTCTGGGCCATCGCCCACCTCTGGGAACCAGGAAGAAAAGCTGGCCTGTCTCCACCCACCAGGACCTGGGGAACTGGCACCCCATGGCCTAGGATGACAGTCCCACTCAATCTCTCCCCAAGATGCCAGAACCTGCCAATCACCTCCATCCTCAGAACTCTATACCTGTTTGGGGGAAAAGACACACACACACAGTGATACTTTGCAGGCAGGCACCTATGTAAAGAGGCAGGGCAGTTAAAAGTGGGTGGTGAGCTTGCCCTCCACCCCACACCAACAGGAAGCCACATCTGGGGACATTATTTGTTGCCATGACTGTAGGAGGTGGTGCTCCGGTACCCAGTATAGACAGATAGGATTGGGGCGGGGGGGTGGGGGAGGGGGGAGCCTGAAGAAAGAGAACCAGACTTCCTTGACAAACGTGAAGTCATTTTTAGCTTAAGCCATTTGGGGATTTTAGCCTGGCCATAAGGCTTGTCCTTGAACAGGTCTCAGTAATCAATGATCTCAAGGGAAGTGAGGGAATGGAAGAACCTAGGAAAAGCAGTCAGGAAACAATTGTTCAGCCATAAAACGCAGTCCTGGTTCCTCCTGAACAATCTGATACAGGTCTTTGAGTTCTGCAGGAACTAAGCCCCCCTCTGCCAAGGTGGAGGATAGAATGATTTTGTTGACCCTCCTGACTTGAACCAAATAGAGCTTGGACTCTATTTTGTTTAGTCCCTCATTCCTGTCCGACTCCTTGTCACCCCATGGATTGTATGTAGCTCACCAGGCTCCTCTGTCCATGGGGTTTTCAGGCAAGAATACTGGAGTGGGGTGCCATTTCCTTCTCCAGGGATCTTCCCCACCCAATTCTCCTGCATTAGCAGGCAGGTTCTTTAAAACTGAGCTACCTGGGAAGCTTTGGCCGAATTCTATGTTGTGTTCTCCTCTGCTCAAGCCAGCTCCTGAATAAGCATGTATCCTTAGCTTAAAACTTCCCCAATTTTGCTGGTCTTGGAGACACGGCTTTGGGAAAGCTCGCTGGTGTTCTTCAGTTCAGTTCAGTCACTCAGTCCTGTCTGACTCTTTGCGACCCCATGAACCTCAGCATGCCAGGCCTCCCTATCCATCACCAACTCCCGGAGTTTACCCAAACTCATGTCCACTGAGTTGGTGATGCCATCCAACCATCTCATCCTCTGTCGTCCTTTCTCCTCCTGCCCTCAATCTTTCCTAGTATCAGAGTCTTTTCAAATGAGTCAGCTCTCTGCATCAGGTGGCCAAAGTATTGGAATTTCAGCTTCAACATCAGTCCTTCCAATGAACACCCAGGACTGATCTCCTTTAGGATGGACTGGTTGGATCTCCTTGCAGTCCAAGAGACTCTCAAGAGTCTTCTCTAACACCACAGTTCAAAAGCTTGGCGTTCTTACTTGCTGCCAAGTATTAAGCCGCTCCTCCCCCTGATCTTTGACTTGGTTGTGTCTTTCTTTTTTCTAAATATTTGGTTGCCTCAGGTCTTAGGACCCTTGTTGCACATGTGAGGTCTTTCATTGCTGCGTACACTTCTCTAGTTGCAACTTCTCTCTAGTTGTGGTGCATGGGCTCCAGAGTGGGGGTGGGTGGTGGGGGTGGGGATTGTTATGGGTTGTGATTCAGGCTTAGTTGTCCTGCGGTATGTGGGATCTTATTGCCCCCACCCCTCAGAGATGGAACCTGAATCTCCTGCATTGGAAGGCAGATTCTTAACCACTGGACCACCAGGGAAATTCCTTGGTGGTGTCTGGCTTGATGCCCAACCAAGAAGTGAACCCAGTTTCCAGGTAACACTAGTGGATGGAAGCCAGGACTGCAACTCAGCATTCTAAGATGCACCAGGCAGCGCCCCCCATCATTCCCAACAGGCAACGATCCAGCCTCAAAAGTCAAGAGTCAAGAAACTGGCACTTTTTTGCTATCTAGTAGACTACATATTGGAGAAGGCAATGGCACCCCACTCCAGTACTCTTGCCTGGAAACTCCCATGGACAGAGGAGCCTGGCAGGCTGCAGTCCATGGGGTCGCTAACAGTCGGACACGACTGAGCGACTTCACTTTCACTTTTCACTTTCATGCACTGGAGAAGGAAATGGTAACCCACTCCAGTGTTCTTGTCTGGAGAATCCCAGGGATGGCAGAGCCTGGTGGGCTGCCGTCTATGGGGTCGCACAGAATCGGACACGACTGAAGTGACTTAGCAGCAGCAGACTACATATTAGCTGGCAAGCTATCCAAACTCACTATGCCTCAGTTTCCACAATGTGAAATGAGGATAAGGCAATAAATCTTTGTGATGACGACTCCAGAGGTGAAGTGCCTAAACTAGGAAGCAACAGCTGTTGTGATGACTGTCGTTCTTAAGACCTACAGATCTGGAATTTCCCTGGTGGTTAAGAATTCACTTTCCAATGCAGGGAACTCAGGTTCGATCCCTGGTCAGGGCACTAAGACCCCACATACATCGGGGCAACTAAGCCTGTGCACAACTAAAGAGAAGACCACAGGCCACAACTAAAGACACCTGTGCACTGCAGCGAGCAATCCCACATGCTGCAATGAAGATCTCCCATGCTGCAACTAAGACCCAACGCAGCCAAATAAATACTTTTTTTTAAAAAAAGGCAAATGACTATTTAAAAAAAAACAACCTTACTCTCCAAGTCTCTCATAGATCCGAGTTCAAATCTGAAATTTGTATAAGTGCTATCACTGCCCGTCTCAGAGTCATGGGAGGAGAGACAGGTGAACTGCCAGGGCACACAGCCTCAGTGAATGTGGGGGACACAGGGGGACCGAGTGACTCTCGCTGAGCTCAGAAGTGTCTGAGCCTAGAAGGGACATCAGGGAACAAAAGACCACCTGGCTTCTGGGTACAACAGATGCCATGGCAACGGGGCAGGATGGGCTCTGCTCCAACAGGAGAGAAGGTTTGGGGGAAGAACTGCGCTGGCCTTGAGCACAAAGCAGGGAGCATGCCTGAGAACCCGGCCCATCTGATGGGTGGCTGGCAGGAGGGTGGGTCTCACTGAGGATCTTTCCCCAGCTTTCTAGAATGTATTGGTAGCTGCAAGGAGGAAAATGCACCAAGAGCAGGGATACTAGGGTAATTCAGGACAATCAGAGGGAACCTGGGCCATTCAGAGGGTGGGCAGAAACTTTCACAGAGCCGTGTGTGTGGTGTGTGTGTGTGTGTGGTGTGTGTGTGTGTGTGTAACCTGCTGTGTGTATGTGTGTGTGGGGTGTGTGTGTGTGTGTGTGTGTAACCTGCTGGGCCCAGACTCAGCCTCAACTCAGGGTGTTGAAAAGACCCAGCCTGCCCGCCTGTCCACCCGGTCTGACCAGAAACCCAGGTCAAGCTTGGGACATGTGGCCCTGCGGGTGCACCCTGGCTCCAGCCTCCCAGCCTCCAGGGACAGGGCTGGCTTTAGTCACAGTATAACCACTGGGAGATTGGGCAACAAGTATGTCCCACCCACAGATGTCCGGAGAGTCGTGAGAACTGGGACAAGGGAGGGTGGCCGGGTAGACAGAAGAACGCTCAGGCTGAAGACAAACGCGTTAGTGCCTGCTGACTGCAGAGTCCCAGGGGCCCCCTCTTGCACACTCCCTCCTCCGTGGCCCCATCTCCCAAGCAGCAGCCCTGAGATGCATAGCAGAGCAAGGGAGAGGAAGTACACCCCCCCCACCCCACCCCCCCCCCCCCCCCCCCCCGGCTAAAAGGAAGGCTTTGGAGATTTGGGGGCGGGCCCCATCTCACAACCTCAGTTTCTCCCTCAGAGAGACATTCCTGGCAGTCCAGTGGTTAGGGCTTCATGCTCCCACTGCAGGAGGCAAAGATTCCTTCCCTGGTCAGGGAACTAGGATCCCAGAAACCAAAAAAAAGAAAAAGAACTGGTTTCATCCCCTCCCTTCTCAGAAGGTAACACCTAGTCCCAAACAACAGGAGAGTACTTCTAAAATCCAATATCTATTTATAAGGTGATGTCCACAGGGCTTCCCTGGTGGCTCAGAAGGTAAAAGAATCTGCCTGCAATGCAGATCCAGGTTTGATCCCTGGGTCAGGAAGATCCCCTGGAGGAGAAAATGGCAACCTACTCCAGTATTCTTCTCTGGAAAATTTCATGGACAGAAGAGCCTGGTGGGCTATATAGTCCATGGAATCCTAGTAAAGAGGCAGACACGACTGAGCGACTAATACTTCAGAAAGAGGAGCCAGAAGGCAGCAGGGGATTATCTGGAGGTGGAAGCTGCACACAGCCCTGGGGGGGAAGAGCTCCACCCCCTGCCCCACGTTGAGCTTCCGAGAGGAGCAGCCACTGGCAGGGTCCCGGCAGTGAGTAATTGCAGGCTTGTTTTGGCCTTCCTGGTGGCCTGAAGCCAGAACAAGGTTCATTCCGGAAGGGCGGGCCACAGCAGGGGAGGGGGGAGGGTAGGAGGGGAAGAGGAGCGGGTAAGAGAGGGGAAGGGAGCACAGGTGGAAGCCGGTTGGCGAGCGGGGTGGGGGAGGGGAAGCTGGCTGGGGGTCAAGATGCTGGGACCGAGGGCCAGTCTCCTGTGGCCTCCAACACGCAGCTAACAGGGCTGGCAGCCTCTGATGGCCCCTCCTTGTGCGCCCTCACCCTCGGGTCTAAACAGTGAAGCGGTGAGCCATTTCCTGTCCCAGACACCAGCAAGGGCCCCCACCCCCAGCCCGAAGCAGCCTTTCTAGTCTAGCAGTGGTTTGGATTTGCTCAGTTAATAATAATCATCGAAAACATGAAACAACAATAAACACCCAAACTCAAACCCAGGGAATTCCCTGGTGGCCCAGTGATTAGGGCTACATGCTTCCATTGCAGGGGGCACGGGTTCCATGCTTGAACCCAGGTCAGGGAATTAAGATTCTCTAAGCTGCAAAGTACAGCAAACACACACACACACACAAAACACCCAAATACAACTTCATCCTCATCAAACCCCTGGGCCAAGCATGCACAAATTGGCCCCCAGGGATGTTTTCACCAGAAGAAGCAGGAGAAAAGATGGTACAGAATTACCCAGCAAGTGGGTGTGAAAAAGCTGAAGAAGGAAGCTGGTGGGTGAAGCCAGTGGGCGGCAAGCACAGGAGGCCAGGAGAGGAAACACTGCCTGGTGGTGGGCGAGAGACCTGGACGGTGGATCTCACCACCCTGAGCTCTCTTCCTTATCTGTGAACCACAGATAAGTTGCTGGGTAAATACAAGAAAAGTCCACCTAACCATCCACTCCATCCTCCAGCCCCAAATCCAGGAGAGAAAGAACAAAGGGCTTTGTATTACTAGACATGTTTGCTTGGTGCCTCAACTCCCTCATCCATAAAATGGGGTTAGTGAAAGTGCCGACTTTAATTCTGACCCAAATTTGGGGCAGGGTTTTGTGGTTGTTCATTAGCATCCAGCTCTGTGACCCAAGGACTGTAGCACACCAGACTTCCCTGTCCTTCACTATCTCCCGGAGTTTGTCCAAACTCTTATCCATTGAGTCAGTGATGCCATCCAACCATCTCATCCTCTGTCGGACCCTTCTCCTCCCGCCAATCCTTCCCAGCATCCGTCTTTTCCAGAGTCGGCTCTTCACATCAGGTGGCAAAAGTATTGAAGCTTCAGCATCAGTCCTTCCAACGAATATTCAGGTGGAACAGTTTAACTAAGTGAATATGTATACCCAGCAAAGCACCTGGCTGGCAGTTAAGTATCAACATACACTGTCTCTTCGTAGACTAGGGCATATTATCTGGTCTCTAACCAGAAGCCCCTGGGGTTGGATGCAGAGTCTCCGGGGGCCCTTCAGAGGCTCACAGAATCTTCTGAGGATACATCTCAGGTTAGCTCTGTAAACACAGTGGACTTTGCAGGAAGCCTCAATTAATACAGTGGCTAATTCCCCAACATATCTTCCCAGGGCTCCTAGGAAGACCAGTGTGTTTCCAAGACCCTCGGCTCAGCTCACTGCCACTCTGGCCCCTAAGGACCGCCTGGTGCTCTGGTCGAATGCTTGGGATAAATCCTAAACTGAGGGAAACCGAGGCCCAGCCCACTTTGGGAATGGCTCAGGGGCTGCAACCTCCAGCTCACCTAGCAAGGCAGTTAGAACCACGGTTGGCAAATACAGCTGCACTTCGGGATCACCTGGGATGCCTGGGTCCCCCGCAGGGCCAAGTCCAGCCCCAGAGATCTCGGGATTTCTAACCATGCCCCATCCCCTGGGGGCACAACCCCCAGCCACAGAGGGGAAAAGAAATGCCCAGAGTGACTCCACTGAGGAGGGCAAGGTCTGCATTCGCCTCACCGCTTCCTGATACTTTCACAAACAAGACGAGGAACAAGAGAAAATGCAGTGCATTTGCTGACTTTGTCAATCCCCTTGCCTCGCTCCCCCCTGCAGCCGGGTCTCCAGGGAAGGGTTTAACAGGAAGCGCCTGGCGTCCGGGAGCCACAGAAGACCATTGTTCTCCAGCTGGTCCCCTCCCTCTTGTCCAGGAAGACCCTCTAGGGAGCCCCTTCAAAAGGGCCAGGCGCAGTGTCTCCAGACTGCAGGCCAGCCTGTCGGGAGAGCAAGCACCGGAAAAGGAAACCCACGGGGCGCGGGCTGGGGTACAGCTGTCACCGCAGAGTCTTGGGGGGTTTCCGAGGAAGGAGGGGCTCAGGCTTACCCGCCCCCCCGGGGGGGGGCAACCCTCCCCCACAGCCCTCATCTGGAAGGCAGACGGCTTTGATCTCAAGCTTTTAGGTACAACTTAAGCTCCTGTCTCCCTCCACCCATTTCCCCCACCCCCAGCATCTCTGTGTTGGAAAGTTTCACACCCCACCCCTTCTCTGATTTCAGATCTCTCTTCCAGGCACTAGGCTAGGACTTTTTCTGATTAGCAGATTTGGATGGGGGGCCAGGGAGGGGTGGGGGGAAGGTTCTGCTTTGGCGGGGCAGTCTGGATTTGGGGGCACAGAAGGAGGCAGAGAGCTGTGAGCAATTCCCTAGGAGACCCTGGGGGGCATGCAGGGTGAGGGCCAGCAGCTGACAACCAGATGTGGGTGGACAGGCTGAGGGGGAAATTACATGGTGCCAGTCAGGTGGTGGGCGGAGAAGACAGGACCCCAGGGGGCCTCCGGAGAGCTGCCTAGGTATAGAAAGGAGGGTGGCCAGACTGTGAAGCCTGAGATAGCTTCTTAACTGTGAGTCAACAATGTGCTGGGGAGGGGGTGATGATCTGAAGCCAGTGGGGCCAGGAGGCTGGAAGGGAGAAAGGGCAAAGAGGCGAGGCGGAATGGGGACCCAGGGGGAATTTCTGCTGGGAGGGACTGCAAGAAAGGGGCAGGCCGAGAGATGCTATTAGGCCTGGACGTGCAAGTGGAGGGCCTTAGTCCCTAGGCTGAACTCCCCTGAACACAAATTTGGGGAGACCTGAAGTTCCCCCAACATAGGTGGGCCGAACACCCCTCTAGGCTGCGCCTCAAAGCAAACAGATATGAAATGACCTAGTGAGTAACCCCGGACACGGATGGGGAAGGCCTGAGCCCCCCTGAACACAAGTGCGTGGATCTGAACTCCACTAGACATTACTGGTGGAGGTGTGTGTGTCCTGGCCTCCTCTGGTCACCAGTGTGGGGGTCTGGGCTCCTCTAGGCAAACATGGTGGGGGAGGGTTTCAGTAGCCCCTACGCCGAGGCCGAGTAGCTCGAGCCTCAAACTCTGGCAATCCCCGTCCCCCTTCAGCTTTCGGTGGCATTTACCTGATTCCGAGCCGACCCCCAGCCCCAGGAGCCCACAGCACGGCCTCCGCCTTCCCGCTTGGCTCCTAAACCCCGCCCCTACATCCGCGGGGCGCTGGGATAAGGGGGTGGCTAAGCTCCGACCATGTGGGCAGAATCCGGGAGGGACGAGCTTGGGGGAGGGGCGGAGCCGCCAGAGCCACCGACCGACTTCGGGAGTTGTAGGAAGTAGCTAGGTGCAGCGCGGAGGGGCGGGGCTCAGAGAGAAATGGAACGCTGCTTAATTTGCATGCCCCGCCCATGTACGTGATCGACACCCGGATAACCCCGCCCTCTGCCTTGGCTAAACCACTCACCCCGAGGGCCCAGCCTAGGACTCAAAGTTCCAAGGGTAGATCGAGCGCCCGCCCCGAGCCGCTGGCAATCTGGTCAAGGTCTGCGTCTTAACCGCCTAAGGCGGCTGGACCTCGCCCGCGCTCCAGGAACCGGCTAAACCGGTCTGGGAGCCGCTTCTGGGCTGGTCTTGACCTGTGGACAGGCCCTTTCCCAGCTCAGCGGAGTCCAGAGCTGGGGCTTGTGTTCCTTGGGTCCCACACAGTGGAGGAAGTAGGGGTGGGTGGGGGTGATAGCGAATCTCTAAATGGGGGGAGGGGCACCACTAGAGCTATCCCCTACTTGCTCTCCCTCGGGGCAATCCTCTCTGGACGTCAGTTTCCCAGTATGTGAAAAGTGGGCATTAAAAGGACTGGCCTTAAAGCAAAGTAGCAAATGCATCATTCATTCACAAAAACCACTTAGTAAGCGCCTACTGGGTTCATCTCTGCCCTCATGGAGACCGCAAGCTAGTAGAGGAGACAAAACCAAAAGAAAATGTAACACTGAAACTGTGATAAATACTACGACCATCATCACCAATACTACTACAAAGTAGCTCGTGATCAGAATGGAAATTAACATAGGAGTCTTAGACCAAAATGGAGGGCAAAAGGGGAAATTCGGTGATGATTTGCCCTTGGGCTAAAATGAGTTAACCAGGTGAACAAGGAGGAGAAGTTGGCCTGGTGGCTTAGTGGGTAAAGAATCTGCCTGCAATGTGGGAGACTGCCTGTAATACAGGAGACCTGCGTTCGGTGGCTGGGTGGGGAAGTTCTTCTGGAGAAGGAAATGGCAAGCCACTCCAGTATTGCCTGGAGAATCCCATGGACAGAGGAGCCCCGCGGGCAGGCTACAGTCCACAGGGTGGCAAAGAGTCAGACACAACTGAGTGACTATAAACCACCATAGGGAAGAGAAAAGAATCTTAGGCAATAACAACATATACAAAGGTCCTGTGGCTGGGAAGGTTGTGGAAACACAAGAAACAAAAAGTAGGTCAGTGTAGCCAGAGAATGACACAAGATTAGCCAGGGATGGGCGGAAATTGAGCAGCATCTTTCAGTCATAGGAGTTTTGTCCTTCTTCACGAAGCAGAATTTTCCTAATTCTGGGACAGGGGGCAAAGTGATTCAATGTTATTTAAATAACTTAAGGAATCCCTCAGAGTCTCTCCCTTTTCAGCTAGTCTAAGGACCTGCATACATGCTCAGTTGTGTCAGACTCTTTGCAACCCCCATGGACTGTAGCCTGTGAAGCTCTTCTGTCCATGGAATTTTCCAGGCAAGAATACTGGAGTGGGTTGCCATTTCCTTCTCCAGGGGATCTTCCTGATCCAGAGATCGAACCTCTCATCTCTTACATCTCCTGCATTGACAGGCGGATTCTTACCACTGCCACCTGCCAAGCAGTAGCCTGAGGATAGTCTTCCTTTGGCAACAATGTCTTTAACCTTAATCTTCCTTTGTAACAAAGAAAGCTGTCTGGAACCTCACACTAGCTACTGTTTCAGCAGGGTCTTGTGATATTGTTTCATTTTCATTGTAACTTTTTAAACTGTTACCTTCCATGCATCATGTTGTTGTTTAGTCCTCAATTACAAATTGGCACTTTCCATGGGTGCTTGCCATCTACCTCTACAAGGATTAAGTGTGTACTGCTGCAGCTGCTGACCTCCAACACCCCCTGAAGGAGTTCAGGGTGGAGAGCAGAAATGAGGCATTCTGTGCTGGGGGTTGTGGTGGGGGCTGGCAGGACAGGTCTTCAGACAGTTAGATATTCTCAGGAGCTGATTTTCTGAGCCTAACTCTTGAATCTCCTCATATCGAGAAAAACACTAAAATGCTTCATGGTGATGACTAGTGGAAGCTTCAGAAGATCAGGAAAAATCTACAAAAAATTGTTTGCTTGATTGCATGTACTCCCCCTTTACCAAAATCACATCCATACTGTCCTTTCCACCTACATCTTTGGAGTTGTTTCTCAGAGCTATCTGAGATGCTGTCTCCTGGGCTGCAGTTCTCATTTTGCCCCAAATAAAACTTAACTTGAAACTCTCATGTTTTGCTTTCTTTTTTTTTTTTTAAGTCAACAGTCCTTAACTCATGTCTGACTAGTGAGTGATTAACAAGTGAGTTAAAAGTTAGAAAAATACATATTACTTAAATAACGATACATTTGTTAAGCAGATGTGACAAAAATCCTGACCCTGATATTTGGGAAATTCAATTATAAGGGCCATGGGAAGCCAGTGAGTAATGGGATAATAAGTATTAAGCCCTTAGCACCCCAGACAACCATATTCACTCATTCAGGCCTGGGCTAGGTAGGCATTTGTGGAACTGACATTTGAATGGGAGCACGGATGCTAACCTTAACATAAACATCAGTAGATGAGCAGTGCTTTAAGGAAGGCTGAGCAGCGGGATACAGGAGCAGAGTAGCACAGTGGGGTGTTATTGTTATTTTGGATCAAGTAGCCAAAGAAGGCTTCCCCAAGGGGGTGACATTCCAGCAGAAACCTAAAGAAAGTGAGGATGGACTTGTGCATATCTGGGAGAAGAGCATTGTAGGAATAAGGAACAGCAAGTGTAAAGGCCCTGGGGCTGGAATACACCTGTCCTGTTCTCCAAGCAGAAAGGATGTCAGTGTACTTGAAGCAGAGGAAAGCTGGGGGAGTCATATGATCCAGTTTGCATTTTATAAGATCAGTGCAGCTGCTGCATAAAACAGATTGTGGGGGTCAAGGGCAGGGTGGAAGCAACTGCCCGATCCCAAGTGAGAGGTGGGATCCCAGCTCAAGGAGGGTGGGAGCCATGGGGTTGGGAAAAACTTGGAGTGGGATGGGAAGTCTAGTTGACAGCACCTGAGGGAAGGAGAAAAAGGAAGTCAAGAAAGATTCCATTTCAGTTGAACTGCTGGCAGTAAGCAGCAAGAATCTTCTTTAGTTCCTGCTAGGTTTGGAATACCTTAGGCCCTCAAGGGGAGACAGAGAGAGAGGGTTTGGCCAGACAAGTCTGGAGGCTGGGAGGGGAAGTCCAAGAAGGAGAGTGACATATGGGATTCAGTATAGAGGTGGGCTTCCCTGGTGGCTCAGACGGTAAACAATCCGCCTGCAATGTAGGAGACCCAGGTTCAACCCCTAGATGGGTCAGGCTCCAGTATTCTTGTCTGGACAATTCCCTGGACAGAGGAGCCTGGTGGGCTACAGTCTATGGGATTGCAGAGTCAAACATGACTGAGCGACTAACACACACACACACACAGACATATGCACACGCACATACAGACACACACACACACAGAGTTGGCAATTAGGGCCTGAAGACTGAATGAGGCTGAGGCTTCCCTGGTGGTTCAGTGGCTAAGAGTCCAGCTTCCAGTGCCAGGGGCCAGGGTTCCGCCCAGGTCAGGGAACCTAGATCCCACATGCCACAACTGAAAGATCCCGCATACCACAATTAAGACCCAGCACAACCAAATGAATAAATATTTTTTAACAAGAAAAAATACTGAAGGAGCCTATCTAAGGTTGACTATAAATAGAGACCAGCGCAGGGCCTGAGGCAGGAACTGTTGGTGAGGTGGGGAGTAAACCAGGAGTGTGAGTGTGGGGTTTAGGGGAAAGAAAGAATTAACCCTGTCAGACCATTAGGATTAGAACAAACTCTGGAGCTGGGAGGGGAGTTCTTATTCACATTGGCAGAGGGAGCCATTCCTCCAGCTCCCTGGGCTTAGCACAGTGTCTGTACCCACTCTCCCATACATCATACTTGTATTGCTGCACGTGCTTTTTTTTTTAAAAAACAAACTTTTTATTGAAGCATAGTTGATTTACCATGTTACGTTCGTTCAGGTGTACAGCAAAATAATGCAGATATACAGATAAATACTATTTTTCAGATTTTTTTCCATTATAGGTTATTACAGATATTGAATATAGTTTCCTGTGTTATACAGTGGGTCCTTGTTGTTTCTCTATTTTATATACAGTAGTATATGGCATATGTGCTTTTATTTATTTTTAAAATTTATTTTATGTATTTATTTGGCTGTGTCAGGTCTTAGCTGTGGCATGCCGGATCCTCACTGCTTCATGCGTGATCTTTTGTTGTGGCACAGGGACTCTCTAGTTGTGGCTTTTGGGCTTAGTTGCTCTGTGGCATGTGGGATCTTAGTTCCCCAACAAGGGATGGAACCCATGTCCTCTGCATTGCAAGGCAGATTCTTAACCACTGAACCATCAAGGAAGTCCTTGTATGTGCTTTTATTTTAAATTTTTATTTATTTATGACTGCAATGGGTCTTAGTTGCGGAACGCAGGCTTTTGTCTAGTTGAAGAGCGCAAGCTCAGTTGGTCTGAGGCACGTGGGATCCTGGTTCTCCGGCCAGCAATTGAACCCATGTCTCCTGCATTGGAAGACAGACTCTCAATCACGGGACCACCAGGGAAGTCCCCTTGTATGTGCTTTGAAATGAACTGTTGCCATTCCAGCCTCTAACAATAATAAAGTACTAACAATAAATAATAATGATTATTATTATTAGCCTCTAACAATAATAAATCATAAAGTGGCATACCTTGCATGCCAGGCACTTTACTAAGCACTTTATGTATATTATCTCACTTAACTGTCAGAATAAACCCAAGAGATAGGGACTATTATTGTCCATAATTTACAGTCAGGGAAACTGAGGCCCAGAGAGATTAAGTGATTTGCCCAAAGCTGCACAGCAAGTACAACTGGTCATCTGGCCCTGGAATCTGTCCTCATCCAGCAACTTCCACACCTGGGCTCTGTCACTCAGCATGTTGGTTCTGAGTTATCTCTACCCCACCCCCCACTCCCCAGGAGATCTCTCAGGCTGAGGCCTTTCATCCTTTAGGGAGGGAGTGGTGGACAGCCCACATTCTACCAGACCAGTCCAGTCGGATGGGCACGTAGGTTGCTTTTTCAATTTGTGCCCTCTTTGGACAGCACTGTAGTGAACACTCTTCTGGAGCCTTTCTGCAGGTCTGAGGTTCCCTGGGGTATCCGCTGGTCATAAGACCGGTGATACTTTTAATTTTCACAGCTGTGGTCCAGTCGATCACTGCCCAGAGGGTTTGTCCCAATAACCCAAGGCCATGTAATGGCGTGGACACGAAAGTCGATTGTTGTGACAAAATTTTCAACTTTGTCTATTCTTATGGGGCATGAATACACATTCCTTACAGAGAGGCCTGGCCGGCTGCAGTCCTTGGGGTCGCAAGGAATCGGACACAACAACAATTCTTATGGTGAAAGGGGGCTTTCCAGGTGGTTCAGTGGTGACGAATCCTCCTGCCAAGCAAGAGACCTAGGTTCCAGCAGATCCCTGGGTGGGGGAAGACCCCTTGGAGGAGGAAATGGCAATCCACTCCAGGATCCTTGCCTGGGAAATCCCATGGACAGAGGAGCCTGGCGGGTTACAGTCCATGGGGTCGAAAAGACACGACTTAGTCTAAACAACAAATGGGTGAAATGCGGTCTTAGGGAGGGAAACGTATTAAGGGGATGTATGTGTGTAAGGGGGTGTTCGTCCTATCTCCCACGGCATCGTCTCCAGCCCTCAGCCCCCGCGACCGGGCGCCGGAAACCCCCAGGCGGCCCGGGCGGGGGCGGGGGTCGGCCTAGCAGCTTCCCGCGGAAGGAAGCGCCAGGCGGTTCCAGCGACAGGATGCGTGGTGATGCCCCCTCCCCAGTCGCCGGGGACTTCCCGGGCGGGGCCAGGTTTGCGAGGGAGTTGCTCCCACGCGGACGCACTGAGCTACCGCCAGTAGTGTGGGATTCCAGTCCCCCCGCTACATCCCTTTGGGGAGTTGTGGGTCGATCCCCCGAGTGGGCGGCAACTGAAGTCTCATATTTCCCGGGGGGGAAGGCTGCGGAGGAGGCGAGGTTCCCTTGGGGTGAGGGGTGGGAGGTGGGGTTAGGAGGGAGGAGGCTGAGTGACACAGGGAGGCGGGGGTGCGGTGGGTGAACGAGCCTGGAGGGGAGCCAGGGGCGGGCGTTCTGGGGCGGGGCCGCCCCTCCACCGCGCCCTCCTCCTCCTCCCCTCCGGCCTCGGGGTCAGGTCCCCCGGGTCTCGGGAAGCCCGCAGTGGCGGGGCCGGCCGTCTGGAGGCGGGGCGGGAGCTTTCCCAGCGCCTCCCGCCGCCCTCACTCCCCGCACCTGCGGCTCCTTTGTCCTCCCCACAGCCCCCACCCCCACCCCCTGGGGCAACCCCGACTGTCACTCTCCCGAACTGGCGTTGGGGAAATTGTCAGGGTTTTCTCTCGAGGTGGCGAATCTGGGGACGGGGTGGGGCCAAAGCCAACGAGTGCTCCCGCGGGTATTTCTAAACCAACAGTCTCGAAGGGAAGTTGCTGGGGCCCATTTCGCGTATGAGGAAACTGAGGCTGGAAGCTCGGGTCCTTGCCTGAGCCACACAGTTACACTGCTTGAGACTGGAACTGGGCGTAAAGGGCGCTCCAAAGCTCACCTGTCCAGCCCCACCCCAATCCTGGGAACCCTGCCGATTCAGTTAATCAAGTGGGGGGAGGGTAGCTATCCTTCCATTCTCCAAAGGAGGCCCGATACCCAAGTCGGCTAGGGGCACTGTTCCCAGCAGTATCCCCCAAACATCTGAACTCGGAAAGCCTTCTCACCCAGAGTTGTAGGGAGGGGGTGTGTGTCCAAGATCCCGCCAAACGTGCGACTTTTAAGGAAAGGTCGGAGCACCAGGAGCCCAGTACGAAAGTGCTCTGGCAAAGAAAAGGGGTCGGCCCCTTCCCGCCCACTCTGCCCACGTGGTAGCGGTCAGACCGGTTTCTGGGGCCCCAGCAAGCCGCCGCCAGCTCTTGACCCTTTAACCCTGCCCCTCCCCCACCAGGGAAGAAAACCAGACGGGCTGCACAGACTTTGTATACAATTGGTCTTTATTTTCCTATCTGGCGATTCTAGCAAAATGGCCAGATAGAGGGAGTTACCAGAATCCACCAGTAAAGGCAAACAGAACCCCAAAACGCCCTGGCGAAAATCTCCCGCCTCCCCCATACTGGCCAGTCTCGCCAGCCACTGATCCCAGCTCAGCCCTACAGCGCTCCCCTCAGTTTTGTGATTCCGACCAGGAACGTCAGGGTTGATCGTTTCTGTGGGTCTGAGGGTCAAGCTTGAGACGGTGAACATCCCCACCTCTAACGCACCACATGAGAAAAAATTTTAAAATGAAATTAGATCGGCCCTCTACCTCCGGAGGCGTAGGGGCTTCGGGCAATAACCCGCAGCAAGGCGCAGTGACTCAGGCCGCTCTCCTCCTATTCCCCAGGGCGGTCCACACCCCAGGTCCTCCTCCCGGCCCCCACCCACGCACGGCAGCAGGAAGCTCCCCACGTCTGCCCCATGACGCAACGATGACCGCTTGCACAAGTATGTCACTGGAGGGGGAAGGGGAGTGCCTGGAATTCTCTTAAGTTGGAAACGCAAACACCAACGGCTGAAAAACCTTATTGAAAGGGCAGCATAGCCCCCAGTTTAAAAAAAAAAAAAAAAGTCCGACCCTGAGGAGTTTCAAGAACCAAGCCTCCCTTCTCCCAGTTCCAGAAGGAGTCGGTGAGGTTCACCTCCCAGTCCGTTAAAACAGCACCGATGGGAGCAGCAGGTCTGGGGGGGAAGGCGCCCGCGCCCCCGGCTCAGGCTCCTCGGCGTCGCCGCTGCACACAGGTAGCGACGGTTCCCCGGGGGCAGAGTCCCTCTCGGGGCCTCTGGGCAGCCCGGGCGACGGCTCCTCTCCACGGCTTCCGCGAGCGCTCCCCCGGGGGTGGGCCTCGCTTCGGGTCTGCGTACTCTGGCCGACGGTTCGGCCCGCGCTCTGGGCTCCGGTATAGCCGCTCAGGAACCCTCAGAAGGCCACCACGGCCCGCACCAGCACGTTGAGCATGTTGTCCGCCGGGCGGCAAGCTGGCTTCGCCTCGCACGCCGGGGACGCCGTCGGAGAGCTGGCAGCAGGACTGCAGTTCAGAAGACCGGAGAAGCGCCTCTGCAGGACGCGCGCCAAGTTGGGGAAGGCGCCCTCCGCTTGCGCCGGAGGGGGCTGCAGGCGATCAAGGACCTCCGAAGAGGCCCCTTCCTCCTCCTTCTCTTCTTCTAAGCGGGCTTTCTTGCTCGGAACCAGAGCGGCGTCCGCACCATCGCTAAGGCTGCTGCTCCTCCGCTTGCGGCTGATTTTGGCGGGGCGCTGGACACAGCGGGCAGGGGTCTCCTCGGCTCTCGGTGCCTCCTGCGTGTCCATGGGTTCCGGAGAGGGCTGCTCACCGTTGCCGGTCGCTGCCTTGGCTGCGGCTTCCCGAGGCGGGTGCAGGCGAGGGTCAGGGGAGCGGACGGGCGGCAAGGGCACTTCGGGTTCCTGGGCTTCCACCTTGGCTGAGAGGTAGAGCTCCCGGGCGCTGCGCATGACCAGCGACAGCTGCAGGCTCCGGTGCAGCCGCAAGCCACCGCGCTGCATGCGTGAATGGTACATCTTCCACACCGACAGGGTCATGATCCGTTGCGCCTCCTTCTGCACTTCCATAGCTGCTCGACGGCGAGGGCGAGGGCGGCAGAGACTCCCGGCTGGGCACGGCAGGTGGCAGGTGCACTTCGGACAACGCGCTCGTTCACGCCACCCTCAGCAGGACAAACCACGCGGAGACACTGCCAGGACGCTCTGCCCGGGCGCCCGCCACCCGGGCCCTTTTGTACCGGGAGTGAAGTCACCGAGACGCCCCGCCCAATCAGAGAGCCGCATCCGGGCTTTCCGCGACGCCTCGGAGAGAGACTCCTTAAAGCGACAGAGTGGAATTTACTGAGGGAAGAAAAGGGACCCTTACTCCTGTGAGGAGAAGCGTCCCCCAATCCAAGCTAAACTCTCGGGGTGGTCTGCTTTCTCAGGGCCCCTCACTGAACCCGCGCGCAGGCCCGGTGGAGGGGGGCCGTGGGTGGTGCTCAGGGCCCACCCACCGGTTGTGTCTGGAGACCCCAGCGGGTCGTAGGCTGCACGTTTCCCTTCGCACCCGAGAAAACTTGAGTTCCAAACGGTAGATCCCCGGTGGAAACTGTATCTACCATCTACCGGGAGCCTAATTAATGTCTGTTTTTGTTTTTTTTATCAATAATGGTGCTAACAATTATTATGCACTTGCTAAGTGCCAGGCGCTAAAGGCTTTCCTACCATAAACATCTCATTGATCTCTCACTTCCATTCCGTGAAGGGTAGTTGTATCTTATTTCTTTAGGCGGGGACATCCAGTCCAATATTTGCTAAACGAATACTTGAGCCACTGCGGTGAAAGGGGACCAGTGGAGTCTCCAGCATTCCTGTCTTGCCAGCCTCCGCCCACCCTCCTCACTCCCCTTGTTTGGAGGCGGTGAGAAGGCGGGACTCACTGGCTGGCTCTAGGGCAAAGTTGCCACTCCACGGGAGGTGGATCTGCAGACGGGAGCGCAGCCCAAGCTACAGTCTCTGTGTTCCGCATCGAACATCCCTCTCAGTTTCCCTCAGCACGACATCCACCGTGGGCGTCCATGCCCTAAAGGCGGAGGACCCGGCAGGAACACAGGCCGAATGAACACGTGGCTGTGGCCCCCCCAAACGACGCAGCCCAGCTCCGCCTCTGCTCCCGGGGAGGCGGAGTTGGATTAGGACTTGGAAACTCAGCAACGCAGAGATGGAGCAGACAGATAGAACACATCGGCCCCACCTTCTGCTACGCACTAACATTCCAAGAAATACTATTTCCAGTTCCTCAAAAACCGCGAAATTGTTCGAACAGCTCCCTTCATTCGTGGTGTGGGCCCTTTAAGGGCAAGCTCCCCCGCCCCCTCCACACCGGTGCGCGAACCTTCCCGCCACTCTATCAGCCATACTTCCACAACTAAATTTGGAAGTAGTGACGTAGGGCAAGCTCGAGCCGCTTCCGGATGCCCTAATAAGGACAAGGGCCGGGATCGCAGTACGAGACCGTAGCCGGCCTCTTCCGGATGAGCGGGGGTGGTGCCTTAGCCTCCCTGCACGCCCCGCACCCCGCCGCCCACCCGCCACCCCCACCCCCGCCGCCCGCTCTCCCTCTACCGGCAGCTAGAGCTGGCTGGAGCCCCCGGCTTCCGGAGCCGCGTCCAGCGGGGTCGGCGGAGAGTAAGAGGAAAGTTTGGCTTCCTTCCCTCCCGAGGCCAGAAAGGTGTGACAGCTTTCCGGGAAAGCCCCCTGCCGGCGGGCTCGCATTGAAGCCACCTCCCAGAGACCTACACAAAGACCTTGCCAACACAAGCAGCTACTCCCTAAGGACCTAAGGATCACTACATTCCTGTCCTCGCCACCCCTCCCATGGAAACTCTCCCAGACCCCCTTTCATGTATTTCTGCACTTCCACCAAACACTGATCTTCTGCACCTTTGGAGCATGCTCAGATCCTCCACACCCAACCCCGGCACAGGGAAACTCAGCAAGTATTCTCTCCTCTAGAAGACTTCTCCCCAAACTGTCTCCATTCAGCGATCCTTCCACATATTATGGCAACCAGCTGAGGACGCCCCCATTTCTTGTCCCTTCCCTCCACGAAACGTCACAACGACATCTCCAGCTCAGATGCTCTCTCTGACGCACAACAGAGGCAACCCTCCAAGGACTTCTTCAGACGTCCCGCTCCAGAAATCCGGACCCTACACAGGGGACAGCTGCTTCCCTCCTATAAAAAACTGATTTTCCCGGCGACGCCACACAGAAGGGCTCTGTCACATAGGTGGCAATCCTATAAGTCCCTCTCCAGACCTTCCCGGTCCCGCCTCACACGCAGAGGACTTCCCCGCAGACCATTCTCAGAGCCACCACCACACCCATTCCGGCGACCCCAAGGGTCGCACCCAGAAAGACCTCACCACCCCGACCCCCACCCCCATCCCCTGAAGCTTCTCTAGGGCCCCTACTCAGGGCCAACCCGCTCCAGGGCGACCTCGAGGCTTCTCTCCTCCGCAGGAAAAAAGAGGAGGGAAAGAGTCTCCCCCAGAACCTCACATAGAAGAACCGCACTTCACCTGCCCCCAAACCTGCCACTCCGACCCTGGCCTGGGACCATCTCGCATCTCCTAGGACAGGATCTGGGTGCAGGCTCAAGGAGTCCATAACGATGGCCCACAAATGAATGAGCCCCTTCCCCAGCCATAATCTCGCCTGTTTTGAAGGAGACATTATGTACATTGCTCGGAAGGGAAAACTGAGGTTGCGCAGCAACAATCCGAGGGGCTGGGTCTCGAACCGATGGATTCGGAGCTCTTGAGTCGAACCCAGTTAGATAGAACTAGGACACTGCTGGGGACCGGGAGCGAAGGGGCGGTCCGTGCAGACAGGAAACCGTCTCTGCCCACAACCAAGATGACTGAAGAGAGAGCGGATGTTTCCGCACTTCGGGCCGAGGGCCACTCTTTCTCCCCTGGCGGCCCGGCTCTCGGTGGTGGCACGGGTCACGTGACGGGGGGCGGGGTGACGGTGCGTCCCGCACCTCTTGGAGGGAATTAGCTTCTGAGGCCGAGAAGGGAGGGGATTCGGCCTCGGGCGGGTGGGGGGCGTGACATGTCTCTCGAAGATCCATTTTTTGTAGTCCGAGGGTGAGTGACAGCGATGCGGGAGGACACGGGGTATTGTGTCCCCTTGCCAACCAGTGCCCGCGTGCCAGCCGGTGCATGTCAGGCATTCTGGGCACCGTCCTCGGGATCGCCCCGTGGCCATGTGGGAGGGGTCCGCAGGGGGATATAAGGGTCTCCTGAGCTCCCAACCTGTTTGGGGGCGTAAAGGTGGGAGGAAGGACCGCCTGCTCCCCGCCCCCGCCAGCCGCGCCCGCTGTGCCCCTGCCCGCAGTGAGGTGCAGAAGGCGGTGAACACAGCCCGCGGGCTGTACCAACGGTGGTGCGAGCTCCTGCAGGAGAGCGCGGTGGTCGGACGCGAGGAGCTGGACTGGACGACCAACGAGCTGCGGAATGGCCTGCGCAGCATCGAGTGGGACCTCGAAGACCTGGAGGAAACCATTGATATCCTTGGGGGGGGGGGAGGGGGGGGACATGGGAGAGTCCATTGCAGGGGCAGGGGGCGCTGAGAGCCAACATTTGGGGGAGGCTGCACACCTAAGAGGTGTTGAGGACTTTGAGGCGTAGGAGGGCGCATGTTCTGTTGGGCTGTGGCCTTGACTCTTGACTCGCTGCATACGCATAGTGGAAGCCAACCCCGGCAAGTTCAAGCTTCCAGCCGGAGACCTGCAGGAGAGAAAGGTGTTTGTGCAAAGGATGCGGGAATCAGTGCAGGTGAAGAGAGTTTCCGATGGGGTGAGGAGGGTTAGGGCGTCTTTCACTCTCTGATGCTGTCCTTATCTGTAGGAAATGAAGGACCATATGGTCAGTCCCGCAGCCGTAGCCTTCATGGAGAGGAATAACAGGGAGGTAAGGCATTCCAACCCAGTGCCCTCACCCGCCGTGTCTCAGTGTGGTTCTCTGAGTGCACGCCTGGCCCCTCTGTGCATTCGTCTGTCTCCTGGGACCCGTGCGTCTGTCCCTCCGCTTCGGTCCTCATCTTCATGCACAGTTGTGTCCATGCTGTCTACCTGCCTGCTCTTTCTGGATGAGCCCAACTGATTTCTCTCTGTGTGTATAATCCCTTCTGCCATCTCCTGTGGGTCTATACTCTACAGGTTTTCTGTGTGTGTGGCAGCCTGTCTCCTTTTCTTGCTCTCTGTTATTGTTTCCAGGATATGTGTTTACCTTTTTTTTTTTCTCCCTTTTTTGGGCTGTGCCCAGCAGCACGTGGGATCTTAGTTTGCCCAACCAGGGGTCGAACCCTTGCCCTTGTGGCCCCTGCATTGAGCTTGGAGCCTTAACCACTGGACCACCACGAAAGTCCCTGTGCTTTTTTTTTTTTTAATCTGTGTAGGCACTTGACCTCTCTGAACTTGGCCCCTGAGTGGATCCCTGCCGGCCTTGGGTAGATCCACTATTTCCCTTTTGTGAGTGTAGTTGCCCTGTGTGTGTACCCACTCCTGCCTTTTCTGCGCATTCTCTCTGCTGCCTCTGTGTTGATGTTCATTCTTTGCATGTGTGTAACAGCAGCCTCACTCGATACACCTACATGGGGTCTGGAAGGGTGGGGGGCTGAAGCCTGCAGCAGCTTGGGGTCCTATGGCAGGATCCACATGCCTTCCAGGTGTGCTGTTTTGGGGATTAATGTTCAAATTCTTTGTATTTATTTATTTGGCTGCATCAGGTCTTAGTTCTCCCACTGCATGTGGGATATTTTTTTAATTAATTAATTTTTGACTGTGCTGTGTCTTTGTCACTGCACAGGCTTTTCTCTAGTTGCAGTGATTCCTCTCTGGTTGTGATGGGCCCAGACCTTGAGGGCTTCAGTAGTTGCAACATGTGGGCTCAGTAGTCGAGGTTCAAGGGCTCTAGAGCACAGGCCCAGTAGTTGTGGCACATGGGCTTGCTTGCTCCGTGGCATGTGGGAATCTTCCCAGACCAGGGATTGAACTCATGTCTCCTGCATTGGCAGGCGGATTCTCTACCACTGAGCCATCAAGGAAGCTCTGACATGTGGGATTTTAGTTCTCCTATCAGGGATGGAACCCATGCCCCCTGCATTGGAAGGCAGATTCTTAACCACTGGACTACCAGGGAAGTCCCTTAAGTTCAGATTCTTAAATACCTGTGTTTATAGGTTTATAAGCATGCCAGGATTAATTTATTAAATCCTTGTTCCATCCTCAGAAAACAGGGTTTATAGCCCTCCCCATTTTACAGATGAGAAAACTGAGGCACAGGAAAGTCAAGTGTTATGTCCCTGGGGTCACCTTGCTAGTTAATGATGGCCCTGAGGACCCAGGCCATTCTACTCCTGAGACTGCCTTCCTAAGTAGGCACCATCTAGATTTGCCACAAACCTTGTCAGTCTCTGCCGGGAGTGGGCGACCCTCCTTAAGCCTGCTGTATGGGTACCTACAGATGCTGACAGGCAAGCCGGCCACCCTGAAGTCCTCCAGTGACTTGCTGGACGCCAGTGTGGTCTCGACCACCTCTCGCTACATTGAAGAGCAGCAGGCCACACAGCAGGTGCGTGCAGGCAGCTGGCAGCCCCAGGCTGGAGGAGACTGCGGACAGCTCAGGGCTCCCTGCCAACCTTGGTTCCCACCCTTCCACCCTGCAGCTGATCCTGGACCAGCAGGATCAACAGCTGGAAATGGTGTCTGGGAGCATCTCAGTTCTGAAACACATGTCTGGCCGAGTTGGGGAGGAGCTGGACGAGCAGGGCATGTGAGACTGGGACCCCGGGGGTGGGCCAGGAGCCCATGGCCGGCTGCTCTGGTGTGCAGAGCCTCCAGGGGCTGATGCCTTCCTGGTCTTGGCAGTATGCTGGACGCCTTTGCTCAGGAGATGGACCACACCCAGTCCCGGATGGATGGGGTCCTTAGGAAGATGGCCAAAATATCCCACATGACCAGTGGTGAGTCCCCTGGGGTGGGAGAGTGGGGAGGGGTGCTGCCTCCCCTCTGTGAACTCTGACCCTCTTGCCCCCAGACCGCCGACAGTGGTGTGCCATTGCGGTGCTGCTGGGGGTGCTTCTCCTGGTCCTCGTCCTCTTCTTCTGTCTCTGATTCTGGTCCTCCCCAGGGGGCAGCCCCTCCAGCTGCGGGGAGCTGGCAGGGCCCTGCCCCCTGGGAGGACGGGGAGGTCATGCCGGGGGAGCTGTCCCAAGGCTCTCATCTAGAGAGGACCCTCAGGGCCCCGGGCTGGAGCCCCTACCACCAGTCTGGTCTTAAGTGCACTTAGGGGGTGGTGGAGGAGGGGAACCTCAGACACACCCCTCCCCATCTCTACTCCCCAAAGCCATTGCTTTGCCCCTGTGCCTTCTACATGTGCCAACTTGGAAATAAAATCCCAGCCTTTATTATATATGTTTGTATCATACGATATGGTGATCTGAACTGGTGGCTGCCCCTGAATGGGAACTCCTGTTCTAAGACGCCTGCTGGCACACCCTGGGGCCAACTGTGCATGCGTGCCCATGTGTGTTAGGGATTTCAACGGTTGACATTCAGTGCAGAAAAGACTATTCTGGTGTATTTCTCAGATTTCTTTTATTACCATCAAAAAAATCCAACCACTGATTTTTCCTTGAGTTTTTGAACTTCAGCCTGAACATCTTTTGCTTGTTCTGTGTCGCCAGTAGGTGAACCCCTTTAGTTGGGGAGCTCAGCTGTGACTTCTGAGGGGCCTCTCAGTACCACGAGGCTCTCTTGTACACCAGGTCACTTCCATCCTTTTGTGATGCAGTGTTCTAATAAGGTGTGAGCGTGTGCTCAGTTGTGTCTGTTTGCGACTCCATGGCCTGTAGCCCTTCAGGCTCCTCTGTCCATGGGATTTCCCAGGCAAGAATACTGGACTGGGTTGCATTGCCATTTCATGCTCCAGGGGATCTTCCGGACCCAGGGGTCAAACCTGTGTCTCCTGCATTGCAGGCAGATTCTTTACTGCTGAGCTACCTGGGAAGCCCACTACAAGGGGGCGTTTGTAGATTTAAGGACTTTGTTGTAGAGGCTACCTGAGTTGGAAATGATCCCTATAAGCTGGGTAAACTTGTAAGTGAATCATCACTTAATGTCCTAGATGTTTCCATCCTGAGCAGTATGTAATCTGACATCCGAACCACCCTTGTATGTTTGACACATTGTTATGTGTTGTGTGTTACAAGGCTGTCTGTCATCCCATTCAACCCCAAAGGCTGATTTGTCAAGAAGAACCAAATATGTACAGATTCCCTTTTTTTTGGGGGGGGGGGCGGGGGCTGTGCCAAGCAGCTTGCAGGATCTTAGTTCCCCGACTAGGGATCAAACCCAGGCCCCCTGCAGTGGAAGTGCAGAGTCTTAACCACTGGACCACCAAGGAAGCAGGGAAGTCCCCCTCTCTTTTTTTTAATTTTTATTTTTCTTAATATATGTATTTTATTGAAGTATAGTTGACTTGTTTTTCCCTTTTATTGTTGTTTTTAGTGCAAAACCACTACCATTGATGTTATGGTTCAGGTTGTCTCGATCCATTCTATACTTGGTTCTCAGTCTTCCTGGGCTTAAAAGACGTGCTTCTGGGGGTCTGACACCACCTTGCTGGGATTGCTTACATGTTCAGACAGGGCTTTCTGTTCCTTGAGGTGACTTTGGACCAGAGTCACCTCAGGATTTTTGTTGGTGACGCTGTTGGCTCCCCCAAACCCTGCTTTCTGTTGGCTGAAGCTAGGCTTCAGGACTCCAGAGGGGGCTGGCCTTACTGAAACATGCCCAAGTGACCCTGGGAATTGTCACCCTCAGTGATCTTCCCTATCGAAGTCTGAGGCTCCCTCCAGTCCTCATGGGGTAGTGGGACCTGGACTGGGTGGAGATGAAACCTGTCTATGTCCCCAGCATGGATATCTTGATTTGATGGATTCTCTTAAGATCAGTCAAGTCCTCCCACACAGCTTGAGACATCTCTGAATCCACAGGCCCCTAAGGTATGTTTTGTCTTTTGTTTCAGTTGATAGAATTGTCTTCTGTTCATGTCCTCAGGATATGAAGATTCATATCCTCTTTAAAACCATCCTGACTTATATATATATATATATATATTTTTGCTGCACAGCATGTGGGATCTTAGTTCCCCTTTATCAGGGATCATAGAACCTATGCCCCTCTGCACTGGGAGCAGTCTTCACTTCTGGACACCAGGCAAGTCCCCCAGTGTTCCTCTGAATGCACTAGTTCAGGATGGGGTGAGGGGTGTGGAGGCAGGTCAGGACTTGTGTCTGGGGCTGGGGGTGTCAAATACCATGGGAGGGCAGCAGGTGAGGGTGTCAGTAATCAATTGATGGAGCTGCTGCCCTTTCAGCTTTGGAGGGAATCCTGGGGGACCCCAGAGCAGGATTTAGGGCTTACACCTGTGAGGCAAGAACCTGGGGTAAACTATTGGCTGCCTGAGTCTGAAGCTGATTCCCCATCTAAAATGGGGTCCCCCTCAAGCTGACTGAAGAAGGAAATGGCACCCCACTCCAGTATTCCTGCCTTGTAGAGGTAGATGGCAAGCACCCATGGAAAGTGCCAATTTGTAAATGCCTTGGATGGAGGAGCCTTGGAGGGTTACAGTTCATGGGGTTTCAGAGTTGGACACAACTGAGCAACTAAACTCAAGTGACATTAAGGCATAATGTTTGGCATGGCCATCCTGAGGGCCCCCTACCCCCACTGCGTTTGTCAGTGTGACACCCTGGGGTATGGGGGTGTGGACAGAGGATGGGACCCACCACCCCATGCCCCCAGTGAGCAGCTGGCAGCAGGGCTGTTACAAAGGCGTTTAGTTTATTCTCCTCATCAGTATCACTGATATTCTCACGGTTCACATTTCCCAGTGCGGCTCCTCTTCTTACAGTAGTCAATGTGCAATCTCACTTACGGCCCGGGGGTGGGGAGGGGCTCGGCCCAGGGCGGGGAGGGCGTTGGCACTCCACGCAGACAGACTGTCCTGCGTGAAAGAGGCGAGGGTGAGTGGGCGGCCGGCGGCGGGGAGGGAGGTGGCCCCCCCACAGTCTTTTTTGCGTTGGTCGGTGGTTCTCCATGTTCCTTTCTGGCTGCCCGGGCTTGGGGGTCCATGCAGCGCAGTGCAGGGCAGGGTGGGGTGGGCTCGGGTGGAGGGGGCAGGGAAGGCAAGAAGGAAAAGCAGCAGGCCACCCAGGAGCAGGAAGCAGGGCGGGAGGGCGCAGGGGTGGCTCCCGGGGTAAGGCACAACCCTGTCTTTGGCTCTCCTGGTGAGGAGTTTCCTCCCCTGCACCCCTGCCCAGCCCCACTCCCCACCCCTCCCCAGACCGCCAGGGGGGGCGCCTCCTGGGGTCCCTGAAACAAGAGGGCTCTGCTACCCAGCCCAGTGCTGCAGGGGCTCAAGAAAAAAGGTGAGGAGGGGCTGGACAGAGGCCTGCCCAGGACAAGGGGGTGGGGAGGGAGAAGACCCCAGTCCCAGAGAGCTGGCCCCCACTAAGGCCTGGAAGGAGGGGAGCGCCTGGGGACTCCGGCTTCCTTGTGGGGTCTGGCTGGAGCCCCAGCCCACCCCTCGGCCTTGGTCGGCCCGGCAGCTTGCCAAGTGACCAGGATATTGTGCTTTGGGATCTATGCTGGGGTGGGTGCTGAGACCAGGATTGGGGTGGGGGGGCAGGGTAGATGTGACTAAGGTGCTTGTGCTTTAGTTGGGGGTGTTGACTCCCCCTACACACTTGAGCCAGCTGAGGCCAGGAAAGCAGAGTCCCAGGACCCCAGCTGGACTGATCCCCCCACCCCTGCAACAAGCAGATGTCAGGAAGGACCCCCCCACCCCGGCCCCACAGGCTGGTGGGGGTTCCTGGGGTTCGGGGGGGGGCAGGCCTCCAAGTCAGGTTTCAAGGGTCCAGTGGGCCCCCACCACCTCCTGTAGTCCCCTTGCCTTTGGAGAGAGAGGCTGCTGGGAGCAATGGGCGAGTCAGATTGGGGAGAAGACAGAGGCATGAGAACAAGGGCTAGAGACAAAAATGTGAAATTGCAAAGAAATGACACCCAGTGGGTGTGTGTATGGTGGAAGGGGAGTAGAGTTAAAAAAAAAAAAAGAACCCTCTGAGTTTACATGTAGAACTCAAAAACCTGGGACACCCTTGCAATGGAGCCCCATGGGGGAGGCAGAGGGGTGAGTGGGAGCTGGCCGGACCCAAGGAGCCCAGGCAGAGCGGGGCTTGGGGGAGCCCCACCTTGGAAACGCGCACCCACACTCCACACACATGCGCAGCACATTCAGCCTGCCCCCTGGCCCCCCACCCCGTCCTGCCTTCCACAGCTCCACAGCTCCGGGGACCAAAGGGGACATCAGAACCAGTCCCATTGGTTTGAAAAATAAAAGGAATCTTATACTTCAATATTTCATTAGCTAAAAAAATGTTTTAAAAAGTATGTACAGGGGGTGGGGGCTGGGAGCCCTGCCGTGGGGGCGGGGTGGGGGTGAGGAAGGGAGGGAAAGGCAGCAGCCCCCTCCCCCTAGCCGGCTCCCTGGGTTCCACCCCTGGTCCTACTGCCTCTTATGTCTTCATTTGTTTAAGAGCAAAACTTCTACACACGCACACGCGCGCACACACACACATGCACACCCACACGCTTCTGCACGCCCCGGAAACCTCTCCTCCTGTCCTCAGAGACCCACGGTCTGCCCCCAAGGCCCCCCTCACTCAGGACCTGCCCCTCTCAGGCCCCAGGGGACTGGTGATGGCAAGACAGGCTGAGCACGGGGAGGGGAAAAGAAGGGCGCTGGGCCTGCCACCGCCCACCACCTTGGGTCGGTCAGTTTCTCTGAGCCTCAGTTTCCTCAGCTGTAAAATGGGCAGTCCTCACGGCCTCGCCTACCCCAGCCCCCAGGTGCAGGGACAGACGAGGGAAACAGGAAGGCGCTTTTGGAAACGTGGAAGCACTGGGAGGTGGTGGTGGGAGGGGTCCTGAGAACCCAGGGGCCCCTGCAAGTCCCGAGGGGCTGCAGTGGGGGGGGCGGAGGCTGAGGAATGCTCCCGCTTGGTGGCCCAGGGCGTGGGAAGGGGGTCTTCCCAAGCCCCCCCAGGCTGGCCCCTCCCTGTGCCTGGCCTGGTGAGTGGGGAGAGAGTCACTAGGGGTTAGGAGACGGGGAGCAAGAGCCCCCCGACTGTGCATGAGTGTGTGCTAGAGAAGGCCACGCAGACCTCGCACCACCTGCCATCCTCTCCCAGCCCGGATCCCCGATCGGCTTGGGGTCAGGGGATGGGACAGGGGAGGCAGAGGAGCCGGGAGCATGCAGCACCCCCCGCGGGTCCTGGGGAGGGACAGACAGTAGCTCGTGACCAAGATGGCGGGTGGGTGTGACAGGAGGGGGAGTGTGACGGCCCCGCGGGAGGGTCCGGTGGGGGTTACTGGAGGGCCTCCTCAGCTGAGGGGCCGGCCTCGCCGTCGTGGCTGGCCGTCTCGAAGCCGTGCTCCACACCCATCATGTCCGGCTCTATCTTGCCCGTGTAGCTGATGAAGGTGGTGTAGGCGTCGCCCTCGGCCATGAGCGGCTTGACCTTGGGGATCCAGCTCTTGCGCACAACGCGGCGGGCGTTGGTGCACATGTCGGCCGCAATGGCGTTCATCTCGCTCTCCTTGAAGTTGGGGGCGAAGTTCTGGCAGTAGTCTGCAGGTGGAACGAGCCGCCCTGGGTAAGCTCCCCTCCCAACAGGCCCTCAGCTGCCGCGGCGCTGGCATCCTCCCCACCTCAGGGCACCTCTGACCACCCCTCAGAGCTGAGGGGACTGAGGCCTTGCAGATGGTTGCTGCTGTTGTTTAGCTGCTCAGTCGTGTCTGACTCTTTGTGACGCCATGGACTGTAGCCCATCAGGCTCCTGTCCCTGGGATTCTCCAGGCAAGAATACTGGAGTGGGTTGCCATTTCCTTCTCTAAGGGCTCTGCCCACCCCAGGGATTGAACCTGCGTGTCCTGCTTGCCAGGCAGATTATTGACCACTGAGCCACTTGGGGAGCCCGAGACCTTGCAGACAGCATGCTACACTACATCAGTGGGCCCAGGCTGGACCCAGCGGGGCCATGTGTGTGGGATACGTGGATCTGCTGCGGGACACCTGGGTGCTCTTGAAAAATAGGCGTCATTTACCAGAATTTAGAAACCGGGATTTCCACTAGACTTCCCTCTTGACAACTGGCTGAGGCCTGGGCGGAGATCTATCACTCCACGACCAGCCTACGTTGGAGACCCTCTTCTGTCGGCTCTGTGGCTTTCCTTCAGTGTCCTCCCCATCAAGAAATCTCTAACCAATCACAGCCCTCTTCCCAAGAAGCCTAGACTGAACTTCAGAATCCTTCTTAACATCAAAGCCTACCTACTGATTCATCAGGGCCAACATCAGAGAAAAGGACCCCCTGCCCGCCTGTCCTGGGCCCCCAACCCCAACTCCAGAATGGCAGGCACTCACACTTGACGGCGTGGAGTACGCGACTGTCCAGCGGTTTGCGGCTGGGGTTGTTACTGGAAGAGCGGATGCCGGTGCCACAGCTGTTGGCCAGCGTGTTCCTGGGTGAGGGCACAGGGGAGGGGAGTCAGGCCCCCGCTGGTGGTGAGCCCTCCGACCCCGGGGGCTCTGGTGGGGGCCTCACCGGTCAAAGAAGGAGGCCAGGAGGCGCCGCAGCAGGACCTTGTGCCGGGTGCCCGCGCTGACGTGGCAGTTCATGAGCTGCGCCCTCGTGATGTACACGTTGGTGCCTGGAGGGGGAGGGGGGCAAGAGGATAGCCAGGGCCCAAACTGCCACATTCCCTACTCGTCCAGGGCCGACCAAGACCCCCCTTGACAACTCAACCCAGAGCTGCCTTCTCGACACTCAGGAAAGGAGAGAGACTGTGGCACCACCGTCCACGGGGAACCCATGTGCCCGCTCAGCCACCAGTGTCAGAGAAGAACAGGCAGAGAGCATGGAGCCCTGGCACCTTGAGTCCTGGGGCCAAATTCTTAACCGCTGTGTTGGTCAACCCTGGAACCACCCCCACGAAACCACTGATCTATGCCAATGTGGCTGAAAATGCCGGCCAATGCTTATACCCGCCTCTGGGGTGGAAACCTACAGGCCAGCCTTTGATTTGTATCAATATGAAGGGACATCAGGGGCCCCAGGACCCAACCCAAATGGGGGGGGCAGGGGGAGCTCAGGGAGGAGGTAAGGCCAGCCCACCTGTCACCAGCTCCAGCTTCTCTGAGGGGTCGCCCTCGTCGTAGAGCTTGGGGTGGCAGCGGTTGCCAATCTGGTTGATGAGCTCGGCAGGGAGAGACGCGAGGTCCTGCCGCACTCGGATGCGATTCCGAGACTCGGGGGCCACCTGCTCAGGGAGGGCCTCCACCTTCTCAGCTGTGCGGGGGGAGAGAGGTGTGCTGGGGTCAGGGGTGGAAATGGTGGGGAGGGCAGTGGGGCCAGGCTGGGGGCTGCGGGGGCACCTCACCAGTCTGGCCGACGTTCATCATGCTGTACATGGTGTACATGTTGCAGATCTGCCGGTACTGCTCGTCCGTGCCCTCCTCGCCCGCGTCCTCCTCCTCGTCCTCCTCGTTGTGGTAGGAGCCGGGGCTGTCGCTGGTGTAGGCGCTTGAGGTGCCGGGGCTGGTCCGCTCTGACGTGCTGGGCCCACTCACCACACCGCCTGCTGCCGCTGCCGCCGCCGCTGCTGCACCCCCCGTCGGCGGACCGGCCCCCGCCCCCGCCGCCACCCCGGTGGGCTGTGCCGCCGCCACCACGGGGGCCTGCTGGGCTGGCCGGTTGACAGCCAGGTCTGGCGTGGAGAACTTGGCCATTTTGCGGCTGCCGTTGCCCCCGCCGCCGCCCCCGGCCTCCTTCTGGCCGCTGTCCCACAGCCGCTTGGCCACGGGTGTGCACTGCACAGAGTCCGACTCCTGCTGCTCCGTCTTGACGCGCGACACCAGGGGCAGCGGAGTGCCACAGGCTGGCCAGCTCGACGTCTGCGCCACGGGGCTCTGGGGCTCGGATGAGGGGGCCTCCTCAGAGTGCAGGCCCTGGGAGTCGCAGCTGGGGGAGCTCACCTTGAGGAAGAATTCGGTCCCCTTCTCCATGATCTCCTGGATCTGCAGAAAGCCGGCCGTGTACATGAGCAGGAACTGGTCACCCATGTTCATGCTCAGGCGGCCCGTGTAGCAGAAGCTGAGGATCTGCTGGAAGGACTGGGGCTGCACGGCCGCCGGCAGCTCCACCACGGCGCTCCGGCTGCTGTTGAACAGGTCCCGGAAGTAGGAGCTGCTGGCGGCCAGCACGGCCCTGTGGGCCTTGAAGGCGTGGCCCTTGACCACTACCGAGACGTCACAGTACAGGCCCTGCAGCCGCTGCTCGTTGAGGCACTCCAGGATGCTGTTGCCAAAGTTCGGGATCTCCATCTGTAGGGTCTGGGCCATGGCGGCAGCGGCTGCGCGGGCGACAGGGAGAGACGGGAGGCGGGGTCAGGTGGTCGACCCAGCCCGATGCCGGGAGACAGGCAGGAGTGTGGACAGCAGCCACGTGGTGGAATCTGCCAGGACTGTAAGAATCACAGGGGCCACCCACTCCTGTCCCAGCACGGCCTGGCCTTTGTGACAGGCTGTCCAGTCAGCTAAGTTGGGGTGGCCCATGCTGGGCTTCTTTCTGCAGAAAGAAGGGCAGGGACTCCCTGGGTGGTCCAGTGGCTAGGACTCCATATTCCCAATGCAGGGGACCCAGTTTCGACCCCCTAGTCAGGGAACTAGATCCGACATGCCACAACTAAGAGTCCCCATAACTCGACTAAAGATGCTGCATGCTACTACAATAAAAATTATTAATAATAAAGACTCTGCATGCCCCAACTAAGACCTGGTGCAGACGAATAAGTGTTAAAAAACAAAGGAGGGCAAAGGCATTCTTACGCATCTGTGCTTGAGCATTAAATGAGATAACATGGCGAGCACCCCATGAGCACTAACCAGCACTAGGACTACACACACAGGTAGCTGGCATACAAACACCAAGAAGGCAGAGTCATCTGATTTTTCACACTGCCTTTGCAGGGCTGAGCACGTGACCCAGAACCACCATTTGTTGAATGACTGAATGACCACTCAAGAAACCCTGAAACTGCATGAGAACATAACAGTCACCAGGGCAATGCAAATCCAAACCACCGTGAGACACCATTTCACACCCACCAGGCTGGCTAGAGAATCCAAGGACAGAGGAGCCTGGTGGGCTACAGTCCACGGGGTTGCAAAGACTCGGTCACAACTGAGCAACTAACACACACGCTGGCTAGCATAAAAAAGATAAACACTCTCAGGGAAGATGAGAAATGACTCGGGACCCTCCTACATTGCTGCTGGGAATGTGAAGTCGTGCAGTTGCTGTAGAAAACCGCTCTTCAAATGGTTAAAGCTGAAGTTACCAGATGACACAGTGATCCCACCTCTGGGAAGTATACTTGAGAAGTGAAAACATAACATCCACCAGCGGTTAAGGCTGTGAATATTTGTTGTTGTTTAGTCACTCAGTCACGTCTGACTCTTTTGCTTCCCCATGGACTGCAGCCTACCAGGCTCCTTTATCCAGGGGGTTTCCCAGGCAAGAACACTGGAGTGGGTTGCCATTTCCTCCTCCAGGGGATCTTCCTGACCCAGGGATCAAACCCACATCTCCTGCATTGGCAGGTGGGTTCTTCACTGCTAAGTAAAGAGCCTGGGAAGTCCCATGTGAATGCTTAGAGCAGCACTGTTCACAACAGGGAAAAGGTGGAGCCAATAACCTCAAAGGCAAATAGATAAACAAAATGTGATCCACCCACAGTGGAACACTGCTCAGTCATAAAAAGGAGCAAACAACCGATACACGCTACAACTAGGATACCCCAAAATATGCTAAATGCAGGAAGCCAGACGAGAAGACCACGCGTTATACGTATTTCATACACCACAAATACGAAATGTCCAGAATGGGCAAATCCATAGGGACAGAAAGCAGAGTTGTGGTTGCCTGGGGCTGGGCAGTGGGTGAGGGTAGGGGCTGAGGACTGGGGAAGCGTAAGCAAACAGGAACGGGGTTTCTTGTTGTCCTCGCGAGAAACGTCCAGTGATTGTGGTGACATATGCTCAACTATGAACGTACCGAAAAGCTCGAACCAGCACACTTTAAAAGCGGGTCAACTGCCTGGTATGTGCATCTGACGCTGTTAGATGAACAGAGAAATTTTAAGACTAATGTCCCCTGTGCAGAACTGAGGATGAGACTTGCCACGTACAGTCTTTATTTTGTTGTTTAGTCGCTAAGTCGTGTCCAGCTCTATGTGACTGTAGCCCGCCAGACTCCTCTGTCCATGGGAATTCTCCAGGCAAGAATACTGGAGTGGGCACAGTCCTTTCTAAATTTTGAACCTGGTGTATGTACTGTCTACTTACCAAAGTGAATATTTAAAAATAAAGTGTATGAAATCACACTGCAAACATCTAAAGGGCTTTAGGGGGTGGGTGGAGAAAGAAATGTGAATTTAAGGAACTGCCTAATAAGACCCTGCTCGGGGAGCCCACCCCAATCCTGACCCGGAAGATACCACCGGGGGAGGGGGGGCGCTCTGGCACCTCTCAAATGTATAAACTTCTGCATCACAGCCTATTCCATCAGTGCACGTTCCAATCCAGGAGGAAAAACTGATCAGGCGAGGACGGCACAGCTGATACTCCGGGGGCAATCATGACCCCCTCCCACCCCACTGGTAACAGTGAGTCCCCTGCCATTCTATTGGTACGGAGGGCGGTGGTCCTGAAAGGGCAGGTAGGGGAGAGAAGAGAGGCCTGAGCAGAGTCAGGCTGAGAAGAAACAGTAGAAAAAAGTGTGTGCCAAGGCCCTGGGGTAGGAACGGTCTTAAGCTTCCCCAGCCAAGAACTAGGGGTGTGAAATCAGCCCCATAGGCTGCTAAGAAGATTCAGGGCGCTCATGCAGTCACATGTCGACTGCTCTGGTAGCCTGGGTGCTGGGAGGGCAGGGCCAGTGTCACCCTCAGGGTCTCCCAAATGGAGCAGCTCAGTGTGTACAGGTTTGAGTGTGCAGAATCAGGTTGGCCTTATCAGGGTTCATTTCCAAATGAAGAAGCACAGATACGGAGCTCCTGGTCCCAGAAGCAAGTCAGTTCTGGAGCCAGGACTCACGCTGGCCCCAAAGTACAGCCCTGAGCCTACGGGCACGTGGCTCCTTCTCTTCCTCCACGAAGCCCTTTCTCAATGAATCTGGAGAGGGCCCAAGTCTGCACTGCATCCCCAGTGCTCAACCCAGAGGCAGCTTAAGACAGACTTAACGAACAAAACCCTGAAAGGTGCATGAGCGCTAAGGTGGGAGTGAGAGACGAACAGCTGATGGGGCGCTGGCTAGTTGCTGCCCCAGGGCCCTTGCACATACTCTTTTCGCCTTTCCTCATCAAAATCAATGTCACTATCACAAAAAACCAAAAAGGCCATGAGGGGACTTCCCTGGTGGTCCAGCGGTTAAGAATCTGTCTTGCAATGCAGGAGACATGGGTTTGATCCCTGGTCTGGGAAGATCCCACATGCCAAGGAGCAACTAAGCCTGTGCATCACAACTACTGAAGTCTGGGTGCCCTAGAGCCTGTGCTCTGCAACAAGAGAAGCCATCACAATGAGCAGCCTGTGCACGGTAGAGAGTAGCCCCACCTGGTATGACTAGAGAAAAACACTTATGCAGCAATGAAGACCCAGCACAGCCACATCATTAGTAAGTAAATAAATTTTAAAAACACTGCAGAGAGAGCACCAAGGGAATAGGTGACTGACTCCTGGCATCAGGGGAAAGGGGAGCTTGGGTGAGGAGGGTAGAGGGCTGAGGCTGTAGAGATATGGATGTGGATGCTTTTGGGGCTACGAAGGGCATTCCACTCCTAACTGCACTCGGTGTGCTGGACAAGGCTGCACGCATGTCCCAATGTGCTCAGAGCACCCTGCGGTGAAGGTGAGCGGTGCCTCACTTCATGGGTGGGGACCACAGCACTGCCCTGCATGGGTCCCAAGATGCTGGACTTCAGGGCCTGTCCCCGCAGTGAGAACTGGTGCAGGTGGCTTTGTGGGGAGCACTTAGCTTGGGAGTGCTAATATCCTCAAGATAACGGGCGGGAACAGACACACAAGGAGGGGGCTCCTGAGGACAAAAGCCAACTTGATATTCAGGCTGGCATCTCCAGGCCTCATGAACCCCATGCAGCCCTAGAACCAAGCACCAGCGGGTAGACGTGGGATGATCTAACGGGGCAGTGGCAGGCTGGGAGGGTGGCCCTCAAGGCACAAGGAAGGCATGCAGAGCCTTGAGGAAGAGGCAGGCACGATCCTTCCAGAAAGTGGACTCTGGGCTCTGCTGTGAACTAAGTTGTGCGTGCATGCATGCTAAGCTGTTTCAGTCGTGTCTGCCTCTTTGCGACCCCATGGACTGTAGCCCGCCAGGCTCCTCTGTCCATGGGATTCTCCAGGCAAGAACACTGGCATGGGTTGCTGTGCCCTCTCCAGGGGATCTTCCCGACCCAGGGATCGATGAGAAAATAAATGTCTGTCAAGTCAGCCAGTCTATATGGTATCTTGTCACGGCGTCCAAGCAGACCAGCATCTATTCATCCCAGAGCTCCCTCATGGGGCCACTCGCCTGGACCTCCCGCCATGGACGGGAGACTGACATGTACCCCAGATGCCAACACAATGCATCCTCAGTAGAGCTCTTGCCCCCTCAAGCCTGCTTGGGCCACAGTGTGCGTGGGCTCCAGCCCTCCTTGCTTGGGTCAAGACTCCCAGATCGGACTTCCCTAGGGGTCTGGTGGTTAAGAACCCACCTACTCCAAGAAGGAAATGGCAGCACACTCCAGTATTCTTGCCTGGAGAATCCCATGGACAGAGGAGCCTGGTGGGCTACAGTCCATGGGGTCGTAAGAGACTTAGTGTTTAAAAAAAAAAAAAAAGAATCCACCTACTAGTGCAGTGGACTCGTGTTTGATCTCCGGTCTGGGAAGATTCCACACGCCCCAGGGCTACTAAGCTCGAGCGCACTACAGCCTGTGCTCCATAACAGGAGAAGACACCACGATGAGCAGCCCTCACACGGCAACTAGAGAAAGCCCTTGTGCAACCACAAAGACCCAGCACAGCAAAAAAAAAACAAACCCCAGATTCACACCCCTGACTCCTTCAAAAGCAGTCTCACCACCTGGGCCCCTGTGATGTGTACGGGGCCCCTGCATGGTAAGGTTCACCCACTCTGACCTAAAACGCAGGACCCAAGATGGTCACGGCCCTTCAAACTCTCCTGATCACCTGTGTCAAATTTCCGAAGTCAGAGCCTTTCCCAACCCCGATTCCTCTGGCCGCTTCTCCTGCTTGAGTTTTCCTTCTTGGCGCTTCTCACCATCTCTTACAAGTTCCTGTCTTTGTGTCAGTTCCACCAGGGCAGGGCATCTGCCCACCTGCCCCAATAACCAGGCAAGCACACAGCGGGGGCACGATCATTGCTCGTAGAATGAATGAAGAATTACTTCTGTTACTTCCAACTGGCATGCATGCTAAGTCACTTCAGTTGTGTCTGACTCTTTGCGACCTCAATGAACTGTAGGCTCTGTCCATGGGATTCTCCAGGACAAGAGATAGAGGCAAGAATTCTGGAGTGGGTTGCCATGCCCTCCTCCAGGGGATCTTCCTGACCCAGGGATCTAACCGATGTCTCTTATGTCTCCTGCCTTGGCAGGAAGATTCTTTACCACCAGTGCCACCTAGGAAGCCCTGCTTTCAACCAGACTCCTCTTTTAGTTGCGTTATGACTAGAAGAGAGCAGGACTAGAAAAGGTCTCTGAGGCCGGGCAGGGGTGCCACCCACACTGCGGTGGAGGCCGCTGGGGCCGACGGGGGTGGGTGGGGGTGGTGATGTCCTCTGGCAGCCCCGCCAGGTAGCTGACCTGCAGCCAGAGTCCCACCCAGGGCTCAGCGAACTTGGGATTCCCACTGATGGCTCCAGCTGCCCCACCACCAGATCCCGCTGGGGTGCTGCAGGCTTGAAATGGAAGTGCTTGTGCGGCTGTGCAATTCCTGGGGGTGGAAAGTGCCAGCTTTTTGCGGAGGGCGCTCTGAAGTCCCCAGAGGCTGGGACTGTCTCACCAGGCACTGTCTCTTTCAGCTGACCTTCCAGGGAAGCAGTGAGCTGCCCGTGGACATGGAGCCCATTAAGGGAAACTGCCAAGCCCAAGTGTAAGGACTGAAGACCCCTTGGAAACCTCCAGAATCCTTCACTCAGCTCAGCAAGAAGTCAGAGTGACGGCTGGGGGGTGGGGCGCAGGAAAGCCACACAGCCCCAGGCTGCTTGGGGGTGCATTCTTGGCCCAAAGCCAGGGGACACTCTGAGAGGCAGCTTAGGCAAACACCACCTAGTGAAGAACCAGGCAGTCAAACCACACAGGCCTTTTTCATGGACATGCACATTTAATTCCTATTCTTTTCCCCTGAAAAGCTCCCATTAACTCCACAGCAGGGAACAGGACGAGCAACCCCAGGTGGCCTGGACATTGCCCCTACTGTGCACCAGCACCCGGTGAGGCTGTTACTCCTCTTGCCAGTTTCTGAGGAAGAAACGAGTCCTCATGCCATTTACAGAGGACGAGGGAGGCCCAGGATGGCACCCAGGCCCCGTGGCTCCAGTTCAAGGCCGGCCCGGGCTTCCCTGTCCTCCACCTGGTGCTGCCGCTCCCTAGGGGCAGGTGGCCACCGCAGCTAGACCCATTTCTTGACTGGGCAGACTGAGAAGCTGGAGCCAAGAAGACAAGCCCAGTGGGGAGCTCCAGAGCTGGGGTCTGTGGCCCACCTGGAGCTCCCACCCAAGGGTTCCGGGTGCCGCTTCCCGCTCGCCCTCAGGAGGCTTCTTCCTCCGCCCCGCCTCCCCCAGCTATTCTCTGTGCTTCCTCCTCTCACTGCCACCTCCGGGAATGAGCAGTCTAGCCTGCTGCCTCTCCTGCCTCCCTCCTCCGCTCTCCTCTTGCAGGACTCAGCAATCTGGCCTCCCCGTGCCTGCAGCAGCTCCTAGGAGAACCCAGCCAGGCCCCACCCGCCTCCCACCAGGGCCACAAGCCCACCTTTCCGAGTTACCTCACGCTCCCCAGCGTGCCTTCAGACCCGGAGGGCAGCGGGCGGAGCAGCAGCTGCAAAGGTCCTGAGGTCACATTGGGCGGCTAGCACAATGGATTCGGGTGGTTACTGGGGTGGGGCTGCTGAGAGGTGCTTGGAGACCCTGCAGGGCCTTGGCAGGGTAGAAGAATTAGAATCTTGTTTTTCTAGGATCAAATATCCCTTACAAAGTTTCTAGTTTAGAATTATGCTTCCCTTCCTCTTAACGCCTAGAAAACATTATCCCTCCCTCTAGCCCCATGTCAGTCTTTGCCAACTATAAAAGGAGCAGCCACCTCATAAGGTTGTTTTAAGGCTTAAACCACCTTAGAGTAATGCAGGGAGATTTGCAGCCAGTGTTCAGCTGCTGTTATTAGTGATGTCCCCTTCTGTCCCCGTGACCCCTCACAGGACTGCAAACTCCCTGACAGCAGAAGAGGCATCTTCTACTGCTCACCAGCCCCCAGAACCTTAGGCCATTTCATCAGTCACGGGTATTTACTGAGGGCTCCCCTACTGCCTTCCCAGCATCATCAGATTGCATCCCAGACAGTAGCCTCTCATGTAAATCTCATGATAACCACGCAGCAAGGAGACCACCCGCAGCCCTGCTGCCGTGGGGCCCAGATCAGTCTGTGGTGGTGGCTGCCCCGTACATTCTATGAGGAGCACTGCTAGTCTCTACTCCCCAGCCCCAGCTGTGACAACCAAAAATGTCACCAGACGATCTTCTAATGTCCCCAGGGCAGGGCAGAATCACCTCTGATTAAGAACCCCTGCAGTGCGGGAATGCCTGCTTGTTCCCACTTAACAGATGCAGAAACTGAGGTGGCAGGTGAGGTCACGACCTTTGCTCAGGCTCTCCGGGCTAAGCAAGGTGGTGCTAATGGTCGAATCTGACTCTCCACTACACCATGTATGCCCACCTTTACCCACCTTCTGCTTAATTCAGTCACAGTCCTCACAGGTGGTGCAGTGGTAAAGAATCTGCCGCCTGCCAATGCAGGAGACACAGGTTCAACCCCTGGGTTGGGAAGATCCCCTGGAGGAGGAAATGGCAACCCACTCCAGTATTCTTGCCTGAGAAATCCCAGGCAAGAAGGATGGCGGGCTACAGTCCATGGGGTCGCAAACAGTCAGACACGAATGAGCACACACACCCCGCTCAGGGTCTCTAAGGATGCTGAGACCTTTGCATCCTATCTGTCCAGAGGAGACGGGGGCAATGACCACCACCAGACACTGCACACAAAGTGACAGCCCCCCTGGTCAGTCCCACCTCACGGCTTCTGTGGCTGAGAGCTCTCCGGGGGAGACAGAGGGATGACACTCTTGGCCAAGGGGACCCAGGAGCAGAGGCAGGGAGGCGGACCCACATGCTCATGCTAGGCAAAGGCCAAAGTGAGTTAAAAGTGGGTAAAAGTGCTCAGAGCAGCTTGGCACCCAGGAAAGGGATGGGAGTGATGAGAGGCGGGGAGGACCTAAGAGAAGGAGCTGAGGCCGGTACAAACACCACCTCTGTCTTCGAGGCCAGCTCACTGTCGCCTCAAACATTGCAAGCCCCACCAGAACCTGGCAGGCCGTCCTCCAACAAAGGCTCTGGCGGTGACATTGAGGAGCCGGGTCAGACCTTGCTAGACCAACCTGAAAGCCTCTCCAAACCCCGTGCCTTCAGGCTGACCTCCACGACAGGGCCTGCCAGACTGACCAAAACTCATCTCACAGCCCGGCTCAAGAACCCACTGGGGCACATTTTAAAAGGCTTTGGATGCAGGCCAAGGGGTCTGGACTTTGCCTTTGGGGGTGAGGCGGGGATCCAGGAGACCCCAAGATCAGGTGCTTCTTTTCTGGGAATGGCACTAAGGGTCTCCACCTCCACACCAGGGTTGCTCTCCCTTCACTTCTTTTCCTCATGAAGACAAGATGTTTAGGGCTCTGAGCCGGAGCCTGGCACATGCTTTATGAAGGCTTTTAATGTGCTGTCCCTCTGCCTAGAACATCCACCCCTCCCTGCCCCAGCTCCCCACAACCCCCACCCACCCTGCCCCCAGCAGGCTGACTTATTATTCAGAGCTCAGCTCACCTGAAAGCCTTCACTGACCCCCTGAATCTAATGCTTTGCCCCCCACCCCAACACCATCACTTCACTCCATTTTACTATATTCCCGAACATAGGGCTATCAGAAACACTCTTGATCATTTGTCTGGGGTCGATCACCTTCACTAGAAGTTGCCGAGAGCCATTCCCTGGGCCCCAGCAGGGAGTTGGCACCCATGCGACATCAAACTGTCCCCAGGGTCCCTTTACTTTGTGGCTCTCACCCTCCAGGCTATTGTGGCTCTCCTCTGGCGAAGTAATTATGAAGAGTGCTTTCTCCAGCTCTAGGCACACAGACTCACTGCTCCCTTCTTGGCCATCCACGCACCGTGGCCTGCTCCTTCCAGTCTCTGCCCCGCTTCCAGCTAGCTCTGTGACTGGGGGCAGCCCCCCCCAACCCTTCAGTACCCAGCCTAGAGCCCTGCTGAGGCCCCAGTCTGCAGCCAGCCTCAGCCCAACCAGGCAGGGAGAAGGCTTCATTACGTGGGGCTGCTGGCCCAGTTTCTACCCCTCCCAGAACCAGGAGGCCAGCCAAAGCGGGGAGGAGGGCCCAGCCCAGGTGGGGGCAGTTCTAGGAACTCTGGGGAGATCGGGGGAAGGGAGGTGAGCATTAAACCTAGATCTGCCTGATACCACTCAACCCAGCCGTTTGTGGTTCCTGCCTCACGTGCTGAGGATCTCAAGTCAGCGTTCCCAGGACCCATCGGTAATAGCCTTGCAGTTAGACTCCCTGAGAGAAGGAACAAAAAGTAGGGGTGGTCTGACTGGGGACCAAAGTGAGGACAAGACAATCCAGCCAGGCTCCATCCTTATAACCACCTCCTTCTGCCAGCCCACAGCTCTGTGATCCCTGACCTCTCGGCTCCCATTAGGAGAACGGGGGTAGGGGATGACCTAGCCTCTGGGAGAGAGTCTTCCACTGATCTGGTTCCCTGGGACACCAGGAAAACTTGGTCCACAAGGGTACGGACCCATCCCTCGGGATGGGCAAGAGAAAAGTCCTGGACAGGGAAATACCACCAGGGAATCCAAAATAGTGTGACCTCGTCCCGTCACGCCCCTCAAAGGCCAGCTCCAGGGGACCGAGGGTTGGGGCTGAGGGTCAATCAATCCCAGCCCATTGATGTCTAGCTGGGCTCCATGTGGAGCCTCAGTTTCCCACCCTGTACCACGGAGATCTAAGCCGATTTGGTGGTGATGGTGAGCCATCAATGAGCTCATCTAACCAGCAAGCTCAGCACAGGGCTTGGCCCAGGAGATGCACCCTAGAGGCCAAGCGCTGGGACGGGTAGCACCAAAGGTCTGGGTACCTGATTTGAGCCCCTTCTTGGCGACCCGCATTCACCCCACCAGAGCCTCCAAGACACAATGAACAGAGCTTTATAAGCTCACCTCCCAGTAACTCACCTGCAGAGAGCTGGTGCCTGAAATGCTGGGAGGTCCCAACCTCTAGGCTTGAGCCTCAAGGGTCTGGTCACAAAAAGTGCACATAGAATCTCAGGACCCTAAACTACTCAGGTAACAGGGTGTGTGTGTGTGTGTGTGTGTCTACCTCCCTGCATATATCTGGGGTGGGGGTGGGCCAGAGGGTGGTAGACAAGATGCCGGAGCTAGGTGTTCCAGACTATTTCCCAAGCTGTCCACACAAACACCCACCTGGCCACCTAGCCCCTTGGAGCAGCCCACAGAGGCTTGCCCAAAGGGTACGTAGGGGCCCAGAACCTGGCAGGGATGAGGTGTGAGGAAGAAGAAACCCCTCAGGTTTGGCCCCAAGCTAACACCTAGCCAAGAAAAGAGGGGGGCGCACCTTGGCACGTGTCTTTTGATCATACAAGTTTCTCCGGACCTGCTCCCACACCCCCTCCAGCCTACTTAGTCCAAAAGCTTGCCTCCCCCTCCCACTCCCAAAGCTCCTACCGAAGTTCCTCAACCTACCTGATCGCCCCTGTATCTGGCTCTCGCCACCTGCAACCCCTCTCTTCGAATCCTAACCCCAAGTGACCCCCGCAAACGTCCCAGGGATCTCCTAACCGCCCCCACTCGAACTAACTCCGCCCACACCCACCCTGCCCCACTTCCTGGGCTTCTCCTCAGCCGCCCCCAAGCCTGTAACCTGACCCACCTCCTCCAGCGCCCCGACGGTACCTGCAAGCCCGGGCCCCTCCCCGCCCCCCTCCCCCGCCTCAGGGCCGTTTCCCTCCGGCCACGCCGCTCTCTCCTCCTCCCCCATTCCGCCGGCCCGAAGCCTGACTCCGCCTCCCCCTCCCCCTCCGGTCTCCCCCGGCGCCTCCTCACTTTTCCTCCACCAGCCTCCCTCCAACTTCCCGGGCCCCCCGGCACCTGCCCCGGCATGGCCTCGCGCCCCTCTCGCGGGGAATGAGAGGAGGAGCTCTGGACCAGATCCCGACGCCCCCAAGCTCCGCGGCCCGGCCCGGAGCTGAACGCTCAAGGCCGCTCGCGGGGGCCGGGACTCCCCGCACTCGCCGGCCCGGCCACAGTGTAGATTACTAGCCAGGTTCCTCTCCTGTCGGAGGAGGCCCCCATGTCCTCCCCTCTCAGCCCTTAGCCGGACCTCAGATGCCCTCGGGCCGCCCCGGCTAGAGGAGGCCGGAACCGGGCCTGGGGCAGGCCGCCTCACCTGCGCCGTGGCCGCGCTCCGGGGGCTCCCGGCGGGCTCCGCAGCGGCAGCTGAGGCCGGGCCTGGGCCCGGGGCGCGCCCCCCTGCGCCGGGGCCTCGGCCTCCGCCTCCGCGGCCTCCGCGGCCTCCGCCTCAGCAGCAGCGGTAGCCGCGGCGGCCATTCATTGTGGGCCAGGCCGCCCCAGCCGAGCGCCGAGCGAGCGCTAGGCGCGCCGCCGCGGCAGCCAGGCCGGGGAGAAGCGGCCGTGGCCCCGCCCGTGTACCGCCCCCGGTTCCCGCCCCCGAGGCTAGGCCAGCCGAGCGCCGAGTGCGGCCCTTCGTCCCTCCTCAGTCTCCTCCCTCTACCCCTCGGAATCCCGGTCGCAACCTAGGCTATGCTGGAGAGTTCGAGTCCCGATCTCGCCACTTTTTAGAACCGCGATCTTAAGCAAGTGGCTCTATCTTTCGGAACTTTAGTTTCCTGGAAAAAAGCAAAGAGTAATGCCTGCTGTTTATTGGGCCAGGCACTGCTTTATAGGTTCTTTATGGGATTATCTCGTTTAAACTTCACGGTAGTATCTTTAGGTAGGAATTATTTTATCAACACACACACGCTATAGAAAAAAAAAAAAAAGAGGCACAGAGAGGTGAAGAAACGTGCTCAAGATCACACAGCAAGAAAGCGAAGACGGGTGCTAGATTCAAACTCAGGCCCAATAAACAACAGTAAAACTTAGTATGTGTATGATGCTTATGCGACACCAGATTCCATTCTAAGCATTTAACTCATTTAATTTTCATCACAACTCAAAAACGAACGTTTAAAAAAATTTGCCCATTTTGCCAACGAGGAAATACAAGCAGAGGGAGTTAAGAACAACTTACTGAGGGTTTGCTATGTGAGAGCCTACTTTGCACATTTTCAAGGCATTCTGCCCTTTAATCTTTGCTCTGTCTTGGAAGTTAGGAGTCTTTTTTAACAGGTAAAGATGGTGAAGCCCAGAGAGTTTAAGCAACTTGTCAAGAGCATGTGGTACTACGGGGATTCAAACGCGGTAAATCTGATTTCAGAGCCTGAGTGATTCCTGCAGGGTCCCCTGAAATGATGTGTTTTACAGAAGCCAGCACACAGGAGACGATCAGTAGGTATTGGGTTTCTCCGCTTACCGCCCCTCTTCTGAGCCTCACCTTCCTCATCCGTGAAATGGGGCTAGTGACGTGTCTCCCCTCGCCCCCCTGCCCCAAGGGAAGCCGCAGTGATTAAGTCCACCGCACAACACTTTCAGCGCTTTTCGCCATGCATTTTGATCCCAATCGTCCACTGTAGTCAACCATCACTGATTGACTGAATTCTATCACATGATCTGCCCGCCCACTGTGCCAACATGTCGGCGCCCAGGTCCTAATCCGGGAAGCGTGCACCGAGACCAGTTCTATTTTCGGTGTCTCGAGAGACGGTGAGAAGGGCCTGGGAGACGCGAGGAGGGATCCGGACCATGGGTGGACCCGCTCGAGAGCTTCCGGCTTCTCAAGCGTATTCTCCAAAGATGGGGGGGGGGGGGGTGTCAGTTTACCGAGGTCCCGGGTCTCTTTAGTCCCTACTTTACAGTTGTGTAGGCCACCCGGCCCAGGAACGCAGCTATCTGATGCTTTGGCTATTCCCTCCTCTACCCTCCCAACCAGGATTGGCGGGCAGAGGCGCGCGCGGATGTCCCGTGCGAGGACCGTTCTGTGGCTAAGCCCGACTCTCCGCTCCGTTCTCCGTCTCTATAGAGCCCGGTTTATGGAGGGGCAGCCCCAAGGGCCGCCAAATTCAGCAGCCATGGAGAATGGCACCGAGCCGGACGGAGAAGAGCGCCCACCTGGGTTCCAGGAGACGACGATCACCGAGGGGGCCGCCAGGATCGTCTTTCCCAACGCCAACGAAGTTTTCTACAACCCAGTGCAAGAGTTCAACCGGGACCTAACGTGAGCAGGGATCCGGGGTCAGCTTGGCAGAGGGCAATGGGTCTGAGATAGAGGGGTGTGAGCTGACTCTCCGTCTCCCGCAGATGCGCTGTGATCACGGAATTTGCTCGTATTCAGCTTGCGGCCAAAGGAATCCAGAGTGAGTGAAGGTCCAGGCTCCTGATGGGCAGGGGTATCACACAGAGCTCTCTCGGTGCCCCGCCCCTTCTGTCCCTGACCTTCCAGAAAGGCTCCAGCCTTATATAGCAGGTCCTGGGCTCAGCTCCTTAGCCTCTCTCCAGGGACGATTTTCTTCCCTGCATCTTCTATATACTGAAGAGTTCGTGCATGCTCAGTTGCTCAGTCGTGTCCAACTCTTTGCGACCCCATGGACTGTCCAGGCTCCTCTGTCCATGGGATTTCCCAGGCAAGAATACTGGAGTAGGTTGCCATTTCCTCCTCCAGGGGATCTTCCCCACCCAGGGATTGAACCTTTATCCCTTGCATCTCCTGCATTGCAGGTGGATTCTTTGCTGCTGAGCCACCTGGGAAGCACATACTGAAGAGTCGGGGGAGGTTTCTCAGAGGGCACTTTGATATCCCCTGACTTGTGCTTCTGGGTGGCTGCAGTCAAGGTGCCAGGTGAGAAGGATGTGCAAAAGGTGGTCGTGGACTTGTCAGAGCCAAAGGAGGACAAGGCTGAACTGAAAGAGGGTGCAAACCTGGCCCTGGAAGACCAGCCTCGAACAGCCGCTGTGGGGGAGATCTGTGAGGTGGGGCCTGACCATAGGAGGCAGCAACCCTGGAGTCTAGTGGGTGATGAAGGAAGGAAGAATCCTGGAGGGGGCGGGCTAAAGGAGGTGGGGAGCGGTGGGGGCTCCTTGAGGGGTGGGGGGATCCAGCAGAGGATGGCGGTGTGGATGTGAATGGGGCTCTGCTTACTCCAACAGGAAGGCCTTCGAGTGCTGGAAGGCCTGGCGGCCTCCGGCTTACGTTCCATTCGCTTTGCTCGAGAGGTGCCTGGTCTCCGATCCGTGGTTGCCAACGACGCCTCTGCCCGAGCTGTGGATCTTATGCGCCGTAATGTGCAGCTCAACGAAGTGGCCCACCTGGTACAGCCCAGCCAGGCAGATGCCCGGTAGGTGCTGGGCATAGAGTGCTGGCCACTGGAACAAAGTCACCTGGGGTCCCATCCTGGCTGTGTCATATTCTTGCTTCGTGATCTTGAGAGAGTGGCTGTAGCCTCTCTGAGCCTGTTTCCTTGTCTGTGAAACAAGGACAGTAGTTTTATAGGGGTTGGTGTATTGATTATACTTGTATAGTTTGTGCTCACAGGTGGATATAAATACCATTATGGACTCCACTTCAGACTTAACTTCCTGCACTTTTAAAAACTATTTATTTATTTTTATTTATTTGTTTGGCTGCCCTGGGTCATAGTTGTGGCACCCAGGATTCTCCATCTCCGTTGTGACATTCGCACTCTTAGTTGTGGCATGTAGAATCTAGTTCCTTGATCAATCGGGATGGAAACCAGGCCCCCTGCGTTTGTGAGCGTGGAGTCTTAGCTACTGGACCACCAGGGAAGTCCCAACTTCTTGCACTTTTATTCAGTCAAGTGAACCAGTGTATATCCAGTGCCCGTCACCATTCTTACTGTCAGGACTGCGTCGGTAAACAATACAGATAAAACCCCTGACCTTATGGAGTTGATAATGCAGGGATCAGCAAACTACAGCCTGCCAGGCCCACAGCCTGTTTTTGTGTGTGTGTGTTTTTCTTAATGGCCTGCTATCTAAGAATGTCTCTTCCATTTTTAAAGGTTTAGAAAAAGAAGAATATGTGATAGACCACATGTGGTCCTAAAATATTTACTACCTGACCCCTTACAGAAAATAAATGAATTAAAAATATTTGCTGGGGACTTCCTGGGCCGTCCAGTGGTTAAGACTCTTTGCTTCCACCGCAGGGGCTCAGGTTCCATCCTTGGTTGGGGAACTAAGATCCTACATGGTTTTCTGAGCATATTAGAATGTAATAGGAAGCACAGATGATGACAAATAAGTAAACTGTGTAGCGGTGAGAAATGCTGGAGGCAGCAGGGAAATCCAGGGTATAAAGGGTGGAGGAAGGGAGGGAGGGTTCCTGTTACAAATAACTTGGTCAGTAGGATTTGCATTTTCTCACCTGCAGAGAACAACAATAGTTTCAAATCTGTGGAAGATTCTTGAATTAATACATCTATAAACTGCCTGAAATGGTGTCAATTATATATATGCTACGGGCTTCCCAGGTGGCTCAGTGGTAAAGAACCTGCCTGCCAATGCAGGAGACTTGGGTGTGATCCCTGGGTTGGGAAGATCCCCTGGAGGAAGAAATGGCAACCCACTCCAGTACTCCAGTATTCTTGCCTGGAGAATCCCACGGACAGAGGAGTCTGGTGGGCTACAGTCCATAGGGTTACCAGGAGTCGGATACAACTAAGCATGCATACACATATATGTTCTACATCAGTATTGACTAGTTTTTTTTTTTTGTTTTTTTTTTTGGCCACACCATTCGGCAGGTGGGATCTTGGTTCCCTGACCAGGCATCAAACCCGTGGCCCCTGCAGTGAAAGCATGGAGTCCAAACCACTGGACCACCAGGGGAGTCTCAGTATTGGCTATTATTATTGCCATTGTTAGATGAGTAGCAGATCCAAGGAGGAAAAGTTAATACAGTTAGCAAGTGGCTGAGCCAGAATCTAAACCTGGGCAGCTGGCCCCCAAGTCCAGGCCCAAACCATCACATGGCGTGAGTGTGAGGCTGTGGAGGGGTCCCTGGGGCAGCAGGCTGAAGATCTGCCTCCTTGCTCCCAGGATGCTGATGTACCAGCACCAGAAGGCGTCGGAGAGGTTTGACGTCATCGACCTCGACCCTTACGGCAGCCCCGCCTCTTTCCTGGATGCAGCGGTGCAGGCTGTGAGTGAAGGAGGTGAGGCCCCCCTGCTGCGGGGGGGTCCGAACAAACGGAGTAGGGCTTGGGGCGTTACCGAGTCTTCACTGCTCCATCCCTCCCCACAGGGCTGCTGTGCGTCACCTGCACAGATATGGCGGTCCTGGCGGGGAACAGCGGGGAGACCTGCTACAGTAAATACGGGGCCATGGCCCTCAAGAGCCGGGCCTGCCACGAGATGGTGAGAGGCCTCCGGGCTCGCCTCCCTGCCCCCCAGACCTGCTCAGCTTCCTCCAGGCAGCCAGAGCCAGATCCATCCCCAGACGTTGACCACAAACGTGTTCTTTTTTTATATATATGAAGTTCATTTATTTTTATTTATTTATTGGCTGTGTTGGGATTTCATTGCTGCACAGGCTTTTCTCTAGTGGCAGCAAGCCGGCAGCTACTCCCTAGTTGCGGTGCACCGTCTTCTCTTGCTGCGGAGCATGGGCTCTCGAGCTCGTGGGCTCAGTAGTTGTAGCTGCCAGGCTCTAGAGCACAGGCTCGCTAGTTGTGGCGCACAGGTTTGTTTGCTCCAAGGCATGTGGGATCTTCCTGAATTGGGGATGGAATCCATGTCTCTTGCCTTGGCAGTTGGATCCTTTACCACTGAGCCACCTGGGAATCCCAACAAGCACGTTATTTTATTATCTTTTTAAAAAATTATTTTTATTTATGTATTTAGCTGTGCCAGGTCTTAGTTGCTTACTTGAGGCATGTGAACTCTTAGTTCCTGCATGTGGGATCTAGTTCCCCCACCAGGGATTGAAACCAGGCCCCCTTAACTGGAAACGTGGAGTCTTAGCCTTAGCCTTAGCCTTAGGACACTAGGGAAGTCCTGACATGCACGTTTTTTAACCAGCATAATTCCTGAGAGTATGCATGGCTGCAAATTGGTTGGGGGGGGGGCAGTTTTGCCTAGGATAAGAGTGGGTGATTACATTCTTCTTTTTCTCCTTTTTAAAAAAAAATTTTTTTTTTTAATTAATTTGGCTGCACTGGTCTTAGTTTCGGCATGTGGGATCTAGTTCCTTGACCAGGGATCGAACCTGGTCCCCCTGCATTGGGCGTGTGGAGTCTAAGCCACTGGACCACCAGGAAGCTTCCAGATTATTCTTTCTAGTATTCCCTATTCAACAACTGCAGTCTTGTGTTTGTTTTTTTTTTGGCCACGCCTTGTGGCTTGCAGGATCTTGTTTCCCAGACCAGGGATTGAAACTTGGGCCACAGCAGTGAGAGCCCTAAACGTTAGGCCACTGGGGAACTCCAGTGGTCTAGTGTTCTTTTTTAAAGGCAGTTTTTCCAGTTTTGTGTTTGGCTCTGAATTCAGGTCCTAGTTTTGCTGGTGGCTTTGGACAAGTGACTTGACCTTTTCCGGGCCTCCATTTTTGCATCTGTGAAATGGGTGTGATGTTGGCCCAGAGCCCATGGAGTTGCTGTGGAGATTCAAGAAGGCAAGGCTGGCTCTGTCAGGGGGCTGGAAAAGGAGGGCTCTTGTCCTTGGTCTTTAGGAGCCCTGCTGTCAGGTCAGGGAAGTGCTAGCTCCTTGCTGTGTCAGAGCCTCACTGCAGCCTTGGGCCACATCACCCAGCATGGGGCACACATGCAATGTTAACTGGGAGCCATTTGGTTAACTGGTCTGTGCTTTGTTTCCTTGGGCTTCCCTGGTGACTCAGTGGTAAAGAATCCACCTGCCATACAGGAGCCACAGGAGACTCGGGTTTGATCCCTGGGTCCGGAAGATCCCCTGGAGAAAGGCATGGCAACCCACTCCAGTATTCTTGCCTGGAGAGTCCCATGGACAGAGGAGCCTGGTGGGCTAGTCCATAGGTAACAAAGAGTCAAGAATGACTGAAGCAACTTAGCACGCACACAGGCTTTCTTTCCTTAATCGTTTAGTGTCCCCAGTAGGGCCAGAAAGAGACAGACTGGGGTGATTTTACAGATGGGGAAGCTGAGGCTCTCCCTTGCCAAGGGTCACTCAGCGCTGGCTCAGAACCCGACGAGCCGGCCCTGCCTCTGTACCTGTGAGCCCCTGGTGTGGCTCCGTGTAGGGAAGGTGGCGGCAGGGGCAGGGCTGATGGCTGGCACCCATCCCCACACCAGGCCCTGAGGACTGTCCTGCACAGCCTGGATCTCCGTGCCAACTGCTACCAGCGCTTTGTGGTGCCACTGCTCAGCATCAGCGCTGACTTCTACGTACGGGTTTTTGTTCGTGTCTTCACTGGTCAGGCCAAGGTCAAGGCCTCAGCCAGGTAGTCTGGGGCAAAGAAGGGTGATGGATGGAAAGAGGCAAGAGGGTCTTTCCCAGGGTTGGTTGGTGGGCAGGAGAGGGGGGACATGGTCCTGCCTTGGGGAAATGTTGGGGGGGGAGGGTCCCAAAGGGAGCCCAGTCAGGCTGAGGGAGGAGCTGGGATATGGTGACCATGCTAGGAAGTGGCGGCTGCCCTTGTCCCCCACAGCAAGCAGGCGCTGGTGTTCCAGTGCGTGGGCTGCGGGGCCTTCCACCTGCAGCGCCTTGGCAAAGCATCAGCAGCCTCCGGTGGCCGGTGAGCAAGGGTGAGCTGGGGAGGAAGGGGAAGGGGACAACCCAGCCAAGGTTGCCACCCCACCCAACCTTACCCCTCTTTGAGCAGGCTCAAGTTCTCTGCAGCCTGCGGCCCCCCCGTGGCCCCTGAGTGCGAGCACTGTGGGCAGCGACACCAGGTGGGGTGAGGCGGGTCGGGGGGGAGCATTTGAAGGCGGAGGGCCTGGCATTCTTGGTCCCTGCTTATCCGGTCCCTGTGTGTTCGCAGCTTGGTGGCCCCATGTGGGCAGAGCCCCTCCATGACCTGGAATTCGTGGGCCGTGTCCTCGAGGCTGTGAGCGCCAACCCTGGCCGCTTCCACACCGCAGAGCGGATCCGAGGAGTGCTGAGTGTCATCACGGAGGTGGGGACCGGGGGCTATGACCAGAATGGGGCAGCCATCCATCCTTGATGGGCCCCACACCTATCCCATGGTCCTGCTACAGGAGCTCCCGGACGTGCCTCTCTACTATACGCTGGACCAGCTGAGCAGCACCATCCACTGCAACACACCCAGCCTCCTGCAGCTGCGGTGAGGCCGGGCCTGGGCTGGAGCCTGTGCCGGAACCCCTGGGTGCCCTTGGGCGAGTTGGGCCCCTCTTGGGCCAGAGTCCCCTGGAAAGTAGAGATCAAACATAATGCAGGTCTAGGGCTTCTCATGCACGAGGGCTTAGACCAGTTCTTAGAAGCCATGAGCCCTGGCCAGGAGGGATGTTAGGATCTTGCTGTTAGGATGGCTGGCATCATGCAGACATTGCAGTCACTGGTAGATATACAGCCATGCGAGTCCATGAAACTAGGCTCACACCCCAACACGTGGGTCAGCACTGACTTCGGGGTCCTGCCGTCCCCCTCACCATCCCTCCTGGTCCCCAGGTCGGCCCTCCTCCACGCTGGCTTCCGGGTCTCCCTCTCCCATGCCTGTAAGAATGCTGTGAAGACAGACGCCCCTTCCTCGGCCCTCTGGGACATCATGCGGTGCTGGGTGAGGCCCGGCCTGACCAGGTGGGACCGGAGAGGCAGGGGGTGGTCAGTGCCAGTGCCCTGACCTCTGACCTTTGCCTTCCAGGAGAAGGAGTGTCCAGTGAAACGGGAGCGCCTGTCAGAGAGCAGCCCGGCCTTCCACATTCTCAGTGTGGAGCCCAGGTATGGGCATGGTTACGGCTGCCTACAGGCTCGGGGAGTAGACAACCCAGACACTTCCCCTCATAGACACATGCTCATTTTTCAAGTGAGATCTGGAGTCCATCCACTCTCTCCCACCCGCTTCTGTCCTCTCCCTCTTCTAGCCCCAGTTCTGCTCATCTGAACCAATGCAGTCCCCGACCCCCTGGTCCCCCAGCTCCTCCCCCTCATGAGCTGTTCCCCGGACAGCAGCCAGAGGGCACCTGTGAGCACAAGTCAGATCCCGGCCCTCCTCTCCTCAGAACCCTCTGTGGCTCCCACCTGACCCAGTGGAAACAGTTCTGTCTGCAGGCCCTGTACTATCTTCCCATCACTTCCCTGCTCTCATTTGGCCCTCCTACCTCCGCTCCTGCACCCTGGCCTCCTCACTCAAACTTGGCAGGCGCAGCCTCTGCATGGCAGTTCCTTCTGCCTAGAGTGCTGTCCTTAGGCTCCCCCATGGCTCTTCCCAAACTTTCTTCCTGTGTCCCTGTTGCCCTGTTCTCACCGCACTCCTTCCCAGACTCCCCATTGCTCTACCCTGCTCCCTTATGTCCTCACATGATATAATTTGCTAGTTTCTTCCTTTATTATTTTTGCCTGTGTGGGGTCTTCATTGCTGTGCACGGGCATTTTCTAGTTGGAGTGAGTGGGGGCTACTCCCTAGTTGCGCTGCTCGGGCTTCTTCTCGTGATGGCCTTTCCTGTTGCGGCTCTAGGCGCACAGGCTTCAGTAGTTGTAGCGTGTGGGCTCAGCAGTTGTAACATACAGGCTTAGTTGCTTCATGGCATGTGGGATCTTCCTGGACCAGGGATTGAACCCTGTCCCCTGCAAGGGCAGGCGAGTTCTTAACCCCTGGAGCACCAAGGAAGCCCAGCTGTCTGATTTCTGACTTGCCTCCTTGCTCGTCTGTCTTAGGCATTAGAATGTCAGCTTTACTGGCAGCAGATTTGAGGCCCACTGTAGGCACTCGATAAATGTTTATTAAATAAATGATAGAAGCCCTGCACCTGCAGACACAGTTTTCCCAAGGTGCATTGAGCTGCACCGAGGTGGGCAGGCAGCCTAGGTGATGTGTGCCCAGCCGCCTGGCAGATGCCTTTCAACCCCCACTCCCATTTCCCCAGGCTGCAGGCCAACTTCACCATCCGGGATGATGCCAACCCCAGCTCCCGCCAGCGAGGACTCAAGCGCTTCCAGGCCAACCCTGAGGCCAACTGGGGTCCCCGGCCCCGTGCCCGGCCAGGGTGAGTGAGAGTTGGGTGAATGAAGGTGGGGCTTAGCTGGGGGGAGTGGGCACAAAGGCCAATGGAGCCTCCCCTCGTCTCCCTACACAGAGGCAAGGCAGCAGGAGAAACTGTGGAAGAGAGACGTAGGATGCTCCAAAATAAGCGAAAGGAGCCGGTGGAGGACCCAGCTGAGCGGGCTGCCTGGCTCAAGACATTTCCCTGCAAGAGGTTCAAGGAGGTGAGGTGCCCCCCACCCCCCAACCGAAGCACCCATGGGTTCTCCTCCCAGCCACAGGACTGGGCCAATGGGCCAGCAGGGCTGGGGGAGGTGGGACCAGGCAAATGGGTGGGAGTGAGCTCCCTATCCAGGGAAGGAACCCAGTGGAGGCTGCTGTGCTCCAGAACGGGGTTCATTCACACCCATTGTCTTCCTACCAGGGCACCTGTCAACAGGGGGACCAGTGCTGCTACTCACATAGCCCCCCCCCACCTAAGGCCACTGCTGAAGCCACCCCCACTGACTGTCCAGAGGCCCCCAGTCAGAACCCCGCTGAGCCTGGGGCTGCTACTGGTCCAGGCATAGAGTGAGCTAATAAAGACCTTTTCACTTTCCCCTGACTGTCATTTGTCTGAATGGGGAGGCTGCCTGGGGTTTCTCTGTCCATCTACCTAAGGGGCTCTGTTCATCTCTTTAGCTCCTTGTCTGAGGGCTGTTTCTCTGCCCATCTGTTTTATTGATTTTATTTAGTTTAAATATTTTATTTATTTGGCTGCACTGGGTCTTAGTTGCGGCATGCAAGATCTAGTTCCTTGACCAGGGATCTCAAACTGGGGCGCCCTGCACTGGGAGCTCAGAGCCTTAGCCGCTGGACCACCAGGGAAGTCCCTCTGTCCATCTGTTTTAACCCCCTTGGTGAGCTCTGTGCATCTGGTATGTTGGTCCCTGCCTGATGAGGTATTGTCAAGTGTTTCTGACTGGAGTGTTCTGTCTGTATTAGGGAGGTAGGGAGTTGACGGTTGCCTGCAAGGCGCTTTTGTTTGTTTAGTCCCTTAAATCCGGTCCAACTCTTCTGCAACCCCTTGGACTATAGCCCACCAGGCTCCTCTGTCCATGGGATTCTCCAGGCAAGAATAGTGGAGTGGGTTGCCATTTCCTTCTCTAGGGGATCTTCCTGACCCAGGGATGGAACCTGCGTCTCCTGCACTGCAGGCGGCTGCTTTACCGTTGAGCCACCCATTTGCTGGTGCCTGCGATTCCCAAGGTGGCCACGGGGCGGCAGCCGTGCGCTCACGCCCGCGGGGGCCTTTACCTTCTTCCCCTTCTTCCCATCCTCCAAGCGTGGGCGCCCCCCCAGTACTCAGACCTGTCCTCTAGGCACTGCGCCCGCATATGGGCTCGCGCCCCAGTGTCTCCTCCTCCTCCTCGCCGCCTGGTTTCTCTGGCCCAGCTGCCCCTGAGGGCCCCAGTGGCGGAAACCGGACCGGAACCAGGCGCCTCCTGCATCCGCTCCAGACCAGGTGCTTCCTGCCCTGCGGCCCCTTGGGCTTGTACACTGAGGCACCCAGCAGCCTGTGGCAACCCTTTCCCCGCCAGAGCTGGGGAAGGCGGCAGCATTAACAAGAGGACTGGGGCAGAATCCCCACCCTGCCACGTGGTAGCCATGGGACCGTGCAGGCAGCCCTTACTGGCATCGTATCGTCTGTACAATGACCCTAAACCTAATTCCAGAGCCCATCTAGTAGGCATCCCAGAGTTAACTCAAACATTCAGAACTGTACTCTGGCTTCCCTGGACAGTAGGATGGTTGTCTGTGGGGTTCTGGGTTTCACTTGATTCCTGAGTGTGAGCCTGCTCGGTGACTCACTCGTGTCTGACTCTTTGCCACCCCATGGACTTGCAGCCTGCCAGGCTCCTCTGTCCACGGGATTTCCTAGGCAAGAAGACTAGAGTGGGTTGCTGTTTCCTTCTCCAGAGGATCTTCCTGACCCAGGGATTGAACCCAGGGGCCTGCCTGGGCACTCCTGCAGTCACACGGGGCAAAGCATGACTGACCCAGGTGGGAGCACGCCAGGGGTGGGAACAGGGTCGTACCTTGAGCTTCATCACCATTCCAAGATATTGACCCAATGCCTCTTTATCACTGTCCACCCTGAAGTGGCCCACACTGTGGGACAAAGGCTGGGGGCCTCTGAGCTGGGGCCATGTGAGCCTGCGGGGAGAGGCCCCGGATGGCGGGGACCTGGTGGGCGCACCTATCAGAAGGTTCGGCCACTGGCACTGGCCGCACCTCCCCAGCTGTGGTATTTTTCTTTAACCCTCCTGGACCTGGCGTGGTGGTGTGGAGGGTGCACCAGGGGCCCAAGACACTGGCCCAGCCTGGACACCCAGGGCCAGACTGTCAACACTGCCCTGCAGTCAGCGCAGGGTGGGGTTGGCAGAAGAGCGAGGAGGCACTCTTGTAGAAAGAGGAACCGGGCAGGCTGAGGAGGAGAAGGGGGCCCCTGGGTCACGAGGCCCCAGCAGAGCCGGAAAGGACTCTCCACCCCCATCAGCACAGGACAAGGGGTATTCAAAGCTGGAGGACAGGCCCAAGTAACATAGGGACTGCTGCATTTCCGCCTCAGTTTCCCCTCTGCATGCAACCGGGCACCTCACTCCCAAGGGTGTGTGCAGGAGCAGGGATCCTGCAGCGCCTGGGGGACAGAAGGTGAGGCCTTGAGGGTGACAGGCGGTCCTGCCTGTGCTGGCGGGGGGCGGGGCCCAGAGGCCCGCGCTCGGGGGATCCCCGCCCGCCGGGTTTCCTCCGGGGTCAGCCCGGCTCCTTATCAGGCGCGGCCAGGCAGCCAGGCCCTTATCTGCACTGGCCCAGCATCCTCCAGCCATTGCGCCAGGGGTGAGAGGGAGGAAACCGGGCCGCCAGGGGCGGGGAGAGGGTGGGCGGCCTGGAGCTGCTCACTTTCCCTGGAGGGACCTGCCCTGTTGCTGCCGCTGCTTCTGCCGCGGTGGCCCTTGGGAGCCAAGGAAGAGGGGTGGCCCGACGCCACAGCCCGGAGGGGTGGCCGACTAACTCCCAGGGCCACGGAGCACAGAGGCTGGAGCAGGGTGCTGGTGTCTCGCCTGAACCTGGAACCGCATCCTAGCCCTGGAGGACAGAGTCAGGGCCATCTGCAGGCAGCCACAACAGTGCTGGGGTAAGAGTGGAGTGGGCCTGAAAACGGGGGATCCCAGACCCACCTGCAGTCATTCATTCTTTTCTGCCTTCATGCATCTGGTGGGCCCACTAAGAGGCCGAGCAGCTTCCCCAGGGTCTAGCTAGGGAAGACAGGGCAAAGGGGCTAGCAATCCCCGACATTGCCGGGACTCGCCGGGCCGCGAGGCCAGCAGTGAGCAGGGCTGTGGAAGCAGGGTGCAAAGGGGTGGTTACTGCTTATGGGTAGCGTGGGTGGGAGGATGCCAGAGCCAGAGAGGACTTGAGCGTGACTGTGTGCCGGGGAATAGGGTTGCATCCGGAGTCAGAGTCAGTGGAGTCATGGGGCTTCTAAGGGGGAGATTTGGGGGGAGGGGGTCACTGGAGTGATTATGGAGGACTTTCAGGGTCTGACATGGAGACAATGAAAGAGCCTCAGGGTTAGAGCCAAGGGCCCCATGGTCAACCTGGGGGGCAGTGGTAAGTGAAGGTCAGCCAGCTATGAAGAGTTGGCAAGGTCCATAGTGTCAATGAAGGGTTTTGGATCTGAGGGTTATGGGGGTATCCTGTGGTCAATGGGTCTGTCATGGGTTCCCTGCCTTGCCCTCCCTCCAGGCTCCAGGCCAGAGAGGGTTCTGAAAGAAGGGAAATTTGCTCAGGGGCTCCGCAACTAAGGCCTCATGGGTCACAGACAGCTCAGAAGCATCACTGCTGAGCTCAGTGCTGCCCTGCACCTCAGTGGGCACCCCCTGTCCTTGTGTTGGACCCCCTCCCATGTCCTGGGAGTTTCTGGGCCCACTTCCCATCTGCCTTTGCCCGTCGGACTGCCACCCCACCCCCACCCCAGTCTCCCTCCAGATGAGGGCTTGCTCTGTTGGGTTAAGGGTAGGGGGTGGCATCTGCCTCCTCCCTCCCCACTGGCTTCATTCCTCCCACAGGTGAGCACCCCCTCGGGGTCCATGTGCCCGCCCGAGGCCCAGGCGGAGGTGGGCCCCACCATGACCGAGAAGGCCAAGATGGTGTGTGCTCCCAGCCCAGTGCCTGCCCTGCCCCCAAAGCCTGCCTCGCCTGGGCCCCCAAAGGTGGAGGAGGTGGGCCACGGAGGCTCCGTCTCGCCACCCAGGCTGCCCCCTGGTGTGCCAGTGATCAGCCTGGGCCACACCAGGCCCCCAGGGGCAGCCATGGCCACCACAGAACTCAGCACCCTCCATCCCCCACTGCTGCAACTCTCTGCTTTAGGAACCGCCCCACCCCCGCTGGCCCTGCATTACCACCCTCACCCATTCCTCAACAGGTCAGTGGGGGACCGGGGCCTGGGGGGAATCCAGGGGCAGGGTCCTTACCCACAAGGCATTAGTGACCCACGACCCCTTACAGCCTCTACATTGGGCCAGCAGGACCTTTCAGCATCTTCCCTAGCAGCCGGCTAAAGCGGAGACCAAGCCACTGTGAGCTGGAGCTGGCTGAGGGTGAGTATGGGTTTATGTCTGCCCAACTGTCTCTCCTGGGGTCCACGTCTGCCCTATAACCTTCCACTGGGAAAACACTGGGAAAAGTGATGCCCCTGCACACAGACACACACAGGGGCTCAGTACTCAGGTTACACTCATGCAGCAAAACCACAGACTCATGGCCAGTTCTACAACAACCCCCGTCACCCAACAAGCCACAGCGATTCATGGCAAAACAGCACAGCATGAGGGCTCCACTCGCATGCACAGCCACACAGGAAACAGCCACAGGGCAACATCCACTCAAGAGACAGCCACAGGACCACAACCACACAGGAGGCAGATACACAACCACAGCCACTGAGGTCCACAGCCACACAGGAATTAGCCACACAACCACAGCCACATGGCAGTGATCACACACCACAGCCATATGGATATGCAGGAGTTCACATGACCACCTGAGAAAGGATAGGACCAATCACGATGAAGGAAACTCTCAGACCCACGAGCACACCCAGCCGCAGAGAGGGACCACACAGAATGGGAATCACAAGGACAGCTCCCCAGCCACATTCCCGAGGGAACCCCAGCTGTTGACATAAAGGAGTGGACAGAGGTACAGGAGGCTTCGGTTATCTGCAACCTGGGCCTGTGATAGTCCTTGTCTAGGCAGCTTGGGGGCTTCCCTCCTAGCTCAGTGGGTAAAGAATCTGCCTGCAGTGCAGGAAACCCGGGTTTGATCCCTCTGTCGGGAAGATCCCCTGGAGAAGGAAATGGCGATCCACTCCAGTATTCTTGCCTAAAGAATCCTATGGACGCAGGACCCTGGCGGGCTACAGTCCATGGGGTCCAAGAGTCAGACACGACTGAGCGACTAAACCACCACCACCAGGCAGCTTGGGGGTGGGGGTGCGGGGGGTGCTAACTGAGCTACACGTGGATCCTACACGTGAACCCCTTGGACGGAGAAAGCCTCAGTCCACTGCCAGTGTTGAAGTCCCCCAAGAGGGTGTTGGGAGTCTCAAGTAAGGGTAGCTGGGGGTGCCTGCCTCTCTTGCGCCATGGCGCCAATCCTGCCACTCCTATCCCCAGGGCATCAGCCCCAGAAGGTGGCCCGGCGCGTGTTCACCAACAGTCGGGAGCGCTGGCGGCAGCAGAACGTGAACGGCGCTTTCGCTGAGCTCAGGAAGCTGCTGCCAACGCACCCGCCCGACCGGAAGCTGAGCAAGAACGAGGTGCTCCGCCTGGCCATGAAATACATTGGCTTCCTGGTGCGGCTGCTGCGCGACCAGGCGGCGGCTCTGGCCGCAGGCTCCGCCCCTCCGGGGCCCCGCAAGCGGCCGGCGCACCGAGGCCTGGACGACGGCGGCGCCCGTCGCGGGCCGTGTCGCAGGGCCGAGGTAGTGGCGCGCCCCCAGCCCGCGCCTTCCAGCGGCCCCGACAGCAGCCGCGGTGGGACGGGCCGACCCATCAAGACAGAGCAAGCGGCTGTGAGCCCAGAGGTGCGATGACCTCCACGATGTCGCCTCTGAGCCGAAGGGCACTGGAAAGCCAGCCCAGGGCCATCTAGGAAGGGGCGGACGACGTGCTCGCACGGCCTGATCTGGACCGAATTCTCCCGAAGAAGGACCAGTGAGGGGTCCCCTACAGGGGAAAGGGCCCGGCGGTCCCGAAGGGCGACCGTCTCCCCCAGGGGCTTGAAGACCCTTTTATCGCCCACGGCCCGCTGGAGGTGGCCTCGTCCGCGTACCCCTTCCGCGGGGTGAGGTCCGGGAACCAACACATCAGAGTGGCCATTGGACTCAAAGGGGGCCTAATTTTTCCGAGCTGGGGTCACCGAGGGAGTTAAGCAGGGGCCTGAGAACACGCTCCTTTCTCACTGGCGCCCCCTCCCGGAGACTGAGAGATCCGCACTCCTCGACGGTGGCGGTGGCCGGCCTGGCTCGAGGCTGTGAGGCGCGGAATCCACGCGGCGACCCCATCCCACCGATCCCGAACCTGCCCCGCACGATTGCGTTAGCGAAGGCTCGGGCGCTCTTGCTTTTGTTTTTCTTTATTTCTTTATTTCACATACACATTAGCCATTCAATGGAGAAGCCGGAGAGAGTCAGGCAAAGATGGTATAACAGAAGCGCAGTGACGGGGGCGGGGTGGGGTGGGGTGGGGCGGGGCGGAGAGGGAACGTACGGGCTGGCTGCCTACTTGCATTCCGCTAGGACACTGAAAACCCAGAAAACAAAACAGACAGTAAACTACCCTTGTTTCTTATGTATCTCAGTGCAGAGACGGGGGTGGAGGGCAGAGAGAGGGGGAGACCAGGCTGAAGGAAGAGGAGCGGAGGGACGGGGACGCTAAGGGGGAAGCACACCAAATCCATTAGTACTATATATAGAGATACTCGTATATACTGCGTTTCTTAGCCTAAGAAGAAACTTGTTTGACGGGACGGGCGGCCTTTGCGGTCCGCGATGCTGGTGCTGGTCGGGCGCACGGATCTCCCGGGCCGAAGCGGGGCTGGCCCAGGCTGGCTGGCGGGGGGACGGGGTGGGGGGCGCCCCAAGGGTGGGTGGGGGGAGCAGAGGTGGGGCTGGGGTGCCCCTCGGGCTCTCGATTGGGGGACGAAAATTCTCGTGACTTTATTGCTCCTTTATTTTCTCTCGTGTGTGGGGGAGGGTCCGTTCAGCACGGTCGGGGTGGGGAGGTGGTGGGTCGTCTGAGCCACCCGGCCCCTCTGGGACCCAGAGCGCGGCGTCCGCTCCGCCAGCACGGGGGTGAGAACAAGGCACTAGGTCGGCCGGCCAGCGCGGGGGCGGGTGTGTAAGGCAGTCGACGGGGGTTGGTTGCAGGGTGGGTAGGATGGGGCTGTGTGCGGGGCCGTGTGCGTGCGTGCGTGCGTGCGCGGGCCTGGGCGAATCGACCTGTCAGCTTGGCTGGTCCTATCCTGGAGCGTCGAGCCTTCCCCGTGCTCCCCGGAGGGTGACGGTGGTGGGGGGCGGGGGTGGGAGAAGTGATGTCGAGTCGCGGGCGCCGGGGAAGGGGGAGGGTGGGGTGGGGAAGAAACTACCAACTTGCCGAGCGCGCTCCTGATAATGCTGGTGAGGGTCAAGTTGGCGTCTGGCTCAAAGAAGGACGCTTTGGGGACCTCTGAGGGAGGGAGGGGACCTTTGTTCGTTGGCATTGACCTCTGCGGGGGAGGGGCTGGGGACCCGCCGCCGCGCCCCCGGGCCCGGACCGTGGATCGGGCGAGGAGGGGGCGCTGGGCCCCAGGGAAGGGACGCCCGGGGAGACCCGCGGCCAGAGCAGCCCGCCGCCGGGCGCACGCCGCTGTCCCGTTCCGTTAAACTCAACAAAGAAGGGATATGCGTGTTCCTAACAAGTGCAGGATATTTAATTGATTCATAAACTTATGTATAATAGTTTGTGGGTTTTTTAAAACGTACTTTATAATGTAAGAAGCACCAGGGTTTTTATGTTGAATTATCTTTAAAATAATTTTCTCTCGTCCTTTTCCTTTTTGATCTTGTGTTGATTTTTAATGTCGAGGTTTTTTGTTTTTTTTTTTTTAATTCTAAAATGTGAACGTTTCCTTCAGCCCTCCCACCGAAACCGAGAACGAACGACGAAGCAAATAAAAACCCCAGATCATCCTCGTCAACGCAGGAAAACGACTTAAAAAAAAAAACTGAAAACGAACAAAAAAAAAAAAAAAAGGAAAAAACACTCAGCTTTCGTTATCCCCGCACAGGGCGGGGCAGGCCCGGTTCTTTTAGCGTCCCCAGAGCCGCGAGGACATTACAACAAAAATAGAAATTTTTTCTTAATCTCTTAACATACAAAGATAGGAAAACTCTCTGATGCATTGCACTTGGTTCAATGAAAAAAAAAAAAGTTCATTTCCCCCATATATATTTTTGTGGGTTTTTTTTTCTCTTCTAACACGTCCCCACATCTCCTGTCGCCCTCGTCTGCCCCTCACAACGACACTTAGGAAAGGAGCGGCCCCCCACCCCCGTGCCCACCCGGGCAACCCTACAGGGCGCGCTCCCGCCCCGGCCCAGCTGGCCTGCAGCTTCCGACCTCGCCTGGGCGGGCGCCCCGCAGACCCCCTGCCCCCGAGGGCCCACCGCGCCCGCCGCCCCGATTGTCTTCGAGGGAAGGGGCGCGCGCGGCCGGGCAGGGGGACGGGGTCCCTTCTGCTCCCCTCTCAGCTCTGACCCTGTTTAGCCAACCAAACTGAAAAATCATTGCACTTTGACCGCGCGTCACGCCCGGCCCACCCGGCCCCCCACCACCCCCCGCCCTACTCCCCACGACCCCCAGGCTCCCGCGGGTTCCCCCGTCCCCTGCTTCTCAGACCCGGTCCTCCCCGAGGGCTGCACGCGGATGGGGGAGGGGCTTCGCTCGACTTCCAACAAAAGCCACCCCTGGGGCCAGCCACCTCCTTGGTTCCAGCTGGGGAGGAGGCGACCGCTCGCCGGCCCCTCTGGCCCTAGGTGAGGGCCCTCCGCTCCTCCCCAGCCTCCTCCCTCCCCTCCTTCCCTCCCTTCGCTTGGGGCCACAGCCTCACAAACTAGATTCACAATAAATAAAGCCCAAAACCCACCCCTATGTGGTGCAATGTTGGGTTGCTTGACTTTCAGAGGATCCTGACCTGTGCTTTGTGTTTTCATACAGTTAAGGAGAGAGAAAGAGAGAGGCACAAGGACTCCAGAAAGGGGCGCAGGAGGGAGATGCAGGGAGGAGGGAGTAAGGCACAGAAAGACAAGCCAGCGGGGCCAAGCCACACCCTGGAGGGGGCTGGGCGTGCTCTTGCTCCCATCCCTCCCGGGGGGCTTCTGAAGACCCTCTGGACATGCCCCCAACCATCCCTTGGAGGAGGAGGGGGCTGCGGTGGGGAGGAGGTGGGGGGGGGGAGAGCTACTTCTTGCGGTGTGTTATCAAATTGTTCCCAAGTTGCTCAAATGGAGGGGTTCCCAATTGCAACAGCAAAGACCGAAACAATGAATGCCCCACCCCTAAATAAAGAGTAAAGACATTACAGCTGAAATCCAGAGAGAAGTGGCCATGGGGGTGGTGTGGTGGGGAAAGGGGGGGTAGGGCAGAGAAAGCTCCAAAACACTTTTTGAAAAAGGACGACACCCAACACCCTCCAAAGGAACTGAAAGTCGGCGAGCAGGACGCCTACCTAGCGCAGGTGGAGGTTTAGCCGACGGCAGCGGCGGCAGCTGCCTCACTCTCGCTCGACTCCGGGGTCCCCTTTCTGCTCCACTCTCCAGCCCCGCCGCGGCAGGGCTGTCTGCGGGAGGGGCAGGGGCGGGGACCGATGGGGCCGAGCACGGGCACCCGCATGCGGGGCTGGGGTGTGGGCGCCACCTGGGGGCCCCGCTCCCCTCACTCGTGGCCGGCCAGGACAGCGACCTTCCGGGCCTGCCTCAGGAGAGAGGGGAGAGGGCACCTGTCCCGGGCTGGGAGGGGCCGTCTGGAAAAGCATTCCGATTTTTCTCCTATGGACTGTACAGAGGGGTTTGGGGCCTGGGGAACTGGCCCTGCAGCTCAGGATGGGGTGGCAGAACACCCTCCTTTCTGGAAGCATGAAACTAGCTCCAGGAGATGCCCCTTTCCTAGCCAGGGTTGGGGGGGGGGCACTTGTAGCCCAAGGGAAGGGCAGTGGGATCTCAAGGCTACCCTGCCTCACCCAGTCCAGGCCAAGAAGCCAGAGGCAAGGCAGGGAGGGAGGGAGGGAGGGGGTGGAGTCTGCAGGGGAGAGCCCTGGGGATCTGCACCCCATCATCTTTACAAGCTGGTCCTCTGAGCTCCCAAGTGAAGCTCCGGCTGGAGTCAAGGGTGGGGTTCCCCTGGGAAGGGTGAGGGTAGGGGACAGGCCCCTTCAGAATTGTGCTGGTTGCTTTGTTTGGGGATTTTGCTCCTTCCCCAGAAGGCCGGGACGGGATGTGGGGGGAGGAAGGCAGTTCTGCATCCTTTCTTTCTGTCCTCTATTTGACAGAGTCCGTTTTGCATGTTTCTTTCTGCTTGGCTGCTGGCGCACAGCTCCACCGAGACCTCTTCCGAGGCTCTCTGAGAACTGAGCTGCTTCTGGGGGCCTGCAGGGGTCCCCGGGCTGGAGGAGAGAAGGGCTGAGTGGCTGACGACGTCTAATTTTTGCTTTTCGGTGGGGCTGGGCTGGGCTGGGGGATTTTTTTTCCACGTCTCAAAATTTCTTCTCCCCCCGTTTGAGGAACCTCTTCTTTTCATTTTGTCATTTCTTTTGTCGATCTTATCAGAGGAACCAGGACTGAAATAGGACAAACAAAAAAAGAGGTGATATTGAGATGAGCAGGGGTCTGTGCCTTCTTGCCCCTACCTGGTCCTGGGACTCCAGGTTGGTTCCTGAAGCCCCAGGGGGGTTCCAGCTCCAGTCGAGTCAAGGACACCAACACCTCCCGCAAGGGTCCCTCCTATGGGAATCCTACTCCCCCAAGAGACCCGCCTGCAGTGCAAGAGTCCAGCTGGCCTTCCCGTGGGCACAGTGCCCAGCGGGTGGGACCCCCATGGCTGGCGCTGGCACGGGCACAGACCTGGGATCTGGCCATGTTTCCAATTGTTAGGTTTTTGTGTGGGTCCTGGAGCAGGGGGGAGGATGCCAGGCTACAGCTTTTGTCCCCAGAGGGGTTTGGGGAGTGGGGTGGGGCAAGCCCAGCTTCTTGCTGAGTTTTCTGTCTCTTTAGATTAAAAGCAGAAATTCCCATCTGTATACCTCAGCTAAGGTCCCACAGGCTGAAAGGCTGGGGAGGAGTGGGTACCACATGACTTTTGTCCCTCGCAGTACCAGGCCGAGGGGAAGGGATCAGTAGCCCAGTGGGCACCACGCCCTGGGGAACAACCTGAGGCTCCTCCAGTGGGCAGCTGCTTCCCTCAGGATGCCAGCAGGGGGCGCTGCCTTCCCACAAACGCTCTGGCAGCCGCTAAGCACAAAACACACCCAGGGTGGACCCCCGGGACTGGGCTGCCTGGCAGTACCCTGCATAAAAGGCGCTGGCCCCACCTCATGGCCAGAAGGATGGGGTGGTGGGGGGCGGGGCTCCTCTATGGTCTACAGTGCCTGGTGGTACCCTTGGGACAAAATTGAAGGAGTCCTTGAACAAAATGCATCCTGGGGTCTCTCCCAGGCACTGGGTCACAGACTCAGGTCAGCAGAGGCCAAGCACAGCTAACTACAGAGCACGCACAGGTATAGACGCATTCTGTACGCATCCCCACTCCAACCCTGCACAGAAGCCAGGTGAAGGGAGGGCGGTTGTCCTGCACAAGGCCACACAGCCCACACGGCCGAGCAGGGACTCAATGCAGGGGGCAGCTTCGAGTCCATGCTCCTCACTGCTGTGTGTGGCACGTTCCCAGGGAGGCAGGGTCTATGGTGACCAGGACACCCGCACTTTGCCAAGGCTGCAGCCAAGGCGGCCACGTTGGGGTGAGGGCCTAGGGTGGCTAGGTCAGCCAAATTTTCAAAACAAGCTGAAAGTCCAGACAATTTCATGTGAAAATTTCCAATATTTAAAAGATGTGTTTTAGTCACACAGATTATGCCTCCTGGTCAGGCTCTGGTTTGGAACTGCAGGCCATCGTCCACTGTGAGGTGGAGACTTCGAGTTTTAGAGTTAGAAAGGGCCCTGATTCTATGAGCGAATGGATGTTTGCTAGACATGTTGTGGGAGTCACTTCCTGAGGTATGTGAGTCAAATCGTTCTGTTGTACACCTTAAACTTATACAAGACCATCTGTCAATTATATCTCAGTAAAACTGGAAAAAAGAAGAAAGAAAGGGCCTCGGAGATCATCTAGAACTTTCTGGGATGATGGAAATATTCTCTAGTTGTGCTGTCCAACGCAGTAACCACCAGTAACACATGGCTTCTAAGCAGTTGAAATGCGTCTAGTGTGCCCGAGGGTCTCAATTTCTCTCTAGTTATTTGAACAGCCATATGTGGCCAGTGGCTACCACACTCGACAGTGCAGATGGGGGAGCACTTGGCCATGTGGGGGTTTGGGGTTGCCACGGTGACTGGGGGCACTGCTAGCATTTCCTGGGCAGGTGAAGACACCACGCTTCCTGCCATGTGTGGACAACACGCACAGAGACCTGCCTTCCTGCGGGGGAGCCCCTGGAGCCCCTACCCAGAATCCAACCCCATCAACTGATTTGAGGCCAGAAGGAGGCGCAGGGGGGCCTGGTAAGGTGTGGGCGGAAGCCAGGGCTGAGGCCTTCCCAGAGCGCCTGGAGGAGGGCGGCTGCAGCAGCAGGCTTCTGGCCCGAGGGAGAGGGGAGCTTCCTGGGTGAGCCCCTGGTCCCTGCAAGCTCGAGTGCTGAGTGTTCCCTGGGACACCAAGGAGGGACTACACTGGCACCCTTACACCACCTCCCTGGCTGTGAGCCCCCCCCTCCCCGCTTCCTGAGCGGGAAGAGGCTGGGATGACGGGGCAGGGAGGGCCTGTTTGGCCCCTCTGCCCATGGCAGACCAGACCAAGGCCCCAGGCTGTCCCCTGTGGGGGTCTCCTGAGCTGCACGGCGGCAGTGGGGGGTGGGGGGGACAACCACCAGTGCTCAGGTTGAGGGGCCCCCTCAGTGGAGGAAGACTCCAGTTCCAGTTCCAGGCCTAGAGTTAGGGACAAAAACAACTCCAGTGGGACTCCCTGGTGCTGCCCCGCGGGTCCCGGGAACGGGAGGTCTGCTGCCAAGCCCGGAGTGGCTTTTTCTGCTTACCCCTCCCTGTTTCCTGAGCCAGGTCCAAAATTGATTAAAACTAAGTAAAAAGCGCTGCCCAGGGAATGACAAAATTGCTAAAATTCTCTTTTCTTCCCTCATTCTATTGTTCTCTCTCCATCTGGTGCTCCAGAGATCGGCTAAAGTCACTGGTTACTGTGGAAACCACCCCCCACTGTACCCCCTGCACCCGCTGCAGCAGCCTGCCTGCCCCCAGGCCTAAGGGCTCCCTGATCAGCTTGTCCGACTCCTCTGGCCCCCCAACCCCCATCCCCAGACACCTGCCTGCTCAAGGCCCTGGGCCCCAAAGCTCCTTGTAGGAACCAGGGGAAGAAAAAATGTTTCCCAAACTTGTCTCAGATTCTGAGTTGGCCCCACTATCCAACCAAAGTGAGCAGAGAAAGTGAAGCAGGGAGAGCATGAGGAGGCGGAAATGGGGTGAACGGGGAGGGAGGGCTCATGGCTGTGGTCCCCTAGAGTGAGCAAGCACGAACATACTATACAGTCAGAGCTGCAGGGCGGGCAGCCGGAGGAGGGAGGGTGGGCAGGCCGGCACGCTGGAGCCCTGCCGCCTGGTGCCAGCCCCGAGCCAGGAGGGGAGGCCCGCCTGCTGTCCCTTCCTCTGGCACCCCCTCCTGCCCTCTACCAGCAGGGCTCTCGCAGCCTCCCTGGCACAGAGCGGAGGGGGCTGGCTCCAGCCCCTGCTCGAAGCCATTGTTTTTCTTCTCAACACCCCCAAGTTCAAGTTCATCTGGGTGTTACATCATGTCTGGTTGCTCCTGGAAACCAGACGGGTCAGACGTGACTCTGGGGAAAGGGGGTGGGAAGCTGGAGGGGGCTGAAGTTCTCCTCCCCTCCCCTCCTTGCCACTAGGGAGCTCTGAAGTTTGAAGTCTGACAAAGTTTTTGGCTTTTTTTTTTAGGGAGGGAAAGGAAAAGGGAAAAAAACAAAACCTTAAACCACACACACAAAACTTCCATCCACCAACTTTCTTTGGACCTGGGCCTCAGAGCAAAGAGAGAGCGGAGGCTGAAAGAGGTGGCCTGGGGGCTAAGGAAGCCTCCAAGGCCCTGGGCTCACAGGGCGATGTTTTTGTCGAATGTGCAAAAGAAAAAGATCTTTGCCTGTTCTCCCTCCACTCCCCAGAAGCCCACACTGTAAACGCTGCCTGGGCCCTGCTCCTGGGGCTGGTCCCGCCTGTGCCCTGAGGGCCCTGGGTTCTACAGGTGGGTGCCAGCCTCCTAGGGATGGGAATAGGGCAGAAGGCCTGCGAGCACCAGGGTGCAAAGACGCCTGCGCAAAGCCGGGTCCAGGGGCCTCCAGCAGCGGGGCTGGGGGTACATTTCCTCGTGAGAACCAGGGGCAGATAGGAGCAGGACTAGCGGCTCCAACAGCCTGGCCACCCCTCTGACAGGATTCACAGGACGTGGGGGAGGTACCTCCAGGGCAGCTTTGGGCCCTGCCTCACCCCAGTGCCAGAGTCTCTGGGCACGTGGCCCACCCAAATCCAAGGAAAGGGGAGGGCCAGGGGCAAGCACATGCCCCAGAGCGGCAGGAAAGCAACCAGGCAGACCTTGTCCTCCTGATGGAGCCTCCCACTTCCACCTTCGCTTCCATCAGGCCTGGCCCAGAGCGCCTCTAGCCTTGGGTCCTTGGCTGCCTTCCCCAGGGCCAGGGCTGTCAGAGCTAATTATCCAATTAGCTGATTAGCCAGGGGGCCTGGGGGCTGCCTGGGGAGGCAGGCTCAGCTGGGCGTGCAAAGCCTGAGCCCTCCAGCCCTGCCCCGGCCTCTTCTCCCGACTGCCCCGAGGACCCTGGCCTCCTCCAGAACACTGGAAGGCCCCCACCCCTGCCTGTGTCCACTTAGTGGGCAGGGCCTCCTACCTGAGACTGCTGTGGGATGTTCAGAAAGTTGCCGTCCCGGGGTCCGATGCTGACAAACCGGTTGGCAGAGGAGGCGCCTGTCGTTGCGAATGCTGTGGGGAGCAGGGGAGAGAGGGAGAGACCCCGTGAGGACCGGGGTCCCACCCGGGCACTGCCCCGTAGGGCTGCTGAGAGAGGGAGAGACTGGGTTAGACCATGCTGCCTGGGCTGAGGCTGGCGGCGGGAAGGCCAGGCCGGAGGGGCCCCCTTATCCTCTCACTGACCAGGAGCTCGCAGTCCCCCGGCCCCGGCACTCCATCTGCCGCAGCCAGGGAAGCTCTTCTGTGGCCCTGGAGGCTCTAGCTGTGGCCCGGTGGACCCAGTTCTGTCCCCTCCTCCCAGAGCACCTGAAGTAAGAACACTTGCTTTCCTGCTGGGCCTCTTGGTTTTGGAGAGAAGGGAGCCCAGGAGGCTGGGAGCTCTGGGGACTGGCCCCGCCCTGCTGGGAGAAGGCCATCTCAGCCGGGCTACCCCTCCAACAGGGGCGCCTGGTTGGGTGCTGCACCTCTTACCACCCTGGGCCCAAGGCCTGGGCCCGTGGCTTGGGGAACTTGAAGGGTCCCAGTAGAGGGCTAAGCTGGGTGGGACAGGTCAGAGAGGGTCTGGGAGCTGGCTGCTGGCTCAGGCGCAGGGGCGGCAGGGCTCAGGCCTGGCAGGCATTCTCCTCCTCTGATGGATGAGCCAGCTCCTATGGTCCTGCGGTTCCCAGGGACCAAGATGGGCCCACGTGCAGAGAAGGAGGAGGCCGGAGGGCCTGGCAAAGCCCCAGGGTGTGGGCAGCAGAGGCAGTTGTTCTGAGGCCTGAGGGGGCAAACGGGCCAAACATTCTGGAGCTCTTCTGGGTTGTCTGGCTGGAGCCCTACGGGAAGGAGCCGGCCCTGTACCCTGGGAGGAAGGAAGCCCCCAGAAAGGATGAGGAGTGTCACAGGCTAACTGGGAGTCCCCCTCCCATCCCTCCCAGCACAGGATACACCCCAGGGACCCCGTGCTCACCAGATTCTGTCCATAAGCGGCCCCCAGCCACCCAGCAGCTTGGCCCCCCTCCCACCCTGCCCACCTCCAATGACCATGACCATGACTTCGTGTCTTGTGGCAAATGCAGATGAGAAGATGACGTGAAGAGGATGAAGAGGGGAAAAGAACTCAAACCATGAAAAAAGAAGGTGAGGCAGAGAGCGCGCGGCCGAGAAGAGTGGTGAAATGGGCCGCCCCTTCCGCCGCCATCCCCGAGTCCTGGCCCACAGCCTGCCAGCCCCGAGCGCTGCCCACCCCCGCCCACTGTCCCCCAGACGGCACACCGCCCACCCTCCGCCTCTCCTGTCCTTCATGCGTCGTCGGGTCTAGCTGGGGCCTCTCAACTCAGATTTTTCTCTTCCCTTTGACAAAATTTGTCATCGGTTTAAAAAAAAAGAGAGAGCGAGAGAAAGAGATGAAGTAAGCCAAGGTCCAGAGCCCTTCCTTGTTCTTGGAACATCCAACCTGGGAAGAAATTGAGGGAAAGGGGAGGGATGGGAGGGAGGGTAAAAAAAAAAGAGGAACAACGAGAAACCAAATGTGAGACTGAAGGCTGGAGGGGAGGGGATCAGGGGCTGGCCTGCTGCAACTTTAGAGGCCTGAGGGGCCCAGAATGAAGGTGAGGGGGCAAGGCAAAAAGGGGATGGTGGCGTCGCCTTGTGGTCACATTCAATTTTCTTGGTGTGGGGGGAGGGGCACAACGAAACAACAAAAAATCAAAAAACGAAAAAACGAAAAATGAAAAAAAACAGCAGTTAGGCATGAAGATGGCATGGCTGTGCCTCCCCTCCCCCCGCCCACCCTGGCCAGCACCCCTGGCCTGGGTGCCCCCACTGTGCCCCCTCTCCCGCCCCCCGGAGGGGCCTGGGCCAGGGGCCCCAGCTGGGAGCAGTGGGCGGGCAGCGGGGCTCGTGGGGTGCTGGCTGGTGCAACTAAGGCCCCAGAGGCCAAGGTCGGGGGCTCAGCTCTGTCCTCATCTGGGTGGGAGGCACTCTGGGCTGGGGGGCTTTGGCAGTGAGAGAGGGGACTCTTCTTTTTGCAGTGGAGACTGTTTGGACGGGCCGGGGATGCTGGGCGTTGTGGTTTCGGTTTCATCGTCCACTTACAAGGTGACGGAGGAGTCAAGGCGGCGCCGTCTGGGGCAGTGCTGGTGGATTTGGAATCAGGCATAGGAAGGGGCACAGGTCTGGCCACTGGAGGCGGCGGTGGTAGCAAAAATGACCCCGGGACTTTGCCCTGGCCGCTACCGTTGGGCTGCGAACAACATAAATAGAGTGACGCATGAAGGCACATCACACACAGACACACGCTCCCCTGCGCGGACACGCCAGCTCGCTCCTGAGAGCCGGTGGCGCTCCCGGCGGAAGATGCGGGGTGGGGTTCTCCTCCAGGGCGCCAGGATGGTGAGGGCATGAGGCCTCTATTTGGTCTCTCAAGTGTTTCTCTTTTTTTTTTCCGCAGTCCTCTTTCGAAGTGGTGGGAGGGAGGAAGGGGGATGTCCGACGGGTGGTTTGTTATTTCTCAGGGAACAGGTTTCAGGTACCAAAACTTGCCATTTAACTATACAAGCAGCTGCGCTCTGAACTGTCACACTCTGAAGACTTTCTCCTATGGCAGCAAAGATGCACCAGCTTACTCCCTGTGCTCCCCCAAAACACACACGTGCCTCCCCTGGGTGGGCTCCTGGGGTAGGATCAGCTGACCCAACCAAGGACCATGGGCCCACCAGCATGTGCCCTGTGTCATGGCCTCGGGGGGAAGCCAGGGCATGTGCCTGAGGACAGTGGATGCTAGCCTATCTGCTACAGAGCAGCCCAAGAGGAAATCCCATTGCTGGCAGCCCCAGTTCCCCCAGAAGCCGGGACCAGCTACCAAAGCCACAAATTGTTCATTACTCCCTCTTGTGCCTTAAACTTGAGTTTCCTCCTCCAGGCCCCACGTGTGGCCTTGTGTTCATCAGCCTCTGGGGTTCAGGGCATGACGGCCCCACAGAGAGGGGCAGAGGTCCCTGGCTCCTGGCAGACACAGCTTCCCTGGACTTTGTACCTCCTGCTGCTCCAGGCAGTGCTCACTATGACCACCTGCAGCCTGGGCTCACGGGGGCCAGGCCAAAACTCTTCCTCCTAAACTGGCCTCTCTCCTGTGGCTCAAACCTCTGTCCTCCCAGCACCCCCCTGGTTTAAGACCATGGGAGGTTCACAAGCTCTTCCTCCTGTTAGCAAACCCTATAGAATCCAGCCCTACTCTGTCTCCAGCTCTGTCCTCCTTCGATCCTGACTGATGTCTCCTGGACTATGAACATGAGACTCCAAGGGGCCTCCCCTCTGCAGAGACTGCTCTTCAGCTCAGCACCTGTCACTGAACCAGGCACCCCACCCAGGCTGTCCAGTCCTCCAACCGCCTCTAAGGTAGTGGTTCTTGTTTCTGCCTGCCCCCAGGGGTACTGACGGTGTCTGAGACATTCTGGTTGACATAACTTGAGGGTGTGGAGGCTAAGGATGCTGCCTGACACCCACCCTATGGACCCCCAGGACCAAGGCCCAGTGGTCCACAGGTTGATGGTCCCGAACCCTTAGGAGAAGGGAAGCGCCACTCTCCCCCGTTCACAACAGAGGAAACTGAGGCTCCTCATGGTTAAGCATTCTAGCCACGCTGCAATGGGAAAGGCCTGAAGTTCATGGCCACGTCTGTCTGATTCCATGGACCCAGAGACTTATCAACCCTCTTCCCAAATCCAAAGGAGTTCAGACACCCCAGTGCTCCAAAACCTTCCATAGCTACGATGACATCTGACATAAAACGTCGTCTCCCCAGTCAGGCTGTTGGTTCCAAGCAAGAGCATGCCGCCAGCTCTGCAGGGTGAGGCCGATACAGAAGTGGCAACTGCGTTCCCTCATTTCTACAGCCTATCTGGTTCCCATCTTGCTCTTCCATCAGGACAGGAAGTAGAATGGTCCCAACCGATCACAGCCTTACTCCTCTCCAGGCTGTCCTGAGCTTGGGCTCCGGGGGCGGCCGGGACACGGCAGCTTTCTGGGCAGCCGCTGTTCCCGCAGGGTGGCCTCTGCTTCCCCAAGAGCCTGTCTCCCTCGAGGAGGATCTGAATCACTAATCTCATCTGATAAAACAAATCCTAGCCCGATACGGCCAGACATGGAAAGCTGCTGATTTACAACATTCAGATTCTAGAAGCAAGTCCCAACCAGGCTAGGCTGTCTCCGCTCTGGTTGGGGTACGAGTTGAAGTTTTAAAAAATCTCAAGATCTTGGGACTTTGTGGTGCCTTAAGACCTCGTGAGTTAAGAGCTTAGAAGTAAACTAGAAGCTGGGATAGCACCTCCCTTTCATCTGACAGATGAAGATGCGGGCCTGGCCACTCTGCAACTGGAGAGCGAGGCCGAGCTGGAACCAGGCTTTGTGCCTCTCAGAGCCATGGCCTCCCATCAATCCCTGGATCTTTTCTATCGTGCTCACTTGACGGTCTCTTCTCTATGCCAGAAATACAGCTAACTGGGCACCCTCTTTCTGCCCTTGGCGTGTCTTATAATCAGCAGTTCCCAACCTTTTTGGCACCAGGGATTGGATTCGTGGTAGACAATTTGTCCACGGACTGGGGGGAGAAGGGGATGGTTTCGGGATGATTCAAGCGCATTACATGTACTGTGCACTTTATTTCTAACCTAATGCCACTGCTGATCTGACAGGAGGTACTGGTTCATAGCCCAGAGGCTGGGGACCCCTGCCCTAAGTGGATCTCCACTTGGCCTTGGTCTTTACTGACCTGATTTTCTCAGTCAGGGACTTACACTGGGGTGTCAGAGGTACCTGGGAACCATTCTGCACACTGTAAAATTGTGTATGCATGTAATGTTCTGCAAAGATGGTTCATATCTTCAGATTCTCAGGAGGTTATAATTTACTCCTCTAGTCTCTACATCAGTGGTTCCCCTGACGAAGTGGGTCCCCTGACCAGAAGCAGCAGCGTCACCTGGGAACTTGGGGAGAAATGCAGATTCTACACCCCACACCAGAGCTGCTGAGTCAAACTTAGATGAGGCCCAGCCACCTGTGGGTCACCTCCAAGTCACTCTCACACACGCTATGACTAAGAACTACTACTCTGGGGTGGCTATGCTGCAAGCACAGTCCAGTACCCCCACCCTCTGCCACCAGGTCAGCTGCAGAGCCCAGGGCCTCTGGCTCCTCCTCCACTCCACAGTGCCATCTCTAGTCTCCTCTCAGAAGCCGGACCCCAAGGAGCAGGCTCACTGCAGACTTCCACCCCAGACCCAACTCTCGGGCACAACAGGCCACAGAGGAAACCTAGAGAGACTGCTCTCCAGCCAAACTAGACTTTCTCTTTAACCAGAGGGGCTGTTTGCTCCCCTGTCAATAAATAGCTTTTTGTCAACGGTCTACTCAGAGCAAGCACCTGCCTTGAGAAGAGAACTTTGGAGGCCAAGGAGCCCTTGATCTTTTCTTTGTTTGCCATGCCACATGGCTTGCAGGATCTTAGTTCCTTGACCAGGTACTGAACCCAGGCCTGTGGCCATGAAAGCGCGGAGTCATAACCACTGGATGGCCATGGACTTCCTGAGCCCTTGATCTTGAGTGCTCAAGTCAAGGGGCTGTCAGGATGCCCAGGGATGGACTGACCCACACCCTTGAGGGTCCTGTGGGTTAGCTTTGGTTCTCTGGGCTAAGTCGGTTCCCCAGGTGGGTCACATTTCAATTGAAACCCCAGATGCCCCCATAGCTGAGAAGCAAGAACAGCAAGATTCCTAGCCCCTCTGATCCAGATTCCAGAATCCACGACCCCTGGGGCTGGGATACAGGCTGGCAGCTCCCGTAGACTCCACTGGCATCTCTGAAGGAAGCACAGGAGCTGTTGCGAATCGTGTCCACTTTTCCCTCAATGCCCCTACTAGTGGACAGAGCTTGTCCAGAGAGGTGGGCAAAACTCTGCATATGCCAAGGAGCTGCAGAGCCAGCAAAAGAAACCCTCGCAGGAAAGAGGGGAAAAAAAGATGAGAAAAGCAGAAAAGGGGAGAAGAGCAGGAGGGAGGGAAGAAGACTGGCCTCTGCCCTGGACAGCAAGAACAAGGGGGCCGAGCTGCAGCCCTGTCCCACATCGAGCCCGCCAGCACTATGCAAGCGCCCTGCGGCAGCATCAGGCTGAGCAGCTGAGGGCCGCCCCTCTCCCGGGGCGGCTTCTGGCACGGGGCTCCAGATGCCTTTCCCTGCCAGGGCACTTTGAGTGTCTGCCACACCTGACCTCTCACGGTGCAGTTCCAGGCTGGACCAACTGGGAGGCAAGCAGCTGGGCCTTCTTATAGCATGCTGCTGGAGTTCCAGAACATTCCCAGAGGTCTAGAGATCACCATGCCCCAACCTGGAATGGTCTCCCAGGAACTACACAAGGACCACTGTCCCACTGAAGGGTCACGGTTGGCTCATTGCCATCGGGAATAGTTCTCTGCTCAGTGGATCTGTGTCTCTGCTCTAGGGCTCGCTGATGGAGAAGGACAGTGGGCCTCAGAGCTCCATGGGGAGCCGTCTCTCACCCAGGCTGAGGAGCAGAAAGACTTTATTCCAGAACCGTGACTGACCTGAGAGCCCCTCATTAAGAGTCCCGCCAACAGGAGTCTCATGACACAGCCTGTGGAAGGAAGCCTGCCCTCTCCCAAGGGCTTCTCACTGGGGATGAGGAAGGTGCCCCCGAGCACACTGAATCTGGAGACGGTCACGACCAACACAGCTGGACAGAGGGCGCTGTCGCTGGCATCAAGTGGGTGGGGGCCAGGCATGCTGCTGAGCACCCCAGAGCGCACAGGACATTCCCACACCACAGAGAACGAACAGTCCCAGGTGTCAGCAGTGGGAATCCTTGGTCTAGAACCTATCAAATCCTTGCACCCCTGAGGTTTAAGAGGGGTGTCAGGAGCTAAGGGGTCTGGGCCCAGATTGGACAGATCATTGGTCCACCCCTGCTACGGGGAAAGACCAGAGGAGGGTAAAGAGCCCAAGCAAGACGGGCCCAGCCACTGCCCCATCCTGTCTGGACCGGGATGAAGAGGCCCCGGGCGGACACGTGGAGCCCTGCTCCTGGACCCAGAAGACTGAGGTGTTCGGTAGTCCCAGCTCTTGGCTGCTCCAGCCCCAGGTGGGCTCCCGGCTTTGGGGCCCTCTCCCCGTGAGCCCTGAGACAGACAGACAGACGCAAAGATGAGCTGTAGTGGGGCTCGTGGGGTCCTCTGGACTCACCTGTCCGGTGGCCTGGCCCGAGCCATCCGAGCACACAAACTGCACAAACTCCTTCAGCGAGTCCTGCCCGTGGTGGTGGTGGTAGCGGATGGTCGGGTGCGTGAAGTACGGGCTCGACTGCTGGATGATGGATGTGGAGGGGAAGTGCAGCGCTGATGCCGTGGCCCGGGGGCTCCCTGCATGCACGCGGCAGGAAGGAAAGGGCATCGTCAGGGCCTAGAAGGCCGTGGCGAGGGACACTGAAGATGAGGAGACCTGCAGGTCAGAGCCCTTTGGGTCCAGAGAACGGGGCAGGAGCAGGGCAGGGACCAGGGTAGGGAGAGTGAGGCGCTGACTGCTAGTGTAAAAGTGTGTAAGATGGCACCAAAAACACTCAGTAAAATCAAAGTAAATAATATATGCATGCAATATTTTTAAAAGTTGAATTGGCAAAACTAGGGATGGCCCAGAGACCAGCTGCTTCTCTTTATAAATAAAGTTTGATTGGAATCAGGGCCAGAGTTAGGGTGAGGTGAGACGTGTGTGCGTGCTGAGTCGCTCAGCTGTGTCTGAATCTTTGCAACCCCATGGACTGTAACCCACCAGGCTCCTCTGTCCATGGGATTCTCCAGGCAAGAATACTGGAGTGGGTTGCCAAGTCCTCCTCCTCAGGATCTTCCCAACCCAGGGACTGAACCCACAACTCTTACGTCCTGCATTGGCAGGTGGGTTCTTTACCGCTAGTGCCACCTGGGAAGCCCCATGAGGTGAGGCAGGGTCATGCAATTACAAGGTCAGTCCTTTTATTTAAAATACTGATATTCTCTCATCATGTATCTTTTGCAATTGTTTTAATTTTTAGAACATTGCATTTAATATTATTTATAAACTTTGGTGACTGAAATTTCAGGTGCTCCCTGACATTCTGCGCCAAGGTCAGTGCCTCACACACCCCTCCCTGGCACAGGGCCTAGGCGGGAGCCTTGGGGAGCAGGCAGACCATTCGGTGGGGCTCCGGACAGACACCCGGCCCCGTGCCAGTGCGAGAGGGGGCTCCACAGAGCACACACACGTCCTGCATGAGGCTGGGTGTGCACCTCGCTGCAGGTCCCCAGGTCACATTCTTCTGTGCTCGGGCCCCACGGCTCGTACACACTGCCTCGGACGCACGGCTCCCACCCCGGAGCAGGCCCCAGTCCTTCCCCAGCCAAGTCCTCCCTATCCTGTCTGTTTCCAATCAGCTCGCTCTTGCTCTCGGTTTCATTAGGGGCCTAAAGAAACTTGGCTTCTCTCTGGAGTTCATAAAAGCTGAGTGGAGCGGGGCCTGCCGCCCTCCCCTGCTTGTGAGGAGGGCCTGGGCTCCCCACCCCCACCCCGCAGCCACCACGCCCTGCCCCTCTGCTGGCTCCCAGCCAGGAGGCCCTGAGGAGGAAGCCAGGAGGGTAACCCTCCGTGTTCTCCGTGTCCTACGCAAGGGCCCGGGAGGTGGCGGGCAGACACAGGGCAGTGTTCAGAAAAAGTCCAGGCCTCTCTCAAGAGGGAAGAGGCTCCCACAGTTCCCCACCTGGTTCCATCCCCTGCAGAACCGGGCGGCACCCTCCCCTCAAGCTCTCTCTCTGCCAGACTGGAGCAGAGAGTCCCCCCAGCCCCCGGCAGGCAGCCTGCGGCTCCTTTCCCTTCCCCTTGGCCTAGTCCTTCACTTCTGGAAAAGAGCGGGGAGGCCTCGAGCAGGGAGCTTGGGCCCTTGTGAGGGTCCCTTGGAGTAACCTGGGCTGGTGCCAGGGAAAACAGACCCTGGGCACTTTGGGGCACTGAGAGAGAGGAACTGGAAGGAGGGCAGACACAGAAGCCTGTGCTCTCCCATCCACAGCTGGCGGGAGGCAAGGAGAGCTGGGAGGAGTGGGCCCAAGGCCTCAGGACAGGCCTGTGCCACACAGCACACACATGTGCACATGGCACGTGAGCACACACAGCACATACGTGTGCACACATCACGTGTGCACGCACAGCACACGTGTGCACACGTCGTGCACACACGTCACACAGGCACAGCACACACGTGTGCACACGTCCACGCAAACACACGAACACATATACATCGACTGTGTGCACATAGCATCCTCACACAAACATAAGCAGACACACATCCTCACATGCACACACAGCGCACAAGCAGGTGTGCACCCTGGCACATGGGGTGTGAGAGGCAAGTGGGAGAGTGTGGGGGAACACAGTGAGAAGGCCCAAGGGCCAGCCTGCTGCTGTGGAGGGAGGGCCCGTCCCCACGCCCACCCAATGCCACACCACGGCCAGTTCAGAGAGCTGGGCTGTCACTCAGGGTTCCCTGACCAGCTACCCCTCAGGCAGGGCTCCTCTGCCACCCCCGCTGCCCCCCTCCGGGCCCTCCATTTCTCACCTGGTCTGACTCCAGCAAGCACAGGCAGCGGGTGGTGAGTGAAAGCCATGCGCGGGGAGCTGCCCTGAGAGGAGAGGGCACTGCAGAAGTCCAGCTTTCCTGACTTCTTTAGAGAAGCCGGGCCTGAGGGGAGGAATCAGCAACACGGGGCAGGTTTAGCTGGGCCAGGAAGGGAGCGGGGGAGGCGGGAAGCCAGCAGCTCACTCCTTCTCTCCTCAGCCCCCTCCTGGCTGCCCCCTTCCCTTCAGGGCTCCCCAGCCTCCTCTGCCTGATGGAGGCCCTGTTTCTCAGGCCCTGCGTGCAGACCATCCGCTGCTGACAGATGAGGGAAATCAGCCCCTTTGGTGCGCTGGGCAGGGCGTGAGCACGCGGGGCCATCTTGCCCCCCAACAAACAGATTGTGAGCTCCAAGATGCACAGAATCAAAGCGCGGAGGCAGGGCCAGAGGGCAGGGAAGGTGTGCGGGAGGAGCCCTGGAGAGCAGCTTCAGAGTCAGGGACCAGGAACTTCCCTGGGGGTCCAGTGACTAAGACTCTGTGCTTCCACTGGGGAAACTAAGATCTCAGCCGAAGGAAAAAAAAGAAAAGAGTGAGGAGGCCCCTGAGGAGGGGCAGGCTGGGGTCTACTCCATGGGGTCCTGAGCTACAGGTCCCATTCTGCCAGGAAGAAGCCAGGACTCCTTACTGGAAGGGAAAGCACAGCCATGGGCCCTTCGGACCACTGTGGAGAAATAAAATCCGACAAGGGAGCAGGGAGGAGGCTGGAGGGCCTGGGTGGGAGCTGGGGGAGAAGGAGCCAGGAAAGGATGCCCTTGGTCAGGCACCCAGAGGTCGGACTGTCAGGGTGGGTCATTCCTGGGCTTTGTTCTACTCCCAGGACCAGAGAGGGAGGTGGCATTTGCCAAGAGACAGGGACACAGAGAGCGCCCCATTTGAGCTCACCTCTAACAGCCTGATGATGCCAACCAAGATCATGTCTGTGCCCAGTGGGCTCGACATCCAACACACTAAGACAAAGCAGGGCCCCCAGGCCAGGGCCCCCAGGGGAACCAGTCTCCTGTTCTGGGAGGATAAGGTGTGGTCGGGGCAGGTGTCCAGAGCTGCCATCTTTGGAACACGAATCGAATCAGTTTGGGTGGGGTGTGTGTATTGGGGGTGGGAGGGGGGTGCTGCAGAAGAGAGAAATAAGAGCTGTCTTAACCACAGAGGGAAGAGGCGGGGGAAGGGCGCACTCCTAGCCGCCAGCAGAGGTGTTATCTGGCAGCAGCTGTGTGCCACCTGATAGCTGGCACGATGCGGGGGAGGGGGGAGTGCCCCCACCAGCTGTGCACAGCTGTCCCCCTGGCCGCACAGCACCTCCCCAGCTGTTCCCAGTCCTGCAGCTGGGCTGCTTAATTGGCGATTTGTCCCAGAACAGGGAAACAACGCAGTGTTGGTGGGAGGAGGGGGTGAGTATGGAAGAAAAGAGGGGAAAAGCAAGGGAGCCGGGGGTGCCACAGGAGGACGTGGGGCCATGCGTGGAGGGACTGCTGGCGGGAGCGGAAATGGCAGGCTCGGCGGCGGCAGACAGCCAGGAAAGGAGGGAGCCGGAGCTGGGGAGGGGAGGCTCCGGGGAGCCAGGTCTGGGTGGAGCGACCCGGGGGCCCACGCCTCAGGAGCCAGCAGTGGACACGGCCCTCTAGGCACACCAGTCCCTGAGGAAAGACTGCACCTCAGCTGGGGATTCTTCAGGGCCTCTCCACCCCTTGTCTCTGCCCCTCCAGAGGCTCCCCCAGGGGCTACATCTGTGCCCTGCCAGCTCAGGTCCCTGCTGGCCACAAGGGCGCCCGGAGAGGGGCCCTCTGAGCGCGGTCGGCAGGGGCGGGGCTCAGCCCGGGGCCTGGAGCTGAGGCCTCCTCCTCCCAGGGTGCAGAGAGCGAAGGCCAGAGGCTGCAGCCAGGGCAGCAGGGGAGAAGAGGCTCCTCCCTGCCCTTCGGTCTCGCCTTCCCCCCAGCCCTGGCCCCTGCCCATCTGCTTGGCCCTTCCTGGCATGGCAACATCTGGAAGATACCAAGGAAAAGACTATCAGGTCGGCACTCATCTTCCTGCACTACACAGCAAGGCCTCCATCCCCAGGCCTAACCACAACGGACACATCCCATACAGAGGTCTGCGCTAGCTGGCCCCAAGACCCCCGTACCTGGAAGCTACACATAGGCTGCACCAACAACGTGTCAGGCAGAAGCATTCTGCAGGCAGCCTCCTGACACATGCCTGTGCACCACACACACACAAACACACACACACCCCTCCCTCTTTCCCTCTACTCCACTTGGGCTCTCCAGGCGTGCCCACACCACCTGTCAAAACAGGAGAGCCCCCCTGGTGAGCCCCTCCTCTCACCAGGAAGGGGCTGGTGAGAGGATCGAGAGGCCTGACAACAGTTCTGCTCGCTTGCTTCTAGGCTCTGCTCCTCTCTGTGAAGCTGGGCCCCTCCTTAGACCAGGGGTTCTCAACTCAGGAAGATTCTGCCCCCACCAGGACACAGCCATGTCCAGAGACCTTTCTGGCCATCACACCTAGTAAGGAGGTTTGCTACTGGCATCTAGTGGGCAGAGGCCAGGGCTGCCGCTCCAACACCCCACAGGGCACAAGATGGCCCCACCGCAGACAATGCTGGAATGTTCAAGAACACCCAGTCTGAGAAACTGCCTTAAACCATGAAGACGGTAGAGCGGGGGCAACCTCCCTGAAGAAACACCAAGAGGAGGAGGAGGATGAGGAGGCTCTGAAGAGGAAGCCATGCCCGCCTTGCAGGGCACCAGAGGCTCAGGGCCAGGGCTTTCCTTCCACAACACCGGTGGGCCCTACTGCCCACGCGTGACAAACTGCCCGCTCGCCTCTGCTCTCCAGGCCTGTGCCCGCTGGAAGAGCAGGCTGGGGGAGGACAGGCGGTGCCGCCGGCAGCAGGAAGCACCACGGGAGGCTCGCCAGGGAAACTGAGGGGGAGACGAGGCTGCACGCCGCCTGCGCTCCAGGTCCGGCCTCGCGGCGGCACCCATACCTGCATCCACATCGTTGGGCCAACCGCTGGACTGGCTGCTGCCAGCTGCCGGGGAGCGGCCTGTGCCAGGATAGAAGACGTCGTCGACAGGGCTCTCCATCTCACTGTCATCGATGGACTTGGGGCGCTTGGTGGTGCTGGGGAAGGAGGACAGGGGTCAGGTGGGCCTCAGGCGAGTGGCCGGACTGGGACCCGGACCCAGGAAGCCTGCACTGATGGCCCTCCGTGTGCTGAGTGGGCGCCCGCTGTCAGCAGCATCTCAGGGCACTCGCTGTGTGCCCTCCGCCCAGGTCAGACTGACAGCCCCTTCTCAGCCCACAGGACCATCTGCCGTCATCTACCCAGCTACCCAAGCCCAAGAAGCGGGCCAAGCCTTCAGCTGCCTCCTCAGCCGCCTTCTACTTCCCATCAGCTCCCACGGCCAGAGGAGGTGAGTGAGGCGCTGGCCAGGGCCAAAACATCAGGGGGTGATGCAAAACTCATTGTGATACTGTGTTATTTTATAGTAAAATACGATTAACTACAGAAATATCATAACATTTTAATGTAATATTCTAACATATCAAAATGAATACTTGAACCTCACAATGAACCAAAATGTTCATTTTTTTTTTTAAAGGGACAGGATCACACCCTGTCCTGCATAACTGGCCCTGACCGGGGTCCACTGTGCCTACCTCCCAAACGGCTCTCAACTCCACTCCTTCCTCTCAGGCCGATCCCCCACCTGACTCAGGCCTTCCAGCCTGAGTGGGACAGCCTTGAACTGACTGTCCTGCCCACGAACACTGCTTCTAGAAGTCTTTCTAGAACACACATCCCCAGCATCTGTTGCTTGACCCCTCTGGCCTGTGAACCCCACTGTGGGATAGTCCTGCCGGCCTGCCCAGCCTCAGTTGGGATGGAGGGTGCTCTCTGCCTGGAGCGCCCACCCCAGGCCTGTACCACCCCCACTTTGTCTGGGTTCAAAGGTAACAGCCCCAGGAGAGAGGCCTTCCCCAGTCCCCACAGGGAGCACCTTCCTGGCAGAGCCATGGCCTCGCTTGAGCTTGTGTCCTGAGGCCAGTGCAAAGCCCAGGGGGTGGGCAGCAGAGCAGGCCCTGGCTCTGGAGCCAGTGCCCTCAACAGAGGGTGGTGTGCTGAAGCATGCTGCCCAGAGCACCGGAGGCATCTCGGGGGCTGAGGGGAGGCCGGGGCGTGGGACTCACCTGGTGGAGGGAGGGGAGGTGATGGACCGCCGCCCCAGGGCCACCTGGTTGATATTGTAGTAGCTGGGACTCTCCAGGTCTGCCAGCGAGAAGTTGGGCCCTGATGCTGTTGCAACAGGAGCTGGGAAGAAGGGAGAGTGGGATGAGGTCTGGAAAGCATGGGCAGCTGTTTCGTTGCCGGGAGCAGCTCCCTGGAAGCCCTGGGGTAAGTTCACTGTGAAGGCTGCTGAGGAAACCGCCTCCTGGCTGAAGCTTGTTGGGAAGATTCCTTGGTTATGATTTTTTTTTTCCTCCAAAGCAGTGGAGGTCAGAGGTGGGGCTCTCCACTCTGGCTCTCCAATGCCTCCATCCCACCCAGCCCGGTGCCAATGAGGCCAAGAGTGTCGCAGGAAGTCTGCCTGCCCGTCCCCACCTGAGACCCCATCAATGGGAGGGCTCCATGGGGTCCAAGTCCTACCTCCTCACCCCCATCCCTGCGGACCCAACCCTGGCCCAGAAGAAGGAAGGACTCACTCTGTGATACTCTCACCAGCTCCGTCACATTCCAGACCCCGGAAGTCACAAAACAGTCCTGGAAACTTAAATGCCCTGAGGAGGGAAAAGGGCAGGAGAGCGAGTCGAGGCACGGCCAGGAGGGGCTGTCTGCCTATCTCTCCCGATCCCTCCCCACCCTCAGCTTGTTGCATCCCATGACCCGTGTCCCAGCCCCAGGCTGGCCTTCAGGGGTCCTCAGATCTCCATGGATGTGGAGTATGCCACCATGAGTGCCCTCCCCCATGGAATAGCAGCCTCTGTTCAGTCAAGGGACAGCTGAGTGAAGCGGTTGGCAGGGGCAGGCCCACCTTGGCCCAGGAGGGCAGAGAAGGGTACAGGTTGGGGGATGTGGTGGACACAGCAGGCCAGGGAGGCTGGGTTCAGGCAGGAGGGCAGGGGGCACTGACCGTTGGGCAGTGGTTTGATGTCCGCATCTCCTTGCTGGTTTGAACTATCTGATTGTCCGGATTCTGCAGGAGACAGAAAGGGTGGGGATGGGTCAAGACCAAGTGCCCTGCACTCACCAGGCAAGCAGCTGCCCCTCCAGCCCTGTGGACACCTTCTCTCCCCCTCCCTTCCCGAGCAGCCCAGGGAGGCCAGGAGAAAAAGAATCGCTGCTGCTGTGGTGAGGCCACCCTGCAGACTGCAGGGTGCTGGGCAGCATCTCTGGCCCCTCCCACTAGATGCCAGCAGCACCCCAGTTGTGACAACCAAAAACCAGTTTCCAAACACTGCCTGAAGTGCCCTGGGGGTGAGCAGCCCACGAGTGAACAGCCCTGGCTGAGAGTCAGGGCAAGAAGGCGCCCAGGAGAGAAGCCCCGACTGTCCCTTTGCACAGCTGGGCTGGACCCAAGGGGTCCCCCGTTTTCTGCCCCACTCAAGCTCCACAGGGAGCAGCCCTTTCCCTCCCTTCATTAATTAGAGCCAATGCTGCCTGCCTGCACCACCCCCACCTCACCTTTATGCATACAGGCCGTGCCTGGCAACACGGAGGGGGGAGATCTGCCTTGATGCTGTCGCCCGCTCTGTGCCAGCCTGTCTGGGCTGTCTCATGCCCCAGTGCCACAGCTGCTCGGAGGGAGCCCTGAGACAAGGGCCCATTGTGCGGTGGGAGCTCACAGAGGACTGGGGGCAGGGTGGAGTGTGTGTGTGAATATTTTGCTGAGCTTGGGAAAGCCCCCCGCCCCTGCCCCCCAGGTCCTCGAAGCTTTGTGTGCCAGGGGCACAACGGGGACCTCCAGAATGCTTGCCTGGGCACGACAGCTGGCTAGAGGGTGGCGGAGGGGGGCCAGGGCAGGTTGTGGGGCAGGAGAAAGGCAGGCATTCAGCAAAGGATCAGCTGCTCACGGGGGGACCACATGGGGTGGCCTCGGAAAACTGGGCCCTGCCATTGGCCAGGGCTTCACTCCACTCTTTGGAGCAACCCTGCCTCCCGGGTCTCACCCGCCACCCCACAACCGGCCCGCGTGCCACAGAGGCCATCCTCTACCAACCTTGCGGTCAAACCGCTCACATTGGGGAGTGAATAGCAAGGAGGTTCCTGAAGAGTGATGTGGGCCCAAGAAATAGAAGTGGGGGGATCCTGCAGCCACTTGGGAAAGAAGAAAGAGCTCCAGGTGTTGGGGCCTTCTCAGAGCTAAGGCCCTATGATGCCTCAGTCAAGTTCCTGGCCTCTTGTATCCATGTGGCCGGTGGGAAAATGACAGGCTGCCCCCAGGATGGTTTCAGGCCCCATTTCCCCCATCCTTTATCTTGTTTCACTTAATTTTTTTTTTTTATGCATTTATTTGGCTTTGTTGGGTCTTGGTTGCGGCACATGGAACCTTTGTTGCAGCATATGAAGTTAGTTTCCTGGCATCACCTGGGATCTTAGTTCCCCAGCCAGGGATCCAATCCGCATCCCCTGCGTTGGAAGGCGGACTCAACCACTGGACCATCAGGGAAGTACCTTTTTAGCCAGCCTCTACTTTTTAAAAATTCCAAATGATAATAATAATGAATCCTGTCACAAATCAAGAAAATGGAAGTTTATAAGCTAACAGGACCCCTCACCCCCTTGTGTTTGGGGCGTGTCCTTCCACAACTCCCTTTGCACCCACCCTAGCAGCGTTTTTAGGGATGGCGAATTCCATCCCAGGCCACTTCTTTGTCATGGTGGCACTCTGCTCTGGAGAGAGCCCGTGGGACTTCCTCCCACGCCCCAGGGAAGGGCAGCCTCTCTCTGCATGTGAATTTTCTTGTTGCTCTCTCCTCAGCCCGTTCCTGACTCTCTGGGTCTGATTCAAGCCCCAGCTGGTCCAGGAGGGAGCAGGCAAGGGGCTGAGGCAGTAGGTGGCCCACCTTAGGGCCTCCGTGGACCAGTGCCCCGAGCCTAATGTCTCTCAGGGCCGTCCTTTCCCAGATTCACAGCTCAGAAAGCACAGCTGCAGGACCCGCGTGTGGAGCCCAGCGAGGGGCACACGGTGAAGGCTTTGCTGCAAAGGCTTTGCCCTACTTGTCCCAGGACCAACTCGGTCCCCACAGAGCCCTCCAGGCCAGGGACAGTGGAGTAGGGGGGATGGTAGGAGGCCATCCAATTAAGAGTGGTCTCAGCCCTTCAAACGTGGCCAGGTGGAGACAGAAAGCCACGCGCATGCGCACACCCGGTCCGGGGACAGACGAGAGAACCCGACAAAGAGATGGAGGTGGGCCAGCGATAGAGGCAGAGACAAATGGGGCTCCAGGAGAGCGCGACAGACAGGAAATCCTTCTGAACCAGGACGCTGCCCTGAAACGTTACTGCTGTTATTACCATTAGCGCCATGTAAGGGAGCAGGCAGGAGCGGGGACGGCGCGCGAGGCCCGCTGCCACGCGCCTGCAGGCGGTGCTCCGGGCGCTGCTGGCAGCCATCTTAGCCCTTGGCAGCCATCTTACGGCTGGCGGCCCCGCCGGCGCCCCGCACTGCCGCTGCCGCCCGCCCCCAGCGAGCGCGGCCCGGCTCCGGGACAAAAGGCAGAGACGCTGGAAACCTGGACCCGGGCTCAAGGGCAGGGGCGCCGGCCCGGCCAGCGGGGCAGCTGGGGCTGGGGCTCCGCTGTCCTGCTCAGGCGGCCCCCTTACCCTCCTGGCCCGTGCAGAGCGAAAAGGGCAAAGAGGCACGAGGCTGCGGCCCGCCCGTGAGCCACGCAGTGATGCTGAGGCCCCTCTTCAGGCCAGACCCAGAGCCAGAGCCTCAGTTATTTTACCGCATAGACCCCTGCCCCCATGAGGTGACCGGGGCCTCAGAGGACAGTAAGGGGAGAGACAGGGGCAGACCCTAGTCCACTCAGTCAGCTTGGAGGTACACCGTGGGCACACGGGGGTGGGGGGGCACTGGGCCGATGGTGGACAGGCTCCTGGGGAGGGTGAGGAGATGCCCCCCAACCCAGAGGCAAGAGCCCACCAGGCCAGCTTCCTGTAGCCATGGGCACTCTGGGGAGCTGTGCCCTGGGGCTCGGGCCTGCTCTGGACAGCCCCTAGGGACCAGGAGCTCGACCCCAGGCTGGCACCCCAAGGAGCATGACACCCCGGTGCCTGACCCCCTTCCCTGTCGAGGCTCCCTGAGGAAGGGAGGGAGTAACCCCAGGCCTTGGGACACAGAAAGGCAGGCCCCTTTATGACACCCCTCCCCAGGCCCCGCCTCATGGTTGCTTGGCTTTTATCTCACAGAATGGGGCTTATCAGAGCCACCAGCTGAACAAACACACAAATCCACGGTTAGTGAGAGAAAACCCTCTGCCTGAACTCTTTATCTCCTGTTCGCAGGCCCCGAGCACTGCCCCCTGCCAACAGCACAGGAGGAGCCCTGACTGCTGCGCCATGAGGGCGCCTCCCCTGGCCACCCCCCTTCTCCCCTTGCCCCAACCCAGCGCGTGGTGGCTGTCCCCTGGCAGTCCCTACAAGGCGGGCGTGCATGAGTAAGCTCCTGCCACACGGGAGCCCCCCTCCAGTGTCTGCTTTCTCACTGGGGACAATGGGCCAGCTGGTGGCCTGTGGGCCGGTGGACGGGCAGAGAAAATGTTGGCTGGCACCAGGCGGGCAGGTGCCCGGCTCCATCCTTTATCCTCTCCCGCCCGGCCCACGCCCCCGAGGCTGTCACTCGGCTTCCCCAGCCTTCCAGGGCCATGTCCCCTGGCAACATTTCCGGCCTTGGCTTTCTCTCCAGCCTGGTAGACCGAAGCAGTAGGGACCCTAACCACCCACTCCCAGCTTGGGGCCACCCTGACTGAACCCCAGCCCCCAGGCCTACAACTCTCTTCAGGGACAAAGGCTGCCTTGACTTTCTGGAGAGACTGGAGAGGGGATGGAGGGGCCAGAGGCACCGCAAGCTCCGTTCAGTCCTGAGGTGACATGTTCCCGCATCCTGGTGCCCAGGGCCAGACAGTGCCTCCTGGGCTCTAAGCTTCTTTCCACTCAGCCATCACACACAGCTTCCTCAAAACCAAGTTCAGCCACTGTGTCTGAGGATGGCTGCCTGGGCGTGCAGGCGTCAGGCCTCTGCCTGGTCCAGGCTTAGGGGATGAAGAGAATTTTGGAGGCTGCCGCTTGTCCTTGAAGCCACCAGGGTGGCGAGGGGTGTGTTCAGGCTGGCTCACGTCACATGTGTGTGAGCGCAGGCTCTGCTTCCTGTCTTCCCTTGGGGACCGGGGTACTCGTGCAGTCCACACCCTGGGGCAGAAGGTAGGACTGCGTGGGGGTGGGTGACGAATCTGGGCTCTTCCTAGGTGTGGGACCAAGTGGGCTCCGCAGAGCAAGGCTCTGAAATGGGATTTGTGCTCAGGTCCCAGGCTGCTCTGCCTTCATCCCCTCACGGCTTCAGTCACCCCCAACCCCCAGTCGGCGCTTGTAGCCTGGAGGCCTCATGCAGCACCCCGACCTAGGCCAGGCTCAGCCAGAGGTTGGCAGCATGGGACCCTCTCTTCCTCAGGGTTCTTCTGTGTCTCCTGGAACAGCCGTAAGCCCTGAAATACCATTCTTCTCGCCCCCAGCTCTGTTCATTCTCTACCTCTGCTTAGTTATTAAAGCCCCCGACTTCCTTTCTTCAGCTCCTTGCCTTTCCCTCTGGAATCCTATTTCTGGTCTCATTTTGCTCTGTCTTGGCTCCATGCCCCTCTCTCTGTCCTTCCTTCTCCTTCTCTTTCCCTCTTTTTGGGCCCCTTTCCTCTCCCAGTCCTGCCTGTTTGCACAAGTGTGTGCGTGTGCACACGTGTGTGCTTCGGAGAGGCCTCTGCCTCTTCATCAGAGCTGTAAGAGGGGAAGCGCCAGCAGCCAGAAGGAGCCCAGAATCACACATAAACTCCAACTGACAGCATGTTTTTAATATATATACTCCCAGCCATAGACAGGGAGATATTTATGGCTCCCACTAGGTGAGGGAGGGATTCCTGCTCACTGCAGCACACGCTCCGCCTCGGCGCCCGCCCCAAACAACTTCTCTCCGAGAAACAGGCCACATGTAATTCACCGGTTGGCTGCCCCCACGCACATCACAGACTGAGTGCATTTTTGGGGGGGCTGAGAGGGGCATGCAGGCACAACCACACCGACACATGTGTACCCAGGCACGTGTATGTACTAGGGTGCACATTTGCTCTACATCCAGACACACACACACACCCAGAGATGCCACCAACCACTTGATGCTGTCCAGCAGGGATGGGGTGAGTTGGTGTATCGAGAGCGGTGGTCAGCACGCTCACTGCTAAGAGGAACCTCCTTTGGCTCTATCCAGACCACTGGCCTTTGAGGGTGGGCGGGGGGAGGCCAGCCCTCTGGGCATGCCTGCCCTTCCCCTCCCCCAGCTCTCCCCAGGCCTGAGGTTGGAGAAGCAGGCAAGAGTATGCTCTGTTCTGGGGGTGCCATACTCTCAAGGACCAATTCTGGAGCTGATCCCTGGCCCTGCCCAGTGTGGCACACCTCCTCCCCCCACCCACCTGCACACACACACACACACACACACACACACACCCTCTCTTTGCAACGGAGGAGCATCCAGGGCAGGAGAAACCCAATCTCAAGGGGAGCTGAGGCCTGGCCTGCAGCAATCAGAGCTGGAGAATGTAACTATTGTGTCTCCTGAAACCCAAGTCCGAGAATCTGAGACACCCTGAGAAGGGGAGCAGCAGATGGATGGGGGGCTAGGGGAACGGGTCACAGAGGGGTTCTCCCTGTCTCTGCAAACAGAAGACTTGAGACCGAGGAAGTCCTTGGGCATGCAGGGCAGCCAGAGCACAGAGGAGGCTGGGCTCGACCAGGCCGGGCCCGGGGGGTTTTCAATCTTCCCCCCATTTCCCTCCACCACCTCCATGAACCAGCGTGTATGCTCGCAGGACCTGGGGCCATCCTGGGGTTTCCTCTCCTCTGTCATCCTAAGCCCCACATGGTTGGAGAAAAGCCTGAGCAGGAAGCACAGCTCTGCAGCTGTGGGTGGGGGTGTGGGCAGGGGCAAGGCAGGGAGACATGTCCCTACCCCCTGCCCCATCACCCTCCTCTCTTCTCTCATTTCCCCTTCCCTCATGGAGCCAAAGGGGCTCAAGCTTTTGACTCGGGTCACCTGTTGCGGGGAGGAAGAGACAAGTGACAAGAAAGAGAAAGAGACCAAGTTACAGCCTCGACACACACGTGGTCTAGATCCGCCCCAGCTGCCCCTGGGGCCTAGGTTCAAGGAAGGCCATTGGGGGTGGGGGTGGGGACAGCAGGTCAGGCCACAGGGATCTGGCAGGCCGGGACCAGTAGACTCAAAACGGGACACTCCGCTCTCATCTCTGACCCCGATGGCACTGCTTTTCCCCCTCAACCCACCCTGCCTCCACAACTGCTATCAGGGGTCCCCTAGGGAGCAAGGGCCGAGTCTGGCTACAGCAGGGCTCATGGCCTGGCAGGGGAACTGGGGGAAGGGAGGAGAAGGCAAGTCCAGGGGCTTATGTGGTGCCCAGAGGAGTAGCAGAGTGGATCTGAAGGCTGGGCTCAGGCAGGCGGCTCCAAGCCTGCGAGGCTGCTCCCTGGCGTGAGCTGCACAGCGTTCTCTGCCCTGCACCTGCCAGGGGAAACTGTCAGCTCTGCGCCCAGCCCAGGGAGAGCTAGAGATGGGGCCTGGGCACTGGAGCATGGGGGGCCTGGATGCCCAGCTGCTCCTCTCCCAGGCATGACAGAGAATGTGCAGCAAAGGAGAGAGGAGGGACACCTCAGTGCAGAGCGAAGCACCCAGCAGGTTGATGGAGGGAATGAAAATGAGACAGCCCTTACCGCAAAGGGAGGGACCTGGGGTGAGACAAAGGCAGACAGGAGCCCTTGGTCCCAGGCCTGCCTCTGCCTCCACCCTGAGCCCTCCACCTCAGGCCACCCTGAGGGCACCCCCCTCCCATCCAGGGAGGTATCCTTCTGCAGGACAGAGGGGAAAGGGGGGCACACCAAGGGCAAGGGGAAATGGAGGGAGGAGGAGGGCAGCCCACCAGGTGGAGCGGGGCTCCCACGAGTTCACATCCATGTTCTGGAACCTACGGGCCCAGTGGTCCTGGCCAAGTTCTGAACTGTCTCCTCATCTGTAAAATGGAGATGCCGCCTGCCCCCTGGGCTTCCTGCCTGAGGAATAAGTGAGAAAATGGGTACAAGGTGCTCGGTCCGGGGCCTGGCTCACAGTAGGTGTTCCCTGAACGTCAGCTGTCCTTCCAGTGCGATCACCGATTCCCTTCACCTCCCTCAGCTAAAGCCCTACTCTGGGCTCAGCTCAAATGCCAACTCGGTGGGGACGCTGTGGCTAACCCACAGCTCCTCTCCCACTGGAGTTCGTACTCTTTATGATACATCGCGTGCACTCGACATGACGGTTCTTGGTATCTCACCCCAGAGACCACTGCCAGTGAGCAGAGGGGCTCCCTCAAGACTTGGCCCATTACCCTCTGCAAAGAGGGGCAGGGAGCCTTCTTGGGAAATAAAGGGCAGAGCAGAATGTCTTCTACACGTACATCTCTCCCCGAATACAATGGCCACAGTCCCAGGACAGATACCACATCGGAAACAGTCAGGGAGAGGCAGGGCCAGGGATTGCCAGGAGATGGCAAGGCCAACAGGGAGGCAGAGAGAGACTTGTGCCCCAGGATGCTGAGGATGCTGAGCGCAAAGCCCTGCCCACACTAGCTGGGCGCTGGGCATACGGGGAGCTGAGGACACCGGGGCACAGGCGTGGCCACACAAGCGGCCGGGTGCCTCTCCTGGCAGCACAGGCTGGTGCCACGACTCAGCCGGCAGCAGGAGCCAACATTTCTGAGAGGGCCTGGGGCCAGGCGTCATGTGATGCTGGGGGCCCAGAAAAGTGGCCCCCCGGCCCTGAGGCTTCTCCTCCCTCGCCAACCTGATGGATAGAAACTGATAGTGGAGAATGCCCTCCACACCAAGAGAAGGCAGGGCCGTGGCAGAGGGGCCGTGTCCAGGTCAGGGGCCCGCAGAGCGGCTCCCCCGCCCCGGCCACTCTATTTCCAGTGCTGCCCTTTCTGGCCCTTCGAGCTGCCCCGGCCTGGCCCGGCCAGACAGCCACCCCCACCCCCAGCTGCTCTTAGGACTATTAATAGTGTGCCTACCTCCCAGGGCCAGGCGTCACCTTCTCCCCCAACCCCCAAATACACTTGCCCTTGGTCTAATTATTTGTAAAGGGACAGAGTACTCTGGCTGCTAATGCCAACTAGGGATGAGAAAGGGGAGGCAAAGGCTCTGGAGGTCACCTGAGGGACATTTCTGAGACAAGCAGGAATGTAAGGGAAGGAGGCAGTGGAGCCGAGAGCAAGAAACAGACAAAAAGACAAAATAAAAACTAACAGACAGAGAGGGAGGGACCAAGACAGAAAATCAGTCAAAGCCAAGTAGTTCAAAGAAAGAAGTCTGCTATAGAAAGAATCAGAGGGGATTCTCTGGCAATCCAGTGGTTAAGACTCTGCGCTTCCACTTCAGGGGGCACAGGTTCAATCCCTGGTTGGGGAACTAAGACTCTGCATGAAATGTGGCCCCCTCCCAAAAAAAAAATCAGAGAAATAGAAGGTTAGAGAAGAGGCGGGTAAAAGGGGGAAAAGCAGAGAGAGAAAGAGGAAGCAAAGGAGGAAATGATACATTAAAAAACAAAAACAAAAGGGGAGAACATTTTCCTAGAATTACTCAGGAGTGGCTTCATGAACACAACGGCCTGGTCTGCACTAGCTACCAGCATCTGTCTTAGGGTGCTGGACAAAGTGACGGGCTGGGGAGACTCCAGGCCCAGAAGCCCTACCCACCCACTCTCACAATGTTCTGGGTAAAGGAGGAGATGAAGAGAAGGAATACCTGACCAGGAAAAGAAAATGGGAAGATCAACTCCCCAGGACTAGGAAACCCACTTTCAGCCCTGGGCAGGGGAGGCCTCCGCACTTGGAGCCTCTTCGCGTGTTGGAGAGGCAGCTGGGTAGGCCAGAGGATGGTGGAAATTGGGGAGCATCAGTGCCCCTGGCCTCCCTGCCCTCTGTGTTCCCTCTCTCTCTCTAACTGTGAGCAGAATCCTGTCCCGCCCTGCCTCCCACTACCCCTTTCATTGGGAGAATCCATCCGGGGACCCTGGGGACCTGGAGAAGAGCCCACCTACTTCTGTTCTCCTCTGGGAAGCAGAAGCAGACAGAGGCCACCTGTTTCCCACCCTCAGGTGCCCTAGCTTCCTCAGCCTCCTAAGAGCACCCAGTACCCAGGCTGGCAACCCTGGAGGAGGCTCCTCTTGCAGGGGCTTGCCTTGTGTGGGGGAGTCAGACTTGGACTCTGATTTTGGACAGCATCAGAGACCTAAGAACCTGACCACCAGGTATTCCAGGCTGGGGATTTCTGACCAGGAGTGCCCCACCAGATCATCAGGCCCTCGAGTCCAAGGCCTCTCAGTGTTTTGCTCATTACACTCTCCCCCACACCTGAAAGTGTAATTTGAGTGGAAGACTCAAAGAAACCCTCTAATCGTTCCAACTACATAGACCGTCTGGGTTTTCCAGGTGGCTCAGCGTAAGGAACCCGCCTGCTAGTGCAGGATACGTGGGTTCAATCCCTGGGTTGGGAAGATCCCTGGAGGAGGGCATGGCCAGCCACACCAGTATGCTTGCCTGGAGAATCCCATGGACAGAGGAGCATGCGGACCATCCAGGAGACAACTAGCTGGCCCCTCGCCTCTCCTGAGAGCACATCTTTCCTGAAGACCCAAACCTCGACACACATACCCAAGGAACTGATTGAGAACACCTAAAACAGCTAATACTCCTGTAAAGCCCAACTGGGTCTGGATGCAGGGCTGGACACACTGGCCTCCATGCCCGAGTTCTGGACTGACCACAGGAAGGAACAAGAGTTTCCCTGAGAAGGGAAGGGCAGAGGAGCGCTCTCACAGGCCTCCCCACCCTGGAGGCCTTTAAAGGCAGCCACCGTCCAGAGCTGCCCAGGCAAAACATGAGGAATTTGTGAATTTGCCAACCTCCAACTCGGAGCCCTGAGGTCCCAGGCAGGGTTGAATGGATGGGCAGGTGGGTGACCTCCCTGAAGGCTGAGACCTCTCTGGCTGCTGGAAGGAGCCCTGGGCTTGGAATCAGGAGCCTGGGGTCCAAATTCTAGACCTGCTGTTATCAGGCCCCCAGTGTGTCTCCTGGGCCTCCTCTCCTCTGTGCAACACAACCCCAGGCTTGCCTCAGAGGGAACGGGGAGACGTGAGCAGTTTTTACAGTGAAGGAAGCGGGAAGGTTTTATGCACTATAGAGCGCCAAGCATGAGTAGGGAGCTACTGATGGGGTAAAGGGGCCAGCTTCTGGGACTATATTTTAGGGACGGCGGGGATACTAAAGAACAGCGGAGGTGCATTTTCTGCACCGAGTACAGAGGCTGGTGTAAGAGGCAGCTCCCCAGACTCAGGGCTGGGACAATTCAAGCCGCTAAGGGGACAAAATGATACCGATCCTACAAGCCTGCTGCTGCTGCTACTAAGTCACTTCAGTCCTGTCCGACTCTGTGCGACCCCATAGACGGCACCCCACCAGGCTCCACCATCCCTGGGATTCTCCAGGCAAGAACACTGGAGTGGGTTGCCATTTCCTACAAGCCTGGCAGGTGCCAAATTCCCCACTCACAAGGCTCTGAAGCACCGAAAGGGACTTCCCAGGGCTGTGGGACTCAGCGATCTGCACCCCCTGAGAGCGGTGTACTGCACTCCCAGACTCGGCAGCTAGGTGGCACAGCGAGTTAACGCTAGCTGCCCTCTGCAGGCTGCGGCCGGCGCGGAGGCGGCGGCGAACTTGCGCGCGGTCTGCCCCGGGCCGCAGGGGCCGGGGAACCCCTTGCACAACGGCAAGGTCCGAGCTGGCACCAGGAGGACGCGGCCGCGCTCGGGCCCCTCGGACCCCGTGTTGTGCGGCCCGAGGCGGCAGCTCTGGTTGCGGCCGCTGCCAAGCACATCCCTTGATGAGATAGGAGGGCCGAACTTCCCGTGCTCATTGATTAGGAACAGCTTGCGGTGCGGGGGCCGGATGCAAGGGGGCCGGGGAATGGGGCTAGTGAGGAGAAGCAGGAGGTAGAGGGGGGCCTGCCAGGTGCACGGCTGGGAGGGGTAATCCAGTGAGCTCAGGCCCCCTCTGAGCCGCAGCCGCCACTCTGAGCCCCGGCCTGCCTCCCCCAGCGTGGGGCTGCCCTGGATGTGGGCTAGTCTGCGGCTGCGTGACCCATGGAGTGTTCCCAACACGCCCACGACGCCCCCACCCTTTGGCAACACAGACCTGCCTCTGCGCCTGATAAACGTTTGGAGAGGAAGGTTCCTCTTCCTTTTTTTTTTTTTCTTTCCATCTCTCTCAAAAAGTTAAAAATGGAGACTAAAAGTCAGAGATCAGAAATCAAAAAAAGGGATAGAAATGGAGAAAAGTTGGGGAAAAAAAAAAAAACAACTCAGCACAGGCCAGCACTCTCGGCAGCGGTGGCAGCAGTCGGGCAGGCACACCCTCCCGGGCAGGCGTGAAGAAAGGCCCCTTTGTTCCGCAGGGAGGTTAGCCGAGGTGAGGCCCGCCCGCCCCCTCCCCCCTGACCCTGGGCAGCGCAGATCGCTTCTCAGGGCCCCCGGACTGGGCCCAGCTACTTCCCTGTCCCCCTAGTCCTCCTCCCAGCCAGCGCAACAGCCCAGCAGATGGGGGAAAGGCTGCTCCCTACCCTCTGCCTTGCCCAAGCACCAAGGGTCACACATGTGGGGCAAGGCTGGGCTCCTCCGATGGGCCCCTGGTTGACCCTGATGCCAGACATTAGCATCTTGTCCAGGCTGCTCTTTAACTGTGGGATCCGGGGGACAGATTCTGCACACAGCCAGACCTCCACTAAGGGATGAGCAAAGGAGGTGATTTGTGCTAGAAGATGGTGCCCCAGGAGGCACAGGCTGACTAACCAGGTGCCTCTTGCCCACAGCGAGGCCCCAGGGTGTCCTGTGTGCCCATTCCAGATATGGGCGCTTTCCAATGCCCTTGGGCTCTAGGAAAGGGTGGCTCCTGCAGGTCTTCCTCAAAGTGAAGGCTGGGCTCTGGTGCTGGGATTGCCCTCAGAGGAGAGGCAGTGCCTGAAGTCACTCCATCTGATCCGCACGGAGGGGCCAGAGTGGGCCTCATGAAGGGGGGCTGCCAATGGAGAGACAGCAGAGGGGTGGGGAGGGAGAGAAAGTAAAGAGCATCCCTTTGCTCTGCAGCACACCTGCAACCCCCAGCCCCTCTAACAGCCCAAGTCGGACAGGGGACCTGAGGGGTGGCTGTCCTGTGTGTCACTCAGGGTGTGCCCACCACGGGCACCCTGACCCTGCCCACGCAGGCTCCCAGCCGCTCAGCAGGGATGCAAGCCTCAGACTTTTCAGGCAGAACTTGGCGGCTTTACACTTGGCCAAGAAGTTTCCACCCAGCAGCCCTCTCCAGCTCTCACCCCAGGCCCCCGGCAGCAGAAATCCTGGAAGGAGGGACTGGCTAGATCCTGGTGCTCCAGACAGTACAGTACCCTGGCTTCATGCTGAGGGGGTACCTGTTCTACTGGAGGCCCCAGCCCCCCACCAACAGCAGTGGAAGGCAAGGCGGTGACAGACAGGAAGAGGAGTAAGGTGTTGCTGACCTCGCCCTCCCCAGGCGAGGAAGTGGGGGAAGGAGAGGGAAGAGGAGCAGCAGCAGCTGGAATCGCAGGGACCCTGGACTGTCCTGTATGGCACTGAATGGGCTAGAAGACGCTGCAGCTCAGATACACAGTGTCCTGCCAAACCCCAGTCCTTTAATTCAATTAAGCGTGGGACAGACTTCCCAGATTTTTCTGTATGTTCGAGAGCATGTGAAAAGCCGAATGTGTTGAATCCCGGGAGCTGCGAGTGTGTGTGCCTGTATGCACACATGTGGATGTGTGAATCCTGACGGTGGAGGAGGGAGATGAGCGGATGCAAATGGTGAGGGGCAGGACAGGGGTGGGGCAGAACGGCTCAGGAAGAGTGAGTACCTACATCTTTTTAGAGAGCCAAACTCCAGACCAGGGTTCTCAACCCCCACCCCATGGACCCTTCTTGGGTGGAGCCATCCTGTGCAACAGCAGGAGGTGTCTCTGGCCTCCGTCCCCTAGGTGCCAGGAGCATCATGCCCCCTCAGCTGGGACAGCCCCAAATGCCTCCCCATGGCCAAGCGCCCCCGAGGGCAGTGGTGGAACCCACTGTTCTTGGGCATCTGTTGATAACCACAGTCTGTGTATTTACTACCAGGTCTTCGCCTCACCTCTCTCCCTTGGGCTTAAGTCCCAGAGTGCTTGGCTTCCCAAGTGTCTTGGGTCTGGTTCTTTCTCCTTAGATAGTCTCCCTATCTTACCTATCTGGCCAGAGGAGGTCTAGAGCTACTCGGGCTCAGCAATGGTTTAATAAAGCATTGGGGTGTTAGGAAGTATAGCAGTGGGGGGAGCCCATGAACAGGTAAAGTGAAAGCTCAGAGCTTTCACTCCTTAAAAGTCAGGAGCCAGAGGTCATGCCCAGGTCCTGAAAGAAGCCTGAGTTCTACAGCGCTGGAGGTGAAACCCACAGGAGAGATGGGGACTTGCCTGGGTGCAGACCCCTGGGAAGATGCCCTGCTCAGCCCCCAGAGGCCAGCAAAAGTCCTGCACAGCTCTAGCCATCAGACTACCCTCCTGTTTGGGGGCGCCAGAGAAGCAAGAGTTTAGGTGTTCCCAGCTAAACCCCAGCCCAGGTCAAACCCCTCCCCTGTTCCTGGGGTCACCTGTAGCTGTCCTGGTTGGGGTGGGGGGACCCAGTTCCAGCAGCCCTTCTTCCCTCTGGCCCAGGAACCCTGCCTCTCTCCCTGGCCCTCCAGGAACCCTGAACAGCCCCCTTCTGGGAGCAGAGCCAAAAAGATGGAAGAAGGATGTTTATAAGCTGCTAAAAGGGAAAAAGGAAAAAAGTGGGAGGTGGGGCAGAGAGGCCCAGGCTTCCAGGTAGTGTGGATGGGGCCTCAGCGGGGAGGGCGCGAGGCCACCCTCCCCAGGGACCCTGCGGCCCAGCTGACCTTCTAACTGGTGAGATGGCGCCCCCTGCCCCTAGCTGGGCCACAACCAGGCAGGCCTAACAGCGAGCACACACGGGAGTCTCACCCAGAGTGTACCCGTGCTGTTGTTTCAGTCGTGTCCAACTCTGCACGACCCTATCAACTGAGGCCCGCCAGGTTCCTCTGTCCATGGGATTCTCCAGGCAAGAATACTGGAGGGGGTTGCTCTGCCCTCTTCTAGGGCACCTTCCTGACCCAGGGATCAAACCCGGGTCTCCCGCATTGGCAGGCAGGTTCTTTACCACCAGCACCACCTGGAAATACCCCACAGTGGGCTGCCAAATGACAGCTTCTTGACACTGTTACCCTGACCCACAGGACTCTAAGACGCTACTGGTTCTAGCTTATGCCACCCCCCCAACCCCGGCCCCGACACACACTGCTCAGCCTGGGCAGGGCAGAACCAGGGAAGGGTCAGGGCCCTGCGGATGGGGGGCTGGGGTGTGGTGACAGGAGCCCGGCTTGGTGGGAGCGAAAGCCGAGCTCACAGGGCTCGGCACACAGCTAATGGGAGGCTGTTAGTGGCAAATTGTTGTTTACTTTTAATTAAGTAAACAATGTCGGCTTTCCGCCTCCTCCCCTGCCATCCCAGCCAGTAATTTGGGGGATGACAATGGGGTTGTTTCCTTCCTCCTGACTTCTTCCCTCCCTCCAAGCACTCCTGCTCTCTCCCTGCTCTTATATAGCAGCCACTGGAACTCGCTAGAGCCAAGGCCCCACGCGGTGGGGAGCGGGGAGGAAGGTCCAGGCTGACCCACTGCCTGCGGGGTCCCGAGGTGGCAGGTACTAGCTTAGAGGGCACGGTTCCACTGGCAGGGTCTCTGGAGGGTGGCAAGGGGAGCCTTGCCCTGGGAATCTCTCAGCGTGTAAGCTGTAGCCTTCTCTCTGCTCCCTCCCCCCACAGGCCTCCTCCCTGACCACTATCTCTCAAATCCAAAAAACGGGTGATCCAGAGTCTCTGGTGGAAGCAGAAGCAGAGGCCAAAACGAGGTGAGCAGGAGACATCTCCAAAGTCGGATGGGTCTCCCTCACAAGCAGCCACCAGGCAGGACCTTCTGGTCTGCTCAGGCAGAACGGGGTCAGGCCTGAGGCTGGTCAGCCTCGGGGGCCAGAGCTCACTGAGCCAACCGGATGCCAGGCGGTGGGTACCAGCTTTTCCTCGAAGCAGGGCTGGCTCCATGGCCTTGGTTACTGCTCTTCCTTATGGTGAAATTCTTAACTTTTGAACAAGGGGCCGTGCATTTTCATTCTGCTCTGGGCCTTACAGATTCTGTAGGTGGTTCTGCTCAGAGGCCCAAGTGAGTGAGGAATGGGAAGAAGAAATGGAGCTAAGCCAGTCTTGGTCTTTCCCCAACTGAGTCCCCTGGCCTGGGTTGGGGCGGGTTGGGGGCAGGCGCTGGGCTCCCCTGAGTGAAGAAGCAAGCCAAAGGGGCCGAACCCTGAGTCTCTATGAGAGGCTGAATCTCCAGTGACTCCACGTGGGCAGGCAGACAGGCACAGGGCACTTATGTGGAAACAAAATGCTTCGCACATCCTTTCTCAGGAAGACTGTAAATGGGCCCACCTCTCCAGGGCTCAGCGGAGGCAGGGGATGGGAAGCTCCTTGTCCCCCTCCCGCCTCTCCTCCCATCGAGCCAGCAGGTCTTGAGCCCAGCCCAGCCTGGAGCTCATTCCTGTCCCCTCCTCCCTGAGAGGCAGAAGACTACTCCAAGGTGTTGGGGGTTGGGGGACTGAGTCGTGTGCAAGCCCCGCTCCTCCCCCTGCCCCCCTCACTGCTCCCCCACCTCCTTCCAAAGGGAAGGGCGGGACTACGGCAGTGGAGCTGGCTGGGGCTGGATGCAATTTCAGCCACGGAGCAGGGCTCCCTGGCTGGAAGCAATTTTCTCATTAGGACCCCGGGCTGCCTGCACGTTGGTTCTCAGCCCTCACTCCCCTCCTGCAAAACCACACCCCACAGGCCTCCCCACAGACCACTCACACGCACAGGGAACCCATGTGTATGACTCAGGGGGACGACAGTGGGGTCAGTGCGGTGGGGGTGCAGGAGAGAGGTACTGGCCCAAAACCCCTGCAGGGGAGGCCAGTGGAGAGATCAGGGCTCCCCACCCGGCAGTTGGCCACCCGCTGCCGCCTGTTTAGGGCTCCCCAGCACAGACGCACAGATAGCCGGCCCCTCCTTGCTCACCGCAAGGAGTGAGGATCCCAGCCCCCAGGACCGAGAGCCTGAAGGCTGGCTTCACACCACACTCCTGACTGCTCAGCCACCTCACCAGCCCATCCCCTTGCTCAGCGGGGCTGGGGGCGAGCAGATGGGCTCTGGGGAAGCAGACCCCCTCCCCCAGCCCCAAGGCTGCTCAGAGTAAAGGGTGGTCTCAGGCAAGGAAGGAGGGGGACCGAGGCCCTGTGAGGGGCGGCTCCGCGCTCTCGCTCCGCAGACACATGTGGTTGGACTTAAAAAGCTATTAGGGAGCGAGGCGCTGGCGGGAGTGTGGCCGGCCCTCACACCAGCAGTGGGGAGGGGAGGGCAGATGCCGAGGCGGTGAGCTCAGCACCTCCTGCTCCCTCCCCAGCAGGGCCCCTGGACTCCAGGAGAACTCGGGGACCCTCACTCAGCAGGAGAAGGGGGCGAGCTCTCCGGGAGGGCAGGCAGGCTGCCGGGCCAGGGGCCGGGCACAGATTCCAGGAGCTGCTGCTATCCGAGGGCTCTAGGCCGGCCTTGGCGACCTCTGGGGGCAGGGGGACAGGCCCCGGGGTTGTTCCATGGCTCGGCAGGCCCCAGGAGGGCACACACAGGTTCTCAGCCTGACTTCGGCTTTCTTGGGGTGACAGTGGGCTGGAGGTCTCCTGTGTGCTTGGCAGGGCTGGGGAGGGGTGATTATTAGGAGAGCAGGAGAGAGCGGGAAGGGAAAAGTGAGCCCCACCCATCACGAGGCCAGAAAGGACCGACGGAAAGTTCCCTAGAGCTGCCAGCTTGTAAAAAGCTTCTTTTCTTTCCAAATTATGAACATTTTTTAACAACGGGGCGGGGGGACGGGGTAGAAAACTCAGAGCGGCAATCTAGGACTTCATTAGGACCGTGTGTGACCGTGCCTGACTGGTGACTGAAGGTGACGGATGCATATGTGCTGAGTGTCCAAGATTTCTACTCCAGAAGCCCAGCCAACACGACCTGGGGCCCCCTGCCCCACCCCCTCCTCGGTCCCCTTACTTTCAGAGGCCTAACTCTCCTTGCCCCACGCCTAACCCAGAGAAGGCTGACACTGCAAGTGGTTGTCAAGAGGGGCAAGGGACACGGAGTGGAACCAGGCCTGGGACTGGCCAGTCACTTGCTAAAGATCCAGCTCCATCCCTGAAGGAGAAATCCCAGGGGTGGCTCTGGGTCCTCCACAGGACTCTAGTGAAATGCTCCCACCCAAGGCTCCTGAGGTGGCTTCCCTGGTGGCTCAGTGGTGAGGAATCCACCTGCCAATGCAGGGGACCCAGATTCTATCCCTGGGTGGGGAAGATCCCCTGGAGAAGGAAATGGCAACCCACTCCAGTATTCTTGCCTGGGAAATCCCATGGACAGAGGAGTCTGGTGGGCTATAGTCCATGGGGTCGCAAAAGAGTCAGACAGCGACTTAGCGACTAAACAACAAGGCCCTTGAGGTTCTCGGGGCTGTTCAGCCATTCACGGAGGTCACTGACAGCCCCCCAGGCCCCTGAGGGAGCAACGCAGAAGTGGGGAGCTCAAGTTACACAGTGCCTCCCCTGTGTGGTGGGCAGGACCTGGGTGTTTGGGAGACATTTAATCTGTTTGACACCCCATGGAGTGGCTGTTATTTCCCCCAGTTTTAAAAGATGAGAATATCAAGGTCCAGTGCCAGATCAGCCAGAGCCCGGATGGACGGCATCTCCACAGGTCTGGTGGCAGAGCTCCCAGGGCTCCTCCTTCTCCGCCCGATCTGTAAACTGGAGGGCTGGGAGCAGCGAGGGGACCCCAGGCAGGGCAGCAGAGAGAAGACTGCTCTGAGCCCCAGGAGTTGGGCCGGTGGGGGAGGAGCTGACCACAGAGCTGGTGCCGGATCGTGCTCAGGAAACACGCAAAGAATGCGGCTGGCAAGGGGCCAGTGGGCCAGGACCACAAAGAGGCCTTTGTTTTCGGAGGTGTCCAGGGAGTGGATGGACAGAACAGCAGAGGTGGGGGCAGCACCCCTTGGGGGTTTGCCTGGGGAAGGGCAGCCATGCCTGCACTGTCCCCACACACTGCCCGCTCCTGTCTCCCCTGCTTCTGGCCCCTGCAGGGCTGGGTTCTCCTACCTCGCCTCAGACTCCAGGGGAGAGAGCCCCTGGGGCCAGGTTCCCCCATTCTCAGCAGCCGCCACCTTGGCTTGAGGGGTGCTCCATGCTCTATCCCGATCCACCCTCTGAGCCCCAGAAGTCACTTCCCCTGCGATGTGATGCTGCGGTTCCCTGGAGCCCCGCACACATTCTGCTCCACCTCCAGGCCTCCCAGCGCTGGCTGCAAGGAGTGAGGATCCTCGGGGTGAGGGTGAGGGGGTCGGGGCAAGAAACGGGGCCTCTGACCTCCAGGTGGCCATGTGAAGTACTGGAGAACCCATGCCCCCCAGCGGTCCCTCTTTTCCACCATGGGAGAGGGGGAAAGGCCTGGAACATGTTCCCTCCTCCTTCCCTCTCTGCAGTTGCAGGGCTGCTCCAGCCAACCTCTTCTTGGCATCTGGAAAAGTTTGGGAAACTTAAAAAAATTTTTTTCTGGAGTTTGTCTATGGTTCCCCAGCCTTGGGGAGCCACAGCCAAGAAGAACGGAAGGGGGAGTAGGGGGCAGAGCAGAAACTCAACAAGAGAAACAGAGCAAGCAAGGAAGGCAGGGAGACCAGGGAGACCCCACTAGCCAGTCTGGCCCCTGAATGGCCTGACCCTTTGGCCTACCAGCCTCTCCACAGCCGGCAAGAAGGGTCCCCACAAGACTGTCAAGCCCACCCAAGCACCCCAGGCCTGCAATGCCACCTCCTGCTGAAGTCCCACCGAGCGCACTGCTCAGCATCCTCCCCAGGACACCCCCTGCCAGGCATGTGTGCACCCAGGTGGAGGGGCAACCTGTGTCTGTGACCCCCAGAAAAGGAGAAGGCATCTTAGGATGGGCAGCTAGAGGCAGTAACAGCAGCTGGAAAGGGGGCCTGAGGAGAAGGTGGGTGGGCTTTTCTATCGGTAGGGTTTCTATCTAGGTTTCCAACTCCCTGTGAGCAGGAGGAGGGCAACATGGGAGTTGGCAGAGATCCCCAGGGCCCAGCAGTCTCCCTCCTCTGGGGAGTGTGTGGACAGGCAGCAGCACAGAGCAGCTGAGGCAGTGCTGAGGTGGTCTAGGGCTCACTCAAAGGGCAGGATGGAGGGCATGTTATAAGCAGAACTCTAGGTTCATCCCAAGAAAGGGGGCACGTGTGACACGCGACTGTTTCTCTACGAGGACCCAGATCATCACGTCAAAAGGGTGCCCCCCTCACCCTGACATGGTCCCCACCTGGGTCAGGGCCAGGAAAAGCAGGAAGCTTTTCCTGACCCCAGGGATGCACGGTGGGCCCCTCCTGACCGCCCATCCTCAGGCGACCCGCCCTGTGCCCTCAGAATACAGTGGTCACTCAGGGGGTCGCCCCCATCAGGACAGCTCCCCTTTGAGCCCCCTGCCCGGGTGGCCAGCAGTGTGCACCTCTCAGCTTCCAGACTGCCTGGAGGACCTGTAGCACCAGGGGACCAGCTGGGAATGCAGATGCTGTTTGGGGCAGGCCCAGGAATCTGTGTGCTAATACGCCATCCAGGGGACTCTGATGCAGGCTCTGGGGTGAGAATCACTGGCCGAGGGGGAGGATCTGACTGAGATGGCAAGTGGGGGTAGGAGAGAGAGAAAGAGAGGAAAGGAGGGCAGTGGGGGTTGGGGGGGCGTGGGGCACAAAGGCAGCACCCCCTGAATGCAAGGGGGCACTGGGCCCTAAGTCCTCCAGGCAAAGTGGAGGGCGGAGGAAAGACAGAAGGAGGGGTGGCCGGGAGGAGGGGGCAGTGGGCAGCAGGGGTCTGCCCAGGAAGAGCAGGAAGAGGGGGGCGGAGGGCAGACGCACAGCGGGGAGCCAGTGGCACTGCAGATGCGCCTTCCCACCGCGGCCAGAGCTCCCAGGAGCCGCCCCGCCCCCTCCAGGCACCTGCTAAGGCGGCAGCACAGCGGCGGCGGGTTGTGTTTCTTTAACCCCTGGGGCCTGTTGACACAGATTAGTATCGCTGGTCAGGGGTCAATAGGGAAGGCTCTTGAGGTCAAGACCTGAACAACTGGAGTTGTAATGAGCCACGTGGGGAAGAGGCCCAGGCAGAGGAGAGGGCCGAGGGGGAGGAGGAGGAGGGCTGGGCTGTGCCTAGGAAGGCAGCAGCCGGGCTCCGGGAGGGGGCCCTGGGGAACCCACCTGCACTTGGGGCGGGAAGGAGATCAGACTCGTGATTCAGGCAGAGGAGAGACACACCGCGGACTGCCCAGAGCTGGACCCACAGCCAGGGAGGGACGGTGGAGGGGGGGGCTCCGTGTGAGGGGAGATGGGAGACCAAGGGGGGCCTCACCTGACCGCCCCCTGCGGCAGACCCCTCAGTTGCAGACAGCACCCCTCTCCCCTCCGATGACCTTCTGTACCCTGAGTGGGCATGACCCTGCTCCCCCTGAGTCTGTGGTAGGGTGGCTGGGGTGGCGCTGCGCCCACCTGAGCCGTCCACCCACCCTGGGCCACCTGGTGGAGCCTGAGCCGGGTGACTCATTTGGAGCTCGACTGAGGCTGGTGCGTGGGCCCTGGCGGGACCGCCTCTGCCCCACCTTCTGTGACAGGAGTCGGGATCCAAGATCCACGGCCCCCACCCCAGTCTGGAGCAGGCACTGCCCAATGCCTCTGCTCGCCCCTGCCCCGGCCTCAGAGGGCCCCCAGAGGGCCACAGGGCCCCGAGCCCGCCTCTGCTCATGGCCAGCAACGCTGGGCCCCAAAGGCCACCCCAGGGCCACCTCAGGAGGGGCTGGTATGGGTGGGAGAAGTGGACAACGTGAGGCCATGGAGGTGGAGGGGCGAATGGGAGGACAGCGACACCCCAGGGTACAGGGGGAGGTGGGAGGCAAACTGGGAGTGCATGTCTGCAAGGGCACGGGGGTGGGTCACACACAGATCTGTGACGTGCAGGAAAAGCAATACAGTGCCTTAAGGTCAGTTTGACAAGGTTGTTAAGCATCTACTACCTACTAGATGCTGCTGCATGAGGGGCTGGAGAAGCTGACTTGAGTAACTCTCCCTGCAGCCGGAATCTGGGTGCACAGGGAACATGCTACAAGCCCACCCCACCCTGGACAGGGGGATAAGCTCTGGGGGCAGGAAGCGATGCGGGGGAAACTGTACTAAGAGGGCTGACAGCTGAGTTGGGGTGTGAAAGATAGAGGCGTTTGGACAAAGGGGAAAAGAGAAAGACAGACTGAGTGGCACATGAGCAGAAGCCCAGGGAAGAGGACAGCATGGCAAATGCAGGATCTGCAGAGAGCTCCGTTTGCTGGAGTACACCGTGCCTGGAGAGCGAAGGGAGACGACGCTGAAATGGTCAGTAAAGGCCTGTCAGAGACCCTGGGTGCCTGCCTGAGGGGACAGCACCGCTGGGAAAGAGTGTGACCAGCTACGCATTTGAAGGTGGTTACAAAAAGCTAAGAGACAGCAATTCCCCTGCTAGGTATATACTCAAAAGAATCAAAAATATGCGTCCACATAAAGACTCATACACAAACGTGTATAGTGCCATTATTCACCATTGACCCAAAGTGGAAATAATCTACATGTCCATCAATAGAAGAATGGATACATAAAATGTGGTATAGTCACACTGTGGAATACTACTTAGCTGTGAAAAGGAACGAAGTTCTGACACTCGCTGCAGTGATGCTGCTCAGTGAGAGAAGCCAATCACAGAAGGCCACGCAGCATGATCCCATTGATATGGAATGTCCGGATCAGGCAAACTCATAGAGGCGCACACTCAGACTAGTAGCCTCCAGGAGCTGGCAGGAAGGAGGAATTGGGACAGAGTGCTAACAGATACGGAGAAGGCAATGGCACCCCACTCCAGTACTCTTGCCTGGAAAATCCCAGGGACAGGGGAGCCTGGTAGGCTGCAGTCCATGAGGTCTCTAAGAGTCAGACACGACTGAGTGACTTCACTTTCACTTTTCACTTTCATGCATCGGAGAAGGCAATGGCACCCCACTCCAGTGTTCTTGCCTGGAGAATCCCAGGGACGGGGGAGCCTGGTGGGCTGCCATCTGTGGGGTCACACAGAGTCGGACACGACTGAAGCGACTTAGCAGCAGCAGCAGCAGCTAACAGATATGGGTTTTTTTTTGTCGGGAGCTGTGATGGAGCTGGTCTGGAATTAGATAGTGATGATAGTTGCACTCCATTATGAATGCAGGAAATGCCATTAACTAATCTACTGTAAAACAGTGAACTTTATTATGTGAATTATACCCCAATAAAAAACAAATCCAGAAGAGAGGAGAAGAAGCTGAATTCAGAAAATCACAGTGGTGAAGAGGCAGGGACACTCTGGAGCTACCACAGGGCCACAACAGTTTGCTTGCGAGGGCTCATGAGCTGGTGACACCCCCAACCAGGACTAGGCGTGGGACAGGGAGAAAAGAGGGGAGCTGGGAGTGTGGTGAGGTCACTGATGGACACAGGGTGGGGAATCAGCTGGATGTCGGCCCAGGAGCTGGAAAGAAGAGTTCGGAGAGTTCAGATCTAAGAGACACCAGGGGCCCAGGGGTGGGCAGCAGTGACAGGGAGAGGTGCCCAGAGGGGATGGGCCCCAAGCTGCCACTCCCTGGTTCAAGGCCGACAGCAAAGTTCTTACAGACACTGGCCTTCCAGGCATAACCCAAGGATTAGCACCTAGTGCATCAGACTACTGTGGACTTAGATGGGGCTCGGTGATGCTGACCAGTAGCATCAGCGATTACAGGAGAGAGCGCAGGAGGAGAAGAGAAGGAGCAGACCCAGGGGAAACCAGCCTCCACAGGGCAGATGCAGCAAGCGGGCCTGACCAGCCTCCACAGGGCAGACACAGCAGGTGGACCTGACCAGCCTCCACAGGGCAGATGCAGCAGGCGGACCTGACCAGCCTCCACAGGGAAGACGCAGCAGGCGGGCCTGAACAGCCTCCACAGGGCAGACGCAGCAGGCGGGCCTGACCAGCCTCCACAGGGCAGACGCAGCAGGCGGGCCTGACCAGCCTCCACAGGGCAGACGCAGCAGGCGGGCCTGACCAGCCTCCACAGGGCAGACGCAGCAGGCGGACCTGACCAGCCTCCACAGGGCAGACGCAGCAGGCGGGCCTGAACAGCCTCCACAGGGCAGACGCAGCAGGCGGGCCTGACCAGCCTCCACAGGGCAGACGCAGCAGGCGGACCTGACCAGCCTCCACAGGGCAGACGCAGCAGGCGGACCTGACCAGCCTCCACAGGGCAGATGCAGCAGGCGGACCTGACCAGCCTCCACAGGGCAGATGCAGCAGGCGGGCCTGACCAATCTTCACAGGGCAGATGCAGCAAGGGGACCTGACCAGCATCCACAGGGCAGACGCAGCAAGCGGACCTGACCAGCCTCCACAGGGCAGACACAGCAGGCGGACCTGACCAGCCTCCACAGGGCAGATGCAGCAAGCAGGCCTGACCAGCCTCTACAGGGCAGACACAGCAGGTGGACCTGACCAGCCTCCACAGGGCAGAGGCAGCAAGTGGACCTGACCAGCCTCTACAGGGCAGACGCAGCAGGTGGACCTGACCAGCCTCCACAGGGCAGAGGCAGCAAGTGGACCTGACCAGCCTCTACAGGGCAGACGCAGCAGGTGGACCTGACCAGCCTCCACAGGGCAGACGCAGCAAGCGGACCTGACCAGCCTCCACAGGGCAGACGCAGCAAGCCGGCCTGGGCGAGGTGCACGGAAAGAAAGGGCCTAGGATGCCTCAGGGCAGAGAGAGGGCCCTATCATCCTGGGTCCAGGGACCAACTAGACCACAGGCAACTGCCTGTGGAAAGCCGGGCCTGGGAGAGGAAGCCGAGTGGTAACCAATCGGGGTCCTTGACTAAGTCCTGTGGGAAGTGTGGGAAGCAAGCCGCTCATCCCCCAAGCCTCCGATCCCCTGCTTCTACCCTCCTCACCCCACGCGACAGCCTTGCCCACGGTGCTGGGCCCTGGAGCTCAGCACATGGCACCACTCAATGGTTTCTGGCACCGGAGAGGGATTTATTTCCTGGACGAAGCAGCCAAAATCGTTCTGCACCTTTGTTCGCGAGCACGGTGCAGTCAGAGCCGACATTTTCTAGCTGGGCTGGGGAAGAACAACTCAAAATGGATTCAGGGAGGGTGTCGGCTGAGGAGCAGCTGAAATGCTGCCTTCCGTGGTCTGCAAGGCTGAAGGCCAACGGGGGGAAAGGATGTGGTCACGTTTATAAAGTCCAGTCAAGCAGGGTTTTTAGTGAGCTTGCTGTAAGTCAACTCTAGGGATAGGTAAGCCACCTGAAGCTTAAGATGGGGCTGATCTAAGGCAACAAGAAGTTTTACTAAAAAAAAAACAAGAGTGGCCTTGCAGACTGTACCTAAGAGACAGCCTCATGTCCAGGGGAGAACGGCTCTGATTCATGGGTGGAAGACTGACATCGCTCCGCTCCCAAGAATCTAAAGTGATGCAGAGAATAGTTCCCTCTGGTATCCACCTCTCAGGGCCTCTGAGTCCTGGATACCTGGACGTCAAGTTCAGGTTCCAAACCTATGGCCTGAAAGGGGAAGGCAGGTCCCCTGTCCCACCCCAGCCCTTTGAACAGCCAGCCTGGAGGCTGACAGTGGCTTCCTTTCCGATGTTCCCATTGGCCCCTCAACAGTCTGGGTCTTGGGCCCTCTCCTGTAAGGGCCTGTGATTTAGACCAAGACAATGTCGTGGAAGGCAGAAATCCATCCCAGGGCCCCCAGAAGCCATCTGTCTCCTCTCTCCTCCCTTCTCCTTCCTCTCCTTCTCTTCCCTTTCTCTCCGATCCTGCCATTCATATACAGAGATGTGCGCAGACACAAAAAGGCGCTCCCGTGCGCTGGGGTCCACGTAGAATCATCGCCTCACAGCCTATTTACAGACTTTTACCAAACAAAACATCAACCCCCAATGTTTGACAGGAAGCCCCTCCCCTCTTGTCAGGAGCGATGCCTCCTGAAGGGGGTTCCGAGCGATGAGCAGCAAAAACCCCAGGAAGGGGAGAGGGGGAAGAAAAGGAACGCACGGGGCGGGAGAAGGTAAAATTATAAGGTTGGAGCTGTCAAGGCAAAAAAACGGGGGAAATAGGCAAATCGACTCCACTATTAGGGACTCGGTGTGAAACATGGAATTCACAACAGCCGAAAATCTTCGTGCTTTGTCTGCGGAAAACAGAGACACAGCGGCCTAAGGGCTGGTAGGGCCTTGCAGCCACTCCGCACACAGCCTGCGTGTAAGCAGCGCACTTACCCTGAGATACAGGACTGCGCCCACAGTCGCCTCCCCCAGCCCCACAAGCCGATCGCCACTCTGCCTGCTAGTCGCCACCCTGCCCTCTCTCCCCAGGGGCACCCTGGGAGGGACCCGAGTTGGAAACAAAAGTGCAAAGGGGGCAGTACTGCCCTTTCGGTGGACAGGAATGAATGGTGGAGAAGCCCATCCAGAAATGAGCAGACTTGGGGTCATTCAGTCCTGCTCAGCTCCATGCCTCAGAGGAGAAGCTGGGCTGGAGGTGCTTTCTGGAGAAGCCAGAGTGTGGCCGGTGTCCTGGCAGGATCGGAGGAACCCTGAGGGCTCAAGCCTTTCCCATCCCTGCACACCTTCTTCCAGTCCTGTCACTCAGAGAGGCCTACAAGCTGGAGCTGAGGGGCAGGGTCTGAGCCCTTCACTCCCAGGTGCCTCGGTGGGCAATGAGGACACGAAAGAGGGGAACCAAGGGCAAGAACCCCAGTCTGGGTCCAGTGCTTGCTTCTGGAAAAGGAGGGAAAGGCCTGCCACAAAAGGGAGGGGGGTGGATAGAAGAGTGTGTGGCCGCAGGTCCTGACACCCACCACGGGATGAAGCACACCAGGGCTGTCAGCCTGGGGCCCCTGCTTGCCCCTGCCTCCCCAGAAGCAGAGCTGCTGAGCACCCTGGGCCGAGGTCTCAAGAGGCAGCCCCAGGGAGTCCTGGGGGCTCTCTTTTGTGCTGACTTGCCCGTTGCCATTCACTCCCTCTGCTGTGGTCAGGGTTTTCCCACTGTGACACCCCGGACATCGGGGCAGGACCGCTCTCCGCTGCAGGGCTGTCCCATTCATTGTAAGACAGGTAGCAGCACTCCTGGCCCTAACCCGCTAACTGCCAGTAGTGACCCCACCACAACCACGCAGTGACAACCAGAAAGGCCTCCAGACATCGCCAGCAGTTCCCTGGGGGCAGAGCTTCCCCCACGCTTTATGATCACCCTTGTCCCGTTCTCCCAGGACTGCGTCACACGCAGCTTTGGACCCACACCAGCAGGGACCAGGTACTTGTCTATCCAGGAGACAAGTGGCGGCTGTGGAGCCCCTGAGAAGAGGGCTACTGTCCCACCCTGACTGCCACCACGTCCCCTTCATTCTGTGCCTGCAGAGGCCCATCCGTTCCCTAGGTGGCCTGTGAGGTCTGGGTGCCGGGCGGGGGGCGCTCCTCTGTCCTCCCCCTCCTCAGCCCTGATGAGCTCCTTGTGTCATGCCAGAGCCTTAGTGGGACCACAGCCCACCTGCCCATACCCCCGGCCAGGGCTGTTATGCCCGCACTGTGTCCAGACACCGGGCTTTTAATAGCAGCTTCCTCTGGGGCTGGGCTCCCCCAACCTTCGCCTCTCAGCCCAGCTCCTGACGGGGGAGCCACAGCGCCCTGTAATTACAGCAATTGTAATCTCTTTTACTAACAGGTAGATTAATAGCGAGGCAGGTTCACAAAGAGCCCCAGACAGGAGCTGCTCAGCTGCCGAGCGGGCTGGAAAGGCCTGGCACCTCGCAGCAAGGACGCACACCACCGACTCAGACGCTCGCTCCAGGCCCGAGGAGCTCGGGGCCTGCAGTCTGGGTTGGTCGTGCCCCTGGGTGACCGGGGGACTCACTGGGTGACTGGGGGCAGGTGCCTGTGCTCTCCCTAGGCTTCGGTGTCCTCATGGGAGCAACAAAGAGTTTGAACTTCATAGTCCTCAGCATTTACTCTCACATCCTTGGGGTGTGACCTGCACTGACCTTTATTCACACACTCCAACCCACACCAGGACACAGATACCCACCTCCTGACACTCTGCCACACACGCACAGACACTTGACAGGGTCACACATGCCAAACACGCAGAGTTAAGGAACGAACTGAGCTTCACGAACACAGGAGCCCCGCCCACAATGGGATGGCTATGGGCCCTCTGGGAGCTGGACGCCTGCATCGTGGCCACAAGGGAGGAGGGGAAAGGCTTCTGCTGCCCCTCCCTGTCCTGCACCAGCCCCTCCTCTGCTGCAGATCACGGGCTTCCCACCAGGCCTCAGGAGTCCTAGCGAAGCTCCCACCTCACAAGACCCAAGGATAGTTAAGTTCTGGGCAAGACGGGGCATCAGGTAGAAGCGGTAGGTGTCAGATGCCAAGACACTGCCACCTTGATGGACCAAAGAAATGTAGACAGTGATGTGGAGAGGTTCAAAGTGAATGAATACACGTGTGTGCACGCAGGCGTGACAGCCTGTGAGCAGAGCCAGTGGGGACCGATCCCGAGCAGGGCAGGCTTGCGTGCGTATGCCTGGGGACGCTGGCAGAGGAGATGGCCCTGGCCTGGAGCTGTCTGTGTGTGTCCCGGCTGTGTGGCCCTGGGGGATGCCATCTCTAGGGCACTGGGGGTGTGTGTGTGTGTGCGCGCGCGCGTGCGAGTGAAGACAAAGTCCACAGCTTGAAGGGCAGAGCTCACCATCCCCGAGCCTCCCCTCCAGTCACAGGGGGACACACACTTCACCAGACAGTCTCAGGGTCCTGGTGGCAGACTGTGGCACTGGCCTCAGGGATGGGCAACAGCTGCTTCCTCGAGAACTCCTGGTGCCCATGCCGGCGGCCACCACGGGCCTGCGATTCAGCGGTGGTGCTGGGGGGCTGCTGCCATTAAGGCGCCATAGCCAGCACCTGCTCACTGCCAAGCAGTCCCTGGGCTCCCCTGCCCACTCCCAGCCTGAGAGAACTGGCACCGCCATGCCTGAGGCCCTCAGGAACAGTCCCCTTCTAGCAGTGCCAACAGAGAGAGGCCTGGAAGAGGGGGCCTCAGACTCACAAGGAGACGCAGGTTGGAGGACGAGAGTGTGTCGGGTGACGTCCAGGAGTTCTTTCGTTGGTCGACAGCATGCGTCCACCAGGGGACGTGTGAGCGGATGTAACCGACGCACACCTGTGACAGGAATGGGAGTGTGGGTGCATGAGAAGCGTGTCCGCGTGTGGTGTGTGCGAACGACGGCAGTGTCTTTCTGTGGCTCTTGTAGTGAGAACGGGATACAGCTGGGGATGTGGTGAGATGGACCCTCACATGCCATCTGTGGGCATCAAATTTCCAGACAGCAATTTCACAACATATGTGACAAGTCTTATAGACGAGAGTCTCTACCCTATGCTTGGTAATTCAACCACTGGGAAGCCTTGTCTGAAGTTCATAAACAGAGCCACAGTGCTCAGTGCGCCCAGATGTCCATCCCAGCAGAATTTACAGCTCAAAGGCCTCCACACATGAGGGACCGCATCAACTCTGGAACACTCAAGCGTCATAAGTCACTCAAAAAGCATGTCTGTATTTTTAAAAATAATCATATGTTACATTTATAATAAAAGGTAATTTCCTATTTCCAAAATGAAAAGAGAAGTCACTAGAAATGTTGGTAATTAGGGACAGTGCAGCTAATAATGAGATGCTAAACAACCATAGAGTATTTTTGAAAAATTGTGACATGTTGGAATACGCAATGGCATTAAATTTTTATAAGTAGCACGCCAAAGTGTTTCTATCACTTTTAAAAATTTTACAACCTAAATTTAAAAAAATACAATGTTGTGCATGAATAGATATAAAAAATGCAACAAAAGGCTATTCATGGTTGAGAGGTAGAATTTTGATAATTTTTATTTACTCCTTTAGATTTTGTGCTTTAATGATGGAATGTGCACTAGTCTTATAACCAGAAAAATGCCTTTTCAAAAACAGTAGATGTACGAGAGGCTATATGTACCTGACTCTCTCCCCAAATCACAGCAGACAGTAATGAGGTGATAGCAAACCACAGCCCTGTGGGTGCAGCCGCATTCATGTTCCTTGAGCCAGGCAGGCCTCCACCTCAGGAACTTGCATTCCTGTGTCCCAGGCCAAAGGACACAGAGAAGGAAGGAAGGCGACACCCCCAACCTACCGTCACACCTGCAAACCACACTCCTGAGACAACGGGGCACCAGGCCACCCCTCCACTGACAAGGGGACCTTTGGAAGGGAAAGCAAATCTTTGAGAAAGTCAAGGACAGTCACGGGGGCCAGAGGAAAAGAGGCTCACAACAAGGGAGGAAGCAGCCGACTGGAGATTCTTAAGGCGGAGCGAGGAGAGCCGGGAATTCACTTGGAAACCAACAGAATTGACTCTAAGGTCTGAAGCCAGTGAAGGGGCAGCAACGGCAGAATCGACTTCAGAATCGGCCCAGAGAAGTGGCTCTGCGTGTGTGAGTACATGAGACACGCACTGTTCATGTTGCTTTAATAATTCATTGTTAAGAACCAAATCTAGCCACCAGAGCTGGGAGCAAAGCACCAGCTGGGGAGCAGCAGCCATCTCCAACCCAGGAGGCCTGGTCCTGAGGGGTCCCCAGGAGGGAGTGGGCAGGAAGAGCCAGCCCTGTGTCTGCACCCACAGCCGCACAAGAAGCCTGGAGGCCGGGGCTTCCGGGAAGAGGGGCGGGGGTGAGGAGACCCCTGAGCGAAAGGCAAACAATCCCCATGCCCTGAGGCTGCTCCCTGCCACCCTGTGCTGCAGGGCACCTGACAGGCAGGCTGGCCGGGTGGGGAGGGCCTGGCCTGGGAGGAGTTCCTTTTGCCTGTGGGCTGGGAGTTGGCAGAGGTGGTGAGCTGGGGGGCACACAGGCCTTGCCCCTTCTATCAGGACTAGCCACAGAGACACAGGGAAGGCCGGGATGAGGGTGGGATAGGTCAAGCTGGAGCCTATGACCCCCCCCTAGCAAGGGCCCCTCTAACAAGGGGTCCAGGGAGAGGGCAGCTCCTTCCCCATTTTCCTGACACCTTATTCTCATTCTCAAAAAGGGAAAAAAAACATATTTTGAGAAACCAAGTCCTTTTCAATCCATTAACTCACAGCTTCCCACTTGCCTGCCACATTCATTCCAGCCTTTCAGAAGCTTCCATCACTCCTCACCTGCCTGCATTCTCTCCTCATGATGCCCACACAGAAAGCACACCACCACTCTCCCTGGCCCCACTCCCGTCCTTTATCAGCACCATCTCTGATTTTTATGCCATTTCATGCCTTTGCATCATCTCAAGGATGGGATGGGCTGTCGGCTGCTTCCCATCTGAAGGTAATTCAATATTCAAAATGGGTTTATGGGGTTGTATAAAACTATACTCTGGGTGAAAGCCAGATGCCAAGGGAGATAAAACATAGTCCCAGTTCCAAGATTCCAGCCTAGCAAGAGAAAGCTACAAAATTAAGTGCAAAGTGTCACAGAGGAGCAAAATTACCCGGCCCTCAGCCAAACCTGGGTCCAGCTTGCATTCAAACAAGGCCTCGCCCAGCTGACTGCTCACTCCTGCAGAAGACTCTCCAGAGGTGCCTGTCTCGTGACAAGACACATAAAGGCAGGATTTGGCACTGTGGGAATGCCCGGCCTCTCCCAGGAAGGGTGCACTGGGGAAACCAACACATGCCTGCAACCACCATCCACAAACCGGGGAGCAGGGCTCTGGCTCACCAGGGACGGCCCTGCAGCCGGAGTGCTTGGTTGGAGAGAAATACAACTCGGGAGGCCCTGCCAAGCCAGGCTGGCATTTGAGTAATTATATTAATGAATCTCCAAGTTTCAAAATCTAGTATTAGACAGTGGCTTCAGGACCATCATCCTCAGTTACTGTCCCACATGGCCAGGGACACTCCTGGGCAGCAGCATGGCTACAACAGACTGTGTGTGTGTGTGGTTTAAATTTTTTTTTTTAATGCATGTATTTGAAACTCTGCCCATGAATAAAGTCAGAGAACTCTGGACCATCCTTGGGGCAGGGGCCTCTCATTTGGCCATACCCCTCGGGCTGGCAGTGCCCCGAGAATTACTACTCTTGTGAGTAGCAATGGCCTTTGTGTTCAAAGCCAGCACTGCTCCCCACAGAGTTCCCCTTGGGGCAGCAGGCCAGACTTGCCTGCAAACCCATGGGCCCTTCTTTCCCACCCGTGCTCATTAGCTGCCCAATTCCTAGTCCACACTCAAAAGCTGGGCTCAACACACACAAGGGGCAGCTGATCCTCCTGCTCCCGCCAACCTGGTACAGACCAGACCACTGCACTGCCATCCTGGCTGCCATCTGTGGGCCCTGTCCCAGGCCAGCAAAAATGATGACCTAGTTGGCCATGCTTTACATGTGGTCAGGGCCAGTGGGGACCAAGTACACTGCAGCCAGGTAGCAAACTAAACAGGCACTAAACACAGGTGAGAAAGAAAGAGTTTGCTATATCCTGTGAGTACAATTCATGTACGCCACGCAAAATGTAACCTGCTCCAAAGGACATCAGGTAGCTTAGAATCCAAATTTCTGTAAACCTCACACGCTCCTTCATCTGTTCCATTTGTGAGGTCTCTTTGGGTGGCGGGCTGGCCCTGGTTGCTGGGTCTGGGAAATGGGCTTTTGTGGAGACAAGTTCTCTTCCTGGGACGAGTGCCCATTGGCCTGGAGGCTGCAGCGGCCTCTTCAGGTCTATGTGGGAAGCAAGCATGTCTTGCCTCTTGGAAACTCTTTGATAGGCAATAAGGCAATAAGTAATCTTTCATTACTATTGTTTTTTTTTAATAACAGGCAAAAGATCCACACTGCCAGGTGGGGCTTACTCTCAGCATCTCCATCTTAACTGCAAAGGGACTCTGAGCCTTGAGAAGGTAGAAAGACCCTCTTAGAAGCCCCATGATTCCCCTAAAAGGTCTCCCAGCTCCACAACCCTACACACAACCAATCAAAACACAGAATACAGAGCTGCAAGAAATTCAGAGGGGAGGCTCAGCAGGGTTTGGGGCCTCTGGTAACACAGGCAAGGGAGGGCTGTCGTAAGGAGAGACACACAGGCTGTGCTCACCCACCTCCAAGGCAGGGCTGCTTGGTCTCACCACTACAGACAGTCCATGATTTCTGATGGTTTGACTCGATTTTTGACTTTATGTGGTGCAAAGCAATATGCAGTAGAAATCATACTTCAAATTTTAAATTTTGATCTTACATGTATAGGTATGGCTGAGTCCCTTTGCTGTCCGCCTGAAATTAGCACAACATGGTTAACTGGCTATACTCCAATATAAAATAAGAAGTTTTAAAATTTATTTTAATCTTTTCCTGGGCTACTGCTACTGCTAAGTTGCTTCAGTCGTGTCCGACTCTGTGTGACCTCGTAGACGGCAGCCTCCTCCGTCCTTGGGATTCTCCAGGCAAGAATGCTGGAGTGGGTTGCCATTTCGTTCTCCAATGCATGCAAGTGAAAAGTGAAAGTGAAGTCGCTCAGTCGTGTCTGACTCTTTGCGACCCCGTGGACTGCAGCCCACCGGGCTCCCCCGTCCATGGGAGTTTCCAGTTCGCAGTACCAGTACTCTTGTGATTCTGGGCAGTGGCACTGAGCCACAGCTCCCGGTCAACCAGTCAGGAGGGTAAACAACCATCACACTTATAACCTTTCTGTACCCATGTAATCGGGCATCCCAGGTGGCTCAGTGGTAAAGAACTCGCCAGCCAATGCAGGAGTTAAAGGAGACATGGCTTTGATGCCTGGGTCAGGAAGATCCTCTGGAGAAGGAAATGGCAACCCACTCCAGTATTCTTGCCTGGGAAATCCCATGGACAGAGGAGTCTGGTGGGCTACATATAATCCATGGCGTCGCAAAGAGTCAGACAGGACTTAGCGACTAAACAATACTAACAACCCATATAATCCCTCTGTTTTCCACACTTTTTTTTTATGGTATAGTATTCCATAAATTACGTAAGGTATTCATCAATTTATTATAAAATAGGCTTTGTGTTCGATGATTTTGCCCAGTTGTAAACTAGTGGAAGCGTCCTGAGCACGTTTAAGGTGGGCTAGGCTCAGCTATGATGCTCAGTAGGTTAAGTGTATTAAAAGCATTTTTGACTTACAGTATTTTCAATTTATGACGGGTTTATCAGGATGTAGCCCGACTGTCGGTTGAGGAAGATCTACAGTGACATTTGGGGCCAGGTGGTTCCTTGTTGAGAGACTGTCCTGTGCACTCGCCCTGACTCACGAGATGCCAACAGCACCCCCCCCTGGCTGTGACAACCAAAAGCGTCCACGGCAGTTGCTAAATGTTCCTGAGGGGCAAAATCGGCCCTGGTGGAAAACCACTGTTCTCAGATGACCAACCTTCCTGGTTTTCAGGGGACAAAGGGCTTTCCTGGGAAAAGGGACTTTCAGCGCTGAAACCAGGAAACTCCTGGGCAAATGGGGACAAGTAGGTCACTCACCCTTCCTCCCAACTAACTTCAATCGCTCCACCTGCCATCAAAACACATTTCCTCCTCCATCTTTAGGGATGCAAGCCGCAGCTCTTCATCACTGTGTATGAAACCACTTCTCATACACCTGAAGAAATGACATCCTATCCCACAGATCCTTCTGGGGCCAAAACATCATCCTTGCCTCCTTTTCCTTTCTGAGCACCATCTCCCACGGCCATGACTTCCACGAGGCTCTCTGAGACATGCGCCGAATTGCTCACATATTTTTTATATTACTAAGGCCGAAATTGACCTAAAACCTCCGCTAGGAGCAACGGCCCCACCCTGGTGAGGACAGAACCGGGGTGCAGAGCCCTGGTGGGTGCACATTTCAACTCCCCTTCAGCAAGTGGCCCGGAGCTGTGGAGAGACCCCCTAGGAGGCAGGAGGATGGAGAGAGACCATTTGGCTCTCCTGTTCTCCCCAGCACTCGGCTGAGTCTCACACGAGCTGCTAGACACAGGGACGGGACCTGAGACCCTCTAGAGAGGACGTGAAAGGACATGGAATTTTCTCCCTGGTGCTGGTTGAACACCTGAGAGTCCATTGCGCCGGGGATCCCACCTGGTAGGCCTCAGGATTAGCATCCCCCCGCCCCCCGCCCCCAAAGCTTTCTATCCGTTTGCCTCCTCCCTTTAAAGGCCTCTCTTCATTTGGTCCCCCAGGGAGCCGTCTGTTACTACAGAAACAATGATGTCATGTGGGGGGTGGGGCTGCAGGTCCCTCCTACCCCTCCCTAGCTAGGTATCACGCCTGCCTACATCACGGCTCAGAAATTTATAGCCCAGCGCTGGGTATTTATAAGGTGGCTCTGGTGTGACCACAGATTCAGAGCTGGGCTGGTGACTATTTATAGCCAGAGGATATACACTTATTACATGCCCCCCCCCACCCCGTATTCTGGGCCACGTGTTATATAACTGCCATTATGCAATAACACCCATTACATAATAATTATACACTAATGGGGATATAATCTGCAGGCGTAATAAGGACACACTCCCCAAGGCTGCACTCGGTAGGCCTCCCGCAGGCCGCCTCCAGGGATCTCTGGGTCTCTCCGCACGCTCCACCCCGTCCAGGAGTCAGCAGGTGTCACCCTGCTCCCGGCTGTCATCCACAGCCTCCCCAAGGCCATCAGACCCAGCCGCAAAGCTCTATCCAGGCTCCTTCTTCCTGTCTTGTCCCTGCCCCTGGCCTGCAAAGAACACTTCTGTCTGCTGTATCTTTGAGCCCAACACAAAGAATTAGGAAGGGGTAATTCCTGGAAGGCTGAGAGACACTTCACTCTCCATTTCAAGAAAGGAAAAAACCAGCAGCAGTCACCCCTGGAAGGAGCCTGTAGGGTCTAGAAAAGCCTCCAGCATGCCAGGCCAGTTGGCAGAGGGTTGGCCCCATGCAGAGGAGCACCCTGGCCCTCCAGGAAAGAGCTGGAAAGAGGCAAGGACTGGGGCCAAGCCAGGCCCGGTCAGGCAGGCCACTTCCCAGTGGCTCCTCCTTCCCTAGTCACCCTGCAGGGGCCAGGCTTTGCGGGGGCCCTGACCGCCGCCATCACCCTCAGCGTTACACCACTGGCAGGAATCCCCCAGAGCAGGAGCCTGGCCGGTCGGACGGCGACATGCTCTATGGTCACCCTGCTCCCAGGAAGGGCAAATAGAAACTGTCATCTCAGGGGAAAAGAGGACAGGGACTCTGCACCTGGGGTGACGGGGGACACGGGTGGAATGGGCAGGGGACAGGAAAATTTAAGACCACGATAACACATGATGGAGTCAATTCAATTAGCCTAAACATATCATCCGCTCTTAAAATAGTTACCTCTATATTTAAAAGTGATTTGATGAGAAGTTAACTGATAAAAACTAGAAGAACCTTCACAGATCTGGGAAGTAAGTTTCTTTCTGGCACAGGAGGGTGGTTTGGAGAGCCTGTCCCTTACATTTCCCTGTTGTTTAAAGTTCTAATAAAGAGTGTGTCTCACTACCATAATAAGAAAAATCAAATACATCTTTTAAAAAGAGTAGTGCCAAGGCGCAGGCGACATTTCCAGTCTCCGCATCCCATGCTGCAGAAACAAAACGCCACTCTCTGGGCTCTGGGGTTGGCCTCATGTGGTCACTGGCTCTCCCCACAGGCCCGGGTCAGCTGAGCCATAGATCCTGGTTCCCGTCCCCAGAACAGCAGCCCGGGCACCAGACAGACTGCGATGCAAAACGTCAGAAGGGACGTTCAGCAGGAGACTCAGAGCGGCACTCGTGCTTCCCAAGGGGAGAGGAGCCCCCGCGTGGTTTTAGTCCAGGGTCTTTCTGCCCAGAAAGGGGCCAATGGAACCAGACAGGAGGGGAAAGAGCCAGGGCTCAGAGGTTCTGCCGCCACTCGAGAAAACATAAATGGGTCCTAAACTGGAAGAGAGGCAAGAGGTGAATCTGGGGAACGTTTTGTCCGAATCTCTCCATTTCTTATTGGCCAGAGGATCTCAGCTGGGGCAACTCTGCCCTCAGGAATACTTGGAAACGTATCAAAGTGTTTCGGTTGTCAGACTTCCCAGATGGCACCAGTGATAAAGAACCCGCCTGCCAATGCAAGAGACGTGGGTTCAATCCCTGGGTCTGGAAGATCTCCTGGAGGAGGGTACGGCAACCCATTCCAGTATTCTTGCCTGGAGAATCCCATGGATGGAGGAGCCTGGCGGGCTACGGTCCATAAGGTCGCAAAGAGTCAGACACGACTGAAACGACTTGGCAAGTGTGTATTTTGGTTGTCGCACCTAGGGGTGAGAGGTGTATCTAGTGGATCAAGGCCAGAGATGTTGTTAACCACCCTATGATGCACAGGACTGTCTCCATGACACAGAAGGATCCGGCCCCAAAGTCAACAGCGTCATGATTGGGAAACCCTGTTCTATGGGACCTGATTTCAATGGTTAAGAGGTGAATTCTCTATCTTCTTTGCCAGGGAAACAGGAAAATCTTCAGCAGTGAGTTATCCTCTCTCACACCCAGCCCCCTTCAGCATGTTGGAAGAGTTTTTATATACATAACCCTGAAGTTTTCAAACTTTCAAAAAAGGGTAAGAGGGAGAGTCTACGTAAATTCACCAGCATAAAAGGCAATAGAGAGCAGATTATTGCAAAACTTCCAGCGATCATCTGGTTAATTAGGATAATTATATTCACTTTTATTTCAAACTGCAATTCCAAAGACTCCCAGGAAAAAGGGCGTGACTGAGCAAGGATCAGGGATTCCCAAGATCCAGCCAAGCCTGCCTGGCCGCACACCTGGACCTCCTGCACAGTCTACCTTCCCCAGGACGGGGTGCCAAGAAGCCGAGCTGGCCAAAGCACGATGGGGGTGAGCAGCCGGCCTCCCTGCCTGGTCTGCGCTAGCATGCAGCCTCTCAGCTCAGGGGCAGGGGGCTGCCTGGCAGGAGCAGAGGCCACCGTCAAGGACGGGCCAGGTCCCCACAGTCTGTTTCCACCCTACGTGCTCAGCAGCTGGGGGAGCCCTTGAGCTGAGCCACAGGCTGGGCTCCAGCCCCTCCGTCTCAGCTCCTAGAGAGCAAGGGAGACCATGGGGACCTGTGCAGCTTTCTCCTCTGAGACCCCACCAAGGCCAGCAATCCCCATGAAGTTCAAGGAGCGGCGAAGCCCACAGAGGGGAGCCAGGGTGCTCGCTGACCGGAAACCTGGGTCCTTCTGCAGGAAACTGTGCAACCCAAGCACCCTGACATCGCTGTACTGGGTTCCCTTCTCTGTACGGTGGGGATAATGATACCTGCCCTGCCTATATCACTCAACCATTGTGAGGATGCAATCAGCCCCAGACAAGCTGAAAAGGCTCAGCCAGCTGACAAAAACGAGCTAATTCCTCACTGTCTTTCAAGGTGAAGTTCAAGCAGGTCACCTTCCAGGAAGCCTCCCAGGTCCTTGAGTCTGGTTCCCCAGTTCTTCACTACACACAAAGACCCCTGTGTGTGTCACCTGAGTGCACACGCTCACCGCTGGGTACGCAGGCTTAAAACCAGAATCGATGTTAAGAATTTGGGTGGTTAACACGCGAACAGGATTCAACACGGTGCCTCGACCATAATGGACCTTCAGTGGAAAAACGGAATTAAAGCAGAGCATGGAGACCACAGGTGTGCCCTCTCCTCCACCAACAGGGCACCTGGACAAAGCAGTGTCCCTTAAGTTATCACGTGTCCTCCAAATTAATAACAAGCGATGCACAGAGATCTCTTCTCAATACTCTGTATTTATCTATATGGGAAAAGAAGCTAAAAAAGAGTGGATATTTATGTAACTATAACTGATACGCTTTACTATACAACTGAAACTAACACAACATTGTAAATCAACTATGCTCTGGTTAAAAAAAAAAAAAAAATGATGGTCCTGACCCTGGCACAGTGGCATGCCAGGTCATCATTAAGACATCAAAAGTGAGGAAGAGTCAGAACACCCCCCACCACTGATAGCCAACCAGCCACGGTGGCTGCTGGGGGCACAAGTCACTTGGAAGACAGGCCCACAAAGGGCAACCCTAGAATATTTTCTTAAACCCCCAGAAAATCAGATATTAGACATGCATACAAACAATGTAAGGAACCCAGGTACCCAGGTAGGGAGGGGGTGAAGCCCAGTCCAGCCAAACCCCCCTGCTGCCACCCCTCTGCCTGCTGGGACCCTTTTCTAATGCCAACAACTCTTCGGCTCAAACATGCTTAAAATGGCGACGGCGGCCTGCAGGGCCAGGCGTTTGTCGTACTGTTTGCCACGGTGCCCTCAGTGCCAAGAAAAACCTATCATGAGAAATGCCATCAGCTATATTTATCTATCTCTCAGCCCCCCAGCCTCCTCCTTCCGTCTGCCAAGCAGGCCTGCGGAGCCCCCCTCACCCAGTGGGCACACTTCCCTGTTGCTGACGCCCGTGACCACCTGCCCAAGCCTCGCTTTCCGGCTCTCTCTTCCCCAGCCCCGGCAACCAGGCTCCATACAGACACAGCAACCAACAAGCTGCACCACTTCTCACTGGTACATCAGGTGTGCCCACATGAGCTTAAGGTCATGCACCCACATAGGTGCTAATCACCACGTCTGTGGCCCCAAACCACGGGCACTGGTGGTCCTCCGTCTCCTTTCAGTCTTGGCTCCCTTCTCGTAAGCCAGAACCAGCCTGCCCTCTGTGAGCCGTGGGCCGGATCCTCTGGAAGGGGAACCCATGCCGCACCATCTCAGAGGCCACTCATCATGTGGAGACAAGAGGCGTGGGGTGAACATGTGAGCCTGGGAGGACAGGGGCTCCTCCTGGGCCTGTGTACCATTGCCGGCAGGATGCCCGGCTGGAGGGCAGACCTCTCAGCCCCCCAGTTCCCAGATGGAGAGTGGGGAGCCCCCGCCTGTATTCCAGAGTGCTAAGAGTTTCCAAGGAGTCTACATGTTAAAAGGACTCCCCCCATCCCCCTCCCATCCATCCAACCAAGAAGGCCACGGCAGAATCGGGGATGATAAAGGGAAAACGGCAAAGTCAAGGTTCAGGACCTTTCAAATCCTACAGCTGCTGGGGATGCGGCTCACAGGGGGAATGTCCTTCCATGCCAGGCACTTCCGACCTTTCCTTACACAAGCAGCAGGGCTCCTAGCTGATCCTTCCCACCTTCAGGCCTAACACAGAACATGTGAAGGTGAATTGGCGACTGTATCCTAAGCCCCCTTGCTTCAGAAGGCAGTGCCCACACCCCGTCCCAGGCTTCTCCCCAGAAGGTTGCCTCCCGCCTCTGAGCCCCTCACTCAGAAAAGAGTTCCTGGGAGCCAACTCCTCTGAGAATGAAGCAACCCAAATAAAAATTTTAAAACCCAGAAGCTCTTTCTCTCCTGCCCCCTCCCCCTCCACTGGCAAATGAAAACAAACAAGAAATCAAAGAGGTCTTTTGTGTGAGCACCGCGCTGACACTGCTGGGGCCTTTGAAAGGACTTCTGAATCGGACACTGAAGGATAAAATAACTGAAGCGTGGCAGCTCCTGAGACAGGGGGTGGGGTAGGGGTGGGACTGACGGGGCAAAGAGAAAGAGGGGTGGGGAGGGAGACACCTCCTTCCCAGGACAGAAAGGGGGCTGTGTAGCTGTACCTTCTCTGCTCAGCGGCTGCAGGACTCCAGGACAGAGGGGGACCAGGGCACAACCTTCTACCCCTTTGGCCTACCTTCCTCAGCATCCCAGGTCCCTGCAACTCTAGAAGGCGCTGAGATGGGCCCTGCCTCCTCCTTCACAGCCCACCTGGAGCTGTCCTGTGAAGCCCTGAGGGGTCTCCCTTCACCTCTGGCATGGATCACTGTTCACATCTATTGGTCAGTGCCTTCTAGAAATTATCAGGGGACCTTTGCTCAAACCTTGCAGACCGCATGCAAGAGTCTCTCATCCTTAGAAGGGCCTTGCTCACAGTAGGTTCACCAAGTGCGCATGTATTTCATGAATAGAGAAAATTCAACCATCTTCCTGCAGTGCCAGAAAGTAAGCCGAAGCCTCAGGAAGTCCTTCCTCATGTCTGGCCCCCAGCCCTCCTGCTATAGAGCGGCCCCGTTTCCTCTGGGTGGGCGGTGGAGCACAGCTGGTCACCATGCTTGGGCTCCCAGGTCCCCTCTGGCTTATTCATGGGCCAAACTCTGCCAGCTCAAACTCAGACAAAGGTAGTTCTTTTTTTCCCCCTTGAGCTACAGCTTCCAACTCAGCCATGACAGTGAGCACTCCACCAGGACCGCCTGCACATCGCAGCCAGCGGGGACCCCTGACCGGCTGGAGGGACACACTATGAACAAAGGGGTTAAGAGCAGATGGTTAACAAAGTCCTAGAATGAGACCAGCCTGGGGGGTCTGGGCATCTCTGATCTCGTCTTTGGGGTCACCCCCTCAGAAGTCAGTCTGAACTGTATTACCCCTTCACACCACCCAGATCCAGGGACCCCATGTCACAGTAACAGAGTAAAGGCGGCCTGGGCAGGCTTCTCAGGTATGCAGCCTAGGCCATCACACAGACCCCATGCTTGGTTTAATGATCTAACTATCGTCTCTTTGTAGCTCCTAATCATTTTGAACTAGGAATCCCTCATTTTCATTTTGCAAAATATGTAGCTGGAAGGCCTAGCAAATCGTGTGGCTACCTTGGGATCTGCTCAAACTTGGAGTTTCCGTGTCCCGTATAGAACGCTCCAGTTTAAGAGGGCCTCCAGGGGGTGATGACCAAAATGGCAAGGGAGCAAGGAGCTGTGTCAAATGTGGGAGGCGTGAGAGACTGGCAGTGTTTGCCCTGGAGAAGCGACAGCTTCCTGGGAAGAGGGGTGGAGAGGAACTGTGAGCCCTGTCTCCAGCACTTGAAACCCTTCTGTGTTACAGAAAAATAAGCTTTCACCTCGTTCGACCCTTAAGGCAGAAATAAAACCAATAGGTAAAGGTGACAGGGAGATGTCCTAGGGCTCAGGGAGTTGTAACATCAGAATCGCAGCAGCCGTCATCCACTGCTTGCTTGCTATGTGCCAGTATCTTTACATGTTAGCTGTTCAGTCCCTTTAACCATGCTCTGAATTAGTTGAACAGCAGACTTTTACAATGACGGAAGCTGATCCTTTAACCACAGTGACATCTCTTCTGGGACACTCTCAAAGGCACCTAACCCTACACGGGTGTATCTTGCTGGTTTTAGGAATCTGGTAACTGGGCTCCACAGTCTTCAACAGCCCTGGCACCAGATGGTGCTGCCTCAAAAACAGACCAGCACCCTTTCTGGGCCTGGAAACATGAGGCATGGGTGAAGAGGCACTGGGGCCTCAGGAGGAGCAAGGCCTCTGGAGAGGGCAGCTGGTGTGCCCTTGGCCACTCCCATGCACTCACACCAGAGCCACCAGATGGGGCCAGGCATCCAGCAGAAGCCTGGGGGACACCACTTGCGCCGACCACATCTTATCAGGGCTGACATGGCGGGCCAATGCTCTCCGCTACCGAGGAAGCCCTCGCTTGGACCAGAAAACCGGCGCTCACTGAAAAGCCCCAAGCTCTGAAACAGACAGTGAAAACCAGGGAGCTCTTATACTGAGAAGGGCAACTCTGCACTTGAGAAAATTCACTTGGACAGATCCTTGGGTGCTAATCCATTTCCTGCGACAGGTAAGGCCCACCTGTCCTCAGACCTGGAGATAAGGAGGGAGGCAGAAGCTCCTTTTGGAGCAGCACATTGACCGACGCAAGGGAACACAGCCTGCCGAGCCCAGACAGGGAAACTCTACAGGAGAAACCATCAGGTCCCTTCCACAACAACAACCCAAAAACTTCCAGGAAAGAAACCAATATGAAGAAGGAGGAAGAAGGGGAGGATCGCCTAGAGAGCATGAGACTTCCAAGACGGAGCAAGCCACTTTAGCGCATGAACCTGATCAGAATCCTGACCTACACAAACAAAATTCGGAGACTATTAGGGAAATGTGAACACTGCCCAGCTAAAGAAACCATTTTCAGTGTGATAGTGATACTACGTTTCCATTTTTCAAGAATCTTTATCTTTAGAAACATGCAGAAATATTAAACACAGGAGAAGCTATAAGGCCTGGATTTTCTTCTAAACAACCCAGAGTAGGTGGCCATCAGCGGCTGTGGCTGGATCGAAACTAACCATAAGTTGGCACTGGTGATGGGGGTTCCTTCTATGTGTAAATTTCTCTGTAGTGAAAAAGCAGAGATAAAGAAAAGAGCCACCCCCTGAACACCTGGACTTAATAGGCCTCCACTGTGAGCCTGTTGGAGGGATCTGATGGGGAGAAGCTGACGTTTTCATTCAGTAAAGCATTTTATTACTTTCAGATTTTTTTTTTCTCTTCTAGGATGGAGGCCTAGATTAAGGATGGTCTGAAGATGCCCGTTTACCTTCAGATCCTGGCAGAAGCTTTGGGGAGAGTATAGCCATGCTTCCAGATCAGTTCAGCCACCCTTCCTTACACAAGCATCTTTCCGCCTGGCCCCAGGTTCTCCTCTGTCTCCAGCCACTGCCCTGGGACACCCCCTTTGAATGGAAGGACAATGTCAAAAATGTACAGCCTCCTTCCCATGGCAGTGCTCTCCGACCCGGTTCTGCTTCAACATACCCTCCTGAATGGGAAAGGTACCCAGCAGGAAGGCCACCCTCATGAAGGGTGCAAAACACTCTGAGTGGCCTCTTAGGGCCCTGTGTTCCGGGAGCGGGGCTCTTGACGTCACATACACTCGTCCTTTAGTCCCTCTCAACCATGCCACTTCTTAAAGCTTCATGTGAGACAAAACAAGGGCCCAGAAGGGCCAGGGATGACGGATGACAATGGCGCCTGCAGGGGAAGCCACACCCCCAAGCTTACGATCACAAGTCTGCTTGTCATCAAACCTGGCACACCAGTTCAGCCCAGATCAGGTTCTTCAGCCATTTGAAGGGAAGGACAGCATTTCTTTTAGAATCTAAAGTAACCCTTGTCTGAGCCCTTGCTGCCCCAGCCACCAACCCTGGTTTATACTGGAAGGAAGGAACAAGTGGCACCTTACTGAGTAGATCTTCGCATGGACATGGAAGAAGAAGGTTGTACTATTGGACTAGCACTGTTGGGGGGCTCAGCCAGGAGAAGACATCTGCGAGTAAACTGGAGTGGTTTGGAGAGAAAGCCATGCCCACCATTCCATGCAATCTCGAGCCAACTACCCAAGGCCCATGGGTAGGCCACACCATATCCACTTACCCCCACTCCCTCAGAAAGGTGCCCTTGAGTTAAAGCAATTTCAGCAACAAAATTCCTACCTTCCTGGAAACAATCTGGAGTCCAGGGACCTGAACTGTTGACAAATTATAAGAAAACATCCTCATTTCTCCACTCAGCTTTTGTCAAGGAACTCAGCCTCAGCTGGGACAGAGGGGGCCAAGACTACATGTGATGGGCATGGATTTACTCATATTCCTGAGAAAGTCTTCTCATTATGTCTAGCAGGCAAGTAGGGGTGCCACCCTTCTCCTTATACCTGCCTGGTCAGTTCAGGAGCCAGCTGGCTGGTCAGGAAACAGTCTCCATCACACATACTTCACCCTACCTTGGCCCCCTGCTAGCAGCAGTAAAAAATACGACCTAAAATAAAAGAAGTCAGGGAAATAGCTCAGCTACAGGATCCAGCTACAGAGCAAGGTAGAGGAAGCTGGCTCAGGAGGAAGATGGGTATTGGTTTCACCTTAGGGGCCCTAGGTCCAAAATTGGAAGGTACAGCAGCCCCTCTAAGAGGAGCTATCTGATAGACGCAAGCTCAGGTCTTCAAGTCTGCCCCAATCCACTTCCAATACCACTACCTCCCATTCTGATTTGCTGCACAGACAGAGAAGCAGGGAATAACTTTTAATTTTTGCTTTGGTCTCCTTTCCAGAACGAAAAAAGATGAACAAGGAAGAGGACCAGCAGTTGGTCATTCTTTGTGAGGGGGCTATGATAGTCACACAGGGCCAGGTACAGGCCTAGAAAGATCGACAGAGGGAAATACAGTGGGGAGGGGGGGAGGGGGTGGTGTCCACTGCCTCCATCCAACCACCAAAGCCACTTCTCAGAAGAGAGAATGAGCAAGAAGAGAGGCCTAAAATATCACCTTTTCCTCCTCCTGAGTTTCCCAATATATAAACTCTCAGTGCTAATCCGAATCGAGTCCTCAACCCTGACGCAATACTGAAAGTGCCCCAAAATTTCCTTTTTGGATTAAGTCATCTCTCTCCTCCCAACATCCCAAACAGGCAAGGGGGTAACCACAGCAGAAAAGTGAGTTGCTTTTCTTTTTTGTGAATGAACAGGAAGGAAGATACACACACACACACATATTTGCGGGGAAAGAACATTCACTAGAGTTGAAGTTAAGCCACATTCTCTTACATTCGCATGAAGAGAGAAAGAAGGGGGGAAAAGGAGGGGGAAACGTTGGAATGGTGGAAAGGAAAAAAAAAAACACAGAAAGAGAAAGGTTTGGTAGCCCTCTCATTACAAGTTGGTTGGGCATAATGTAAACACACTTCTGCCTTGCTTAATCACAGAGTGCCGCCCGTTTAGGTTTCAAAGGCGGCAGTAAATTGGGCGTAGCTGAGTGGAGGCTAAAAATTAACCAGCCATCTCTGTTTCAATTTGTAAGAAAACAAAAGCGGAAAGAAATTATAAAAAGGGAAAGGGTAGGGAGGGAAAAAAAAAAAAAGGAACAGAGGAGAACTGAACCACCGCAACCCAAAATGCAGGGTGAAATTGGAAAAGCAAAGAGGAGAGAGAACACAAAAGGAAAAGGAGATTTTGCAGAGTTTTGATTGTTTGTTTCTTTAAGACCTCTTCCACTGCAATGCTTGCTCCCCCCCACCCCCAGCAGAGGTGTTGGGGCTTGGGGCATCCACTCCCGGAGGGTCTCACTACTTCAGCTGAGACCCGCAGGGGAAGGGGCGGTAAAGGGGAAGAGCGCAAGGGAGCTCTGCTCATTTTCACTCTCTACGAAATCGAATGACTTTTCTCCTCTCTGTCAGCCAAATCCCAGCCAAAACAGCTCCTGCCTGGGCATCTGGGCCCCAGAATCTGCCCGCCTCTGCCTTCTTTCCTCTTTTCTATTCATTCTGTTTCAGATCCCAGGGTTTTACACGCCCCTCTCTCCACCGAACCACTGCCCACCCCGCTTGTGCCAAATCTGGCTTCTCCCCAGGACTTGAAGGGAAGCTGCAGGAAAGCCGGTAGGTACCTGCCCCCCAATACTTTTTCTGACTCATTTAAAATCAGAGCAAGGAGAGGTGGGTTGTTTTTTTTTTTTTTTTTTTTTTTTTGGTGATGGTGGTGGTGTTCCTCAGAAACTCTCACCATCGCGGGCATCCTGGCCCCAGTCCTAGGACCTGCAGCGTCTTTTGAGTCCTCCAAAGATGGAGAAGCACGAAAATCAAATCGGTAACATGGCAAATGAGCAGAGGAAGAATGGAGCAAGTGGAGGGAAACAGAAGGGAAAGGGGAACATCAAAGGAGCTGCAGGCCTCAGCAGAACGGGTGCACCAGTTAGGCCCCTGGTGTGTCCATGCAAGGATCCCTTGGAAGGAAGAGGTACAATAAACAGAACAAATGCCAGCAAGTAAAATAAAATGGGGCGGAGGGAGAAGGGGGCATTGAGAGCGACCTACCCGGAGTGTGGACAAAGTAAGCCAGATAAAGATCCAGTTCTTTGATTGTGACTCCAATGTGATGTGGCTGCACGCACAGGCCGGGGTTCGAGCACTGGGGCGACTTGTAGAGCCGCTCCCCGTCAGTACTTTCCAGGGGGATTCCCTTAAACAAAATCACCATGACCAGGTCCAGCCTCCACACCTTGTCGGCCTGGCGAAGGCAGTCAATCCGCCGGATCTTGCCCTTCTGGTCGGGGTTGGAGAGCACACAGCACGGGGGCTTCTTGCCCGTGATGGTCAGCACAAAGTCCTCCCGGAACTCGGGCCGGATGTCTTTGCGCAGCTTGGCCAGCAGCCGGGATGCCCACTTCTGCTTGATCTCGGGCTTCTCGCCCAGCAGCTCGTCCTTCACCGCCCGCTCCTCGTCCTTCGACATCCGCTTCTCGTGCTTCTTGAAGTACTTGCGCTTCCGCGCCTGCAGGTTGAACCAGGTGTAGGAGAAGGCGCGGACGTGAGGCAGCAGCGCCTCGATGAACGGGTGGAACTCATCCTGCAGGCGGCAAGCCGGGAGCATGCGGGGCGAGGGGAGACGGGAGGAGGGGAAGACAGGGTGAGGGGGGGGAAAGAGAAAAGGAGAAAAGAAGCGTTAGAAAGGGGGCACAAGGAAAATCGCCTTCTCCTCCTCCTCCTCCCTCCCCCCCCCCACGACAATTTTCTCTTGCAATTGTTCTAGGAAAGTGTGGTCTGGAGCCGCCACCAGCCTAGCCTGCCGCTCGCTCCCATCTCAGCCTCAGCAGCCAGACAGAGACACCCAGAGCCTGAGCACACACCTATTCTCTCTCTCTCTCTCCCTCACTCACTCACACACACGCGCGCACAGACAACGTTGCCGTCCACACACACACACGCTGCTGGTATCCCCGCCAGGCTCTGTCGCGCCCATGACATCTCCATGTTCTATGCAGTCTCGAACTCGTGTCAGCTCGCCCCGGCACGAAGTCCAGTCTGCCCGAATGCCCGTGGACGCACACGCGGGGCAGGCGAGGGCCGCTTCACGCCCCGACACCGGTAGGTTTTTGGCCACCCCCAGAAGAGCGAACATGACATCCACGAGTCAGCGAGCCAGGAAACGGATTTGGCTTCCCCCTCCCCAGGCTGTTTTCATTCTCTCTTCTGCTCCGATTGGAACATCCACCCCAGCATTTTTTAAATCAGATCTAAATCCTAAATATGTGATTTCAGCTTTGTTATCGACACCAATACTAATGTTAACCACAGTCATAAGGAACAAAACGCTTCTTGTTAGCACAAATAAGGTGGTGGTCTCAGCCACAGTAGGGTTAAAAGCTACGGGGGGCATCCTGTGCCCCGTCCCCACTGACCCCTTCACCCTCTTTCCCACTCAGTCAGGTGACAGAGGGCCGGGCTCTCGCTTTTTGTTTTTTGTTTTTTTTTTTTTTTCCTTTTTTTCTTTTTCTTTTTTGCTTGTTTGCTTGTTTGAAGTTTAAATAATAATTGATTTCTGTTTACAAAAATAAAACTGGAAAAAAATAAATAATTACCATTGATCTGAAGCACCCGGCAAAGCCCAACGCCCGATTCTGAGCTTCTGGACTCAACAGAGTTGTGAGTTGGGGGCGGGTGGGGGGAGGGGGCGGGGGAGGAGCAGGGGAGGAAGGTAAATGTTTTAAAGGGGGTTATTATTGGTGTTCTGGGGACTAGGGGCCGGGCTTGGGTGGATTCTCAAACCCTTCCCCCTCCCCCCCCCATGCTCCACTGCACAGAAGGGGGAAATTAATATTTTTTTTAAAGGAGCAAAAAGAAAGGTCAGGGATAGCAAGCAGAGAGAGGGAGCGAGTCGATTACCACACACGCCAGGTAAACAAAAGCCAACAAAAAAAATTTTCTTTTTTCAGTTTCACCCCCTGTGCATCCGCTTCCAGCTTTTTTAAAAAATAAATAAATAAAAGAAAAATATACAAAATTTAAAAGTCAAAAACCTACCTCCCACCCCACCCCACCCCCAACACACAACACGCCCTACCCCACCCCTGTGCAAAACAAAAACAAAAACAAAAACGGGGGTGGGGGGAATCGGCAGCTGAAGAAAAAGGCTTTCGGCTTTGGCAGCGGCACAGGGGTGTAAACTTCGGGCTGCCTCCCTCCGCCTCTGAGCCTGATCGCAGGCAGAGGGGGAGCTCACAGATTCCCGGGGAAGAGGACGAGTTCGGACCGGCTGCAGACCGTCGCTGGCAGAAGCGTGCAAAAGAGGGAGGGAGCGAGGGAGGGAAGGAGGGAGGGAAGGAGAGAGAGAGAGGGAGAGAGGGAGGACGTGGATGGGGCTGTGTGTGTGAGTGTGTTGTGTGTGTGCGTGTTTGTGTGTATGTGTGTGCGCTGGTTGGGTTTGGGTTTTTTTTTTTTTTTTTTTGCTTCTTTTCTCTCTCTCAAACTCCCTCTCTCTCTCCCCTTTCATGCTCAATCCCCATCCATTCGCTGGTGCCAAAGCCAGTAAAAAGGGTGGGGGGGGAGAAAGGGGGGAGGGAGACAGAGAAGGATCCACCTATTTGGCAATGAGACATCCTCGAGCAGCCAATGGCTGCGTCCAAGGGGAGGAGGGAACCGGGAGAGCGGAGAGGGTGGGGAGAGCCCCCGGCAGTTGGAGACCAAAAACAATTTGCCCAATCGACAAGTTCACGTCTAATGAACAAGCAAAGTCCAGCAGTTATGAATTTTTCATTCCAGGCTCCCACTCGGGTCTATTTGGCAGTGGCCACCCAGCAAATCTGAAGGGGGTTGAGGGGGACTGGGACTGAGAAAGACATAGAATTTTTTTTTAAGCCAGAAAAATAAATAAATAAAGGCCTGACTCCGGGCGGGCTGGCGGGCGGGAGGGAGCCCCAGAAGGCCTTGGGGAAAGCAGCTGCGCCTTCTCTCTGTGTTTTGGTTTCAGTCTCTTTCTCTAAGACCCGCACACTCTTTTTCTGGTTCTATTTCTTTTTTTATTTATGGGACGCACAGGGGCGAGTGGAAGTTTTCCTCCCCGGCCATACACACGAGCCTGCCTGCCGGGCTATGAATAGAAAGAGAAGAAGAAAGAGAGCTTGGAAAGTGCCCATGCCAGCAGCACTTCCAGGGCAGGGACCCGGCGCCCAGGGTGCGGCCACCCCTTCCCCCAGGCTGGCGGCGCTCCCCGGAGCGCTCCCAGACTGGGAGGCAGGCCCCCAGCACTGCCCGGCCTCCCTCTCCCCAGCCCCCATCCAGCTCGGTGCCTCCCTCGGCCCACACCCAGCCACACACGCTCCATTAGCGGTGAAGAGGGATGCCAACGCAGTGCAGCTCCGATGGAGAAACTGCAACAGTTTATTAAAATAGCCTCCTGTCACAGCACTCCGCTGACAAGCACTACACTCAGCCACAAACACAGCAGCCAACCCCAGGGGGAAGTGACAAAGGCAGGAAGGTGGACACGACTTCCAGACCCTGAGCCTCGCCACCGCCACCCCCGAACCACCAGTGCCTCCTAAACTCTTAGTTCTTTGCGCTCTCCAGCTCTGCCTGCTCCCCTTGCTCTGTGTTTAGAGTTCCTTGGCTGGAGGAGGGTGAACACTCACCTATGCCCTGTTCAATTCAGATTAAAGGGCCCAAACCATACGGAGCAAGGTATAAGAGCATAAAATAAGAAACCTAATGGAAGGGAGGGAGCTAAGAAAGGAAACAAGGCAGAAGAGAGCCCTGTCAGGAAACGTGAGACAGCCTTGGGGAAACCGAGTCACCCGAACGCGCTCCCCGGGGGTCCCTGCTCTGGGCCTTCCTCCCCAGGGAAGGGGAGCATGGGGCAGGGCAGCCAGGAGTGTGGAAGTCTCCGCGGGGTCCTTTCTGGTAGGGGCTCCGGAGCAGCCAAGCTTTAGGCCTTTGTAAAGCAGTTAAGGAGACAGTTATTAAAAAAATGGAAGAGCGGAGGAGGAGGTTAACACCGACTGAGAGAGGCTGACCCTACTCAGAAACCAGTTCCTACAGCTGTCCTCTCCCCAGGTGAGGCTCAGCCCTCAGCTGGCAACAGAAAGGTCACTGCTCACTCTCGCCCCTTTCTTCCCCATCTGAAACCCTCAGTGGCCTTTAAGCCCAGCGGAAAGATTCGAGGAAGAGGGCCAGGGGTGTGCCCCAACAGAACATGCAGCCCTGAGCCATTGCTGGACCCAGACAATGGGGAAGGCGCCACCCAGCACCTGGTACCCCAGGCCAGGCCCTGACTGGCCTGAGTGAGGTCATGGGCAGCCCGAGAGAAACAGTTAAGAGGGGAGAGAGCAAGAGGCAGGTGTCACTGCAAGACAGGCCTCTTAGGGTGGCATTCAGTAACTAACATCACGTTAATAACCACCTTCGGTCCAGTTAGCCAAGGATGTTAGCTGAGTAACATAAGATACCAAACCTTGCCTCTCCATCTCAAGATGAGATGAAACAAAAAATAAGTAAATGAAGTCAAGATGAGATGGTAGAAACTACAAGTGAGTTTATATTTGGCATGGTGTGTTTCTCTGGTATTTTGATTCATACTAAATGCTGGACACCGAACAGAAAATGGCCAGAGTGAGCCTCCTGAAAAATTGTATCATGCTCCCCTCACAGACCACCCTGCCAGGTGCTCAACATGGGTCAACTCTGAATCCCAGTGGTACAGTTGGGCAGGTGGCAGGGGAGACAATGGGTAGAAGGATTCCACTGGAAGTTAGGGAAACAGGACAAGATCTTGGATGAAGGGAGAGGTCAAAGGTCAATGGAATAGTGGAGAGACTGGACAGAAAAGTGGCCCCGGACAACCAGGGGAGTGTCTCAGTGGAGCCTGGGGACCCACTGTGCCCCCTCAACTCTCCCTTAACAGTAGGAGCAAGCTGGCCCTTCCCAGGGGAGGTACGGGGAAGGAGAACAATCACCATTTGTCCTTCACTTGCCCTGCTGGTGGGGTGGCCAGCAACCTTGAAGGTGGGCTGAGGGACTCCCGGGCAGCACTCTCCCCTCACCCTGCTCCTTCAGAGGGAGGCCTTCCTGGGTGAGCAGCCAGGGGAGGGTGGTGAGAAGATCTCTCTCCCTCCTGCGGGGCACACTGAGAAGAATTGCTAGGGTTCCAGGAGAAACACTTGGCGTGCCCCACCCCTATAGCCCCCTCCTCCTGAATGCCACTGGTGGCAGCTCTGGGTCCTGGACACGCCCCCCAGAAGCCCCAGACAAAAGGGAACTGTCCCCCTTTTGTTACAAGAGCAGAGAGGCTCCTTCTGGAAGATTACCTGTCCCAGACCCAGCCTCCTTCTCTTCTCCCCTTGGTCTCAGGTCTCGGCTAGGAGCTCAGATACTCTGCACCCTGCACCCCGAAGACAGCCAAGACACACTCACACCAAAAAAACCCTCTGAGGATTCAAGGCTTCTCCAGGGCTGAGTCACCCACAAATGCAAGGGCTCAGGGGCTGGAAGGAGCAAGGGGACAGGCAGGCCTTGGAGGAGAAGGAGAGGGGAGGGAAGAAAGGGAATGAGAGAAAAAGCAACGAAGGGGTAAGGAAGCCAGTGATGCTGGTGAGAGAGCAGTGAGCAAAAAAAGAAAATTGAAGACAACAAAGGAAAAAACTTAAGCAAAATTTGGAAGGGAAGGTATTTTCCCTCATTTAAAACAAAAATCTGAGAAGTCAGAGATTAGACTTTTAAAATTCACATGAGCTTTTAGTTTGTGGAAAGGAATTTTTCTGCCTTTGCTCGAGAAAGGCCTCTCTCATTACTGTCACGTATATAGAATTTGATTTTTTTTTTTAAGCAACAGTTTTCACGGAAACATTTCTGAAATACCCGTGCTGGTTTTAGCCATCACTAGGAAAAATGTGCCTTCAAAAGAAAAAGAATGAACAGGCCGCAGGAAGGAAAAAAAAAGAGGAATAGGGAGAGGGAGAAAGAAAGAGAGAAGGAAGACCAATACTGAGAAAAACAAGCTGGGCCCAAAACTGCAAAAAGAGAGGACAGAGAAGGAAGGAAAGAGGACACAGCTGAAAAGGAAAAATGAGCAAGGAGAAAAGATAAGGACTCTAGGACAGGGGCGAAAAAAGAGAAAAAGAAGAGGACGAGGAAGAAGGAAAACTAGCTAAAGTGACTGCTTCTAGCTTGAGAAAGTTAAATGTGTCATTTTTCCAAAAATCGACAGAACCAAAGAGGCCTTGTGGATTATTTGAGGGAAAACAGGGACATGTGTACAGAATCTCACTCATATAGACAGTATTCAAAATCTTCAAGGAAACAAAATAATTTTCCCAGCCTGAGACAGGTTTTGCAGTTGACTTATACCTGCCAATAGTGAAACATCTAGAAGTGCAAAAAACTGATATCTTTAAAAACGGGGTCCCTGTTTGGAGGTCACCTTATCTTAAAAAAAAAAATTCTTTTTGTCTACATCCTGCCTTCTTTAAGGCTCAGATTTATTCTTTCAGACTCTGGACACATACTAATTTTATATCTGTCTGTGTTAATTTGGAGAACTATACGCAAAGAGTGCAAATGACTCACAAAACCTACTTAGGATTTACCAGACATATCAGGATCCATTGTACTACTGTATATCTGCAGCCTAGTGAAAAAAGACGCAAGAAATTTTAAAAGGCCACAGATAGAGACCTGATGAGCCAGTTTAATTCCTGGGATTTTATAAGTCAGCCTGGGTCTGAACTGAAAAGAAGCTAACTACATATCTCTGAGCTCTCCCATCTTGTTCCACAGAAGGGGTACAAGAAAGCAGTGGCCCGACTCCCCGACAGAAATGGAAAGAGAACCACCGTAGGCAGCAAAAGGAAGGGGCTGGCTGCTTATCTGAGAGGTGGGTGGGGCCTCCCCTTGCTGAGGGGGCAGGCAGGAAGGGGCTCTGCAGCCAGTGTAAAGTCATCCAAGCCTCTGGAACCGCCAAGCATGGAAACCAGAAAATGCACATTGCGAGGAGGCTCGAAGAATTTGGACAAAGCGGGTTTTTGGCTGACTTGGGCCTGTTTTCCTCTGCTCAGGAATGGCGGGCCCGGACAGGGTTTTCTGGCACCCTCAGCTGGCTGAGTGGACTTGCCCCACACCCCGGGCTGAGTCTAGGACCAGGCCTGCCTCAGAATCAGGCTGTGCTCTCCTCTCCTATGAACCGACCCCCACTCCTTCCCTTCCTTTTCTCCTCAGGACTACAAACCCTGAGCGGTGGCCTGGGATCAGGCCAACAGGCAGCGTAGTTCTGGCTCCGAACACCACCCTGCTCCAGGCACATCTCCCCTCTCCCTCCTGGCCCTGAATAAAATCGGGTGGGAAGGGAGGTGTTGGGGAAGACAGTCTATTCTCTCTGGTGCAACTGGAAATTGTTTACTTTCATTGTTTACAGAGTCGAAGAAGCAAAACCCTTGTCTTTAATTCACTACCTAGACTGAAACTTTCTTGTATCACCAAATAGATGCAAAAGCCGGGTGGGTCGGAGCCCAGTCATCCATCCAGGGGTCTACTTGAGGATGGGAGCCTCCGAAGATAAGAACACCCAGGACAGATGACAGCCGAGGGCTTCACAGGGCGAGGGCAATGCGAAGCCTGAGCCTCACCCACCCACCACATTGGTCTGCAAAGTGTCACTCCTGGTGACCAAGGGCCCGGGGAAGAAGGAAGAACCCCACAAGCCAACTTTACAACTTTCACTAAAGGAGAACTGAAAAACTGACAAGAGGCACGGGAAGGGGAGACAAGCACGTGAAGATGAGGTCTGTGCCCAGCACATTGTGAAAATATCTGGAGGGCGAGAGAGGAGGCCAGAACAAACAGCAAAATATTGAAAACCCAAAGCCCAGCCGCCAACTACCAACCCCAGAAAAAGCCTGGGGATCCTCCAGGGAGGACAGTCCTTTCCCTTCCCCCACCGCTCGCCCATGCGCTTTGGAGGCAACTCCTGCGGCCTTCACAGGTCCTCTTGGTGGGCTCCTGCCCTGACACCTCCTTGTTTGCCGGGTCTATTGCCTCTGCCACAGGAGAAAAGGGCCAGGGCAAGAGGGGAGTTTCTCTGAGCTCCGGGTGCCCTCTGCCTGGTCTGCACTCCCCTCGGCCCAGAGAGAACCTCTTTCTTGCAGTTGCTGTGGCAACAGGCAGTGCCCAGAGTCTGGGGCAGAGAGCCGGTGGCCAGGATGGGAACAGCCCGAGGTTTTCACTGCTCCGAGGGCTCGGGGAGCTGGGCGGGCCCTGTTCAGGGAAGCGGCTTCCCCCAAATGTACAATTTTAGGAGTTGGAAGTAAGACATTTTTCAATCCCTCAAAATGCATTGTCCCCTGCCGCCCAACTATTTTATTATCAGGATCACTGCCAAGGAAATCAGAGACTCCTCATTCCCCTGGTGTGGAGCCCCTTCGGAGGCTGGCACCAGGGTGCTCAGAGCTTAGGACTGTGCCCACCCCTCGGCCACAATCCATCCCTCACTGGCTCCCTTTCTTTCTTACCCTCTCTCCCCCTCTTGTGTCCTCCAGCTCCAACACAAACTGTTTGCATGGGAAGTCTCCCTCTATGACCCGATTCAGCACACACAAGAGAAAACTGTGGGCGACAGACCCGACGTCCTAACGAACTTGAGTTAATTAATGCTAAGGAAGAAAAGAGGCGCCCTCGCTCTGTTGAATCACGGTTCACTAGCCCTTTCAGTTTGCTGTGGGTGGAGGAAAAAAAAAAAGAGGCTTTTTGGTTCAAATATTTTTGGGGGGCGAAGGGAAAACAAAAACACCGCAGAAGGGCCGAGGAGGGCGAAGCTGTCAGTACCTGCCCAAGGGAGCCGAGGCAAGGGTAGCCAAGCGCTCTCCCCCAAGCTCTGGGCCTGAACGGTGCTGGGAAGGCGAGAAAGGGTTGGATAGGGGAGGGGATTATCCACTGATTGCCGGCTTGTTCAAATAAATCGCTCAAGAAAAATTACACTGTCAGACTGCAAGACACAGACATATACATATATATTTTTTAAAGCCCAAACCCAGCAACTCGATTTCATCAGAGCCGTGAAAATGTTTTAACAGTGTAGAAAACTGAAGTACGGATGACATAAGAACAAAAACTTTAAGTGTGCAGAAAAAAAAAAAAAAGACGAGGTGGTAATGGGGAGGGGAGAACAGCTGCAATTTTGCTTTCCAGATGTTGACAGCAAAATGTAATTGGCATGGAACATCTTCCTTACCACTTTTTATCCTTTGGTCCTGAGATGTTAAAATCCCACAGCTAAACCTAAGTCTTCAGAGTTTCCAGGCGTGGTGCACACGTGGATGGGTCAGGAAGTCTCCGTGGGCCACATGCCTGTGAGTTTTTTTTTATCAGCCCACTAACTTTACAAGCCCTCCCACCATTCCTCAGTGGGGAGACCAGAGCAAAACAGGGTGGAGAGCATTGTTATTTAAATAATAGTTATTATTATTTTGTAACCCTCGGCCTTTACTTTTGAGGCTGTGCCTTCCTTTAAAAAAATACAACAAACTTTTAAACTTAAGTGTGACACATAGAAAGAAAGCACATAGTTCTAAGGCTTCCACTCAATATGTTTTCACAAAGTGAACACACCTGTATACCCCCACCCAGATTAAGAAATAGAACATTTTCAGCACCGCTCAAGGGGCCTTCAGTTTTTCAACTCCAGTGTTCTCATAATTCATATGTCTTAGAAATAGATCCTGCCCACACCGGTAGCCTCAAATTTGAGCACCTAAGTATACACGTGCATTACAGAGATGAGTGTACTACTCATGTGACCATAAAAATTCATAGTGTAAAGAAGCCTCTTGAATCCTCACTGCTGCAGAGGGGTATCTACACCTCTGTCTGTCTCCTTCTGTGTCTGCCCTACTCTGATCCCTTCAACAGGGCAACCAACTGCGCAGTGGTGTTAGCAGACTAGCAGGGCAAATGTGGGAGACATACAGGGCCCACCAAGCTCAATTCAACAGAATAGCCACAGTGTCTGAGGGGGAGTAAGCAGGCAGGAACTGGGGGGCCCTGGTATGCGTGGGTTGTAAAAGAAATGTGGCTCTGCAGAGTCAGGGGTTCCTGAAGAGTGAATGAGCATCTATCAGGACAGACTCTCCTCATCCCTGTCCAGAAGAGCCTCCCAGGGAGAGGAAGGGGGTGGTGTCTGCAGAAGGGGGCCTACAGTGTGAGGGGGTCCTGAGGTGGGGCTGGGAGGCCCAACTCCGCTGCAGCTGCCTCCACCTTCCCTGAATCCAGCCCCAGCTGGCTCCCCCGTCACTTTCACTCGCACTAAATTTACTTTATAATTTTAAAATTAAATTTTAAAAAAAGCAGGAAAGAGAAAGCACTGAAGGCAAAATACCTCCCACAATATCTCTCCGAGGGGGAAAAAAGTTTCTGCTTATGTAAAAAAAAAATGAATGCAAGGGATTGCTGAAAAGTCTAAGCACCGAATAACAAGGAAAATAAAAGACGAACACATTTAATTGAAAACACCTGAGGTAAATAAATAAATAACTCCCTCTGCAACTCAAAGCCACTGTACAAGCCCTTACCCCCAATTTCTTGCCCAGTTTCACCTTTCCTTTCTCATGGCAGCTGTGTCTTCCCGGAGCACGGCAGAAGCTTCTCTTCCTTTCAAGCCCGTCCACCCCCTACACCTGGGGGAATGACCAAGGCAGCAGCTTCCTCTCTGAGGAGCCTGGAGCAAACCTCTGCAATCCTTATGAAGAGCTTCTTCTTTCTATTCTCATATCTCCCCAGGCTGTTCCCACCACTGCCCTGGACCCTGCACTCCTGCCCCAAATCTAGGCCCTGTGGTTAGCAGCACCATGGTGGGGCTGCACACCAGGCTCAGCCCAAGTAGGCAGCTCTCCCCTCTACTAAGGGCACAGGGCTGCCAAGGCAAGCTCTCGAGGACTGAATTTTCTCTTCCTATTGCATATGAGGTTGGAAAGAAAGAACTGTTCTGCTTCATTTAAAATATGACAAGGGATCTGAGCTCTATGAGCCTACAATCTTTAGAAATATTTGATTACTTGTGTTTTTTTGGGGGGGACGGGGGAGAGTTGCAGGGCAAGATTCTGCATCTGAGACTCTACACCCGACAGCCACCCGGGTTTGACTCTCCCACCAGCCAGCGGCCAGGGAAACACGCCCTCGGCTGGCACGGGGGTACCAGAGCCCGGCTCCTTTCTTCCCTTCTTTTTTAAATCGCTCTAGCGAAAACCAGGCAGTGGGTCAGGGCCCAGAGGCGGGGGAGGGACGAGGAGAGGGTTGTCTCTGAAGAGCGGGGAAAAAGGAAAGGGAGGCTCCAACTCCGGGAGAAGAACGGCGGCAGAGGCAAGTTTCCCGGCTTGTGCCAGTTTGGGGATTTGCGAATCAGACCAGAGCGGAGGGAAGGCAGTTGAGAAAAAAAAAAAAAAAGCCTGCATTAAAACTAACCAGCTTTGCCTAAAAGTGCGCCTTCCACCCTTTAAATAAGACAATGCTGAGGGGAGAGGAGAGACGAGTTATTTCTCACTCTTTAATTATTCCAATGCTTAGCATTATTAAAAAAAAAAAACCACACACATTAGCCAATGATATATTCTAACCCTCAACAAAGCTGGTATTTTTCTCTGATTACAGACTTTGCCGTGGCAAACCCGGGCTCCGACGACAGAGGCAGTGCAGAAGCGCGCTCCTAAATGAGAGACAATTTTATTAAAATCATAATCATTCCTCGCATTTCTCTAGCGCCTTTTCAGCGGCAGACATCCCAGGTGCCCCACGCCGGTTCTACCAGGGAACCGGCGACCGAAAAGCTCAGTCGCCTGGCGAGGCTTGAGCTCCACCGACTGCCGGCATATATATCCCCCCCCACCCCGCCTTTTTTTTTTTTTTTTAATGCGTTTCCATTATCCAGCCTCTGTCTCACGTTAAGAAAAAAAAAAGTACAAAAACTCCTTTACAATTTTGAAAATAATTTTTTTAGAGAAGAGGGGAAATATGACCCGAAGAATAAAAAGAGAGGAAAGGAGAGCTAAGTGTGGTCTGGAAGCTTGGGGGGAGTGGATGCGGCGGGGATGGGGCACCTCTGGGTCAAGAGTACGGAGCACAGTGTCAACCGCTGCCCCGGGTCACCTCCCCAGTCGCAGCTGGAGAGGGCTGAGTCATCTGCACGTGGAAAAAGAAAAGGACCTAACACCATCAAAGCGCCCTGAAGTAATTCGGGTGACGAGAAGTCGGGTTTATGACTGGCTTCCGAGAGGCGGATCGGAGCGCTTTCTCTGAATGCCGGGGGCTGCTAGAGCTTGGCGGGGTGGGGGTGGGGTGGAGGAGGCGGGGGGAGGCTTTCACTAGGGAGATGCCAACCAGACATTAGCCTCCCCCTCCAACAGGTTAAGTCGGGGCCCACTCGGCGCACATGTTCTTTTTCCACTTTTCCTCTTCTCCCGTCCTGGCCTGCCCAGAAGTGCTGCAAAATGGCTGGTAGCAATGGGTAGAGAGGCCTTAGCGCCCCAAATTCAAGAAGTCAGGGCCCAGGGAAGGCGGTGTCGATCAGAGTAGATCTGGAGGGGAAATTTTGTGTAAAGGTTCTCAGAAGCTGCGCAACTCCCGCGGCCTGAGGGCGGAAAAGAGGGAAAGGGAAAGCGCATTTTCTGCCACTTAGTCACATTTCTTCCCTGTGTTCGCCGGAGGCCAAACGCCCCCAAACCCAGCCAACCCTTGAAACAAACAAAAATGCTCCCCTGCTAAATTTCCCCCGCCCTTATTCACACACAAAAAGAGGCGACTTGAGGAGAGATGGGGAGGCTCGTCCCGAAGCTTAGGGTCTGGCGGCTGAGGCGAGCACGAGGGATTCTCTCCATACTGACGCCCCAAAGTTGCCCTCGGATTCTGGGGCACTTAAGCTCTAAACGTCCTTCGAGCGGCCAAAGAGCAGGAATCATGAATTTCGCATTCTTTGCAAAGCCCTATCTCGCATTATCGCCCGTTGGATGTAGAGAGGCCACCGGAGGAAGGGCAGAGGCCACTGAGGCCCCGAGCCCCACCCCGCGCGTCCGGGGAAGGGACCCAACCAGTCTCGAGGCCAAAACGCCGCCATCTGAGCCCCTCTGGCGCAGGCCTCCGGTGCTGCAAATGGCTAAAGTCCCAGCATGAGAACCAGGCCGGCCCTCGACGCCCGCGCCGGGTCCCTTTCTGCTGGGCCGCGGGGAAGGTTGGGCCGCGCCCCGGGCGAGAGGGTGTCGCGCCTGCGCAGTGCAGGGTCCGAAGGATGCCACAGCCCCCCTCAGAGTGTAGTCGGCGTCATTCTGGGACTTCGGCTGCGAGGCAAACGCCCAAAGCCTCGCCTATTGCCACTTTCCCTTCACACCCGTTCCCGGGCTCCCCTCGCCTGCCCGCGGGGGCAGCGGCCCTTTCACTCCTCACTCAGCGCTAGTTCCGAGCGGTTCCGCCACGGGAGCGACCCAACTTTGTGCCACAGGCGCTTTCCGAATCCGGGGCTTTAGCACCCCTCTTCCCGCCTTTTCGCCCGGCGCACGCGCACACCCGACTTTGCTCAGGGCCCTCCAAGTGTCCCGGCCGTCCGCACCATCGAGGGCTGTGCGCGCCCCTCTACCCTATGGTGTGCGGCCCACGCAAGTGACGACAGTCAGGACCCAAGTTCCGTGCATGGAAAACACCCAGCCCTCCCCTTGCCTGAGCTCAAGGCAGGCCTCCCCACCACCCACACCCATCTATGTTCCCCCTATCCAAGCGTAAGCCATTTGAAACGGGTCGGGGACCTGTCACACGCGAAAAGAATACCCGGGAGGCGACAATGAAAGAAGCTGTTGGCGGCAGGAACCTGGCTAGGGGCATACCCTGGGGCTAGCACACAGGCACCGGCGGCGCGTCTCCGCCGGAGTTTCCACAGATATACAAGCGGACTAGGGGGCTTCAGGGCGACGTGAGGGACCTCCTGGATCCTCTCTTCCGGGCGCTTGGGAGAAGGCACGGAAGGCGATCTTTCTTCCGCCGGGCCCGGAGCATCCGGAGCGCTTTGGTTGAGCAGTGGGGCTGTCTAAGGAGTCCTGGGACACCCTCCCCCACCTCCGTTCAGCCCTGCGCTTCTATTTTAAGACGTCTCCCATCCCTCCAAAACCCACCCACACTCGCTCCTGAGGTCCAAAGTGCGCACAGGGAACCCGCCTCCAAGCCCCCGGGCGCACCTGAGGGAAAGTCCAGGAGGGCTGGTAGCGCGCGGCCTGAGCTGCCAAGCTGGACTCAGGGGGGGCACATGGAAGTTTCGCCCGAGATGCCGGGCGCGGGAGGCGGGGGGGCGTTAAATGGCCTCTTTGTGGAGAGGAATTGCGGGCCGTCACTCAGGATTAATTTAAGCAGCAACAGCAAACACACCAAAAAGCAATGTCTCGCCGCCAACACCCACCCCCGCAATTGTGTTTCGGGTAGGGCTGAGGGATTCAGTGATGTAGCTCGGCCTTTCGCGGGAAGGGGGGTCCCTAGCCTTTAAGAACGACGGGCGTCCACACTTGAGGGGGCAACTCCCACCTCGCCCCACGGCCCCTGCAAGGAGAAATGTGTGTGTGCGCGTGTGTTTTTTGCATGTTTGGGAAGAAGCCGAATAGGGATGGTAAAACCCAAGTACAAACGTGGAGCGGAATGGGGGGGAGGTTCTTACTTGTAAGAAATATATACATAAAGGTACAAATTTCCAATATAAATATAGCACATGCAGGGGCGCCACTGGGCACCCGTTCTGGGGCGTCTCACCTGAGCCCCTGGGACATTTGGGGAGGCGGGTGTTCCAAGAGAAATGGAAGCGATGGGAACTAGGCCTCCGGGTCCCAGTCCCCTCCCCTCCAAGCCTGAATGCGGCTTTGCCGCCAGGTGCCCTGGGCGGCCTGGCAGGTGTGCAGCTCACGTGAAATACACGCGTGTGCAGACTGGGGAGGTGCGTGCCCGCGTGGGCCTGTTGCCATGTGCGTGGGCACCGGCAGTTCCTGCAGGCTCATCTACCCACCTAAGCTCGGGCGGGACCCCCAGTGCCGGCGCTGGGCAGTACTCGCGCTCTGAACACCGTTCAGGATGTAAGCAGGAGTGCAAGTGCGTGATGTGTGTGTGTGTGTGTGTGTGTGTGTGTGTGCGCGCGCGCGCGCGCGCGTCTGTGTATATGTATGTGTGCCAGTCCCCCATCTGATGTTGGGCAAGGGTATATATTTATGGAAGGTGTGCTTCCAGCAGTCCCAGTGTGGTGTGGGGCCTGCGTATGCGCAGAGCAGGCAGTGCCTGGGATCCCGGTCGCCGGCGCCAGGCTAGGGAACGTTGGCCACTCGGGTCTGAGCTTCTGTGCTAGAGCTTGCTTATGTGCGTGCGCGCGCCCGAGTGTCCGCAGACCCGGGAGTGCGCCCACCCAGGCGCCCCGTCGGGGCCGCTGCGCCGGGTGTGCGCATGTGCTTGCCCTAAGAGCCGCCACGTGCGCCGGGGCCGCCGTCGCCGCCACGCTGAGCCAGGATTTGGCCCCTGAGCGGGCCAGGGGGCAGGGCCCGCCGCCGCCCGGCGGGTCTCAGCGGGATGTCGTTGGAGCGGTGTTGGTTTTGGCCGTGGCTGCTCTAATGGGGGAAGCCCCGGGGAGCGGACGGGGGTGGAACAAAGAAGAGGAAAGCAAGGGAAAGAGGGCTGCAGAGGAGGAGGAGGAAGCGCACTGGAATGCGGAGGTCCCTGGGGAGTAAGGGTGCAGGGCAGCCCAGGTCCCCTGGGCATGGCTGGGGACGAGGGACTTGCCTGAAGCCTAAGGCTGCCACTCCCACCCCTCACTGTAGATGGAGACATTAGTTTTGCAGACACCTCTCTGCCTTCCAGAACCCTGGCCCCAGCCAAAGGCTCTGCAGGCTGCAGCCACCATGGGCCACAGCAGCAAAGTGACATTTGGGCTGGAGGGCATGGTTCGCGTTTCCTCAGTGGAGGGCAGACCGTTTGAGCCCTTTTAAGCAATGAACCAGGAGGCCCCTTCCCCTGTTTTTTTGCCTGGGTTGCTTAGGACCTCAGTTTTCCCCATCTGGGGAATGGGAAGGGAACTCCCATGGGGAGGGTCAGAAGGAGGAATGTCATTTGCATAGGACTGGGTTGAAAAGCAGGGTGATCTGTTTCAGTCTTGCTTGCCCCTGGGGGCCTTGCTGAGTACTTCTGCCATCCCACTTCTAGCCTCGTGACCTTGGCACTTAACCTTCTGGCCTCTGTTTCCTCATCTGTAAAACAGGTTACTCATACCTGCCTCCCGCTGGGGAGGTTACAGGAGGTCACGTGCACCCGCCCACCCGCTGCCCAGGCATAATTGCTCTGGAGTTGCTAGCTGTTATTTTTATTGTGAAGTCTATGGCTGTGACAAGCTGTGACGCTTGGTGTGATCGCGTGAGGCTGGCTGTGTGTGTGACTGTGCCGCTGTGTGTGTGTGCGTGTGTGTGACAGGTTGTGTGTGAGACTGTGCGTGGACGACAGATTGTGCCGGTGTGCGGCAGTGCCTGTGACAGGCTGTCACTGCGCGACAGACTGCGGGTGGCGGGGTGTTGCGCGTACCGACTGTGAGTGGAGATGAAGTGGTGTGTGGGGCTGGGACCAGGGGACCCCCACAAACCTACCTCAGTGAGGGTCTGGCTGACAGACGAGATTCTCGGGGCCTGGGGGTAGGTCAGTCCAGTGTCCTGTCCACCTTGCCCTTTCTATTGTGCAGCGGGATCCCACCTGCTTACAAACCTTGGGAGGTGACCCTATGATGGAGCCTACCCCTCCCCAGGGGGATGCACTGTGTCAGCTCAGATACCCATCTCCACCCCCAGGAAGGTCATCAGGATCCTCAGGGCATGAAGGATCCTAGGCCCGGCTGGCTTTGGTGAGGGACACACACCCTGAGCCTGTTTTCCACAATTTCCCTGAGCTCCAGGCCTGGGGAGGGCTGGTGGAGACCCAGAGAAGGAGGGATTTAGGGAAAGACCAAGAAAAGCCAAGAGAGAAATGGAGGAAGAAGATGAGAAAAACAGAGACTTCCTAGGAACTGGCGAACCTAGAGTTGCTTGAGGTCTGGGCCTCCAGTCAGGGTGGACACCCATCAGGTTTTTGGAAATGCCAGCTGACACCTACAAGCATTGCTTGTGCCCCAGGCCTTGTGCTCAGACCCCACTTTTAAGGGACTCACTGCTCCCTTCACTGATTTCAACCCAGTCACTCGTCTAATCAGTGTGGGATTCTGCTTCTTACACCCCTTCCTGGGGCCAAGCGCCTCCTTCTACACTTGGAGAAACTGAGGCTGAGAAAGGGGAGGGGACCCATCTGAGTACCCACTCACGGCCAGGAGACCTGAGAAATCAGGACTCCAGGCTTTGTGTCATGCACTTCCCCAGTGGGGAAAAACCTCACCAGCTGGAAAAACCCCAGGGCCTGTGGGTTGGGGGCAGTACCCTCCAAACCCCACCCTGCCCCCCTCGGTGTGTCATGTGTGCGCTGGGTGTATGTTCTGGGGAGTGCTATGATCCTCGGCTGTCACGTGTCTGGTGTCACAAGCCACGGCATGATGTGTGTGTCCCTCTGCTAGTGTAGGCCTCTGTGTGTCTGTGTGTCCGTTCAGGACCGGCCCCTGCCAGAGAGAGGGGAGAAGTGTCGAAGCACCCCCCCACCCCACCCCCCCGAAAGTGTGTCTTTGATACTTGCAGCCTCGGCAGCGAAAAACAAGTTTCCACAGGGCCGCCTTGGGCTGAGGCCAGGCCGTCCTCAAATAACATTTGAAGTTACTTAGCAAACTTTGTTTAGTGCCGAGAGAGGCGGGCACCAGGCTGGGGTGGGGGGGGTGGGGGTGCGGGCAGTAAACCGGTTCCTCCTAAGGCCCTTGTCCCTCTGTGGGCACAAGTGCCTAGCATGGGGCTTGGTTCCCCCAACCCCATCTCTGGGGAAGGGGAACAGAAATCTTCAAGCCCAGGGTGGGAGGGGGTAGGCTTATCGGAGCAGGGGTGCTCCCCAAATGAAGCCTGGCTTTTCCCATTTCTGTCCAGACCCTGGGCTTGGAGAGAAATGCCCGCCTGGTCTCCCTGGGGCCCAGAGGCTGATACCAGGCCCTAGGGTCAGTTCAGAAGTGGGAGTGTCTGCACTTCTCCGTCACCCCCTTTCTGCAGCCCAGCTCTGCCAACCTCGAGGCTGGTTGCACGAGCTGGTTTGAAGCATGTTTCCTCCTCCAGATGCACACACACAAGCACCCAGAAAGCCCCCTTTGAGCCCATATGCTCGGCCCCCCAAACCCTCTCTTCCAAGGTCTCCAGCCTCAGGCAGCAGAGGCCAGAGAGCCAGCAATGGCAGGTTTGGAAGTGAGGTTGGCGCCTATGGGAGGGGGAGGGGAAGGAGATGCCAAAAATGGTGAGCCATTACAGGCAAGCAGGCGAGAGAGGGAGGAAGCAAGCAGGGAAGATGGAAGCCAGGCGGGCATCCTCTCTGAGCTCCGGGATGCAAAGGGGCAGCGGGAAAAGCAGGCTGGGCCCTTCCATGGAGCGGGCATGGGGGACAAGCCCCAGGTGGCACACGGCGGGCAGGGGGCCCAGGAGGTGCCCAGCGTTCCCCCACCCCCACCTCAAGCTTCGAAATGGAGACTGGCAGCAGCAGCCGCTCGGCTCTGCCCGGGCATGGGGTGGGGGTGGCGGACAGGCAGGACGCCAAACCAAATGCCACCAGGCTGGGCACAAGGGTTGCCAGCCAGCAGTGCCGACCCCACCAGCTCTGGTCCAGAGCCCTCACACCTGGAGCTTTGGGGGTGGAGGGAAATGGGGGTCCAGCGGTGGGAATTGGGGGTCCAGCAGACAAAGCTGGGTCCCCTCAAGCCATGGGCAGGTCCCCAAGACCCTACAAAGATGGCGCAGCCTGGCACTGCCAGGGAGACAGGCTGGGTAAAAATAAACTGGACCCGCCCCGAGGGAGCTAAATTGAGGGGCCCAGGTGGAAGTGCCACTCCGGGCCACCAGCTGCCCCAGCCCCACCCCCAGCTCAGAGCAGCCCAGTTGAAAGCACCCAGTGCCCATCGAGTCCCGGTTTTTATAGAGAAGAGGCCCTGGCCATCTTGTCCCCGGGTCTTAGGCCGGCAGCCACAAGTATGGATAACGGATGACCTCAGACAGCAGCAACAAGAGGCTGTGCGTTCCAGGTGGATGGTGCAGGCAACCAGGCTAAGTCACATACCCCTGACCTCCGCACCGCCCCGTGGAGAGGGCAGAGGACCTGGTAGGCCACACTTGAGCCATGGCAGAGCAACCAAGTTAAAAGTCAACACTGAGCCACGAGGCCACCAGACCACCTTCGCTAAAAACCATGGCTGCCCAGCACTTCCGAGGGCCCTACCTGTTCTCGTTCCCCCATAATACCTATCGCAGTCTCAAATACTGGACACTCCCTTGTTTATCGGGTTCACAGTCTACCCTCCCACCAGGGCTGGCACCTTCACTGATTTTGCTCCTTGCCGAGACCCCGGGGCCTAGAACAGGGCTGGCACCCAGGAGGTGCTTAGCAAATATTTGTGGAAGGAATGCACAGGCCCCCGGCTGCACCCCCAGCATGCGGGCTCCGGTGAGGCGCCCGGCAAGGTGTGGGAGAGGGTGTTGGGCCCTGCCAGGAAGGTGAGGACAAGCCTGGCCAGTGGGTGTGCAGAGAGGGTGGGATCCATCCACTCTCATTCTGAGCCCTGGGACAGAAGAAGAGCTGAAGGTCAGAGCTGTAACGAGGGTTCAAGGGTCAACAGCTAGGACACGCTTTGAATGGGGGCCGAGAGAGCCACTCTGAAATTTCATGAAGGCCAGAAAATAAGCTAGATTTTTCTCCCATCAGTAAGATTTAGGATAGTGGTGATCAGAGAAGAGAGCAAGACTCTACCATCTTCTAGCCCTTGGCCCTGATACAGGACACGTCTTCTCTGAATCTGTTTTTCATCTATCGAATCAAGCACTTCCTTCACATCAAGTACTGTTTTAAAGCACTTGGGATAAACCAACTCCTCTGATCCTTTCCACAACCCTAGGAGAGGAAACTGAGGCCCAGAGAAGTTGAACGACTTGCCCAAGGTCACACAGCTACTGAGTAACAAAGCCAGGATTCACACCCAGGAAATTGGCTCAGAGGTCCCACTCTCCTAATAATGTCCAAATGTCCCAAACGCCAACAGTGCCGAAGTGGAACAACACGGTCTAACATACTGTCAGACACATACATGGGCACAGCTAACCCTCACCATATCCACCTCGTGTGGAAGGATTCACGGAGACAAGCTTGGGAGGCACATAGCTCAGGTCAAGACACAGCGCGCATTCAGCACACTTTGGCCATTGCTGCGATTCTGAGATCCAACACTCATGCACTTATTATCCTCTGAAAGATTTTCTTCCTGTAAGACTCCATCAGCCACCTTTCTTCTACTCTTTCTCCAGAGTCAGAAATGAGGAGTCAACGGCCAGAGCATTAATGAGACAGCCGCACAGAGAACCAGAGCCTCAGGGGTCAGCCTCCATCCTGGACTGTCTCAGTGGCTGCCAGAAGCAAGACTGTGAAATGGGGGCCCAGAGGCAGGGGTGTTGTGGGCAGAGGTGGGCATGTGGCCTCGTAGGAGTATCCCCCAGGCGTCAACGAACCAGCACTGGGACTCAGAGCTCTCAGTTCCATCAGGAGAGGCTGTGGTGGTTGGATCTACCGCTTAAAGACAGCTGGGAGCAGGGCAGGCAGGTAGAAGGGAAGGTACAAGGAGGGCAGGTCTCACCTCTGAGGCTCCATTTCCAAGCAGGGCCAAGTGGCCCAGGTGTGAATGGGTGTGTGGGTGTGACCCTCATCCCCGTGTGCTGGAGCAACACGGGATTGTGTACGTGCCCCACCATTTGTGCCCAGGCTTGTGTGTCTGTGAGGTGGGGGGAGGCGTGCATTTGTTGACAATACCTGGGTCCTGGTGAGCAAGACAGTGTGAGACACTGTGCTAGCCAGACTTGTCCGGGTGTATTTGTGTGTGTGCACACATGCACTCTGTGGGTGTCAGGGGCTACCCGGACTCAGGTGTGTGTGACTGTGTGTATCTAACAATATACTAGAGCCGAGTTTTTCCACTTCAGCCCAACGGTTGACACGAGGGCTGGATCATTGTTTGCGGTTGGGGTCACTTCTGTGTCCTGCGGGTGCTGGGTGCCTCCCTGGCTCCCACCCACTAGATGCCAGCAGCAAACTCCCCTCCAAGTGTGACGACCAGATGTTTTCAAGCATCGCAAGGTGTGTGTGTATCACCGTGTGTCTGAGAGAGTCACTGCGTGCGTGTGCCGTGCACTTTTCGCCACACATCTGCGGGGCTGTGTGCTGTTGGGTGGTGGCGGGGCCTGTGTCTCATGGTGTCTCATTGGTGGCCATGCGTGCCCCAGAGTTGGCACCCATGCGCGTGACCCCGTGCACGGAGCCCAAGTCGCTATGTTTGGTGTGGCGGGGGCATCTCTAAGTGTCTGTGTGTGAAGAGAGCCCCTCTGTGTGGGAGCCCCAGTGTCTGCGTGCTCCTGTGTGCCATGCCTGTGTGACGACGTGATTCTTTGTGCCTGTGTGTGCCAGTGACCGTGTGCCACTTTGTGGGAGACGGACCCAGAATAAACCCCCAAGATGATTCAACTGAAGCCGATATTTGGATGGACCATCTCGGATGATTAGGCCCTCACCCCACCCACCCAGCTCCTGGCTGCCCCGGACAGAAAGCTGCTTCCTGGGGCCAAAAGGGTGGGGTGCTTCTCCAAGTTGCCCCTTCCTCCAGCTCTGCTCCTGCAGATTCAGGTGGGGACAGACCCCCGCCTTTGCCTGATATATGCCAGGAAGGCTGGCACGGAGCTTCCAACCGAGGGGCAGGGTTCTGGGCAGTGGTGGTGGCACTGCCCCCTGCCTGCTGCTGGCCACCACCCCCAGTCTCTGCTCAGGGTGGGGCCCGGTGGGGGGAGAGCTCCCCAGTGCAACCCCGGCTTCCGATTGGCTATGGAGCGCCGCAGTGCCCGCCACCCGCCTCCCCCTCCCCGGCTGGCGCAGCCACATCGGTAGTGATGGCAAACGCAGCTCGGAGTTCTGGGCACAGCTGCGCCTCGCAGAGGCCTGCCAGCCCCACCAGAAGCCAGACACCCCAGCTCCGTGCCCCCGACCCCTCCCCACCCGCCCGCCCACCCAACCCGGCAGCAAAGTCACCCCAGCCACTGCTCGCTCAGGCTGCCAGGCCCAGTCCACCCAGCCCCCTCGCCCGCTGGGCCTGTGCCCCCTTTGGCCCAGCCCGCTTGGGGGCCCAGGCCCCTGCACGAGGCCACTCCCGCCCTCAGAGGGGCTCCTCCGGAGTGGGGGGGAGGCGGCAAGGAAGGGGGGCGGGGAAGGGGGGAGCTAGCCCTTCTTTTAGTGAACGCGCCCAGAGCTGGAGCCAAAAATCGAGGAGGAGAGATATTCAGACAGAGCCAAGATGCGTTTGGCAGGAGGAGAGAGAGGGAGAGAGGGAGCGGGAGGAGGGGATGAGAGAGGGAGGAAAGAGAGGGGGCAGGGGAAATCAGGGAGGGGGCTTCAGTTTCCAAACCATGCTCTCAGAGCCTCCGAGGGTCAGCAGGGCGGTGCAGGGGCGGGGGACCTGGGGCCGACTTGGCCCTGGGGGCAGTGGGCTCAGGCCCATGGAGACAGCCGGACACCCCAGCTGGCCAGGCCAAGACGGACACGGGCAGAAGCCAAGATCAATGTGCGCCGGGCAGACAGAGCGAGGCCTGTGGGCGGCCCAAACATACACCCGCACCTCACCACACAACGGGCTTCTGTCCATGCCGGGCCAGGGGCAAGGGTGGGGCCCACAGCAGGGCCACCACGGCCGCCAGACCTCAGGGGAAGCCTCGGAGAGGCCGGCCCACTCCCAGCCGCTAGTTTGGTCGCCATAGTGGGCCCTTCGCAAGGTGCCGAGAGGCCAGGGGAGGCCACGGAGAGGGGTCCCAGTGGAGAAACACCAATCGATGGTCACCGGGACAAGCCCAGGACACACAGCGCCATGGGGGTGATACCTGTCAGCCCACACAGGGAAATGGGTACGCCAACACAGGTGGACACAGACAGGCCGTCCCACACAGTAAGACACACTGATACACACTTGTTGTGACGGCCAGACACGGGAGGCTTCGATCGATGATTTGTTTAGTGACGTACCGTAGCGGCACTGTGACACAAAGACCACATCGGGCATCCTGACACCCATGGTGACACACCCCTACCTCTGTGTCACCTCGATACACAGAGATGGAGCTGGGGATGACCCTCAGAGACAGCAGGCAGCATCTACTGGCACACCCTCGGAGACACAGGGACCCTCGAAAAGGGAGCCACGCAGACACGCACAGCCACCTTCCGGGAAACGGTCCTCTGCGGCTCGCCATGCCGACGAACACACACGTGAATCCGGAAGACTCCGGGGAGCTGCTCAGGGGTGTCCCCCTACCCGGTCCCTTCACCTCTACATCCAGGGGTTTGGGGTTAGGAAAGCGCAGACTGCATTCTCTCCCCTCCCCCCGCCACTAGAAGGGACAGGACCCCCTCCTCAGCGCTGTGCTGGAGGGAAGCACGGGAGTCCAGGCCTCCTCAGCTTCTCAGTCCAGCTGGAGGAAATTGTGAGACACCCTCCCCCCCCGCCCCCTGTGCCTGCACTTCAGGAGCAGAAAACAGGAACCAAGGGGACCAGAAAGGCCAGGCTCCCAGGGGGCTGGAAATGGAAGCCAGTGGTCCGACACTGACCACCAGGGAGCCTTTGCTGCCAGCCACAGCTGCACGCCCGCCCCCTGCCCATACCCACAATGCCCACTGGACCCTGTCAAGTGCCTTCGTAGGGTCCTGCACAGGCATCCCATCCCCACGATGGGCCCAGGTGACGATATGCCCTGATGCAGACACAGAAATGACTCTGGAGCCACGAGGATGTCAACACCAGGACCCACCCAGATTCCTAGGTTTTTTTGACCCACTCACATCTGAAGACTCATGTGTACACACCCTTGCACACTCTGGCCCAAGGCCTCAGAGCCTGGCCTCAAAGCCAGCTTGGTCGAAGTCAGGGAAAAGACCAGGGGCAACTGAAGCCCCCCACGAATGCCATCTGGTTCCCACAGGGCAGCCCAGGTCTTGGCTCTCTCTCTGCCCCCTCCCTTACCCCCACCATCACCTCTCCCTGTCTTGAACCCCTGCCATCCATCCCTCCCGCACCCCTCCTGCCCTGCCCACTCACCCCCCGTGTCCAGTAGCCCATCTGAGGAAAAACAGCTGGGCCATGAGCTGGCCTCTTTCCTTCCCAACTCTTCTCTCGATTCCTCCTTCCTCCAGGCAGTCCACTTGGATTTCTATGATTGGGAGGTGCTTGACCCTGCCCTCCATCCCTCTGGAGTGGCCTGCCCTCAGCTAGGAGGGCCTGCGGCTGGCCTAACAGTGATAACCAAAACGACACATCATTCCTTTGCTTGAGCACACGGTACATGCCAGACACAGCCCTGAGCCTAATCTCAGCGTGAGAAGTCAATATCATCATTGCCCATTGAAATATTTTTAATTATTTTTTTACTGCCCATTTCACAGACCAAGAAAATCCTGTGCTTCCAGTCGCGGGATTACAAGATGCAGAGCCGGAGCTCAAACCCTGAGCTATCTCTGGCAAAGTCTCACAGTCAACCTCTGCGCCCACAGCTCCACCTGGGAGCCCTTGAGTTCACATAAGACCTTCTGGACTGGGCCAGGGACCCCTGGCTCCAGTCCCCCCTGTGTTAACCCAGCAGAGCCCTCAGCTCTGAACTCCGTCTATCTGAGCTCAACCTAGCCCCAAGCATGGTATACTCTGTCCCAGCTGGTCGCCACACTTGCCTCCCGCCCCCACCCCCGCCCCCAGCAATGGGCGCTGAGCAGGCAGGGACAGAGCCAGGGAGAAAATTTGCCATAACAAGGGGGTCTCGTGTTGGCATCAGGATGGGGAGGAGAAGCTTCACAGGGACAGAGAGGTAGCCACAGAGACCCAGGGAGAGAGCAGGGGGACATCAGGAGGGCCCCAGCCCATCACCCTCTTTTGAGGGAGTATGTATGTGGTTGTGTGGAAATAAGGGTACATGAACATTTCACTGCTCCTGTGGCCACGTGGCACACAATATTGGTGAACATGTGTGTCTGTGTACCCACCCGGGTAAGCCAACAGCCTCATGTCTGTGTCAAGGTGTGTGTCTTGTATCAGGTCTGTGTGAGCAAGTGCGGGGGTGAACACACACTTGAGTCAGCCTGTATCCAAAGGTGTCTGGCCAGTATCGCTGTGTCTCCGTGAGTTTATGTAGAGACACGTGTCCTATATCAACGGGTCCGTGTGTGTTGGTATGTGTGTGTGTGCGCGCTGGTGGGGAGAGAACACAGGTCCACCTTTTTCTGTGTCCATAAGTTCGTCTGTCCATGGCCATGTGTCTGGACGTCAGCACAAATGCGTCGTTCGTGTCCTCATCTTGGCGGCAGCGGCGGTGTATCTGTGTGTGCACATCCGGTGTGCAGCTCTGTTTGTTAGGAGTGGAGGGGCCTACCATCTACCCCATTCCCCTCAGCAAAGGACTCAGGCCTGTGGCTGCAGTGGGCTCAAACAGCCCCAGAAAGCACCCCACCCAGCCACCCTGGATTTCGACGCTTTTTCCACCAGGAGATTTTCCCCCCCCGCACCATCACGCCCGCCCTTCCCCCTCGCCCACAGTGCCTTTCCCCGCCAGGGCCCCGCTGCTCCAAGCTCGTTCCTGCTCAATCATTTATTGACTTTAAAATCGAAGCCAATTCTGGTTTGAAAAAAAAAAAAAAGACACACACACACACACAACGAGGCCAGGGAGAGACAGAGTCTGAGACTCGAGGGGGAGGATAGAGCAGACATGGGGCCAGAATCAGAGAGGGACAGGGAAAGACAGGGACAGTCACAGATATAGGACAGCGAGAGAGACGGAAAAGGGGCAGAGAAAGACAGAGATACAGGAAAAGACGAGACTGGCAGAGCAAACTAGGGAAGCAGAACGATTTATAAAAACAGAGACTAGCTCCCAGAAATGTGACTGGCAGGAGGGGCAGGCTGGACTCCGCTGACCAGTCAACAGCAGCTGCCTGCCCAGAGCTGAGGAGCGCAATCCAGCGAGCCCATGCCCCTTTCTCTCCCCAGATGCCCTGCCACACTCAGGCCTGCTACACAGAGCTGACCCCTTGCTCCCTTCTGGGGTGTCAGAGGGTCAAGGCCTGGCCATCGCCCTGAGTCTGGGGGCTACCCCAGCCCTTCCTCATCTTGTCACCAGTGGACCAGCTGGTATTTTCTTTCCCAGAGTGCTGTGATGATGTCTGAGGAGCCAAATTCTCACCCAGGCCAAGGAGGAGGGTAGGCCTGGGAGCTAAGCAGGGGGCTGGTGGGCCAAGGGCCGCTCAAGCATGAGGTCTTGATTCCACTAGGCCCCAAATACCAGCCATACTAGCCAGCCATAGCTCACACCCAGCTAGATGTATAGGGGTCGTTGTGTGGGGGGCCTAAGATGGGGTGGCCGGCCAGTCAGAGGGGCCACCCGGACTGATGGTGGGTGTGGGGGCCCCCCACACTGCCATCAAGACCAGAGTGCTTGCTCACACCTGCATACATACTGTGACACACGTGTGCATATGCACCTCACTAACATGTACTCACACCTGCTTCTGTACAGGAAAACCCTTGCTCCTGGCCACACACATGTCCATACCACGCAGGGCTGCCCATGCCTGACCCACAAGGCCACATGCAGACCCTGAGACTGACACTCACACACCACACACACACACGCATCTGTGGATACAAGCAGTCTGTTTGTTGGGAATGGGGCTGGCACAAACCCCTGACATACCCTCTAGCCCCTTGCCACAAACCACACCCGCATTGCAGCCATATTCACATGGACTCATATTCCCCAGCCTGGGCACACTTGGCACACAGCTGGCAAGGCTCAGATCGGCAGAGGGGACAATTAGGACCCCAGACTTGGCCTAGAGATGCCCCCTCCCCACAAACGTAGGCTCTGCTGGCAGGCAGAGCTAGGCGGCCCCCAGGTGTCCCTCTGCGGAGTCTGGGTTGCCAGCCATAGCATGGCCCAGGAGACAGTGCTACCAGGGCCGCTGTGGGGCTCTGGATATCTTCTGTGCCCTCTCACAGCCTGAAGCCACCTCCAGGGAAGGTGGGGTGGCAGGGCAGACATCCCCCTCGGCCTCCTTCGCCCTGCGCCGAGCGCGGTGCTGGGAACTTCGCTGGAGGCGGGACGCGCTCTCGCAGCGCGCCAAGGTCGGCACAGCGCCGGCGGCTGACTCGACGGCGTGGCCGCAGCACGATCGGCAGTTGTCCGCGACTCCTTCCTGCCCCTCCCGCCTCCAGGCAGCGGGACGGGATTCCCCAGACCCGCCTGGTCCGCGGCGCGGCAGCCAGCCGGGGTCGCTGGGGCCGGAAAGTTTGCGCTAAGGAAAGTTTTTTTTTTTTTTTCGGGGTGGGGGGGCGCGACTGCGGCGTCCAGGGTCGGCGAAGAGGCGCGGCCTGGGCTGGCAGCCGGCCCGTCCCTCCCTCCCCTCCCCTGCCCCACAGAAATTTGGGAGCCCCGCCATTTTCTTAGCCCCGCTCCCATGTGAGGCCTGAACAAAGACTTTGGGGAGACGCCCGGGCCGCTCGGCCCGCCCCGGGCACCCCGGCAGCATGCAGGGGCCATCGCCACGCACGCCGGCCGCTGCCACCCTCCGGAACCGCTGCGCCTGCCCTAGGGAACGCCGCCAACCCCAGTCCCCGCAAGGCGCCCTGCGGACCACCCCTTGCTACTCTGTCACCCCGCAAACACTGCCAGCGGCCACGCTGTCCGGGTGCACGCCACAGTCGCCCACAGGTCGGCGGGAGTCCCGCTGCCCACTGCACCCCAGTCGAGCGCGCGCGCGCGCACACACACATACACACACACACACACACTCACACACACGCACTCCGGCTCCGCGCTCCAGGGGCAGCGCCACGCACGCAGCCAGCCACCCCCGGAACCCCAATAGGAGTCTGCCCCTGGGCCAGGGTCGCACGCGCACCGGGGCGTCCAGACGCGTGCCCGGACTCCCCATCGCCCGGCTTGCACCCCTCGGCCACCCGCGGGCTCACTCCCCCCAGCCGCCGAGCTCCCCCTCCGCCCTCCCGCCCGCGCCGCCGGCCGGCCTCCTGCGCCCGCTCCCCTCCCGGGTCGCGCGGGGGCGGCGGCCGGTACCTGGGTGAGGCAGTACGGGGAGTACATAGCTGGACGCCCGGGCGGGAGCGCGGCGGCCGGCCGCGGCGAGGGGAGGCCCGGCAGGCGGCGGCCGCGCTCGGGCTCCGGCTCCGGCTCGGCTCCTCCGGCCTCCGCCGCGCTGCGCCCGCCCGGCCCGCGGCCCCGCGCTCGGCCCGGCGCCGCTCCGCGCTCGCCGCTCGCAGGCTCGGCCCCGCCGGCTCCGGGGCCGCCGCCGCCGCCGCGCTCGCCGCTGCCTCTCGCGTCCGCCGCCGCCGCCGCCGCCGCGCGTCTACTCCATGCCGCCGCCGCTCGGCCGGTCACCCTCGCCCGCCGCCGCCGCCGCCGCCGCCGCCGCCGCCGCGCTGTGAAAGTGAAAGTTTAGACAAAGTTTGGAAGCGGCGCACTCCGGGGAGAGGGAGCGGGCGGGCGGCGCGGGCGGGAGGAGGGGCGCGGGGAGGGGCGGGCAGGGCGGGGGAGCGACGGCCGGCGCGCACACACATACACACACACATGCACGCACACATGCACACACACACACGCAGACACGCGCGCGCGGGGGCGCACACCGACGCGGCCACCCCGACACGTGCTGGCCGGCGTTCCAAAGCAGACACACGCTGACACGCAGTGAGGCTCGGACCTCTCCGTACATGTCACGTACAGAAATCATTGCCACACGTTCCACATTCCGACAAAGCACACGCAGACACCTACACACGCAGCATGGACACACAATCCACACACATGCACTGACACACAGGCACACACATATGCAAGACTAGGAAAGCAACCCACGATGCATGCACTGACATGCACACCGGGCCCACCATCACACGATGATGCCCACACACATGCATTTCAACAACAAATCATGTTTAGACTCCCCAGTACAGGTGGACACACTCCAATACGACCTCAATGGACACACACTGATACCACCAGGACACACATCAGTGCAGGTTGATGCATACAGGTTCATCCTGGTACACTGACACTGGCATGATCATACAACCACAACCTCACACACTCCAGACACACAACTGCTATACACAGACACCCAGAATGCACCTGCAACACACACACACGAAGTTGCACCAGAAAACCATCTTGGCAGTTATGAAGGTATACTAACACATTGTCACACAAAGACACACCATCAGACACCAGGACATACATGCCAAACACAGGGAAAGCACTGCTACAAAGTGACAGCGGCAGTCACAGCGACACACAGGCACACACACCACACCCCTGATGCCCAGATGCACACAAGTATCACACACATACACCCAGACCCCTCCCCTCACACACACACACTTGTCCTTGAACCTGCTCATGTACATACACAAATCTTCCAAGGGTCACATGTCCCAACCATCAGGGACAGAAATGGACATGGAGGCCTCAGGTACAGTACTCACACTCCCTAGTGAGGCTCCATCCCCTCGTGCAGGCCCCTGATTCCCCGTTTCTGGATCAGAAAGGAATGGGGGGAAGATTGGTGCTGGGGATCCTGGCATGGAGGCAGGGGGAGCCCTTGAATGACCCCCAGGGTGGGTGGGAAGGCAGTGCCTGCAGCCCCCAGGCAGCTCCTGCCCAGACAAAGCTCCCTCCTGCTGCCAGCACCTTCTCACCCTCCTGGGCCAAGAAGCTGTGGCAATTCTCAGCTATGCATTGTCTGCTGGAAGCATGTCGATGCCCAGGTGTGTGTGTGTGTGTGTGTGTGTGTGTGTGTGTGTGTGTCCGTGTGGGGTGAACATACACCTGAGGGCATATGTTCCCGGTCACATTGCATCATTGAGGCAAGGTGGCCAGCGTTGTCTCTCAGGAGTCTGGGTGGGTCTGGCTGTCCTCTGGGGGAAAAGGAGATGGCAGGTCAGCGTATGTCTATCCAGGAGTCTCTGAATGGACCAGTGTGGTGAAGTAGCAATGCAGGTCTGGCTGTGTCCTGGGGGTGTCTATGAGTCAGAGGCGAGTGTCTGCCAGGCTCTGTGCCTAGCGCTGGGGACATAGTAAGGAGCAAGACAAAAGATCCTGCCTTGGGTGCGCTGACATTCTAGTTGGAGTCAGGTATATGGAGGGTCTGCTCTTTGACAGGAAATGCTGGTGGTGAGGGTGCCACCGTGTGTGTGTTTTGAGCTGACCCCAGTATGTGCACCAACTCTGAGCCTCTTTCTATCAGAAAGTGTCAGTGAATGTAACAAGCTTGTGTCTGTGTGGTATGGATGTGGGTCTCTCTGTGTGTCCCAGAGCATGTGTACCCAGTCCGTCTGTCTGTATCAGGAGCTGTGTGGCAGAAAGAGTGAATGGGTGTCCCTAGAGATATGTTTCTCTCTGCGGGGTCCCTGTGGATCTGGGGCCGTGATGAAGATCTGTGTGTACCAGTGTGTGTACACAGGTGCCTGTGTGTGTCACACAGCCAGGGCTCTGAGTCTTTTCAGAGAGTGGGGCTGTGTGTATCAGGCTGTGTTGGTGTGTATGACTAGGTGTGTGTGCGCGCGCGACGCGTGGGGCGGGGGAGGTCTCTGTGCGCCTGAGGATGTGCCTGGTTACGTGTGTGTCTGTCACTGCCGTTCTTGGGGGGGCTATATCCCAGGGTCCCACCCATCTGACCCGGCCTTCCCGCTCAGCATCGCAGCCGCCGCCGATGCAAGGCCGCGGCAGAGGGAATCGATACGTCCTTAAAAATTCAAGGGCTTCTCGTAAACAGAAACTTTTAACACCGTTTAAAGTTTCAGGGCTGCCGCTGCTGCCTCGCCGCCGCCGCCGCTGCAGCAGGAGGGCGTGGGGGAGGAGGCACCGGAGGCGGGGTCGGGAGCCAAGGAGAAGGGGCGGGGCCACATGGGGGATGGCAGAGAAGTTGCGGGAGGGCCTGGGGGCTCTGCGAGGCTGAGGGGAGGGGCAGAAAGGGGATTTGGGGATCATGGGGGCCGGGGGCCTGGATGGCTCAGGAAAGGATGTGGGGGGTAGGCTAAGGGGTGGAGAGAGGGGGAGGGGAGGAGAGCAGGAAATGGTGGGGGCGGGACGGGTCTGGGGGCCTTTGAGGAGGCCCAAGAGAGGCTGGGACTGGCTAGGAGAAGGAGCTAGGGATCTGTAGGTCCAGGAGGGGTTTGGAGGGACCAAGGTGGGACTTAGATGACTTAGGGGAGGAGCAGAGAATAGATTTGGGGGATTACGGGGGCCTGAGTGAAGGGGACACCAGAGCAGTGTGGGCCTCTGGGCTGGTGGAGGGCCACAGGGAAAGGTTTGGGGAGGGGGGAAGAAATGGTTGAAGGGTTTGGGAGTGTCTGGGATATTTAATATAACTGGAAGCTTGGGGAGACCCCCCTACAGCTAGGGGGGCCTCCTTGTAGTGCAAAAGTGTTAGTCACTCAGTCATGTCTGACTCTTTGCCACCCCATGGGCTGTAGCCTGCCAGGTTCCTCTGTTCACGGGATTCTCCAGGCAAGGATACTGGAGTGTACAGCCTTTCCCTTCTCCAGGGGATCTTCCCTACCCAGGTATGGAACCCAGGTCTCCCACATTGCAAGCAGATTCTTTACCGTCTGAGCCACCAGGGACCCTCCTTGCCCCTCTGCAAATAGCCATGAAACAGTAACCCCTCAGAAGTTCAGACATCTTTGGCTCAGGCCTCTCCCTACCTGGCGGCCCATCCTCCCAGCCCTGTTCTACAAGCTGTGCCCACTCCCTCCTCACCCTCCTGGTCCTACATCTGGGCTCTGCTGCAACCAGCATCTCATACCCACTGCATACAGGTATGCCATGTGTACACACACACAACATCCATACACACACACAACAGCCATCCTTCCATTCACACACACCCTCACAGCACACCACCTTTCCCATGCGCACACGTACACACTCTTCCTTTCACACTCATACATGTTCACACAAACAGAACATTCGTCCCCATATTCATGCACAGATCCACACTCAGAATTCTCTCCACACACTTACTCCCATACACACAACACGCCCCCCCTCTGTGCACACACACATCCACTCTGCTCCCCCCTCCACAGCTGTCAGCTGGGAGGATTTTTGCAGACAGGCTGAAGGACACAGTGGTGGGGGAGCCTCCCTTCCCCCCTACCCCTCTCCCCTGCAGAGCCCAGGTCTTAGGACCACACCTGGCTTTCAAGAACTCGCAGGGGAGGAGGGTGCTGCCAGGGGGCTGGGCACAGCTGGAATGCCACAGCTGGAATCCCCCACATTCCTCCCTGCCGGGGCTGCCCACCTGGCTGCAGCTGGCAGCAGGTGTGTTCTTGAAATGCAGGTGTGTGGGGAGAGGAGGAGGGGGGAGGAGCAGGCACCAGGCCCATGGCACTCCCTGGCCAGGATGCTGGGGGCTGAAACATCTAGCCTCCGACAGCCAGATCCTGGGCCACCAAAGGTGGGCTCAGGCATGGCTGGGCTTGGTGGAGAGGTGGGCAGGCCCTCCAGAGAGGACGACGAACATCTGGTAATAGGATCAGTAAAGAGCCAGGCTGCAGATGCTGCCAGGGTCGGGGTTGGGGGTGGTGCTCTAGGCCCTCTCATCAGGACTGGGGATCCCTACTCTTTAAGAGGGTCTTATGTCTTCCCTGCCCAGCCTGGAGGGCATGGTCTGTGCCCAGGCCTGGGGTCCCAGCCTTGTGCTCGCTGCCCCCTCTGTGGGCTGGGAACCCCTGTTGGGGACTGCAGAATCACAGGTCCTGCTGCCAAGGTGCCCCTGGCCAGGCACCTGCATCTATGTCACACACACACACACACACACACCAGATTCCTACAGTCCACAGGCACAAAATCACAAAGACATATACAGGCATACCCAGACACACTAAGATACCGACCCTCCTCCTCTTCTGAAGGGGTCATATAAATGCCATAATCACACAGACACAGGATCACCCAGAGATGCTGGCGCACACCCTTAGTCCACAGACACACAAGCACACACAAAGCCCCAGAGAGAACCCCACACAGACCTCCCCAGAGCCATCCCGCAGAGTGACACCAGTAACACTCCAGTCACACACAAAGACCCTCACCCTCACATCCACACCCTCCCTAGAGATGCAGACATACACTGACCCACAGAGACACAACCAGACAGGGTTATACAAACTCCCAGCATCACCTGCTGAGCCTGGTTATGCATACACACAAGGCCACACAAAGTCACACAATGACACACAGTCTTACAGACCTTTTGAGCATACACAGATGCTCTCAAAATCATCCATAGATGTGGCACACACAAAGTCACACAGAGACATACAGATGGCATACACAGGGACACACATACACAAGAGCAGCCCTGGTCACACACAGTTAGATCACACACTGACACCCAGAGACATACACAGGCACCCCCAGATCACACATGGGAACGCTCAGGCCGGCCCTCAGCTGCATACAAGGTCCCGTAGACACACACTCACACGCGCCCCAGCAGTACAGCCCCTACCGGGCCGAGGACAAGCAGGCGGCAGGGCTTCCGGCGGCAAGCGCTCATCTGGAGGCAAGGAAAGAGCTGGGGAAACATTTCATTTGCAGCCGGCTGGAGACCCACCCCACCCGTCCTGGAAACCTGGCCCTGGCTCCTGAATGGGGCCTCTGTACGCCGCCACCGCCCAGCCGACCAGGGTGTGGGTACCGGGACGGTGGGGGGGTGGGGGTGGTGAGGCCAGCCACACCATGCCCCAGGCCAAGCGTCAGGGGCCACTCAGCCACCCAGTCCCTGGGCCATGCCAGGGCCCAGGCTGGAGTCCTTCAGACTGGAGGAGCCCTCTTCACCCTCATCCCCTCCACATTTAGAGGCCATTTCCCAAAGCCAGCCTGCAGAGGGAAGTCAGAGGAACCAGGCAGGGCCCCAGCTGGCCCTGGATCTCCAAGTGTCCCCTGTCTCAGGTCCACATATGTCCCCAGGCCGGGCAGCTGTCAGTCCCATGCCACAGGGCCACTCCCTGCGGCACCAAGGTGAGATGCCACAGGATGTGACCGTATCTCTCTGTGTGTGACCCTGCAACCGGGCTCCCTGTGCTGCCTAGGGGTGGGGGTGGGGCCATCATAGGCCCTGGTCTCATGTCATCACACACAGAGTGTCACCGTCACACCTTCCATCACCCGGCCACACACAGCCGCCACTGTCTCATCGTCAGCCACACTGGCACACACAACCACACTGTCGCACATGCTGGCACACACAACCACACCGTCACACCTTCAACCACACATGGCACTGCACTGTCATACCTTCAGCCAGCAACACTGCCTGTCACACCCTCAGCCCACGCTGTCACCCACAGAAATACCGTCACAGCCTCAATGATGCTGGTCACGCATGCCTTCAACCACACCGTCTCACACCTCCTCACACTGACCCTGACACATTGACCCCCACCCTGTGTCAGCATCACGTTGACCAGCAGGGGCGCACTCGCATACTCGGTCCGGGTGCCCCTGCAGCTGCGCTAGCCACGTGGCCACACAGAGTCACAAGAAGGGGAAGCCAATCTGATCACTTCAGCCCCAGGGTGTGGCACGCAGCTGCCCCTGGAGCAATGTTTGAACTCAACCAGTTACTCCAATAACTCGACAACACACCCTGATTGTCACAGAGCAGGTCACCAGAAGGTACAGGCCACTCACTTTGGAATTGCTTACAGGTATTCTTACAGCTACTCTCCTCTACCCACTGCAGTTGGAGCCTGGAGAGCAGGGGGTCTAATGGACACACAGCTGTAGGCGGTGGGTGCCAGCCCCCCACTTTATGAATATTCATCAGCTGGGGCTCTCCTGAAACCTGTGAGGAGTTGGAGGTCCCAGGCAGCTGGGCACCCCCTTCCATGCCAGGAGGCTCTTGGGTGAGGGGGGCTCAGTCGAGCCCCAGCAGTTCTTGGAACCCACACCCAGTTATACACGCGAGCACATATGTTTGTGAAGCTGGACCCCTAGACACACAAACAAGCATCACACAAACTCACAACTACACCCCACAACAGGGCCATCCACCATCACACACACATGCGCACGCATGCATGCACACACACACACACACTTGGCATGCAAACACAGGCACACAGACTATCACATGAATGCACAAACACATAATCACGCCCACACCACAGACAGTTGCACCACACACACACACACCAGGCATACAGACATGGACACACACTGTCACATGAATTCACACGCACACACTCACATCCAACCCACAGACACCCACCACACACACACACACACACACTCCAGGCATGCAAACACAAGGGCACGCTGTCATAAGACTGCTATCACACCCAAACTACGCAGACACCATCACACATAGGCATGAAAACACACACACACAGATACACAGGATCTCACTCTGCCCACCCCTGACGTTTTACAGAAGGGGAAACTGAGGCACTGAGTGGCTGAAGTCCCCTTAAAGCAGGATGGCCCCTCCTGACTCCAGGCAGAGGCTACCTCCGGGCGCCCCCTGCTGGCCCGGCCCCTTCACGAGCGCGCGGTACGGGCACGCGCCTGACGTAACCATGGCATCCTCTTGGCACGAGCGGCCCGCGCGCAGGGAGGGAGGGGCGGGCGCGTTACCATGGCGCCGGCGGGCCGCGTGAATGGGGCATTGTTCGCCCCGGCGCCCAGGCCGGGCTGTCCCGGACCCACCCGGACCCACTCGAGCCGGCAGAGACTGGGAGAGACAGAGATGGGGAGAGACAGACAGAGCTGTAGATGGGGAAAGACACTTAGAAGCCGAGTGAGAGGCAGAGAGGGAGAAAGAGATGGGAGAGACCTGCAAGAGAAACGCACAAATAAGGAAGGACAGAGGGAAGGGGCCAAAGGAAGGCAGAGCCGGAGATCGAGATGGAAGATGAAGGGCTTGAGTCGGAGACAGGACCAGTCAGCCGGTACCCATGGAGCCCATTCTGGGCTGGCAACCAGGACACGTAGACAAAGTCAGAGATGCTAAGAGGTGAGAAGAGACACTGCTATACAGAGATCCAGAGAGGACGAGGGTCAGAGATAGGGAAGGAATGAAAGAAATACTTTGAGCCTGTCTGGTCCCACCCACCTGGGTCCCCTCTCCACTCCCCTTTGGACCACAGGCCTTCCCTGGTCAGACCCTCTCAGAAGGCACACCTCTGTTCTACATGTCTTCACACTCCAAATGACAAGACATCATTGCCACAGCGACCAAGTCAGGGACACTGCCCCAGACACCCCGAGACACCCTCATGGGCACAGTGACACCCACAGATATACACACAGACTCCCAGTGACTCAATCATGGTCCCAGCCAGACACACCCATATGACAGGGGATAGTACCCCCACACCGCCAGAGTGACCCTCAGAGTTACAGATGTAGCCCCATCGATGTACATCACATGAGGACCCCGCCAGTCTCAGTAACACATGACCACACACCACCACACAGGCTCACATGCCATGGGATCACTGTCTGGCGCCCACACCAGACACACAGTGCACCCTCACATATGCACTCATTGACGCCTTCACAGACACACACACGCCTTCTCAAGGCACACATCTCTTCTCAATCTGACCCACGGACTGGGTGCCCTGTCCCCTGGTCCAGACTGCCAGCAGTGGGAATGCTGGGTCCAGATCTCCATGCTTGAGAGACATAAGTCACCAGGTGAGATTGAGAGGGGGTGAGGAAGGAGGTGAAGCCTGTCCCTGTACACCCCCAAGGGCTGGGTCCATCTGGGCCAGGGTGGTCCCCTAACTCCTCTGTCTGGGTCAGCTTGGCCCAAGTCTGAGCCAAGGGTGTCCCCTGGTGGCCATGTATATTCTCTGCACCCATCAGGTTGGGGTGGGAGGTGGTGTGGAGGAAAGGGAGCCCACTGGCCCTGTCCGAATAGAAGGGCAGAGAGGACAGGCCAGACTCAACACACAGAACTCAGAGATGGGAAATCAGGCTCCAGAAGCAAGAACTCAGATCCAGAATTCATAGCCTGGAATCTAAACTCTGGAATTCAAAACCAGATCTCAGAATCAAACCTGAATCTAGATTCCCAGATACCAAGATCTAGAATCCAGATCCAAGAACTCAGGACCTGGAATCTAAAGTCCAGGTCCATGGGACTTCCATGGTGGCTCAGTGGTAAAGAATCCGCCTGCCAGTGCAGGAGACACAGGTTTGATCCCTGATCCGGGAAGATCCCCTATACCACAGGGCAACTACACGGGTGTGCCACAACTACTGAGCCTGGGCTCTGGAGCCCGGGAGCTACAACTACTGAGGCCACATGCCCTCGAGCCCATGCTCCACAACAAGAGAAGCCACTTCTGTGAGAAGCCTGCAAACCGCAGCTAGAGTGTAGCTCCACTCTCCGCAACTAGAGAAAAGCCTGTGCAGCAACAAAGACTCAGCACAGCTAAAAATAATACATAAATAAAATCACTTTTAAAATTAAAAAATAAAAATCCAGGCCCAAGTGTCCACAATCTAGAATCCAAAAATCTAGATCCTGTCCTCCAGAATCTAGAATCAAAGGCCCAGTGGGAAATTACCTGGCAGACCAGTGGTTAGGATGTGGTGATCTCCCTGCCAGAGCCCTGGGTTCAATCCCTGGTTGGGGAACTAAAATCACATAATCCACCAAAAACAAACAAAAAGAAAGAATAATCGAGGACCCAGAATCCAGATCCAAGAACAGAGGGTGTCCCTCGGAGCCAGCTCCCTGCCTTCTTCAATCCCCCACATTAGAGCGTTGGCAGCAGGGGCTTTGAGGAAAGGAACACACTGAAGGGGCAGGAGAGGAGCCCTGCGCCGGCCACACAGAGAGCTTCTCCCAGCTGCCGCCCCTGCGCATCTTCAAACATGCACACACACCACTTCAATAGGATCTTCTACACAGACCCACATGCCCAGACATACAGCCTCTGACCATCAGGTGTACAGCGCCACACACCCTCAGCTACACATGCACAACCACACACACACACACACACACACCATCACACACACCACCACACACATTACATCACACATTCACCCTGACACACACCATCACCCAGAGACACCCAGAACTGCCACACACTCCTCCCAGCACCTGAACACACACCCATCTGTGTACCTACATGATCTCAGCGCTGTCCCCCCAGCCCTGGCCAATCCCCTAAGCTCAGACACACAACCACCACACCCAGAGACACACAAAAAGCCAGGACTCCCAGCCCTGCACACAGATACACTCACAGAATTGTGGAGGCTGGCATACACACACACACACACACACACACACACACACACGAACTCTCCCAGGCACAGAGAAGCCCGTGCCTTGGCAGCCATGCAGCCCCTGGGAACGGGACCCCTGGGACAGGGCTCACCGTGCACCCCCGTGCCCATCCCAGCCCTCCCCCGCCTGGCCGGCTGGCGGGCTTTAATACAGATGCCAAACTCATAATTGTAACTGAGGGTGACAGGGTCACCTTGAGCCCCAGATGCTCGCGCGGTGACAGATGGCGTTGGCAAACCTGATTATCGGCCCCCGTGCCAGCGCCTGTGGCACCTGCATCCCCCGCCCCTCCCCGCTCCCCCAGCACTCATTACCCACCCATTACTGGGCCTGGGGGGTGGGGGTGGGGGCCGGCTGGCATTGCCCAGGAGGGGGCAGGGACTCCAGGGGCCCCCCCTGGCACCAAGGTTCCCAGCTGGCTCCCCGGCTGGCAGGAGGTGGGCACAGCTGAAGCAGGGCAGGGAGGGGGAAACAGCCACCTCATGCCTGCCAGAGAGAGGGGTGCTCACAGTGCCAGGGCCAAGCTGCCCACTCGGACCCTGCTTGGGGTTGGCACAGAACCCTGGAGGGAGGAGGGAGAGCATGCCCCTCTCTGTGGGCCTCGGGTGACCCTCCCCCCACTCAGGGCCCTTGGAGCAGGGCCTTGGGAGCTGCCTGCCTGGCCTGTTCCCACCCCCCTGTGCAGGCCTGTGGGGTCAGAGGTCACAGGCTCCCACGCCCCACAGGCCCATCTGTTTCCTCAGGTCCCCTCCTCCTGCTCCCCTCACCTGGGGCCTTCCTTCCTGAGGCAGGAAGAGGGCTGAGAGGGGCCTGGCCAGCCCCCCGCCCTGCGCTCCAGGGGGCATTTGGAGGGAACCCCGACAGCGCCACATGTCCCCGCGTCTGTGCCAGACGGGTCCATCTGCTAGGGCCCTGGTTCCAGCCGCCCAAAGCCGGGCTGCCCTCATCCGCTGCAGAGCCTGCACCCAGCTGAGGAAAGGGCATCCCAGATGCCCACGCTCTAGTCCGGGGCCACCCATTCCCAGGAAACCTGACTGGAGGGATACACACAAACACACATGCACACATATCTACACACACATACCATCTACACACAAACATACGTCTATACACACATATCTACACACATACGTCTACATACACGTATCTACACACACTACACAATGTACACACAAATATCTACACACATGTACACACACCATCTACACACACATCTATACACACATATCTACACACATACATCTACACTCACATATCTACACACTACATGCATGTACACACACCATCTACACACACATCTATACACACAAATATCTACACACATGTACACACACCATCTACACACATATCTATACACACAAATATCTACACAGATCTACACACACACGTGTGTGTGTTTAATTGCTACGTCATGTCCGACTCTTTTGCAACCCCATAGACTGTAACCCACCAGGCTCCTCTGTCCATGGGATTTTCTAGGCAAGAATACTAGAGTGTGTTGCCGTTTCCTTCTCCAGGGGAATCTTTCCCCCTCAGAGATTAAATCCGCATTCCCTGCATTGGCAGGTGGATTCTTCACCACTAAGCTACCAGGGAAGCCCCCACACATGTACATACACACACACAACTAGATTCGATCAAGCTTTATGGGGTTCCTATAGATGCCACACTGAGCATGAAGCTGCATGGAGACTCAAGGTTGGGGGGGGATGACAGGAGGGGCAGCTGGGGGCAGATGGGTCCTGTCTCTGACTCAGGAAGCCCAGGTTTCCCCCAGCAGCTCCATCTGTCTCCTGGCCTTGGTTTCTCGGGAACCCTAGCACCGGGTCAGCACTGTGCCTCCCAGTCTGGGCTAGGCCATCTGTCCTCCCTGCAGCTGGGAGTATCTTTGACTCATTCTATGAGAGGAGGTCCAGCTCAGTGGTTTAAAACAGGAACCACCAGGTCTTGGGTTTGAATGCTGCCTCTGCCACGTACTGCTGTGTGACTCTGAGGAAGTGATTTTGTCTCTTGGGGCCTCAGTTTCCTTTTCCATAAAATGGGATGCTACTGGGACTTCTCTGGTGGTCCAGCAGTTAAGACACGGCACTTCCACTGCAGGGAGCGTGAGTTCAATACCTGGTCAGAGAACTAATGTCCCACATGCTGAGTGGAGTAGCCAAAAAGTAAAAAAAAGAAATGAAAGGATGCTACTAACCTCTATATCATGGGGCTACTCTGAGGATGACATGAGTTGTGAACGTAGTGAAAATGTTAGCTGCTCAGTCGTGTCCAACTCTTTGCGACTCCATGTACTGTAGCCTGCCAGCCTCCTCTATTCATAGAATTCTCCAGGCAAGAATACTGGAGTGAGTAGCCATTCCCTTCTCCAGGGGATCTTCCCGACCCAAGGATCGGACCCAGGTCTCCTGCATTACAGGCAGATTCTTTATCATCTGAGCCACGAGTTAGTGCCTATCAAATACTTAAGAGCAGGGCCTGGCAAACAGTAAATGCTCAATAATTGTGCGCTTTGACCCCCACAGCTGGGTCTGGGCCTGGCGTCCCCAAGAGCAGGGAGGACTCTGGACATCCGACTGGCTGTCCCTGCATCCCTGGTTGCTGGACCCAGTGTGCATGGTCCAGGTCAGCGCTTCTCTCAGCCTGTCTTCCTGCATCTCTTAAAGGTGCGTGCATCCGTGTGTCTATCTGTGATGCTCAGCTCATGCCTTTGGGCCTCACTGACACTTCTCATCCCAGGTGGCGCTAGTAATAAAGAACCTGCCTGCCAATGCAGGGGACATAAGAGACTAGAGTTCGATCCCTATGTCGGGAAGATCCCCTGGAGGAAGAAATGGCAACCCACTGCAGTATTCTTGCCTGGGAAATCCCATGGACAGAGGAGCCTGGCAGACTACAGTCCATGGAGCTGCAGAGAGTTGGACACGACTGAAGCAACTTAGCACGCACGCACAACACCCCTGAACTAACACAGTGGATGTCTTCACCTGCTGACTGGAGGATGGGCTACTGACTCAACACCAGAGGACCACAGGTGCCAAGTGCTTGTGAGCAGCACACAGCTGTTGGAGAGAATAAGCAGGGCAGATTCCAAGGCAGGGATGTAGAAGGAGCAACATTAGTCAAACAGAGGTGATTGCGAAGGTGGACAGCCATGCAGCCCAGCTCAGAGAGCACCGGGGGCTGGAGGCAGAGAGATGAGTCAAGAGCAGTGGAGTCTGGACTTCCCTGGTGGTCCAGTGGTTAAGGATCTGCCTGCCAATGCAGGGGACACAGCTTTGCTCCCTGGTCCGGGAAGATCTCACATGCTGAGGGGCAACTAAGCCCACATGCTAAAACTACTGACCCCGAGTGCTGTAACTACTAAAACCCGACAGCCTAGAGCCCGTGCCCTGCAACAAGAGAAGTCATGGCAATGAGAAGCCACACACCACAACTAGAGAATAGCCTTCACTCACTGCAGCTAGAGAAAGCCCTCGCATAGCAATGAAGACCCAGTGCAGCCAAAGTTAAATAATAAATAAATAGATAAAATTTTAAGAGAGAGAGAGCAGTGGAGTCTGGAGCCAGGGACTCCATCCGACCTTGCCTGGGTTCAATACTGACTCTGGCATCTGCTGGCTGTGTGAGTTGAGGCAACTTACTCAACCTCTCTGGGCTGCAGTTTCCTCACCTGCAAAACCATCAATGTTCAACCAGGGGAAAAAAAAAAAAAGGAAAACTGCCCTAGGCCTTTCAAAACAGAGAATTAACGCAGACCAGGGCTACTTTTCGAAAGCAGGAGATGGTGAGGTGGCCTGAGGACTGGCACTTGTAGGAAGCTGCTGCCACCGCTGGGGTGAGGGACAGTGGGAAGGGTGGTATTCCAGGATCCTTGGGTAGGCGGGGTGGATTAAACAGAAAACCCTTAGCTCACTGCCTGGTACATAGTCGGTACTCAAAAAATGCTAGTTCTTCCTGTGAGCCCTTCCAACTGAGTGGATCCAGAACTTGCTTCCAGAACATGGTCCTTCTCTGCTTAAACCTTGCACCCCACCATCCCCTCTGCCCACCTCTATATCTCTGCAACCCTTCTCTGCTCTCTCTGCCCCAGCCACCCTGGCCTCCTCACTGTTCTTTTTTTTTTTTTTTTTTTTAATATTTACTTATTTGGCTGCACCAGATCTTAGTTGTGGCATGTGGATCTCAGTTTTGGCATGTATTAACAGGATCTAGTCCCCTGACTGCAGAAGGCAATGGCACCCCACTCCAGTACTCTTGCCTGGAAAATCCCATGGACGGAGGAGCCTGGTGGGCTGCTGTCTATGGGGTCGCACAGAGCTGGACACGACTGAGCGACTTCACTTTCACTTTTCACTTTCATGCATTGGAGAAGGAAATGGCAACCCACTCCAGTGTTCTTGCCTGGAGAATCCCAGGGACGGGGGAGCCTGGTGGGCTGCCATCTATGGGGTCGCACAGTCGGACACGACTGAAGTGACTTAGCAGCAGCAGCAGCAGTCCCCTGGCCAGGGATCAAACCTGGGCCCCCTGCACTGGGAGCACAGAGTCTCAGCCACTGGACCACCAGGGAATTCCCTCTTTTCTGTTCTTTTAACTGAAGTATGTGTATGTGTGTGCTCAGTCGCTTCAGTTGTGTCTGACTGTTTGCAGCCCCACAGACTGTAGCCTGCCAGGCTCCTTTGTTCATGGGATTCTCCAGGCAAGAATACTGGAGTGGGTTGCCACGCAGTCCTCCAGGAGATCTTCCTGACCCAGAGATCAAACCCAAGTCTCTATGTCTCCGGTGTTGCAGGCAGGTTCTTAAGCACTGGTGCCACCTGGGAAGCCCCTCATTGAAGTAGAGTTGATTTACAGTGTTGTGCAAATTTCTGCTGTACAGCAAAGTGACTCAGTTATACATATATATACACTCTTTTTAATGTTCTTTTCTATTATGGTTTATCCCAGGAGATTGGATACAGTTCCCTGTGCTATACAGTAGGACCTTGTTGTCTATCCATTCTAAATGTAATAGTTTGCATCTAGTAATCCCAAACTCCCACTCTGCCCCTCCCCAACCCCTTTCCCCACTGGCAGTCCAGTTTGGTTCTCTGTGCCTGTGACTCTGTTTCTGTTTTGTAGGTAGGTTCATTTGTGCTGTATTTTAGATTCCACACTTTCTCTTTCTGACTTCACTCACTTAGAATGATAATCTGTAGCTGCATGCATGTTGCTGCCAATTGCGTTATTTCGTTCCTTTTTACGGCTGAGCAGTACTCCATTGTATAGATGTACCACATCTTCTTTATCCGCTTATCTGTTGATGGACACTTAGGCTGTTTCCAGGTCTTGGCTATTGTGAATGGTGCTGCTATGGGCATAGGGGTGCACGTATCTTTTTGAATTACAGTTTGGTTTGGGTCTAGGCCCAGGAGTGGGACTGCTGGATCGCACGGTAGTTCTGTTTCTTGCTGTTCTTTCAGTGCACCAAACTTGTGCGTGTGTGCGTGCTATGTCGCTTCAGTCATGTCCAGCTATTTGTGGCCCTACGGACTGCAGCCCACCGGGTTTCTTTGTTCATAGGATTCTCCATGCAGGAGTACTGGAATGGGTTGCCATGCCCTCCTCCAGGGGACCTTCCCAACCCAGGGACCAAACCCGACTCTCTTACGTCTTGGCAGGCGGATTCTCTACCACTAGCGCCACCTGGCAACCCCACACCAAACTTAGGCCTGCCTCCAAACCATTGCCTCTTCTGCGCCCTCCACCTGGATCTCTCTCCCATCCATCCTCCCAGAGCTCATTCCAACGCACCCTTCCCCCTTCAGAAGCACATCCAAGACAAATTCACCTTCCTGGTGGTCTCCCTCAGCACTCTCATCTCTTTCCTAAAGATTTATTCTTACGTCTCTTTAGGGGATTGCTAATGTTCCTCTCTCTCCCAGCATATCTACTCCCTGAAGACAGGGACGCTTTCCCTCTTGTTTACATCTATAGCCCAAGGCGGTGCATCGTAACAAAATCGAACACCAAACCCTAACACTCTGCCCAGCCCATGCTACTGACCTTTGAGGAACTCACTCCTTCCCACCATGCTGCGAGGCTGGAAGCATTATCATCCCCATTTACAGATGAGGACACTGAGGCTCAAAGAAGTCCCTTGCTAGCCTGAGTCTACACAGCTGCTGAGGGGCCTGCTAGCCCTTAGAGCATCTTTGTGTGCTCCTGGGAGAGCTGCAGCTCTGGGAGAGGGTACACAGCTGGATCCCAGGCCAAGGGTCCCCTCCACTGGGTGCCATATGGGACAATGGAGGTGGCTGGTCCAGAGCTGGGGGATCACCACTGAGTTGCCTGGATCAGTGAAGGTTTGCTGAATGGATAGCAAACCAAAGTGTCTTGGGAACTGACACGCTGGTAGGCATGGTCCCCCCAAACTAGAGAAGGAAATGGCAACCCACTCCAGTATTCTTGCCTGGAAAATCCCCTTGCCTAAACAGAAGCCTGGCAGGCTACAGTCCTTAGGGTTGCAAGAGTTGGGCACAACTTAACGACTAAACCACCACCAGGCATGGTCCCAGACAGTTTGCATGAGTTCTCAACTATTTTTTAAAATATTTATTTATTTGGCTCGGCCAGGTCTTCACTGCGGCATGTAGGATCTTTTTTTAGTTGCAGCCCACAAACTCTTAGTTGTGGTATGTGGGATCTAGTTTCCTGACCAGGGATCAAACTTGGGCCCTCCGCACTGGGAGTGCAGAGTCCTAGACACTGGACCACCAAGGAAGTCTCAGTTCTCAATTATCATTAACCGTCTCTTGCAAAGGTGGGAATTGAGGCACAAAGGGAAGCCACTTGCTCCGGGTCACACAGAAATCAGCAGCTAAGGCAGAAGTTGAGCTGAAGTATGCCTAGCTTCAAAGCTTGGGCCATAAATGACACTTGGTAGGAATTACCAGAATCTTTATGGAGCACCAACTGAATGCAGCTGACAGTGCTCCCTGTACCCCTCTCGTTCAGGCTGCGCAATAGCCCTTAGAAGGCAAGAACTACTATTACTTATTCATTTCTTCAACAAACACCGTGTGCCTGGCTCCGCTGTGCTATAGCAGGGATGGGGCTACAGAAGTGATTAAGGCAGGACTTCCCTGATGGTTCAGTGGCTAAGACTCCATGCTGCCAATGCAGGGGGGCCTGGGATCGATCCCTGGTCAGGGAACTAGACCCCACATGCCACAACTAAAAAAATCCTTCATGCCCTCTGGCCACGAGATGGAAAACCAGACTCAGGGGACAGGCTGGCCATAAGCAGAAGCTGGGGCCAAGATGGTGGCAATTGCTCTGGCCCGGGTGGGAGAGAAAACTAAAGATTAGAGACATTCAGCTGAAGCATGCAAGGCTGACCCCAAGGCTGACCCCAATCTGTCTGGTGCCACAGCCTGTGCTCGATCAGGACTGAGACCCAGCCCTCTCCTCCTCCTACTTGTATACTTCCTTGTGTGAGGGGCCAAGCCTTGCATAGCTCTGAGGCCACTTCCCATGGATCCAGTGGAGGAGACACAGTGGCAGCCACATCCTGCCCATGCTGCAGCCTGCCTGTCCCTAGTTACCCAGTTTGGTGCAGTCCAAGAAGGTCTTCTGGCTGCCAGGGGCAAAGGGGGGCACTGGAAAGGCTGAGGCCCCTTGACTCTGAGACGAGGTCTGATTGGCAGCAGCCCTGGACTGAGCTGGGAAATCTTGGGGTCCAGGCTTCCCCAAACCTATGGGCAGCAGGCCCCGCTGAGCTGGCTGAGGATCATGGGTCTGTCTGTCTGTTGGTCAGTCTGGGACCGGGTTCAGGGCCTTAGGCAGCCATCCCTGCTGTCTGGTAATTGGAATCTGGGGTCTCCAGATCCACTTTTTTCTTTTTCTGGCCGTTTTTCAAGGCTTGCAGGATCTGTGCAAGGATCTGTGATCAAACCTGAGTTTGATCTGCAGGGATCAAACTCAGGCACAGCAGTGAAAGCACCAAGTCCTAACCACCAAACCACCAGGAGACTCCTTCCAGATCCACTTTGAATGATTTGCCCCTGAGCTGGGCAGCCTGGGAGGCACCTCTGCAAACCTACAGTGGGGAGAAGAGTAAAACCCCTACCTGCCGGGTTCTCTCGCCTCCCCCTAGCCTGGCAGGGTATCTGGGGACTGGGCTGTGAGTGTGTAGGCTGTGCAGACCAAGAAGGGTCGATGTAGAAACAGGGGTTCAAGACACAATGCTGAACTCCCTAAGGGGCTCTTTTACCACTGGGGCCCCAATCATCCTTTAGCAAACTCAGACTTTGCAATTGGGCTTCTTGGGCTTCACTTTTTTTTTTTTTTTTTTGCAAAACACCTCAAATTTTACTCATGGTACAAAAGCATTTAATAAGTGCTATGTTGGTATAGAAAAACACACAGCTGTAGCTCATCCTTTAAAACCAGAACAGCTGAGTGAAAAGTTGGTCGAGATTCTTAGTTTTACTCGAAAAATAAAAACAAACAAAAAACTAAGGTACATATTGGGAACTGAACAACTACAGGTTTTCTTTCTAGAGATGTGACATCCATGTTTTCTGGTCAGGGATATTCTATCAAACACTGTACCAAACACAACGTGCATAACATTGTTAATTGGCTGTACCCCAAGACAAAATGTTTTTGGTGTTAAAAAAAATATTTTTTAATAAATAAAAAGAAAGAAAAAGACAATGTACTGAATCTAAGCAGACAGATGACCAGTAAAGTGGTTTGCTATCTCCTACCTGTGCTGAGCTAGACCATGGAACACAATCTTGGTAGTGCCACTGTGTTGGTTTTTTTTTTTTTTTTAAGCTTTTTAGGTTTTTTAACTTAAAAAAAAAATTATTTTTGGCTGTGCTGGGTCTTTGTTGCTGTGCAGGCTTTTCTCTAGCTGTGGGGAGCAGGGATGGCTCCAGTTGCGGTGCATAGGCTTCTTATCACCGTGGCTTCTCGTTGTGGAGCATGGGCTCTGGAGCACAGGCTCAGTAGTGGTGGTACACGGGCTTAGTTGCTCCGAGACATGTGGGATCTTCCAGGATCAGGGACCGAACCCGTGTCTCCTACACTGGCAGGCAGATTCCTTACCACTGAGCCGCCAAGGAAGAACTTGGACTTCACTTTTGACATTGAAACTTCTGACTGTGTAATCTCAAGTCCCTGAATCTCTCTGGGCCTCAGTTTCCTCTTCTGTAATATGGAGATAACAACAGTCCCTACCTGGGGGAATTCCCTGGAAGTCCAGAGGTTAGGACTCTTGTGTTCTCACTACCATGGCAGGGGTTCAATCCCTTTTTGGGGAACTAAGATCCTGCAAGCTGGGTGGTGTGGCCAAAACACAAGACAAAAGAAAAAGTCAATCTCTACTTAAAAGGCTTGTTCTGAAGGCAGGAGATAATTTATGTAAGGAGCTTCAAGCAGAGGTTGGTACACAGTAGCACTATGAGTAAGCTATGATGAACACATTGTTGGTTTGTTTTTTTTTTTTTTTTTTTCCTTTAGCACAAATTAGAAGCCAGGAATAATTCTGAGCCCTGGGGTTACAGAGGGACACCACAGAAAATGGGTCTTCACTGGCACAGGCTTTTTTTTTTTTTAACATTTATGTATTTGGCTGCACCAGGTTCTAGTTGCAGCATTTGGGATCTAGTTCCCTGACAAGGGATCAAACTCAGGCCTTCTGCACTGGGAGCTCAGAAACTTAATCACTGGACCACCAGGGAAGTTCCTGGCACAGACTGCAGAAAACAGGCAACACAGGATAAACAAGATGATTTCAGAGTCTTAACTGTTGAAAGTGAAAGTTGCTCAGTCGTGAATGACTGTAACAGTCCATGGAATTCTCCAGGCCAAAATACTCGAGTGGGTAGCTGTTCCCTGCTCCAGGGGATCTTCCCAACCCAGGGATCGAACCCAGGTCTCCCACATTGCAGGCGGATTTTACCAGCTGAGCCCCAAGGGAAGATCCTTAACTGTTAGGAAGAGACTAAAATGGAATGTGCCTTCGAGGAGTCGGGGCCCCCAGGGTGGCCAGGGAAGGTCCTCCTGTGGAGGTGGATTTTTGCAGAGACCCTAGGTGGGAACGGCACAGTGGGGAGTGGTGGTTGGAGTGCTCGAGGCAGATCAACGGTCGGCCACGTCGTGTTAGTCTTTGGGACCTCGGGGTCGCCTGGCCCTGGCATCTGCGAGGTCCCCGTCTCGCACCCAGGTGAGGAGTTGCAGCCAGTGGGCCATGGGAAGCGGCCGAGCCGGTCCTCCCCGCGCCTCCCCGCGACTGTGATGGGGTGCGCTTGCCCTCTGGCGGTAACTCTCGGCATTGTATGCCGTCCGTGCAATGGACACCGGCCTCATAGCTCCCCACGTGAAGGTGCACGGGTACCTCCCACTCAGCCTTCTACATCCGATTCCCTGAGCGTGCCCCCCTCTGCGATCTTCCCTTCCGCTGTCCTCTAAACCGAGCTGATGGCAGCGCCAACCTGCCAGATACTAAGGCTCCAAACTTGGGAGCATCTTTAACCTCTCTCTGACTTCACCCCTTCCCCAATTTGGTATGACGGCAGGTCCCATCCACTTCAGAATATGTCCAGAATTCGCCCACTTCTCACTGCCTCCTCTGTCCCGCACCTGGACATGGTCTCCATCATCTCCCACCTGAACTTGAGCCCCCTCCGCCCTGGGACCCCAGCTCCTGCCTCCTTCCTCCCCAAAATCTGTTCCCCGTACAGCCCCCAGAGAGTGCCTGTGAGGACCTGAGGCGGGGCACGCCCTTCCTCTGCTCCTCCGCGTTCAGGGATCCCATCTCACTCAGGAACAGCAAAGAATTCTCCCTGCAGCCCTCCAGGCCTCGCCCTGTCTGCTCCCATCACCTCCCCACACACCCCCAACCCCCACTCCCCACCCCCCATCCCCTACCCTTACCCCATCCCCCACACTCATCTCTCCACACTCTCTCCCCCGTTTTCTCACTGCCTCCAGTCACGCGGTGCTGTGCTCAGTCGCTCAGTCATGTCTGACTCTTTGCAACCCCATGGACTCCTCTCTGCAACCTGCCAGGCTCTTTTGTCCATGGGACTCTCCAGTCAAGGATACTGGAGTGGGTTGCCATGCCCTCCTCCAGGGGATCTTCCTGACCTAGGAACAGAATCTTGTCTCTCGAGTCTCCTGCAGTGCAGGTGGATTCTTTACGGCACTCCGGACCTCTTTACTATTCTCTAGACTCACCAGGCCAGAGAAGGCGATGGCACCCCACTCCAGTACTCTTGCCTGGAAAATCCCATGGACAGAGCAGCCTGGTAGGCTGCAGTCCATGAGGTCGCTAAGTCGGACGCAACTGAGAGACTTTACTTTCACTTTTCACTTTCATGCATTGGAGAAGGAAATGGCAACCCACTCCAGTGTTCTTGCCTGGAGAATCCCAGGGACAGAGGAGCCTGGTAGGAGGCCGTTTATGTGGTCACACAGAGTCGGACACGACTGAAGCAACTTAGCAGCAGCAGCAGCAGCAGACTTACCAGACATAATCCCATAATCCCACACAGCTGTACAAGGCTGCAACACTCTTAAGTTTCAACATGGAAAGAGAGCATTAAAAAAAAAATATGAAGTTAAGAAAATTTCACAAGGTGCTGACCTTTTGGGGAAAGACGTTAATTTACAGGTATTTGCAGAGTGAAAAGAGCAGCAGGATTTTCCTGTTGGGGAGGGGCATGTAAATAGGCATGATGAGATGAGGGGCTTCATTTTAGAGTTAAAAATTCAATGCAAAAAAATGCAAAGACAAAGATAGAGAAATACAAACCCGAAAACAATGAATACCTTTGTTCTGCCCCCTGTGTTTTTGTTTTGCTTTGCTTTTTTTTTTTTTCCTGGTTGCACAGTGCCCCATGAGTAATCTCAGCTCCCCAGCCAGGGATTGACCCCGTGTCCCTGCAGTGGAAACTCAGAGTCTTAACCGCTGGACAGCCAGGTAGTCCTGCCCCCTTGTTTTTTAAGGGAAGTATTGATATTTTGGGCATTCAAACAAGTATAGATAAAAATAGATAAAACACATTATAGATATAGATAAATATATGGTAATATGTATATAATATAGGTATATACAAATAGAATATATAGGACGCCCCTGGTGGTCCAGGGGTTTCCCTAGTGGCTCCGCGGTAAACAACCTACCTGCCAATGCAGGAGACTCCGGCTCAGGCCCTGGGTTGGGAAAATCCCCTGGAGAAGGAAATGGCCACCTACCCCAGTACTCTTGCCTGGGAATTCCCATGGACAGAGGTGCCTTGCTGGGCTACAGTCCATGGGGTCACAAAGAGTCAGACGTGACTTATCGACTAAACAACAACAACAATTGGTGGTCCAGTGGCTAAGACTCCTAGTTTCCAGTACAGGGGGGCTGAGTTCGATCCCTGATCAGGGAACTAAATCCCAGCAGCCGCTACTGAAAAATCCCTCATGCCTCAAGGAAGATCCAGCATAGTCAAGTAAATACATTATATATGGGAGGAGGGGAGAGAAAGAGATAAAAATACAACCCCACTGTACTCATTACCCTGTACTCATTTGTTGGATCATAGAAAAAGCTAGGGAATTTTCTTTAAAAATCTATTTCTGCCTCATTCACTACACTAACCTTTGACTGTGTGGATCACAACAAAACTGGAAAACTCTTAAAGAGATGGGAATACCAGACCACCTTACCTGTCTCCTGAGAAATCTGTATGCAGGTCAAGAAGCAACAGTCAGAACCTTACATGGAACAACTGACTAGCTCAAAATCGGGAAAGGAATATGTCAAGGCTGTATATTGTCACCCTGCTTATTTAACTTATATGTAGAGTACATCATGCAAAATGCAAAATGCCGGGCTGGATGACTCACAACCTGGAATCAAGATTGTTGGGAGAAGTATCAATAACCTCAGATATGCAGATGACACCACCCTAGTGGCAGAAACTGAAGAGGAACTAAAGAGCCTCTTGATGAGAATGAAAGAGAAGAGTGAAAAAGCTGGCTTAAAACTCAACATTCAAAAAACTAAGATCATGGCATTCAGTCCCATCACTTCACTGCAAATAGATGGAGAAAAAGTGGAAACAGTGATAGATTTTATTTTCTTGGGCTCCAAAAGCACTGCAGATGGTGACTACAGCCACAAAATTAAAAAACACTTGCTTCTTGGAAGAAAAGCTATGACAAACCTAGACAGCATATTAAAAAGCAGACACATCGCCTTGCTGACAAAGATCCGTGTAGTCTGGGCTATGGTTTCTCCAGTAGTCATGGATGGATGTGAGCTGGACTGTAAAGAAGACTGAGCACAAAAGAATTGATGCTTGCAAACTGTGGTGCTGGGGAAGACTCTTGAGAGTCCCTTGGACAGAAAGCAGATCAAACCAGTCAGTCCTAAAGGAAATTAACCCTGAATATTCAGGACTGATGCTGAAGCTGAAGCTCCAATACTTTGGCCACCTGTTTTGAAGAGCTCACTTATTGGAAAAGATCCTGATGTTGGGGAAGGTTGAAGGCAGGAGAAGGGGGAGACAGAGGATAAGATGGTTGGATGGCATCACCAACTCAATGAACATGAATTTGAGCAAACTCCAGGAGATAGTGAAGGACAGGGAAAGCTGGCATGCTGCAGTTCATGGAGTCATAAAGAGTGACTTAGTGACTGAACAACAACTCATTACCCCAATTGAGAAATAAAAGGTTACAAATATGAGAGAAACTGACTTTATACTTGTCCTTAAACCTTGAATTTGCCAATTTTAATCCTGGAGACTGGTAGTCACAGTTTTACTATGTACCTGTCCATTCAGAAAAGATACAAAAGATTGTTTTGTATAAAACAATACATATGGTATCTTAATGTATCCTTTTAACCTTCATCTGTCCTCCCCTTCATGTTCCTTCATTTTCACTGCTTAAGAGTATTTCACTGCACATACCTACTCCCCAGTTTTTTTCTCCATTGTCCATTTTTTTAACTGTCACAAACCATCTTGCAAAGAATATTCTCAAAAGTGGTTCTTCTGCACCTGGCTTTTTGCACTTACTCTATCTGCAAGTTTGCTCCTTATCGTGGTTCAAGTTCCTGGCTACATGTTAGAGACACTTGTCCAGACTGTGCTGCAAATCAATCAGTACATTGGATTCCCAGCTTACAATTCAGCATGCATGTGTGTGCTCAGTTGCATCTGACTCTTTGAGACCCCATGGACTGTAGCCTGCCAGGCTCCTCTGTCCTTGGAATTTTCCAGGCAAGGATACTGGAGTGGGTTGCCATTTCCTACTCCAGGGGATCTTCCCAAACTAGGGATCAACTCCCATGTCTCTTGCATCTCCTGCATTGGCAGGCAGATTCTTTACCACTAGCACCACCTGGGAAGCCCCTGGTCCCCAAATTTCCTAGTCTGGTAGCAAATCAGCTCAGAAATCCACATCTGTCTGCCTATCAGCCCCATTCCAGGCACTTTCTTCCTGCTTCATCTCCACTGTAATTATTTGTATGTCTCACCCACAAGACTGAGGTGTTTGAGGTCAGGGACCAACTCTTTAAAGGTGTTTGAGGTCAGGGACTTCATTTTGTATGTCATCAAAGTTCCAAGGGCTTCCCAGGCAGCGCTAGTGGTAAAGAACCCACCCGCCAATGCAGGAGACACGGGTTCCATCCTTGGGTTGGGAAGATCTCCTGGAGGAGGAAATGGCTACCCACTCCACTATTCTTGCCTGGAAAATTCCATGGACACAGGAACCTGGCAGGCAGTCCATAGGGTCAGAGAGCCAGATACAAGTGACTTAGCATGAACAAAGTTCCAAGAAGCCAGGGAGGTGTCCGCTGAGTCAAACCTGAATGACAAGGAATAGCCTACCATGGGGGCTTCCCTAGTAGCTCAGATGGTAAAGTATTTGCCTGCAATGCAGGAGACCCAGGTTTGATCCCTGGGTTGGGAAGATTTCCTGAAGAAGGAAATGGCAACCTACTCCAGTATTCTTGCATGGAGAATTTCATGGAGAAAGGAGGCTGGCGGGCTACAGTCCATGGGGTCAAAGAGTCAGATATGACTAAGCGACTAACACACACACACCATGGGACTTCCCTGGTGGTCCAGTGGTTAAGACACCACACTTCTGCAGGGGACTCAGGTTAAATCCTCAGGGAACTAAGATCCTGCATGCCTCGAGGCATGGCCAAAAAAACAGAAGAAAAAAAAAAAAAAGAGTCCACCAGGTATAGATCCTGGGAGACAGTTCTAAGCTTGGCAGCAGGAAAGGTAATGCAAATGCCCTGAGGCCACTGCAGGTCAGAGGCCACCCTGGTACCCCTAATGGGTACCCCTAATGGGTACTTCTACCTCCTAATGCCCCTTCTACCTCCGAATGGGTCTTCCTGCTTCTCTACATTTTGCTCCATCAATGTTTTTTCTCTTCAGAAGCCAAAGGAGAATCATAAGTCATATTCATTACTGCTCTGCTCAGAGACCTCCCATGGCTCCCCATTGTCCTTGGAATAAAACCAGAAACTCTTGCCCTAGCTTATATTTCCTGCATGGCTGGCCACTACCTAACACTATTCACTTCACCTCCTCCTTCAATCCACTTCATCACGGGACTTCAGCCACACTGGTTATCTGTCCCTCAGCAAACCTTGGGGACAGACTTGTTTGAGCACCTCAAAGAAAGTTCCCTGAGTGGGCACATAGGGACACAGTAAGGGCAGTTTACTGAAGCACCATTTCGCCAGTCAAGAAAAATTGGAAACAAATGTCCATCACAACAGCATGACAGAATAATGATAGTTTATTCATACTATGGACAATATCAAACAGGTACTTTATTTCATTTTTTAGATTATTTTCTCCTTGTGGCATGCATTCTTAGTTCCCTGGCCAGGGATTGAACTTGTGCACCCTGCAGTGAAAGCATAGGACTTCCTAATCACTGGGCCACCGGGGAAGTTCCTGAGCAGACTCTTTTTTTTCCAATTTTTAAAAAATCACTAAACACAGTAAGAAATACATTTTATATTATGAACTAGAGGTAGCAGACTGTAGTTTCCAAAAAGGCCTAAATAATATGCCCTGGGACTTCCCTGGTAGCCCAGTGGTTAAGAATCTGCCTTGCAATGCAGGGAATGTTGGTTTGATCCCTGGTCAGGGCAGTAAGATCCCATATGCCATGAACCAACTAAGCCTGAGGACCACAACTTCTGAGTTTGAGTGCCACAATGGACAACACTGAATGACACAATGAATATCCCACACGGTACAATGAAGGCCAGATGCAGCCAAATACTATAAATAAATAAATACTTGAAAAAATATGTCCTATCCTACATGTTCTACATACAATCCTTTGTATGCAATTGTGACAATGTGACCCTGAGACTCCTTTGAGTGAAAAGGTCTCTGACCCCTACCCTTGAACCTAGAGAATGTTGGTGACTGGTGGGACCAACAGAGAGACCACTGGTGGCTGTTCCAGCCAATACCTTAGCTGAATATCCAGCCAGAAGCCACTGTAAGTCATGAATGAATAAAGATGCTTTCTGATGATTCTAGCTGCCAAGTGTTAAGTCATTCAACTTTCAATTATTCCCACTGGGGGCTGCAGACAGCATGGAACAGAGACAACCATCCCCACTGGGGCTGGGCAAACTCCTGATCTACACAATCAATAAGCATAACAAAATAGTTGTTTGGGGAAGGTTTGTTACCATTGATGATAACTGCATCACCAGTATACATACATACATGCATATGTGACAGAAATAAATGTTTTACCAAATAATACTTACCGTTAGTACATGTGATACAACCTGACATTTTAATATTCTGTATTTTTCATTAATAATAGCTGCTATTATACCCATGTCCACAGGAGCATTATTCACAATAGCCAAAAGGTAGAAGCAACCCAAATGCCCGTCAGTGGATGAACAGAAAAACACACAGTGGTGAATATCTGCAATGAAATATTACTCAGCCTTAAAAAAGAAGGAAATTCTAACCCTTGAGGACATTTTGCTCAGTGAAATAAGCCAGTCACAAAAGGACAAATACCGTATGATTCCACTTACATGAAGTCCCAAGAGTAGTCACATTCACAGAGACAGAAATTAGAATGGGGATTACCAGGAGCTGAGGGAAGTGGAGAATGGAGAGTTAGTTGCTTAATGGGGAAAGAGTTTCAGTTTTACAAGATGACAAATTCCTGGAAATGGATGGTGGTAATGGTTGTACAACAGAGTGAATGTGCTTAATGCCACTGAATAGTAATGGACCTTAAAATGGTTGTGAGAATTTCCTTAATGATCCGATGGTTAAGAGTCCACCCGCCAATGCAGCGGACACAGGTTCAATGCCTAGTCTGGGAAGATTCCACACACCGTAAGGCAACCAAGCCCTTGTGCTACAGCTACTGAGCCCACATGCCCTAGAACTGGTGCTCTGCAACAAGAGAAGCCACCACAATGAGAAGCCCAAGCACCACAGCTAGAGAGTAGCCCCAGCTAGCCACAACTAGAGAAAGCCCTCAAGCAGCAACAAAGCAGCATAGCCAAAAAAAGTTACAACAGTAAGTTTTATGTGTGCTACATCATTTAAAAAAATAAATAATTTTTAAAAATTAAAAGAAGTTTTCTATGAATCATTCTTCCCTTAACTGTAAACCCAGAGATAAATGCTGGTTGGAACCCAGTTCCCTGACTTCCTGAATCAATAATGGGCCCTGTGACCCACACTGTGAAAAACACAGCTGCTGCTAAGTCGTTTCAGTCGTGTCCAACTCTGTGTGATTCCATAGATGGCAGCCCACCAGGCTCCCCCGTCCCTGGGATTCTCCAGGCAAGAACACTGGAGTGAGTTGCCATTTCCTTCTCCAATGCGTGAAAGTGAAGTCGCTCAGTCGTGTCCAACTCGTAGCGACCCCATGGACTGCAGCCTACCAGGCTCCTCCATCCAAGGCAAGAAGAATACTGGAGTGGGGTGCCATTGCCTTCTCCAGAAAAGCACAGCTACACAGTAGAAATCTACCTGAATCCACTTGGAGATATCTGGAAACCAAGAGGCTGAGGGAAAAAAGTTGCAAACTAATGTATTCAGGATACCATTTATGCAAACTGTTTAAAATATATTAATGCATTAATATTGTTCTCACACTCTAGATAAGTAATGAATGCATAAAGACTGGTCTTGGAAGAATAAGCTGATTTCAATAAGCTGTTAGTCCTGAGTAGGGTGATGGGTGCAGGGGGTAAAGGGTGGAGGGAAGACTGGCATCTGTAGCAGAGGCCTTACTGTCACTAGAAATTTTTGTAATAGGGCTCGTTTTATTTAAAGAAATTAAACACACACACACACACACACACACACACACCCTGAAGCAAGGGAGCCAAAGCATGAGTATTTGTTAAACCTGGGTGATGACCGAATGACTGTAGTCTTCTGTCCTTGTGAAATAAATAATCCATTAGCACTGTAAATAAGACACTATAGGGACTTCCCTGGTGGTCCAGTGGTTAAGACCTTGCCTTCCAATGCAGGCGTTGTGGGTTTGATCCCTCATCAGTCAGGGGGTTAAGATCCCACATGCCTCGGGGGCCAAAAAACAAAAATACAAAAAGAAGCAATATTGTTAACAAATTCATAAAAATTCAAAAAAAGAATGTATAAACCAATGGTAGGATACATAAGAAACTAACACAAGTGATGGAGGAGGGGCTCCAAGGAAGCAGAGGATGAGAGACAGGTGGGAGTAGGACTTCTCGCTGAAATCCTTTTTGTTGCGTGTATTTTCATTTTTCTAAATTGCAAAATATAATAAAGCTACAGGAAAGTGTGCAACCCACACATATACAATTATATCCAACTGAAAGAATAATTATAACTCAGGCATCACTAAAGCCTGGATCAAGAAATCACTGAATACAGTCCATTTAGAGAAAAGCTAACAGAATGGGAATGCCCAGCTCAGTGATCTGTTACAAAGCAAACCCCTCCCATACCTGCCACATGACCACCACCCAGCTGCCTCCTTATCCCCACCAGAGGTGTACCATCCTGACTTCCAGAATGGTCACTGTTTGGCTTTTCTTTATCTTTTACCTCTTAAAAAGAGTGCATCCATAATAACACTAGGATTTTTCAACTTTATATGAAAAGGACAATTTGTGTAAACTTTGTTTCTGTTGTTGAGTTGCTAAGTCATGTCAGACTAAAAGAGCCCTTGGACTGTAGCCTGCCAGGCCCCTCTGTCCATGGGGTTCTCCAGGCAAGAATACTGGAGTGGGTTGCCAGTTCCTCCTCCCGGGGAACTTCCTCACCCAGGGATTGAACCGGAGTCTCCTGCCTTGGCAGGTGAATTCTTTACCACTGAGCCACCAGGGAAGCCCTTCCATGACCAAAAACATTCCTTTCTGAAAAAGAATCATTTGGGTCCCACTTCCTTTGGTGCATAAGATGTTGATGAGAATCATCCACAAGGCAGTGAGCAGCTGTGAATGCTGTGTGGTATTCTGTTGGCTGAAACATCAACATTCAGGGATCCACTCGACTGCAGACGGACTCAGGTGCGAACTGTTTTCAGCTTGAGATTAATATATATGAAATAGATAGTACTGCTATGAACTATGAACATTCTTGTCCAGGCTCCCTGGCTCCCTGGGCAAATGGCATTTTCTAAAATACTAAAATATACATAACATAAAATTTACATTTTAACCATTTTCAAGTGTACTGCTCAGTGGCATTAAGCATTCACAACGTTATGAAACCACCATCACCACCCATCTCCAGAACTTTTTCATCATCCCAAACAGAAATTCTATACCTATTGAGCACCTATACTCAATACAATATATATCCACTGTACCTATTGAGCAGTAACTCCCATTCCCCAGTCCCCTGCCCCTCCCAGGCACGCTCCGACTTGCTGACTCTATGAATCTGACTCCTTTAGGGACCTCATGTAAGTGAAATCATATAACTTATGTCCTTTTCTGACTGCCTTATTTCACTCACTGTAATGGCTTTCAATTTCATCCATGCTGTAGCGTGGGTCAGAATTTCCTCCTTTTTCAAGGTGGAAATCCTTTTTCAAAAATAGTATTTAGTTTCTACACCAGGATTGAATGTTTTAAACATTTTAACATACAAAAACTTAAAAGGCATATAGTAACTATTTACAATATGATGTAAAGTAAAATTTCTATATAAATATCGTAAATAATATTTACATTCAAATTCAAGTGTTATAGACAGAATTGTTAGTGTTAGCCCCTCAGTCATGTCCAACTCTTTGCAACCCCATAGACTGTAGCCCACCAGGCTCCTCTGTCCATGGAATTCTCCAGGCAAGAATAATACTAGAATGGGTAGCCATTCTCCTCTCCAGGGTATCTTCCCCACCCAGGGATCAAACCCAGGTCTCCTGCATTGCAGGCAGATTGTTTACCATCTGAGCCACCAGGGAAGGCCCACAAAATGTAAACATTTAAATAAATGTTAAGGAAAGTTTTAAGTAATTATTCAAAATTAAAATTTAAATAAATACATTAAAATCAAATGAAAAGGCATAATATAAATAATGTTATGAACAATGTTTAAATAAGTATTTATATAAAATTTAAATATTTAGGGCTTCCGTGGTGGTGCTGTAAGAAATCGTCTGCCGATACGGGACACGGTTTGTTCCCTGGTCCCGAAGATTCCACACGCTGAAGGGCAACCGAATCCCTTTCCCGCAAGTACCGAGCCAGCGTGCGGCAACTACAGAAGCCCATGGCCCTAGAAAATAGCCAGGGGTTGCTTTCCCCTTGGTTCAGCGGGTAAAAAATCCTCCTGTAATGCATGAGACGTAGAAGACACTGCTTCGATCCCTGGTCAGGAAGATCCCCTGGAGGAGGAAATGGCAATCCACTCCAATATTCTTGCCTGGATTAAAAAAAAATTAAATATGTTGCATAGATTTAAAAGTTAAAATATAAAATAATACGTAGATTGAACTCAAAACGAAAATATTTCAGTGTTTTAAATAAATATTTAAATGATGGTTTAAATTTAAAACATTTAAATGTTAATATTTAAATGCTATTTTTAACATAAAATTAAATTTTAAATATGAACAAAAAACCAAGAAAAAATTTAAATACGATTTTAATAAATCAACTGCTACAGGAAATTTTATAATTATACTTGAAGATGTGTAAAAAATAAGACTACTCCCCTCTTCTCCCTGCGCGGAACTGAGGCAGCCAAGTTCCTTGCCTCCTCCCGACCCCCAGCGGACCTCACGCGCAGGCAGCGCCTTGGCCAGCCCGGCCTGCTCGCGAGGACCCCGCACGGCCAACATGGCTGCGCCCATGCGGCAGGCTCGCAGCCTGTTCGGGTGGGTGACGACCCTGGGCCCGGGCTCCCGCGGCTACCGAGCGCCGCCGCCTCCGCGCCGCTCACGGGAGCCCTGGTGGCCCGACCCGGATGACCCACTGACCCCGCGCTGGCAGCTGGGGCCGCGCTACGCAGCTAAGCAGTTCGCGCGGCATGGCGCCGCCTCCGGTGTTGACCCCGGTTCTCTGTGGCCGTCGCGGGAACAGCTGCTCGAGCTGGAGGCTGAGGAGCGAGAATGGTACCCGAGCCTGGCGGTCATGCAGGAATCGCTGCGGGTGCAGCAGCTGGCCGAAGAGCAGAAGCGACAAGCCAGGTGCGGTCGGGCGGGAGCGGGACTGCGGGCCGACGGTGAACTGTGCATCAACAGTGCTTACTCCATCGGGCGGTTTGCATGTAGTATTTACGTGCACGCTCACCTAGATGCGAAAAGACTTCTGGCTAAGTTCATTTAGTCATCGGTCAACAAATCTTTACTTAGCGCCTACTCTGAGCAAGGCCATGTCCCGGGTGCTGAGGGCATAGTGGGGAACAAAATCAATTTCAAATGGTGACCCAGAGTCATTAGGAAGATAAAACTGGGTGGAGCCTGCAGGCCTGAGGGTGACTTCGCCTTGGTAGGCCTCAGGCTTCTCTGAGAACTTGACATTTAAAATGTTTAAGCAGAGACCTGTTGGGCTTCCCTTGTGGCTCAGCTGGTAAAGAATCCACCTGCAATGCGGGAGACCTAGGTTCGGTCCCTGGGTTGGGAAGATCCCCTGGAGCAGGGAAAGGCTACCCACTCCCATATTCAGGCCTGGAGAATTCCATGGACTGTGTAGTCCATGGAGTCACAAAGAGTCAGACATGACTGAGCAACTTAAGAGAGAGATGAATGATCAGCGGTAGCCATGGAAAGATCTTAGGGAGAATGTTCTTGGTAAAGGGAACAGCTGGTGCAAACGCCCTGAGGTAGGTATGTGCTTTAAGAAACAGCCTGGACATTAGTGTGGCTGGGGAGGTGTGAGAGGTAATGGAGCATGGGATCAAGGGTACAGATCGGACTTGGGAGGCAGGTCTGAAGGATTTAGAGGGAAGAATGGAAGCAAAAGTGAAGATATTGATTGTGCCACTTACTGAAGAGAGGGGGCAGCGAAGGCAGGCGAGTGTGTTCCTGGTGTTTACTGTTCTTGTCCTCACAGCAGCTCTAAGAGGAAGAGGGAATCACCCTTCTTTGAGAGATAGGAAACTGAGGCCAAGGAGGGTGAAGTCACATGTCCAGTCGCCCAGTGAACGAACAGAGCTGGGATGTGAACCTATGTCAAATAAACCCAGTTATCCCAGCTGGGTGACCCTACCATGGGGCTTTCAGTTTCATGTTGCTAATCCTTAAAATGGAACAGTGACTCACACCTACCACCTATTGGAGGGAAAGGTCCCATTCATTTCTTGCCTCCACTCCTGTATCTAGAAGTGGGCCTGGCATAGAGTGGGTACTCATTGATGTCTGTAGGATGAAGGAATGTGCTATGGGAATAACACGTGGCACTTGGATGGCTCAGGAGACAGCTCAGGGAAATGCTGGGTTGACTTGGGGTCTGCTCCTAGAGTGACTGGGGCTTGCTCAAGGTTAAATACATATTTATTTCCTTGGCGGTTCAGATGGTAAAGAATCTGCAATGCAGGAGACTGGGGTTTGATCCCTGGGTTGGGAAGATCCCCTGGAGAAGAAAATAGTTACTCACTCCAGCATTCTTGCCTGGAGAATTCCATGGACAGAGGAGCCTGGCAGCTATAGTCCATGGAGTCTCAGAGTCAGACACAACTGAGTGACTAACACTGTCACTTTCACACTAGTTCCTCTCTCCTGCCTCTTGCTTCACTTGTCAAGGACTTTTCTTGACAGTTTTAATGGCCACCATAAGCCTTCCCAATCTTTCATCTCGAAATATAGGGGAGCTGGAAGAGGCAGGATGTGGGCAAAGGCTTGGGGGTGGGAGGTGGGTGGATGGGTACTGCTCTGGCTGGGTGGGGCTGCCCTCACCAACCACCCTCCTTCACCGGCAGGGAACAGCTCATTGAAGAGTGCATGGCCAAGATGCCACAGATGATTGAGAACTGGCGGCGGCAGCAGCAGGCACGCAGGGAGAAGGTGCAAGCAGACAAGGAGCGGAGGGCCCGGCTGCAGGCGGAGGCCCAGGAGCGCCTGGGATACCACGTGGACCCGAGGAGTGCCCGCTTCCAGGAGCTGCTGCAGGACTTGGAGAAGCAGCATCGCAAGCGCCTCAAGGAGGAGAAACAAAGAAAGAAGAAGGAGGCACGAGCTGCTGCGATGGCCGCTGCTGCGGCCCAGGATCCAGCAGACTCTGAAACACCCGATTCCTGAGCTGGGTTCTTTCCCAATAAAACTTGCCCCACCCCTGAAGAGCTATGTCCTCTCTTATCACACCCCTCCCTGGGCACATTGGTTCCTTCTCCAACACCTGGAGCCAGGGAATCCCCCACCCTTCCCTGGCTCTGCTCACTCAGGGGACTCAAGACCATGCTGACCAACTCTGGGGCTTCAGGGGGAAAAAGGGGCGGGGCACAATGGGGAAATAATGGAGGAGCAGATGGCAGAGGAGAAGAAGGCTTCTGTTTACCAACATTAATCTCCAGTAATTAGCCAATTACCAGGGGGGAAGTGTAGCCAAAACAGACTGTGGTGATGATGGGGGGGTGGAAAGAGCAGCAGCCCTTCCAAGGCTGGGGCCCACTGCCTGGGAATAACACAGCTTGGTGGTGGGGGCGGGGTACACTAGGAGCCACAATCTGCAGAGGCAGACAGACCCCTCTGCCCCTTTCATGGCATTCCCCCATCTCCTGTGCCCAACTAGCCCCTAGACCCAGACCAGCTGGAGTGGGAAGCCCCAGTAGGGATGAACTACAGGACTGGCTTTTAAAACTTTATTCACTTCAAAACCTTTATCAGAGACAACAGTTCTCTTCTGGGGTGGGGGGCTAGCCTCAAACTCCAGAGCAACTCTGATGTTTCCCCTTCCCCAAGCAGGACAAACCAGACCTTCCCCCCGCCAGCAAAGGGATGCAGGATGGAAGCCTAGGCCAGACCACAGAGGAGTCCTTGGGCCTCTTTAGCGTTCACCCCAGATGGAAAGATGTGAGACACTCCAATGGAGGATCAAAAGTTTGGAGCTCCAGCTTCCCCTCACCCTGGAAGAGGGCGGGGGAGGTCTCGGGGGCTCTCTGGGGGGGTGGGGAAGCAAGCAGCCGCCTCTCCATCTGGCTGCAGGGAGCTGGGACACAGGCCAAGAGGGGCCCATCTGTCACCTCCAGTTCTGCCAGCTCCTTAGAGCAGGCTGGGCTGGGGTGGGGGATGGGGAGAGGGGGACAGCTGTCTGGCCCAGGTCTTTTCAGGCCAAGATGGGAATGAGGGACCACTTTAGGAGAGTGGGAAGTTGGGTCGGAGTTTCTTTTTTTTAGTTTTTGATTTTTTTTTTCCACTTCTTAAATAAACATGAATATATATATATATTTTTTTCTTTTATAAAACTTTTGTGGAGAGGGGATGGGAGGGTGGGGAGGAGGGGGTGGTGGGCAGCCTGGCCTCCCAGCATCACTCGTCATCAAAGTTCTGACTCAGGAGGAAGTTGGCAGCCAAGTTCTCGTTTTTTTCACAAGCGAAGTAGGCCTGGATCACCAGGCTCTCTGGAAAGCCCAGGGCCTTCAACTGTGGGAAGACGGGCAGGTATAAGCAAGAGGTGAGGGCCCTGCCCACCCACGAGGTCACAGCCCTCTTGGACAGGCCTCTTACCCTCTCTATAGCTTCTTTCTCCTGCGGCGTCACCTGGATGTAGTTCATCTGCGGGGCCTCCTCACCTATGGCGCCCACCTCGCCCTCCACGTCTGAGATGTCCACCAGCTCCCCGGGGGGCTCATTCAACATCTGGATGAACTGCTCCTGATGCCGGCTGATTTGCTGTGGGAGACAGAGGAGGGAAGGGTGACCCACGGCCTTTGTCCCCCCCTCCCCCAGGTCCCTATCACAGCCCTTTGCACTCACTCAGCAAACATTTACAGGGCACCTACTCTGGCCAGCCACACAGTGGTGGACACGGGCCCTGTCCTAGAGGAGCTAATGTCCAGGATGGGGAGATAGGCCTTACGCACGCAAATAAATTGGCTATTATTTACAATGTAAATACTGACCCTGCCATACATCAGAGTAGACCTTGGTCTGGGAAAGACACTTTAAGCCAGGAGGGAGGGGCCTGTGATCCATAGGATGGAGAAGAAAGTTTGCTTCCACATAGAGCCAACAGCAAGTGTAAAGGCCCAGGGATGGGAGTGTATTTGGAAAACTCCAGAAACAAAAAAAATCCATATGGCAAAACTATAAACAAAGGAAAGGAGGAAGCAAAAGATGAGATCAGAGAGGGAGAGAAGGTCTAAACCGCTTTCTTCTAGTGCCTTCTAGCATAACGGGACACCACAGTGGTGAGAATCAACTAGGAAAAGACATCTGTGTACTTTTTAAAAAGATGAATTCATCTGGGTGTTACACATCTGGGGGGTTTTGATATGCCCCTATTTTTATGTACATTTGACAATTTTCACATCAAAGGAAAAAGCGCTTTTTCAGGAATCTGGATTCTGGTGGAGAATAACCACAGGAAAAGTGCAGAAGCAGAGGCCTGGATAGTAGCCGCCTGGGGACCCAGTAGAAGATGAGGTGGCAGCCACAGAGGTGGAGTGCAGGGCTGGGCTGAGTGTTCTGCAGGCAGAGCAAACAGGACAGGTGGGGGATAAGCCGAGCAGGCCCCCAGGTGCCTGGGGCTCAAGCAAGCCCAGGTTGGTCCTGGCAGGGTTAGGGAAGGCAGGGAGAATCTGCTCTGGTCTTGGATATGTAGAAAGCATTTTCATGGAGGCACCCAGTCAGTCATGGAGAACATGGCATCCAGAGGGTCCAGGCTGATCATACAAATTTAAGGCGGGGAGGGGGTTCCCTGGTGGCTCAGATAGTAAAGAATCTGCCTGCAATACAGGAAACCCAGGTTCAATCCCTGGATCGGGAAGATCCCCTGGAGAAGGGCATGGTAACCCACTCCAGTATTCTTGCTAAGAATTCCATGGACGGAGGAGGCTGGCAGGCTACAGTCCATAGGACTGCAAAGTCAGACATAACTGAGTGACTCACACACACACAGATTAAAGGCCCCAGGATTGACAGCAGATAAAGAATGAAGATGTGCAGCTCGGGCCCTCCAGCATCTGGAGGAGGGGAGCAGGAGGCAGCACAGGAGACTGAAACGTCTGGGGTAGAAGCAGCAGATGCCTGAATCAGGAGAGGCAGGCTTCACAGAGAACCCAGAGGACCCTGTCACACTCAGGGGTCACTGCTCCTCTGCCTCGGAACCTTCAAGGGCGGGATGGAGCTTTGCTGAGCTCGGTGGTCTCAGAACCAACCAGGGCACAGCAGTCCTGCAACCCTAGGGGTGTTTATGAAGCAACAGCTGCATGTGGAGCCAAGTCAGAGTGCAGGCCCCAGAGGCTGGCGGCAGACACACACTCCACCAGTTGCCAGGCTGCTCCAAACCTCTGGCGCCTCCTCTGCGGGAGTGTGACAACAGCGGCTACAGCTCACAGGCGGCTGGAGCATCAGGCGAAACCACGGAGGCCCTCAGGCCACAGGGAACAGCAGGGCACTATCGTGTCAGTTGTGCCTTCCAAGCTGAGACTCCCCTACCCACCATGCTGGGCTGCGCTCTCTCTCTGGGGGCTGTGGTACCCACAGGTAGGGGAGATGGGGCCTGCACCGACTCCCTCTGCCTCCAGGCCTGTACCTGTAAGAGCTGGGGGTTCTCCTGGCCCAGCTGCTGGAGCAGGGCTGGCAGCAGCGCAGGGTTCTGCTGAATCACCTGCCGCATGTTCTGGAACTGAGGCTGGTCTCGCAGAAATTCCAAGGGGTTCTCTCCTGCTGGCAGGGGGCAGGGGTGTGGTCAGACACCACCCTGGGCTCCCAGAAGTACGGGGTGTGGGATGAGTCAGGGGCCGCAACAGCAGGCACCCCACGCGCACACCTCCCAATCACTTACCTGCTTCTGTGGATGGCTGCTCTGAAACTTGGCTCTCCTGGACAGAACCGTGTTCTGGCTCGGGGCTCCCAGGAATTCCCTGTCAGGCGTCCTTTTAAGTTCCAAGCACAGACTGCCCACTGCCGCCCCTCCTGCATACTCAGCCCTGGCGGGAGACACAGGAGGCCTCCGCTCTGCCCTCCCAGGCCCACCCCACCGCTCTCCTCCCGGCTCCTGCAGTTCTTTCCTGGCTAGAACCCTAACCCAAACGTTTTGGGGGACAGATTCTGACCACCCTTCAGAGCACTGAAGTCCGTATGCTTCCTTGAGAACTCCCCGGGAGGCAGCAGCCCCACCTCACCGTGAGTAGATATTCCACAGCTCGGTGGGGGTTGTTGTAGCTGGCTCTCAGGGCGGCCACGACCCGCTCTCGCTCGTAGCCCATGGACATGATCTCCGTCAGCATTGTTTCATACTCAGAGCCCGTCACTGTGGAGGGAGCAGCAAAGGCTGGGTCACTGAGAAGGAAGGGCAGCTTCCCGGCCCTCCCATGCCCACAGGATGCCCCTGGGGCATCCAGCCATTTTCAATTGGGGGACCACCCACCCACCTAGCGTGGAGGCCGCGTCTTCCTCTCGCCCGCCGCTACCTGAAGAGGGAACAGAGCTGCAAATTCAAGAGAGAGAAATCGGACCCTGGCTTCTGGCGGCTAGCCCTCCCCCCAGGTGTGTGGAACCATGACCGTGGGCGCTGAAAGGGGCAGGGAAGACAGGGCCCAAACTGGGGCTGCAGCTCCTTGCCTTACCCTGACACAGACTCCGGGGACGTCGTGGGGGCAGATTCCTCCAAAGGGCTTTTGTCTTCTCTGGCAGTAGGTGGGGGGTGGGACATGCCTGAGGCAGGGGCTGACGGGAAGGATGTGGAAGACTCCGGGGTGGCAGTGGGTGAGGCCTCTGAGGGTACTGAGGTGCCTGGGCTGGTTTTAGCCTGTGACACCCAGAAAAAGGGAGCAGGCATCAGTACCCCTATCTAGCCCCGACATCCCTCCACAGCTCCGCCCCACCCTGTTCATGGCTAATCTCTCTTGGGCACAGGCTGTTTGCCAGCTCCCCAGCCAATCCACCCACCCTCCCAACCAGCAGACATCACCCACCTTGGTCACCATGACGACCACAAAGTTCTTCTCGTCAATGCGATAGTCCCTGATGGGGACATCGTCACTCAGGATCTTGCCAGCATAGATGAGTTTCTGTCCGGCCACGGGGAAAGCATCACGACCCTTCTCAGCTTCTATCTTCTCCTTTAGCACCTTCACCTGGAGGAAGGGGTAGATGATCATTGCAAACCCCCCAGATTCTCTCTTTCCTTGTAGTTTGGGGGCAGGCTGCAGGCCCTGATGGCTGAATAGCTAAGCTTCATAATCAAGCATAGTAGACCATTCTCCATTCAACGATATATTTACTGAACACTGAATATGTGCCAGGTGAAGTTTTAGGTACAGATGACAGAGCACGAAGACTCAACACATGTCCCTGTTTTCATAGAGGACACTCACGTGGGAGAATAAAAAAACTAATACGTATTTCAAATGATGTAAACACGATGAAATGCAATTCAAAATAAAGGGGAGACCTAAGGTTGCTGACAGTGGTGTTTACTGAGAGAATCCTAAGTTGATAGTGCTATTATAAATGTATACGTCACAGCTTTAAAGCCTTGTAATAACTGAGTGGAATAGGTACCATGAGCCTCATTTTGTATTTTTTAAAAGTTATTTATTTGGCTGTATAGGATCTTAGTTTTGGCATATGGGATCTAGTTCCCTGACCAAGGATTGAATCCAGGCCCCCTGCACTGAAAGTGCAGTATCAACCACTGCACCAGGAAGCAAGTTCCATATCCTTATTTTATATTTGAGAAAAATAGAGGCACAGACATTACCTAACTTTTCCAAACAGCTGGGTTGGTCAAAAAAATCTGTTTGTTTCCTTTTTACAAAAAATGAACTTCAATATCTCCCTCATGGGGGAAATTGTGCAAAAAGTGCCAAATACACGTTTTTTAGGTCCTAAGTCTCTTTCCGGCCAAAAGCACAGCATCATCTTTAGACCGTGGGCTCTAGAGACTTGAGGCAAATCCGAACTGAAATCAGCTCCGCCACGCCTTGCTGTATGCATTGCGACTATAGCAAAGTTCTTCAAGCTCAAAGTTTCCACATCTGTTAAGTGAGGACACGCAAGAGTGCCCAGATGACAAGCCTACTTTGCAAAGTTAGTAAAACATCATGAAAACGCTCAGCGACTGGTGAAAAACAAACACGGACCACTGAAACTCAGACCGTTTATTATCATCATAGTTGCTGTCATCACCCGGCATCTCCTGATCACTACTCCCAGATTTGGCCACCAAGGTCCCGAGGCAAAGCCTACAAAGGTGGGAACTCGGGAGGACCCATTCCAGAGAAAGCAGCCCGGCCGGCAATCTGAGCCTGCGGATCCCGCGCCCCGCGAGGGCGCTGACATTGGAGCCGGGACCTGGCGGGCGTCCCGGAGGTGGGGCCTCCCCTGGAGATCGACCCAAGAGCGCCGCCCGAGCCACCAGGGGCAGAGCCAGGGACCATCAGGGTATCTGGGAAAGTCAGGCCCGTAGGGCGAATGGGCAGGGCGCGACCCTGCGCCGTCTTGCCCGCCTCTGTCGTCGGGATCCCGGCCTCCCCGCCCCCACCCCACCCGCTGCACCCGTCGCTCCCGCTCCGGAGCTCCGGCCTGGCTCGCACCGTCTCATCAGGCTCCATGCGGATCTTGAAGGTCTGCTGCTGCAGTGTTTTGAGCGTGATCGTGACGGCCATGGTGGGACCCGAGCGACAGAGCGGCCCCAGAATCCTCACACGACATGCAACTCACGCCGCCGCCATCTTAGCGCCCAGCCGCGCCGCACACCGACAGCTTCCGGGGCAGGCAGTGCGCGCGCCGACCACCACAACACGTGACATGAGCGCGCCCCCTTGGCCATCGCGAGCATGCGCACGAGCGCGGCCTCGAGCAAAGCATGCGCAGACTCAATTCTATTCCGTGAGAGGGGAGGGGGACTTCTTGCTCTACCATCAAGTGGCTTCCTGCGAGTGACGCCATGCCCGTTAGCGGTGACGTCATAGGCCACAAAATGGCTCTGAGACCCCCAGTTTCACGCCCATGAGTTTGTTGACGTTTAACAAGCAATGTACTTGCTAACTTTTCATTTCTTCCACAAAAGCTTAATGTCTTTTTGCTCGTTCCAAATGAGCCTTACTCTGGTCTGGCCACCTGACAGGAAGCCTATCAAGCCCGGAAAGAACTAGAAAGTATACTTGAAAGGTCACCAACAGTTAAACACGGAAATCGACCACGGACGTGGGGACACAATGCCATTCTGTGGCCTCATTAATCCCTAACGGAAGAGCTGGATTTTTGGAATGAATAACAGCTCCTGGGTCTCCCTACCTCTCTGCTGCCCCTCCCCTGATCACTTTGTTCACCCAACTATCTCCATCTGACTCCATCAAGTACTCCGAGTACTTGAGGATTTCCCTACACTGAACACAAAATTCTCTCCTTAAACTTTCCCCGGATATGCCAATTCTGGAGGCCTCCCAGAAGGGTGGGGCTAGGCCCCAAGACACTCGGAAGGAGTCCTACCCATGGAACAAGGAGTGAAGGGTTGGTTAGCCAAAGCTGAAGGTGCTTTGGCAGACAGGATGGAGGTGATGTACTTGTCTTCCATTTAGTGGGTGAACTTTCCACCCTACTCCCATCCTGAACAGACCATTACCTGCCACTTAACCAGCTCTTCTTACCATTCACATCTGAGAAAACACCAGGCGGTGGCCTGCCACCTCACTCCTTACCCAACTATTACCAGGTCCTGCAGCTTCTCCCTTCAGAGCATATCCTGTGCTAGTAAGCTTTCACAAGCCTAGGTCAGACAGGGGTGAGGAATTCTTTCTTCCCTCTCCTGCAGTTAAGAGACATCAGTTCCCAACCACCCACTGGACATTAATGGCAGCCTTGTGGGGCCCAACAAAGTGGGCCTATGCCAACCTACAGGCCCACAGGCTCTTCTGACACTCACTCCCTCCCTTGGGGCCACCTCTTTTCCTTCAAGAGGTTCAAACCCTGACTTGGCCACTGAAGGCCACTGGGGTAGATAACATCTCTGAATCTATTTCCTTGACTATAAAAGGAATTAATAGCTTTTAACACTAGCTAGTAGTCAGAAAATGTGTTTAAAACTAATATCTGTGTAGTCTTGCTCCTTCACCAGCAAGAGATGTGTATGCGGTTCAATGTGAACGAGTTCACATGAATTGATGGCTAAGGTGTGGGTTCAAAACCCACCTCTTCCTAAATCGGTCTCAAACTCAACTGATACCAGAATGAAAACTCACCAGTTTGATGAAAGGACTCCAGGAGCTAATAAATGGAGTGTATTTGTAATGACACTGGAAATGGTTACTCTTTCTCATTCACCTGAGGTTCTGGAGATAAACAAGGGCTCCTGTAACCTTATGGGGACATTCAGCCAACAATTCTAGTGGCTAAAAAACAAATCTCACTAAACAATTACCTCTCCCAGGAGACACAGGAGGAAGACACAAAACTTAATTTAATAGAAATTTTGTTTGTAGTTCTTACATTCTCAGCATGAGCTGAGCTAGAACCCGCTGCCCCAACTCAGAAGTGGCCCAGTCCTGGGGGCAGGGAGAAAGGGGAAGGGATCAGAGCTAAGGCCTTAAGAGCCCCATTCTTCCTCAGTGCTGGGGGGCTGGGGATGCCACCCTCTTCTCCTACCCCACCCTCTGGGATCCAGGAAGAATAGATGGAATTTTGGGCCTGGGGCTTCTCCTCCACACCACATCCCACCCTGAGTCCCCAAGCTGGAAGGGAACTTAGGGATCTGGAGTGAAGGGGACAGAAGAAAGCAAAGATGTCAATCAAGACAGATGAAGGCCAGGGGTGAGGGCTGAAGAGAATCAGAGACAAAATGCCAGTAAAAAAAAAAAAAGTTAAAAAAAGGGGGGGAGGGGGAGCCAAAAACAAAATCCACCCCAAATTGGAACCCGCCTGGAAAAAAATCAAAGTTCTCCAGTCTCATAGAGACATTATTTGGCGCAGCCGGCTCTGCGGCAGGAGCGCTCAGGCCTCAGTCCAGCCCTGGAAGCGGAGGTGGCCCCTACAGCTCATCCTTGGCCTGGCCAGCGGCAGCATCTTCTTCCTCCTCCTCTTCCTTCTCATCTTCATCCTCCTCATCCTCATCCTTGTCTTCGTCCTCATCTTTGTCTGCCTCTTCCTCCTCCTTGCCTTTCTTCTCCTCCTCCTCCTCGTGTAGCCTCTGCTCTTCATCCTGCTTGTCCTTCATTTGCTTTTCTGCTGCCTGTGTACAAACCACACATACACCCCTCAGGCCTGGACTCCCCTGCCAACCCTTCCCACCCCCATAACCAGGCTGGACCTTGGTTTCACCTTTGTAACACCCCACGTCTCGTTGCCAAACTCCTCAGCATATGCTTCATCGTTGGTGATGAGGAAGTTGTCAAAGATGGTGCCAGACTTGACCTGTATAGGGCCAGAATGGGTGGTCAGAAGGGATACCTGTTGGCCTTGGCCTTGAAAAGGTCTCCTGCCCATGCTCACATAACCACTACACAATACTACAGTCTAACATTGCAGTTGAAAAATAGGCTGCCTGGATTCAAACCTCAGCTCTGCCATTTACTATATATGATCTTGAGCTGGTGACGTCATCTCTTTGCACCTCAGTATCTTCATCTATAAAATGGGTTCTCATTCTCTTCTTCAAACTATCTTTCTAGTACATTCTATGTGCCAAGCAGCATACCAGATGCAGAAAGTACGCTGGCAAACAGGACAAAAATTCGGTCCCTGTGAAGCTAAGTTCTAATGGGGTTATCTGCCTGCCTTTCTAGGCTGTTGGGTGCAATTAAGTGAATAAGTTCCCACAGAGATACTTGGAAGTAGTACCTGGAACATATTAAGTACAAGCCAAAGCAGGTGCTGTAAGAACCCCGTAATGACAAACCAGGAATTTCTTAAAAGAAAAAGGGGGGGCACCATTCAGGAGTCTGCCCGCCCTTGTCCCCTTTTCTCCTGGGTTGCCCTGAGCACCTGAGGTCCCCTAGGGAGCTGCCTTTTCCCTCCATGTCTCACCTGCCAAAGATCCAAGCCTAGAACAGCAAAGTTTTCATAGGCATAGATGTTGCTGTCAGGGGAATACTCAGGGTTGTCAATCTCTGGATGAATCCAAATGCCCTTGTACTCTGGGTTGTCGATCTGCCTGGGTTTCCACTCCCCCTGCAGAAGTAAACCGATGATGGGTGAGCGAATGTCATTGCCTTCCCCATTGTGCACCACCCTCCTCAGAGTGCCAGACCCACCTTGTACTCTGGGTTCTGAATAACAGGTGGTTCCCACTCTCCGTCCATCTCTTCATCCCAGTCCTCAGGTTTCTTAGCATCAGGGTCAGGAATGTGCTCAGGCTTGTCCCAATCCTGAGGATACATTAGGAGGTCAGAGTAGACCCAGCTGTCCTCCACACCCTCCATGGTGGGGAGCCCCTGCCCAAGCACCAACCTCAGGCTTGGAGTCTGTGGGGTCATCGATCTTGGCGCGATCGTCCCAGTCTTCAGGCTTAGCGGCATCAGGATCCTTTATCTTCTTGGGTGGCAAGAAATCCCAATCGTCCTCCAAGGAGCCTGACTCCACCTGGCTGTTGTCAATCTTCACCTCATAGGTATTATTAGGCCGCACAATCAGCGTGTACAGGTGGGTGAATTCATCGTCCTAAAGAGAATGGAAGATGAGTGGCCCCGCCCACCAGCCTGGGCTCAAAGCCTCCCCTCACAGCCATTTGTCACCACCCCAAGGCACACCTTGCAGCGGATATCCTTGTTGATCAGCACATTCTTGCCCTTGTAGTTGAAGATGACATGAACCTTCTTGGTGCCGGGGCCACAGATGTCCGGGCCTTGATGAAAAGCAGATCTGGTCAGAACTACAGTCTTTCCACCATTACAAGTCCCTGCCCACCCCATTAAAAAAAGACAACTTGGTTCTTTAACTCAGGACTGTCAAGCTGAAAAAACACACTTCAGACCTTCTCTCTAAGGAACTGGGGGAGGACACTTAAAAAAAAAACACATCAGTGTTCCAGAACTCAGTATCTTCACTTGCACAACTAGGAACGAGGAAATGCCTATATAATAAAATTGCACGAATTAGTCTGAGGTCGATGATAAAAATGCAGTAAGTCATTCCTATCTATTCTCTCACCTTCCCTATCAAAGATATGTCTAAAGCATTTAAGTGCTTTCTGTGCTCTCAAGACCACCGTTCATGGGCTATAAAGAACTCCCGGGGTTTTAAACTCCCTCTAAGTGACCAGAAATCAGCACCAGGGTGGGGTCCGCTCACCAAACATTATGTTGTATTCGGAGTCTCCGTGCATGTCTGTCTGATCCAAACCAGCTGGAAACAGCTTCACATAGCCGCCCCCACAGTCGATGTTCTGCTCGTGTTTCACCGTGAACTGCACCACCAGCGTCTGACCCTTGTTGCTGAAGGGCTCAAATCTCGCCGACAGAGCGTAGAACCGGGCATCCTGGCTAGTCTGCAGGCCTACCGAGAGACTATAGTCAGATCAGGGCTCAGCACCAACCCCCGGGGAACCCTAAGGCTGTAAAACACAGGCCAGTCCTCCTTCCTCCACCTGCCCTACTCCTAGGGATACCCAAACTCTGTCCTCCTGGATCTGAGCACCCACTCCTAAGTTCTTACCTTTATCTTTCTCTTGGTCACCATAGAACTTGCCGGAACTGAGAACGAATTTGCCAAAATCCGGTTTGTGCTTGGATTCGATCCAGCGCTCGGTCCACCCGTCTAGAGGACCAAAAAGGCAGGTAAGCGCGGCGGTGCTGATCAACCCCCCACCAAACATCTACCAGGAGCCACAAACTGCTGGGAGCAAGGAAGGAGATTCCTCCCTCCCCCCAGACTGTCCCCACCCCAACCTCTAGTTTGACATCTCTGGTGACTTTAAAGATCTTCGGGCAAACCCTAACTCCCGCCTCGGAAAGCCGCTGCTCCCTCCACGCTCCCCAGGGACGCCGAAGGAAGGCTCGCCTTCGGCTCCAGTCCTTGAAGGAAACCGTGTTGGCCCTCTGAGCAGTAATTACAAGCGACACGCAGATATGGGCCGGGGGGCCAGCCGCGTCGTTAGGACGATCTCGAGCGGGACTAGCCGTTACCTCCGTCCAGAAACTGCTCCTTAAAGTAAACGGTGGGATCAGCGGCGGCCAGGCCAAGAAGGCCGAGCAGCAGCGGCACGGGTAGCAGCATGGCGGGCCGAGGGGGCGGTGGCGCGCGGGCCCTTTAAGTTGCTCGTCCGGCAGCAGCTCTGCAGTGGGGACGGACGCCGCCGCCGGCCGTGCCCTTTTATACCCCGCCTGCTCTCAAACCAGCCTGGTCCGGCCTCTTGGCCCGCCTCCCTCACTTTATCATTGGTCTGTGGCCATAACCCTGCCTTTCCATTGGACCCTTCTGGGCTCAGCAGGTTAGGCTGTGCCTCGGAACGCTGGGTTCCCAGATGGCCGATTTCTATTGGCCGCACCACTGGCCAATGAAGGTCGACCACGCGTTGTGGGGGACGCCCACCGGTGAAGTGGGGGGCCTCGAGCCCCTCAGGCCAGGTCATGTGACCAGACCTCGGCCCAGCCCCGCCCTCCCCTGCGCGCGGCGTTCGGGATCTAGGCGTTTAAAGAACACGCGCGAGCTGTGATGTTCCGTGAAGCTAGGGTCCGGCTCCATTCTAGACTCCGCTCAACCCTTCTACAAGGATGAGTGGGCAAGGTTTTCCTAGCGTCTTTCTATTCTGAGTTTGGAGAACCCCACCACTCCCACCTTCTCTTTCTCTTCCTTCCCACTCCTCTTCCCGTCCTCCACCCGCCTCCCTCCCCCCCCGCCTTCCTCCCCACCCCTTCTACCCACCCCCCCCCCCCGCCCCCCAGAGGGCACCGAGCCCTGGGGCTTCACTTCCTCCCAGCGCCGGAGCCGTGCAGGCCTGGGGGAAGAGTGCCTGTTCTCTTCTCCGTACGGCCCCCGTAGTGACCTGGCAGCCTGTAAGACTGCTTCTGTGTGAGCTGGGGCAAGTCATTCAACCTCTTTGAAATCACAGGATCTCTTGAAAGGCCAGGAGGAGCGACCCCGGCCAGCTGCTGTCCGGCAGAAATGCTTTCCAAGCTTTTAGGGATTTTTTGGAACAGAGGGAAGGACCCTGACGGCTCAAAAGATGTGACGATAGGCTGTGGTTCCTCTCGCTGCAGCCTGTCCTTTACCTCCCTCCCATCCCCGCCCCCCAGCCGGTAAATGAAAGGGGTCGCCGCCTTGTGGTCTCCCGCAAACGGCCTGCTTTTGCAATTAAACGGCTGAATATGAGCGGGCAGGGGGTTCCGTTGGGGAGGAGAAAAAAAAAAGAGACAGATGGTGAGGAAGATAAGGTCCAAGAGAGGTGGGTAGGACCCCTGAGACTAGAGCCTTCTTCTGAGGCCGCCGGCACATGACAGACAGTGACTGACACCGGCTCCATACCCCTAGGCTGCAGGAAGGAGGAAGGAGAACTGGGACTTTCCCAAACTGAGCAAATAGGCTCTGGACTTGGGAAGTAGGAATAAACTTGGCCGGGGGGTGGGGATTCTGGCAAAAGAGTGGGGAGGGGGCTCTTCCCCTCCAGTGGTGGGGACTCGAAAGGGAGGTATGACTAGTTTTGAAGAAGTTGGGGTTCTACTCCTTCCCCCAAACAGTATGGCGTATAACCCAAAGTGTTCCTCGCTGATGAAACCCACACCCACCAAGTCTGGGATGACCACGCTAGGCTTTGCACTGACGTTCCTGCTACCTTCCCTTTCTCCCACCATGTGTCATGGACACAGGGGCTTGGTGCTTCTGGACAGTAGAATCTGTGCCTATCCTGTTCACCTGACCATTCCACAATGTCTCCTATAGCACGAGGCACAGAACAGGCTTAAAACCTACTTGATACCTTGATATATATATATATATATAAAAAACCTACCCGATATGTGACAGAAGGAAGGGACAAAGGACTCTTGCTAGAGCAAGAGTGGAGAAAGCAAAAATGGAGAAAGTGCTTTTTTGGGGGGCAGTACAGAGTCTCCGTATCTGTGCGGGGGCTTGGGGGAGGCTTCTCCTTGTGCTGGCTTCTCTTGTTGCAGAGCAGGGGCTCTAGGGTGCAAAGGCTTAGTTACTCTGCAGTATTGGAATCTTCCCAAACCAGTAGTTGAAAACCCTGGTCCCTCAACATTGACAGGTAAATTCTTTTTATTTTTTTTTTATTGAAGGATAATTGCTTTGCAGAATTTTGTTGTCGTCTGTCAAACCTCAACATGAATCAGCCATAGGTATACATATATCCCCTCCCTTTTGAACCTCCCTCCCATCTCCCTCCCCATCCCACCCCTCTAGGTTGATACAGAGTCCCTGTTTGAGTTTCCTGAGCCATACAGCAAATTCCTGTTGGCTGTCTATTTTACAGGTGGTAATGTAAGTTTCCATGTTACTCTTTCCATGCATCTCACCCTCTCCTCCCCTCTCCCCATGTCCGTAAGTCTATTCTCTATGTCTGTTTCTCCATTGCTGCCCTGTAAATAAATTCTTCAGTACCATTTTTCTATATTCTGTATATGTGTGTTAGAATACGATATTTATCTTTCTCTTTCTGACTCACTTCACTCTGTATAATAGGTTCTAGGTTCATCTACCTCATCACAACTGACTCTAATGCATTCCTTTATATGGCTGAGTAATATTCCATTGGGTATATGTACCACAACTTCTTTATCCATTCATCTGTCGATGGACATCTTGGTTGTTTCCATGTTCTAGGTATTGTAAATAATGCTGCAATGAACAATGGGATACATGTGTCTTTTTCAACCCTCATTTTCTCAGGTTATATGCCTTAGGAATGGGATTGCTGGGTCATATGGTGGTTTTATTTCTAATTTTTTAAGGAATCTCCATACTGTCTTCCATTGTGGCTGTACAATTTACTTACATTCCCACCAACAGTACAGAGCATTCCCTTTTTTCCACATCCTCTCCAGCATTTAGTGTTTGTAGACTTTTTGATGATGACCATTCTGACTGGTGTGAGGTGATATCGTGTAGTTTTGATAGTTTTGATTTGCATTTCTCTAATAATGAGCGATATTGAGCATCTTTTCAAGTGATTGTTAGTATGTCGTCTTTGGAGAAATGTCTATTTAGGTCTTTTCCCCAGTTTTTGATTGGGTCATTTGTTTTTCTGGTATTGAGTTGGCAGGAGAATTCTTAACCACTGGACCACCAGGGAAGTCCTGGGAGAAGTGCTTTGAAACTAAGATGAGACTTTGAGGAATGCATTCTGAATTTTTGTCAGGACCTCACTATATGTCCAGAATCGGGGGATATTAGTAACCCCATTTTCCAGGCTCAAGTAACAGTTGTGATGGCTGAATGAGTAAATAGGGCTTCCCAGGTGGCCCAGTGGTGAAGAATCCACCTGTCAGTGCTGGAGATGGGAAGATCTCCTGCAGAAGGAAATGGCAACCCAGTCCAGTATTCTTACCTGGAAAATTCCATTGACAGAGGAGCCGGGTGGGCTCCATGGCCGGGGGAGGGGAGGTGGTCACAAAAAGTCGGACACAACTGAGCCACTAAACAACAACAAATGAATAAATGCATGCTGCTTAGACTAGCACTTGACTCAGAGTTCTTACTCAATACCAGCAAATACTGCATACATGTGTGTACCAGCAAATACTACATTAAGTACTATTGTACCTACTTCTCAGTTACCTGGGCTCATATCATTTCCATCCAAGGGAGGAAACAGGCACAGAAAGATGAAGTGATTTTGCTGGGTGACAAAAATGGCAGATCTGGGATTAGACTCTACTTGTGCTGCCTAATGTAGTCTCCACCATTGACTATAGCCACGTGTGACTATTGCCTTTTGAAAAGTAGCTGTTAACTGAGATGAGCTGTAAGTGTAAAATATACATCAGAATTTAAAGACAATATGAAAAAAAAATGAAAATATTTCACTAATATTAAATAATGAAATGAAAGTTTGGACAGCTCAAGTTCTATAAATTCCTCAAATTAATACCACCCCCTTTAATTTTGTATTTAAAAATTTTTATTTATTCTTGGCTGTGCTGGGTCTACCTTGTGGCACACAGGCTTTCTCTGGTTTCAACGAGCAGGGGCTACTGTCTGGTTACAGCACCTGGGCTTCTTGCTGCAGTGGCTTCTCTGCTCAGGAGTTGTGGTGCGCTGGCTCCAGAGCACATGAGCTTCGTAGTTGCAGGGCAAAGGATTTAGCTGCTCTTCAGCATGTGGAATATTCCTAACCACTGGACTACCAGGGAAGTCCTGACCCCTTTTGTTTTAAACATCAACAATTAGGGTAAAATTATATTTGTATCTCAAATTACATTTCTTTGTTTTGGCCAGGCCTGAGGCATGCCAACCAGGGATCAAACCCATTCATTCTGCAGTGGAATTGTGGAGTTCTAACCACTGGAAAGGAAAAGGCAATGGCAACCCACTCCAGTCCTCTTGCCTGGAAAATCCCATGGACGGAGAAGCCTCGTAGGCTGCAGTCCATGGGTTCGCTAAGAGTCGGACACGACTGAGCGACTTCACTTTCACTTTTCACTTTCATGCATTGGAGAAGGAAATGGCAACTCACTCCAGTGTTCTTGCCTGGAGAATCCCAAGGACGGCAGAGCCTGGTGGGCTGCCGTCTATGGGGTTACACAGACTCGGACACGACTGAAGCAACTTAGCAGCAGCAGCAGCACCAACCACTGGAAAGTGAAACTTTCCAGTATTCCCTCAGTAGGGTCTGACTCTTTGCAACCATGTGGACTGTACCCCGCCAGGCTCCTATCCATAGAATTCTCCAGGCAAGAATACTGGAGTGGTTGCCATTTCCTGCTCCAGGGGCTCTTTCTGATCCAGGAATTGAACCCAGATTTCCTGCATTGCAGACAGATTTTTTACTGTCTGAGCCACCAGGTCAGACCCCCTAACCACTGGACCACCAGGGAATTCCCAGTATCTTGAATTGCTGATATGCACTACAAATGATTTCCCTGACATTGATCTTCTCAGAGTAGGGTTGTGGGGGAGGGACGGCAGGCTCTGGAGCGTTTATGATTTCTGACACTATCTCCACCAATTCCTTGCAGAACCCTTGCGCAAAGCGTATCACCCAGCTTCAGTTTTCATCAGTGAAATGTAGATTATATCCGTATGTACAGCACACAGTTTGGAGGAAAGTGAAATAAAGACCCCTGAAGCACTTAGCACTGGCCTGGGGACAAGGGAGAATGACCATACAAGTTAGCAGCTACTTTGACAATAGCTAGTCTTATTTTTATAGGGCTGGTCCCTACCCAGTCTCCCTTTGAAAATCTGAAAGTAGTTTACATCAGCGGTTTGACTATGTCTGGAGTCCACCACCCAGAGCCTTCCTGTGGGGTAAGAAAGAATTCCTCCAAGGGCTGACTGTTTCAGGCCCAGAGAGAGAAGTCCAAGGTCACACAGCCCACTGCAGGTGGAGCTGTGTGAAGTTTAAAACAATGCTGTGAGTCTGCCTTTGAGGGCATTAATTTGATCTCTCTGGTAAACCAGACACCACTGCTGCTGCCGCCAAGTCGCTCCAGTCGTGTCCAACTCCGTGCGACCCCATACACGGCAGCCCACCAGGCTCCCGCGTCCCTGGGACTCTCCAGGCAAGAACACTGGAGTGGGTTGCCATTTCCCTCTCCAGTGCACGAAAGCGAAAAGTGAAAGCCAAGTCGCTCAGTCGTGTCCGACTCTCCGCGACCCCATGGACTGCAGCCCACCAGGCTCCTCCGCCCATGGGACCTTCCAGGCACCACTGCTGCTGCTAAGTCGCTTCAGTCATGTCCGACTCTGTGCGACCCCATAGACGGCAGCCCACTAAGCTCCCTCGTCCCTGGGATTCTCCAGGCAAGAACACTGAAGTGGGCTGCCATTTCCTTCTCCAATGCATGAAAGTGAAAAGTGAAAGTGAAGTCGCTCAGTCGTGTCCAACTCTTAGCGACCCCATGGTCTGCAGCCTTCCAGGCTTCTCCGTCCATGGGATTTTCCAGGCAAGAGTACTGGAGTTCCAGGCACCACTAGGGGGTCCCTAACCCCTCTGACGTGCTTGTGACACGCTCAAAATGGCGGCACCCCGAGCCCTGCAAAATTGTCCGCCACATTCAAGATGGCGACGCAAGCGCGCCCCACCCCCCAATCCTCGGGGCCGATTCCGGTTCCGGTGGTTCTGGTCGCCGGCAGGGACACGCGGAGCGCACTGGGAGCAACCATGGCGGACGGTCCGGTGGCGGAGGCGCTGCTGCGGCGGCTGGAGGCGGCCGATGGCGGCCTGGACAGCGCGGAACTGGCGACCGAGCTGGGCGTGGAGCACCAGACTGTGGTGGGCGCCGTGAAGAGCCTGCAGGCGCTGGGTCAGGTGAGCCGGGCGGGTGATACTGGGCTTCCTCGCTTTTGCATATGCAGTTCCTTCGCCTGGAGGGCTCTGCCTCCAGACCAGATTCTCTCAGTCCTGGTTAGGGGTGATTGTATCCGTGTCCAGCCCAGAGTGCGCAGGCGGGGAGTCAGGAAAGAGTGAAGACCCAGGCACGCGGACGCTCCCGTGCAGTAAATGTCCATTGAGGCATTGATTAATTTTGAGGGGGTGGGGAGGAGGATGGGGGACGAGAAAGACGCAATCGCTGCCTTCGCGCAGGTTGCGGTGTGATGGATGTACTCAAGTGACCGGAGTAATGGAGGAAGCAAAGGGAATTCGGAGGTGTTAACTGCCACAGCCTTGAGGATCAGGGAGAGCATCCCAAAGGAGATGACACCTGAATCCGGTTTCTGCACTGAGTACAAAAGCCATGGCACTTTAGCGATCAGTGGGGTGGGAGTGGGGGACAGGTAGTGAGAGAGACACTGCAGAGCCAGATTTTGCAAGGCCTTCTAGGTCTTTATCTCACAGGGGTACTAGGGGGCCATGGCAGGAGCTGGAACCTGTCAGACGTGCTTACTGCCTACATCCATCTTGGCAGGGGCAGGACAGGAGGCAAAGGGACAAGGGCAGAAACTGGCATATCCCCAAACTAGAGGGTAGCTGGACTGGAGAAGGGGTTCAGGTGAAGGAATGAAATTGAGTTCATGGCAAGGTAGGGAGAGCCAGAATGAAGCCCGGCCTTCTAATTTGGACAAGTGAAGGGTGGTAGATCCAGAAGGAGAGGATGCTGATGGACCCCTGGGCCACCCAGCAGCCTGGATCCATGAAGCTAGGACTCAGAAAACATAGCTGGACTGTTTTTTCATCAAAATCATATAATGTGCCCTTTCTGGCCTCAGCTTTTTTTTGACTGAGTCGGGTCTTAGTTGCTGGGATCTTTCCTTGTGGCCTCCAGACTCTCCGGTTGTAGCCCTTGAGCTTACTTGTTTTGAGACATATGGGATCTTAGTTCTCCAACTGGGGATTGAATTTCAGGGATTGAATTTGTGGTCCCTGCACTGCAAGGCAGATTCTTAACCACTGGACCACCAGGGAAGTCCCTGACCTCAGCTTTATTTTTCATTCAATCTTTGATGGAACCTTAGATTTACATAAGAGTAAGAGGATATGTGGAGACAGAAATAGTAACCCATCCACTATTCTTGCCTGGAAATCCCATGGACAGAGGAGCCTGGTGGGCTAAGTCCATGTGGTCGCAAAAGAGTCAGACACAGTTTAGTGGCTGAACAAACAAACAAGGTGATACGTAAGATGTAACTCTTATTTATTCCCAGGTTGAAGATACGGGACAGCTTCTAAGCATGGGTCAGAATCTTAATCAGTGTCACCAGAAGGAACAGGCAAACCTGAATTAGAAATTAGGCACCTAGGCTGCAGAGCCTGAGGTTGTCAGCGCAAAAAGGGAGTGAAGCTATGGTGTGTGGGATGACAGTACCTTGATTGATGTGAAACTGACATTTGTGTAGGCTACAGAGGGTTAAGTAGTGGCAGTTTAATGTGGTTCATTGTAAGAATGATGATGATATTAATCGATAGTAGTAGTTAGGTTTATTGCACTTGCTGCATACTAAGTGTTCTGCATCCTTTCTTTGTTTTTGTTTGTTTGTTTGTTTGGCCCCAGTGGGCGGCATGCGGGATCTTAGTTCCTGGATTAGGGATTGAACTTATGCCCCCTTCACTGGGAGCTTGAACTGTTAACCACTGGACTGCCAGGGAAGTCCTCTGCATCTTTTCTGTTTAGTTACACCTCAAAACAACTTGCTGAGCTAAAGCCCACCACACCTTTTTCTCACACATAAGAAATTTTGCTCAGGGAGGTTAAGCCGTTTTCAGCAAGGTCACACAGTAGGTGAGGAGCAGAGCTAGAAATTAGAATGACATGGGAGCCTAGGCTTTCTGGGTGTAATGTGGATCCCTGGGGTTTTTCTCTGACACCTGAGTACTGAGATGCAAACACATAAATCATTTCATCTAAGACTTTAAAAATCTTTCCAAGGTTCAAAAGTGGTGGTCCAGTGGCTAAGACTCCACGCTCCCAATTCAGGGCACCTGGGTTCAATCCCTGGTCAAGGACCTAGGTCCCACATGCTGAAACTAAAAGATGCCACATACCACAAGGAAGGACTTCCCAGGTACTGGTGGTAGAGAACCCACCTGCCAATGCAGGAGACACAGGAGAGGCAGGTTTGATCCCTGGGTTGGGAAGATCCCCTGGAGGAGGAAATGACAACCCACTCCAGTATTCTTGCCTGGAGAATCCCATTGACAGAGGAGCCTGGCAGGTTACTGTCTATGGGGTCACAAAGAGTTGACACACACACACGAAAATGCTGCGTGCTGCAACTAAGACCCAGCACAGTTGAATAAATAAGTACTTTTTTTTTTTTAAGTGATGGAATTTGTTCTTTTTCAGGCAGGTAATAACCCTTAGTACTCTACCCTGCTCTCAGAGGTGTGAATCATTTTTGTCATTATCCTCATGTCACAAAAGATCAACCGAGACTCAGCAAGGGCAGATCACTTTGCTCGGGAGTGGTACAGCTGGGATGCGAAGCTGGCTTCAGAGGCCGTGCACGCCCAGTGCTGTGGCGAGGGGGTACCTGGATCTGACCCCTGTCCCCGCCGTGCCCCCCTGTCATTCTACAGATCATTGAGACTGAGCTACGCTCCACCAAGCGCTGGGAGCTTACTGCTGAGGGTGAAGAGATTGCCCAGGAGGGCAGCCACGAGGCCCGGGTGTTTCGCAGCATCCCCCCAGAGGGCCTGCCCCAGAGCGAGCTCATGGTAGGAGCCTGAGGGGGCCGGGGCCTCAGGAGGTGTGTTGGGGTGACGGCAGCCCTCGTGCCCGTGCCCCCCTCACTGCAGCCTTGTTTCCCCAGCGACTGCCCAGTGGCAAGGTGGGCTTCAGCAAGGCGATGTCCAACAAGTGGATCCGGGTGGACAAGAGTGCTGCTGACGGGCCCCGGGTGTTCCGAGTGGTGAGTCCCTGCTGGAAGGCGGTGGGCCAGGTTGGTCGGGCAGGTGGGCCCCTGGCCCTCAGGGTCTCTCATACCCACCCCTGTGGCAGGTGGACAGCGTGGAGGATGAGGTGCAGCGCCGGCTCCAGCTGGTCCGGGGTGGGCAGGCTGAGAAGCTGGGAGAAAAGGAGCGGAGTGAGCTCCGGAAGCGGAAGCTGCTGACTGAAGTGTGAGTGGGTGCCACCCCCAGGCTCACACGTGGGTCACTTGCCTGGCCCTGGAGTGGGGGAGGGGACAGGGAGGCGTTCTGCCCATACCGGGCCGGTGTGCTATTGGGCTCCTCCCCGCCCCGCTTTACACTGGGGTGGTCAAATGCACTTGCCACACTCATGCCCCGACAGGCCCTTTACCTGTGCTGTGCTTCTGCCCAGAAAGACCCTCTCACTGTTCTTCAAGGCAAGTTCTGACATCATATCTCTGTTCACATGTCAGCTTAGCGAGGCCACCACCCTAACACCCTTTCCTCCCTTCGACTTCCATAAAAGTTCCACACTCCTGGTCTCCAGCCCTTTTGCCCTCCCTGTTTACTTCCTCTACAGTCCTAAGCACTGCCTAGAATTTAAATTAAATATTTGTTTATTTACTGGTTTTTGGCCGTGCCGCACGGCATGTGGGATCTCACTTCCCAAACCAGGAACCAGAGCCATGCCCCCTGCATTGGAAGAGTGGAGTCGTAACCACTGGATGGCCAGGGAAGGCCATCTGGATGGCCAGCACTGTCTGGACTTGATTGGGCTCGGGCCTCTGCTGTCACAGGGCCGATGTCTCCTCGAGCAGATGCAGCAGTTACAAGGACGCAGACTGGAGTGGGGCTGCCCAATTCACCTCCCAGCTCTGCCGTGTGTTAGCTGTGTGACCTTGACTGAGTTACCTGATCTTTCCAGGCCTCTGTTTACACATATGTGAAATGATCCCTTTTCACACATAGCTATGGGGTGACTTTATAGAACAGAGCCTAGTGTAGAATAAGCTCTCTAAACTTGACCTATGAGGGGATGTACCTGACTGTGCAGTGCTTAAGATTCCCAAGCTTCCGGTGCAGGAGGCATGGGTTTGATCCCTGGTCAGGGAACTTGGATTCCGATGCCATGCAGCAAGGCAAAAAAGTTTTTGTTTTAATTTTTCATTTTTAAAAAGGGCTTCCCTGGTGGCTCAGCTGGTAAAGAATCCGCCTGCAGTGTGGGAGACCTGAGTTCTATCCCAGGGTTATAGGAAGATCCCCTGGAGAAGGAAATGGCAACCCACTCCAGTACTCTTGTGTGGAAAATCCCATGGACCGAGGAGCCTGGTAGGCTACAGTCCATGGGGTTGCAAAGAGTTGGACATGACTGAGCCACTTCACCTTCTCTGGTGGTCTTTGCTTAAGAATCCATGCTTCCACTGTAGGGGGCATGAATTCCATTCCCGGTCAGGTAACTAAGATCCCCCATGCCCCACGGTACGGCCAGAAAATTAATAAATAGGCTAATTTGACCTATTATTATCACTCATAGCTCTATGGTTAGTGCCTTGAACAGGCCCAAGCACATAGTAGGTTCTCAATAAATGTTGGTTGAATGAGTACATGCATGAACATAGGGATGTAGGTGGGGCTAAATAAGGGTTTCAGGAGACAGTAAGTGTCAGGGAGAAAATGGCAGCAGAGTTACTTGGCGGGTGAAGTGGGGTCAGCATCAATTGGGGGATCAAGGGAAACCACTTGAAGGAGGTAACAGCGATGTCCCCTGGCCTCAGGACTCTGAAGACCTACTGGGTGAGCAAAGGTAGTGCCTTCAGCACCAGTATCTCCAAGCAGGAAACAGAGCTGAGCCCAGAGATGATCTCCAGGTAGGGGGCGGCCCCAGGGCTGGGGACTGGTTGGGGGAGGGTGGTAGGCAGCTCCCACCATGCCCACGTAACCTGCACCATGCCCCCCCATAGTGGCTCCTGGCGGGATCGGCCCTTCAAGCCCTACAATTTCTCGGCCCATGGCGTCCTCCCTGACAGCGGCCACCTGCACCCGCTGCTCAAGGTCCGCTCCCAGTTCCGGCAGATCTTCCTGGAGATGGGGTGAGCACGGGCCCGGGGGTGGGGCCAGCCCAGGCCAGGGGCACAGGCAGGGCAGTCAGGCTGTGTCTCCCACTAGGTTCACCGAGATGCCAACCGACAACTACATTGAGAGCTCCTTCTGGAACTTTGACGCACTCTTCCAGCCCCAGCAGCACCCGGCACGTGACCAGCATGACACCTTCTTCCTGCGAGGTGGGTGTGCCCTGCTGCCCATGCCACCCGAGGGGCCGGGCCTGGGCAGAGCCTTTCGGGGCAGCCTTCCATCTTACAGGAGGACTCCATCCTTCTCAGGGTGGCCAGCAAAGCCTGTGTGAGCACTGTCATCAGCTTCTGTGACCTTCCGCCTCCCCTCCTCTCGCCTCAGGGTCTTTGCTGTGTGTTCTGCCGAGAAGTGTCTTCTCCCAGGTCTTCATGACCGCCTCTGGAATCAAATCTCTGCTCACATGTCACCTCAGAGAGGCCCCCGCTGACATGCCCTTGTCCCCCCAGGTTCCTTTTTTTTTTTTCTTTTCTTGGGCTGCACCAGGTCTTTTTTTTTTTTTTTTAATTATTTATCTGGCTGTGCTAGGTCTTAGTTGTGACACGTGGGATCTTCAGTCTTTTTGCGGTATGTTGGATCTAGTTCCCTGACCTGGGATTGAACCCAGGCCCCCTGCATTGGAAGCACAAAGTCTTAGCCTCTGGACCACCTGGAAAATCCCTGTATCAGGTCTTAGTTGCAGCACATGGGATCTTCATTATGGCATGCAGGATATAGTTCCCTGACCAGGGATCGAACCCAGGTCTCCTACATTAGGCATGTGGAGTCCTAACTACTGGACCGCCAGGGAAGTTCCCCTCTCCAACCAAGCTCTAAAAAGCTTCTCACTGCTAGTCTTCAACTTTGGTTCCCATTTCTTCTTTCCACAGTCCTCAGTGCTCTCTGAAATTGCAGGACTTTTCAAAATAGTCATTGTCTCCTCACCACCAGGAGAGCAGACAAGGCTCTTGTGTGCCTGTTATCCAGCCAGGAGCAAAACGTCATTGTCATCATCACGGCATCCAGAGCTTAACCAGGGCCATCCATGGTGGTCCAGTGGTTAAGTTTCCAGACGTCCACTGCAGGGGGTGTGGGTTCGATCCCTGGTCAGGGAAGTTGCAACAGCCAGAAAAACTATTCTAAACAAAACTTACTGGCCTGCCACTCTCCTAGTCTTCCTACCAACTACAGGAAGTAGACTGTCAGCCGCCTTTTGCGGATAAGGAAACTGCGGCCCAGAGAGGAGACATCACTTGCCCAGGGTCACAGCTTGTAAGAGGTGGAGCTAGGAATGGATGTGTACCTTTTTGGGTACAGTAAAATTGTATTTTAGGAAGGGAATCATAAGAACTTGCATATTCGTGTGGCATAGGGTCACTGAGCTCCTGTGCATTGACTTCTCTGTTAAACCTCTGGGTCACAGCCACAAATGAGACAGAAGTCCTTGCCCTGAGACCCTCACGTCCTCATTGGGCAAGATGTGCCTTGAATCCTGAGTAAGGAAATGGCATCCTACTCCAGTATTCTTGCCGGGAAAATCCCATGGATAGCCTATGGGGTCAAGAAAAGAATCAGACGTGACTTAGTGACTAAACAACAACAAGCTGTAAACATGGCGATGCAAGATGGCAGTAAATGAGATGGAGGAACTGACATTGTGTTGGGGGTGTACACGGTCAATTTAAAATAAAGGCTGCTAGGATTTGGACTTCTTTGGAAGTCTGTTGGTTAAGACTCTGTACACTATGCAGGGGGCGTGAGTTCAATCCCTGGTAGAGGAACTAAGATCTCACATGCTGTACAGCATGACCAAAAAAATTTTTTAAAAGGCTGCTTAAGCAAAGATAGGAGAAGGTGACGGAGGGAGCTACATCTGGGGAAGGAAAGTTCCAGGCAAAGGGAATGGCCAATGCAAAGGCCCTGAGGCTGGCACATGCCTGGTGTGCTTACAGATTGGCAGGGAAGCCCTGTGGCTCGAAGAAGTGATCAGTTAGGAGTGGGAGGAGGGAATTCTCTGGTGGTTCAGTGGTTCACACCCCATGCTTTCACTGCCATGGGCATGGGTTCAGTACCCGAGTTGGAGAACTAAGTCCTGTAAGCCCTGCAGCATAGCCAGAAAAAAAAAAGGGGAGGCAGGACCAGGGAAGGTTCTGGCAGAGGAGGGGTATGAGTGACTGCTTCAGGTGTTCCCAGGTGCCCTCTAGCAGTTAGAGAGGGCAAGCGAGGGAGCTGCCTAAGTCACTGTTTTCCTTGTGGTGGCTATTTGAGTAATGCTCATTATTTATTTATTTGGCTGCGCCAGGTCTTAATTGCACCATGTAGGATTTTTAGTTGCAGCAGGTGGGATTTAGTTCCCTGACCAGGGATCGAACCCAGGCCCCCCGTGCATTGGGAGCTCGGACTCTTAACCACTGGACCATCAAGGAAGTCCCAAGAAATGCTCCTTGACTGACCAGATGTTGCTCTGTCCTGCCCAGATCCAGCCCAGGCTCAGCAACTCCCAATGGACTATGTCCACCGCGTGAAGCGGACCCACTCTCAGGGCGGCTATGGCTCACAGGGGTAAGGGAGGACCAGGACTTTGGGTGGGGAAGAGGCTGGGGACCGAGAGCTGCATCATAGACTTCCTTGCATGTCCCCCTGAAGGTACAAATACAACTGGAAATTGGACGAGGCTCGGAAAAACCTGCTGCGCACACACACCACGGCAGCCAGCGCCCGCGCCCTCTACCGCCTGGCCCAAAAGGTGTGGCAGGGCTCCGGCAGCATTGGAGGGAGGGGCTGGGTTGTCATACTGACCTCCTCACCCATGCCCGGGCCTGGCCTGCCTGTCACCCCCAGAAGCCCTTCACTCCGGCCAAATACTTCTCCATCGATCGAGTGTTCCGGAATGAGACCCTGGATGCCACTCACCTGGCCGAGTTCCACCAGATCGAGGGCGTCGTGGCTGACCACGGCCTCACGCTGGGCCACCTCATGGGTGTCCTGCGGGAGTTCTTCACCAAGCTGGGTGAGCAGGCAGGCCAGAGTGGGTGGTGTTGGTGGGTAACAGGAAGACGCCTTGGTCATCAGCCCGATTGTCCCTCCAACTCTGTTTGCCTGCCTCCCCACCCAGGTATCACCCAGCTGCGTTTCAAGCCAGCCTACAACCCCTACACTGAGCCCAGCATGGAAATATTCAGTTACCACCAAGGTCAGGCTGGAACCCGGTACTGGGGCAGGGAGGGAGGTCTCGGGCTGCCCACGGCTCAGCCCAGCTTCCTATTCCTGAGGACCCCACCTCCTGAGCTCATTGCCATGCCTAGTATCACCCACGTGAGCCGCCCCATCGTGTTCCTGCCTCCACAGGTCTAAAGAAGTGGGTGGAGGTTGGGAACTCTGGAATCTTCCGCCCTGAGATGCTGCTGCCCATGGGGCTCCCTGAGAATGTGTCGGTCATTGCCTGGGGTCTCTCCTTGGAGCGGTGAGTACCCAAGCCACTTAGGGTGTCAGCTGCCTCACTCGGGTGACTTGTCAGGCATGGGGGCCTGTAGACTTGCAGCCCCCTCCATTGATTCATTCATTTGAGAACTCCTTAGTGAGCACCTGCTGTATGCCCATTCTGTGCTGTGGTTACAACACACATCGCTGCTCTATGAAGCTGGGGTGCTAGTGGACCAAGGAGGATGAGAATTGATAAGATAAATAAGTAAATTGAACAAATAAAGCTTAGAGTATACCCAAAAGCAGTGTTATGGGGCTTCCTTGGTGGCTCAGTGGTAAAATCTGCCTGCCAGTGCAAGAAACATGGGAGACTCAGATTCAATCCCTGGGTCAAGACGATCCCCTGGAGAAGGAAGTGGCAACCCACTCCGGTATTCTTGCCTGGGAAATCTCACAGGTAGAGGAGCCTGGCAGGCTACAGTCCATGGGGTCACAAAAGGGTCGAACCTGATTGAGCAACCAAACAACCACAACCTCAGAAGTAATGTTAGAGCAGAAACACAGCAGGGAGAGCTAAGGAGATGTCAGGGAAGGCCTCTCAGAGGAGGTGACATCTGAGCAACAAATGGAGGTGGCTGAATTGGTAAGCTGTGAAGATATCTGGGGAAGGGTGGTCCAGGCAGAGGGAGTAGCCAGTGCAAAGGCCCTGAGGCTGGAGCAGGCCTGCTGTATATGGAGAACACTGAGGAAGCCAGTGTGACTGGTGGGAGGAGGGAGTGAGTGAAGGGGGAGAGTGGGAAGAGAGGGATGAGGGAGGTGACAGGGCAGATGGTGTGGGGCCTTTTGAGCCCCAGGGAGGGCTGGGGCTTTTACTTCTGGGAAGGTAGCAAGAGAGGTTCTGATCAGAAGAGACCATGATTTAAACCCTGTGTTAAACCCTGTCCCCGCCCCCCTCCAAGCCCGACGATGATCAAATATGGCATCAACAATATCCGGGAGCTGGTGGGCCACAAGGTGAACCTTCAGATGGTGTACGACAGTCCCCTATGCCGCCTGGATGCTGAACGGGGGCCCCCTTCGACACAAGAGGCTGCGTGACATGAGCTGCCCCCCATAGGCCACCTTCCCCAAGACCCTGCTGCCCCCTTGCATCCTTGCCAGTGACCCCCTTGTATTTATGAGGCCTCTGTGAGGCCCATCCCCCTGCCCCGGTATCTCCTCTTCCCGATCAGCCCCAGGGTCCCGGGGACAGGGGAGTGGGTAGCAGGTTCATTCTGTTGTCCACCCGTGAGGGTGGGCCTTGGGGAGCCCTGCAGGCCAGCTGTTGGCTAATAAAGTGGGCATGTGCCCTCATCTGGTGCCTTTCCTTAGGGGTGAAAGGTGCTGGAGCCCCGGGTATAAGACATGATGGGTTGGAGGTCTTGGATCCTGGGGACCTCCTTGGCCAGCCTGAGCCATATCCCCACCAGGGAAGACTGGCTCCATCAAGCATTCACCAGGTTACTTCCTGGTGCCAGGTCTCTTCTAGGTGAAGGGGATAGAAACGCCTACCCCTGTGGAAGGGGGGGAATCCAGGGCGGTGGTGGGGCCCTGGGAGCCAGGATTCCCATTGATTGGGAGTCAAGCATCGGTGGGATGGGGTGGATAGCCTTATTTATTTATTTTTGGCTGTGCTGGGTCTTTATTGTGGCCTGAGGGTTTAGTTGCCCCAGGGCATGTAGGATCCCTGACCAGGGATTGAACCTGGGTCCCCTGCATTGGAAGGCAGGTTCTTAACCACTAGACCACAAGGGAAGTCCCAAGCTGAGCCTTTAAAACTGCTTTTTGTTGTTGTTGTTAAAGAGCAGTTTAGTTTTAGGTTCATAGCAAAATTAAGTGACAGGTACAGAGATTTCTCAACCCCCCTGCGTTGAAGGCATCGTAATCACCCACGGTCCATAGTTTACATTTCGGTTGACTCCCCATGTTGTATGTGGCTTTGGATAAATGTATGCTGACATGTGGGCTTCCCTGGTGGCTTATTGGTAAAGAATCCGTTTTCTTGCCAATGCAGGTTCGATCCTTGGGTCAGGAAGATCCCCTGGAGGAGGAAATGGCAACCCACTCCAGTATTCTTGCCTGGAGAAATCTCCTGCAGAGGAGCCTTGCGGGCTACAGTCCAAAGGGTCACAGTCAGACATGATAGTGACTGAGCACAAACGCCTGATGACCTATATTATGATATCCTAATGTTTCATAAATTTCACTTCCCTAAAAGTCTCCTGTGTTACACGAATTCATCCCTTTGTCTTCCCCCTAAAAAGCTACTCTTAAAAAAAAAAAAAAAACCAACCTCGTAAGGATTTCACATGAGCCCAGAATAGAAACATGAGTGAATAGGATAAAGTTCCACGAGCCTACCACTCACACTGACTAGTGAGCACACCTGTTTCTGTTAAACTATTTCAAAGCAAACCCCGGGAATTCCCTGGTGGTCCAGTGGTTAAGACTTCAAGCTTCCAGTGCAGGGGGTGCAGGTTAGATCCCTAGTTAGGGAACTAAGATCTGATGTGCCACTAGGCCTGGAAATCCCAGCAATCTTGTCACCCACCCCAGAGCAGCACACTTGGGAAACATGGACAGCTTTTTATGTAACCATGAGGTCACTTTTATGCCCAGTGCAGTTAGCAGTCAGCTGGGTTCTCTTTGGTCTCAGGGCCTGTGGGTACCAATCTTACAAGGGCTCCTCACTCAAATCTTTTATTTCAAAGAAAATAATCCAGTCATACAGAAAAATATTTCTTCATTCAATAAAGGTGCATCTCTTTTAAGTGCCAGCAGTGGGCAAAGTTGTTTCAGGTCCCTGCCTTTTAAGAGCTGACACTGTTATCTGTGGATGAACAGATAAATACAGAAATGGAGGGAAGAGTAGAAGCCATGTAAAAAATAAAGGTCAGTGAGGATGAAACATGTATAATACAAAGCATAATAAATACCCAAGAATCCACCCCTAGTTCTTTTGAATCTGAACAGATATTTGCACTGGATCTTTCACTTAGATCTCTGTGACTAATGTTTTAAAGACCCTTAGGAGCTTGTTCTAGTTTGTTTTGCCCCCCGCCCCACTAAGATTGCCCCCTCCTGAATCGTATTTATTACTCTCTTGTGCTTTTAAACTTTTGCTATTTACATGTTACTTTAACAAGACATGGTTTCATTTTGCATGTTTTCAAAAAAGTTACACAAACTGTGCACCATAAAAATCATCCTGCACCTTCTGTGTTGCCTTTGTTTTGTTTTCTTAATTTTTGGCCGCATGCAGGATGTTAGTTCCCCAACCAGGGGTCAAACCCGTGTCCCCTGAAGTGGAAGCTCAGAATCTCAGCCACCGGACCACCAGGGAAGTCCCTGTGTTGCCTTTGTCTTGATTTGGTCCTTATGTTTGTGTGCACATGTGTGTGCATGTTTAGAAGTTAAGTCTGAGATTTTTCTCCTTAGATAATCCTGGAATCTTCAAATCTGATGCTGCAGGAAGATATAACATATTGTAGCTCTGCTACAAGATACTAATGTTAGCTACTGTTCATTAAACTCTGTGTGTTCCAGATGTTTACCCCTGAAACCCTTACAAATGGTCTTGTGTTTTTGACTATTTCACCTTGGTAATAGACAAAGATGAGTTCTGTGAGTGAGTGGCAGTTTAATGATCACCCCTGTTATTGGTTAAGAGACAGCCCAGATTCAAACCCCTAGGGCTTTCCAGAACATAGGTGTAAAGGGGGGTGTGCTGTAGTGTGTGGCCAGGGACAGAGCCCTGAACAGAAGGGCTGAGCATGTGTGTGTGTTTGGGAGTTGGGGGAGAGGGGGTGGATTCCAGCTGTCTTCCCCTTGTGGACACTGACATAAATACAAAAATGAAGGGAGGGGTAGAAGCCATGTAAAAAGTAAAAACAAGTGAGGGTTAAGCATATATGATAGAAAGCATAAGAAACACCCATCTCTCCAATCAGGACAAAGTCCCAAACCTTGACCTTGACTCAGCCCAGCCCCTACCAAACTCTTCATCCTTCACCCACTGCTTCCGCCAATCCCTGCTCTCCCCACCAGGCACGACTGCTCCTCAAACACCTCCGGGCCTTTGCACACACCGTTTCAAATCGTCTGTCCCCCTCCCGCCGCCCCCTTTATTTTTTCTGCCTTACTGACTTCCAAGAGGTCTTTGTAGATATTGGATACAAGTTCTTAAATATTTTCTCCTCGTGTGCCAATTATGACTACTGTTGCCACTATTCATTATCATTGAAGGGTATGGGCTCAACTCTGTCAGGGCCAGCGACGCCATTTCAAGGAGCTTCTGGTTTTGGAGCGCAGATAACTGATTCAAGGTGGTAATTACATCAGCTTTTTTCAGAAAGGGCAGTAGGTCGTAATCAAATGACAGCAAAAGTCAGAATTTTTTATTGGCAAGATTTCTTTGGGCTGAGCAGATGAAAAATGAACTGAAACATACGAATGAACACATGGTGCAAGGTATTCCGCCGCTCACCTTGTGCCCTGGTGCCTCCTCACACATGCGCACACGCGAGCACAGAAACCACCGGCTCTTCCCGGCTGTGCCTTCTGCGCGCGAACCACCGGCTCTTCCCGACTGTGCGGGCTGCGCGCGCAGCGCCTGGACAGCCCAACCGACACTTAACGGCCGCTCCGGCCGCGCTGCGCGCGCAAGTTCGCTAAAAGAGGCAGGGCCCAAGGTTCGCGCCGCTACGCATGCGTGGGGGCGGAGCGTTCAGGGGGCGGAGCCAGCGTTGCGCAGAGGGCACGAACGAGAAGGCGGGAAAAGACGGAATGGAGCGACAGGGAGTACGCTGCACTTATTTCCTTCGCGCGGGCGGCGGGCTGACAGGCAGGGAACGGCAGCGATCTTGGGCTTCCCCGACGAACCCGAGGCCGGCCGCTTGTCTCCTGCCATACAGGCCGCTCCTCGCCCGGCTGGGCCCCGATTTCCTGACTGACCTCCCGGGCTCTGACTAACCGTGTGACTGACGCGCTGACAGCCCTGGCCAGAAGGACCTACTTCCACCCATGGCGCGTGTCAGGAGTAGGGTAGAGAAAGACTCAGACACCCACGCACCGCACCCGTTTCTCTTCTTTTTCTCCTACTTCTCTCTCCTCGAAGCACTCGAGCCGACTTACACACCAATTAGGAGCCCAGGCACCCTAGCACCCCAGCAGGAGACCCAGGCCTCACCCCGTCCCCTCCAGGTCTCCCCACCTCAGTCCTCCTGTGCTCCAGGCACAGGGTCCCCCCGGTCCACGCCCCCGTCCTCGTGGTGCCCATCCCAGCCCCGCCCATCTCTCCTGCAGGTCCACAGCATGCCGCAGCAGCACCCAGAGGTGCTCAGGGTTGAAGGGGAGGGAGGAGGGGGACCTGACCACTTCCTCCCCTCCCTCCCTCCTTTGACCTCTCAAGCGCTAGCTGTGCTCACAGGTGGACATGCCCCACGTAGAGTTCAAGGACCAGGAGCCACAGCTGCTGGGGGAGAACCAGGAACAGCAGCAGGGTGAGGAGACCCGCGATGAGGAGGCTTGTCAAGGGCCAGCTAGGTGAGGAAGAACCCGGTCTATCGGACCCAAACAGACCCTTGAGTCCCTCATTTACCCTTTTCTTCTTCCAGACCCTTCCATTGTCTGCTCTTGGTGCATTTGTTGCACATACTCGTCCACAATCTCCCATGTGCCTGGGATGGAAACACTGGAGACACAGTGATGCCAAAATCTTGGCTCTGTGCACTGATGCTGAACAGAAATACAGAGAGTTATGGAGGAGAAATTTCTTTGCCAGACAAAGAGGGAACACAGTAGATTAGCACCTCAAGAACTCTGCCCCCCCCCCCTCCTGGGGGAAGGTCTTATAGACAGGGTTTGTGGTCAGGGTAGGTGATGCGGATCAATGTAATGACAGGCTTGCATTGTTCTGAGGGGGTGATGGTGAGGGAAGTAGGAGTCAGCATCAACCTTCAAGTCCAGCTGATCTGGGGTCTACCAGTTTGTGGGCAGCCTACCATCATTAATCATCAGCTTCTTCTACCTGGAAGGGATATCAGTATCTGCAGAAATAGCTCAAAGATATTGTGTATATCCCCTGGTGGGGAAATAGGACTTTGGCCCAAGGCTACTTTTGACTGTTTCTCCCAGGTCTCCCATCCCTTCCTTTCCCTAACAACTGTTTGAATCAGCCCATTGGAACTCAGGGAAGCATGGAGGCTGAGTGAATGTTGTTTCCTGTAATCAAAAGAAACAGGGGCCACAGAAAGGTCTTAAGCCCAGGAGCCCCACAGGGCCCTTCACGGTATCAATAGCATTGAGCTGACATTCTAGGATAAAGTCTATAAACTCAGAAATATATGGTAGTCAGGGGATGCTGAGTGTTCTGGGGAAAAAAATAGGGAGAGTGTGGCAGATGGCCAGTTTAGATTAGAGGCTCAGGGAAGGCTTCATGGAGGAGATGATAAGAGAACCATGAGGGTAGGGAGGACTACATTCCAGGCCAAGAAACAGCAGCTGCAAAGGCCCCAAGGGAGGATTGTGCTGCAGCAAGCATGGGTAAGAGGGAAATAATAAGAGATACAGTTAGACAGGTGATGGGACTTTGGGTGATAGTTACCCATGAAAAGATGTGGAATTAGAGGAGCAACAGGAATTGACTACTGCAGGGTGAGGCGTTGTTTTTTTTTTTGTTTTTTTTTTTTTTTTGGCGAGGGGGAATGGGCTGTGGCGTGTGGAATCTTAGTTCCCTGACCAGGGATGGGACCTGAGCCTCCTACAATGGAAGCATGGAGTCTTAACCACTGGACCACCAGGGAAGTTCCAGGATTATTGTTAATAAACTTTTATTAGGACAGGGCTGCTTCTCCAGAAGCTACCCAGACCATATGGCCTGCAAAATGGAAGTGTTCCTGTCTGGCCCTTTTACGAAGTGTAGTCCACTGGGCTTCTCTTGTAGCTCAATCAGTAAAGAATCTGCCTGCAGTCCAGGAGACCTGGGGCCTGGGGTTCGATTCCTGGGTCAGGAAGATCCCTGGAGAAGGAAATGGCAACCCATTCCAGTATTTTTGCTTGGAGAATCCCATGGATAGAGGACCCTGGCAGGCTACAGTCCATGGGGTCACAAGAGTCGGACATAGTGACTAAACCACCATAGTCCATTGGACTAAAGTTTTAAAAGCCTTCCTCTGGCTGCTGAGTAGAGAATAGATTATCAAAGGCTGGATTGAAAGCAGGGAGGCCAGTGATAAGGCAACTGGAAAAATTTAGGTGCAAAATGACTGTGACTTCACCTAGGGTAGATCCATGGAGGTGATGAGAAGTAGTCAAATTTTGGCTAGATTTAAGAAGATAAAACTAACAGAAATTGTGATTTTGGAGCAAGAAAAAGAGCAGTGTTACAGATTACTTTAAAAAGACATTCTTGTCTTGCACATTTATTCACCAGATATTTATCAAGGGTCTCCTTTTCCCAAACCCTGTTTTAGATGCTGAGGATACAATAGTGAACAAATCAGAATTCCTACTCTCTTGGAGCTGACTTCTTTTCACCTATTGAACGACATCTTGGTTGCTTTTAAGTTTCAGCAATTATGCTTCCAAGTTTTATCAATTTAGTTGTTTATGTAGTTACAGTAAACATTTGTGTGCAGGTTTTGTGTAGATGTAAATTTTCAACTCCTTTGGGTAAATACCAAGGAGCACAATTGCTAGATCATATGGTAAGAATATTTTTAGTTTTGAAAGAAACGGCCAAAATGTCTTCCAAAGTGGCTGAACCATTTTGCATTCCTGTTTTCAGTGAATGAGTGTTCCCGTTGTTCTACATCCTCACCAGCATTTGGTGTTGTCAGTGTTTTAGGTTTCCCCATTCTAATGGTGGTAGCATTGTTATGTTGATTTGAAACTTCATTATGAAGTATGAAGTTAAACATCTTTCCATATGCTTATTTGACATCTGCACAACTTTTGGTATGGTGTCCAGATCTTTGACTGTTTTTAAATTGGATGTTTCTTTCTTTTTTTTTTTTTGATTATTTGTTTATTGCTGAGTTTCATGAGTTCTTTGAATATTTTGGATGTCAGGCCTTTATCAGATTTGCAGGGGTTTTTTTTTAAGTCTTATTTTTTGTCTTTAAAAAATAATTTTATTTATTTATTTATTTATTTATTTAGGTTATGCTGGGTCATATTTGCTCTGTGGGCTTTTCTCTAGTTGTGGTGCCCAGGCTTCTCATTGTGGTGACTTCTCTTGTTGTGGAGCATGGGCTTGAGGGCGTGCAGACTTCAGTAGTTACAGCATGTGGGCTCAGTAGTTGTGGTGTACAGGCTTAGTTGCCCCAAGGCATGTGGAATCTTCCCAGACCAGGGATCAAACCTATGTCTCCTGCACTGGCAGGCAATTCTTTACCACTGAGCCACCAGGGAAGCTCCAGGTTTGTGTTCTTTAAAGATTTGCCCCAGTCTGTGACGGGTCTTTTCATTCTCTTAATGGTGTCTTTTACAGAGTAGAAGTATTAAATTTTAATGAAGTCCAATTTACCAATTCTTTGTTTTGATATTGTGTCTAAGAAGTCACCACCAATGCCAAAGTCACTTATATTTTCCCCTATGATGTCTTATAGGAGTTTTATAGTTTTGTGTTTTACATTTCAGTTCAGTTCAGTCACTCAGTAGTGTCCGACTCTTTGTGACCCCATGGACTGCAGCATGCCAGGCTTCCCTGTCCATCCCCAACTCCTGGAGCTTACTCAAACTCATGTCCATCGAGTCGGTGATGCCATCCAACCATCTCATCCTCTGTCGTCCCCTTCTCCTCCCACCTTCAGTCGTTCCCAGCATCAGGGTCTTTTCAAATGAGTCAGTTCTTCACATCACGTGGCCAAAGTATTGGAGTTTCAGCTTCAACATCAGTCCTTCCAATGAATATTCAGGAATGATTTCCTTTAGGATGGACTGGTTGGATCTCCTTGCAGTCCAAGGGACCCTCAAGAGTCTTCTCCAACACCACAGTTCAAAAGCATCAATTCTTCGGCGCTCAGCTTTCTTTGTAGCCCAACTCTCACATCCATACATGACTACTGGAAAAACCATAACTTTGACTAGATGGAACTTTGTTGGCAAAGTGATGTCTCTGCTTTTGAATGTGCTGTCTAGGTTGGTCATAGCTTTTCTTCCAAGGAGCAAGTGTCTTTTAATTTCATGGCTGCAGTCACCATCTGCAGTGATTTTGGAGCCCCCAAAAAATAGTCTGTCACTGTTTCCATTGTTTCCCCATTTGCCATGAAGTGATGGGACCAGATGCCATGATCTTAGTTTCCTGAATGTTGAGTTTTAAGTCAACTTTTTCACTCTCCTCTTTCACTTTCATCAAGAGACTCTTTAGTTCTTCTTCACTTTCTGCCATAGTTTTACGTTTAGGGCTATGATATCTGTTTTGAGAAAATTTTTGTGAAAGGTGCAAGATCTGTGTCTAACTTCACTTTTTTTGCATGTGTATGTCTAATTGTTACAACTCCATTTGTTGAAAAGATTCTCCTCTCCGCTGAATTTTCTTTGTTCCTTTGTCAAAGATAAGTTGACTACATGTGTGTGGGTCTATTTCTGGGCTCTAGTCTGTTCCACTGGTCTATTTTATATTCTTTCACTGGTATCACATCAAGTAGCATCAGTCCTCCCAATTTCATTCTTCTTCAATATTGTGTTGACTATGTTGGGTCTATTGCCAAGCTGACTTTCTAAAAGTCATGACCAACCTAGACAGCATATTAAAAGAAGAAAAGCTATGACCAACCTAGACAGCATATTAAAAAGAGACATCACCTTGCTGACAAAGATCCGTGTAGTCAGAGCTATAGTTTTTCCTGTAGTCACATATGGATGTGAGAGTTGGACCATAAAGAAGGCTGAGCACCAAAGAATTGATGCTTTCAAACTGTGGTGCTGGAGAAGACTCTTGAGAGTCCCTTGGACAGAAAGGAGATCAAACTAGTCAGTTCTAAAGGAAATCAACCCTGAATATTTATTGGAAGGACTGATGCTGGAGCTGAAGCTCCAGTACTTTGGCCACCTGATGTGAAGAACTGACTCATTGGAAAAGACCCTGATGCTGGGAAAGATTGAAGGCAAGAGGAGAAGGGGATAACGGAGGATGAGATGGTTGGATGGCATCACCAACTCAATGAACATGAGCTTGAGCAAGCTCAGGGAGTTGGTGATGAACAGGGAAGCCTGGCATGCTGCAGTCCATGAGGTTGCAAAGAGTTGGACATGACTGAGCAACTGAACTGAACTTTCTAAAAGATAATTTTTTTAATGTCATTTCAATTGGTGGCAAGTGCTGTAAAGAAACAAAACTGAGAAGGAGCAACTAGAGTGATAGGGAGTTTGGAATAGTTGATCTCTAAGGAGGTCACATAAGGAGGAGCCAGCCAGGAGGCGTCCAGAGGTCCATACATTCCAAGCAGAGGGAGCTGCAAGTCTCTGAGATAGGGACAGGGAAGGCCAGTGTGTCAGGCTTCGTGATTGGTGATAGTGATACCCTGGTTACATTGGACAGACAGGCTCATACATTCTCAGTGCTTCCATCTGATAAAAAAAGGCATTTATTGAACAAGCACTGACATGAAAGAGGTCAGGTTGCTGGGAAAACATATCCTCTGTAATCATGCATGTGTGTGTTCATTCAGTCATGTCTGACTCTTTGCGACCCCATGGACTGTAGCCCATCAGGCTCCTCTGTCCATGGGATTCTCCAGGCAATTATACTGGAGTGGGTTGCCATGTTCTCCTCCAAGAGATCTTCCTGAAACATGGATTGAACCTGCATCTCCTATGTCTCCTGTATTGGCAGGCGGGTTCTTTACCACTAGTGCCACCTGGCAAGCCCATGTCCTTCCTAGTCCCTGGCAACAATTCTACTTTCTATCTCTACAATTTGCCTCTGCTGGATATTTCATATAAATGAAATCATACAATTGTGTGATCCTTTGTGACTGGCTTCTTTCACCGAGCATAATGTCTTCAGGATTCATCCATGTTGTAACATGTATCAGAACTTCATTCCTCTATATAGCTGAATAATATTCTAAACTATGGATGTACCACATTTTATTTATCCACTCATCAGCTGTTGGAAATTTAGATTGTTTCTGTTCTTTGGTTCTTGTGAATAAGGCTGCTGTGAATATCCATGTATAAGTTTTTGTTTCTGTTAGGTAGATACCAAGGTGGGGAATGGCTGAAATCAGAGAAGTGACATGCTCAGGTTCCTGTTATAAAAAGACACCAGCTGTTCTGTGAAGAATGGGTGGGAGGGGGTGGGAGTGGACCTGGGAGATAGGTGGGAGGCTTCTGCAGGATGTCTAGCAGGGCAGATGGAGAGAAAATTGAGTGGGGTGGGGGGGGCGGTTCATTTATTGAGGCATGAGAAAAGGGATGAGCTGACGAGGTCTCCCAGCTGCAGTGTGCTAGAGCCTGGAGCTTGCTCCTACCAGCAGGAGCCAGTTCTACACTCTCTTCCCAGCCTGGCATTTAGCGACTTCATGTTGGTATCTTGAAATTGGCTATAGTGGGAGTCTGTGCACCATGAAAGTTGAATACTACAAATCAAGGTTTCCCCTGCCTCTAGAGAGCCAGTTGCTAAATGCTTACCAGCACAGAAAGGGCTGCCCGCTTTCTGGCTCGAGGTGGTTTGGTTTCCAACTGGCAGAGGCACGAGTTGCATTCTGCCCTTGCTGAGTTTGAAGTGGCCAGAGACATACACAATCTTAGAATCAGGATTGCTGGGAGAAATATCAATAACCTCAGATATGCAGATGATACCACCCTTGTGGCAGAAGGCAAAGAAGAACTAAAGAGCCTCTTGATCAAAGTGAAAGAGGAGAGTCAAAAAGTTGGTTTAAAACTCAACATTCAGAAAACTAAGGTCATGGTATCCAGTCCCATCAGTTTATGACAAATAGATGGAGAATCAATAGAAACAGTGAGAGACTTTATCTTTTTGGGCTCCAAGATCACTGCAGATGGTGACTGCAGCCATGAAATTAAGACACTTGCTCCTTGGAAGAAAAGCTATGACCAGCCTAGACAGCATATTAAAAAGCAGAGACGTTACTTTGCCAACAAAGGTCCATCTAGTCAAAGTTAATGGTTTTACAAGTAGTCATGTGTGGATGTGAGAGTTGAACTATAAAGAAAGCTGAGCGCGGAAGAATTGATGCTTTTGAACTGTGGTGTTGGAGAAGACTCTTGAGAGTCCCTTGGACTGCAAGGAGATCCAACCAGTCCATCCTAAAGGAAATCATTCCTGAATATTCATTGGAAGGACTGATGCTGAAGCTGAAACTCCAATAATTTGGCCACCTGATGCGAAGAACTGACTGATTTGAAAAGACCCTGATGCTGGGAAAGATTGAAAGCTGGAGGAGAAGGGGACGACAGAGGATGAGATGGTTGGATGGCATCACCAACTGGATGGACATGAGTTTGAGCAAGCTCCGGGAGTTAGTGATGGACAGGGAGGCCTGGTGTGCTGCAGTCCATAGAGTCACAGAGTCGGACATGACTGAGCGACTGAACTGAACTGAGAGACACACGCATGAATAAGTCCAGGACAGGGTTGGACTTTCTGACCGAGCACTCAGGATGGGTGGGGCCGGGGGCCAGAGAGATGGCGCTGTGGGAGTCACTGTTTCCATGAAGGAGCTCACCTGGGAATAGAATGAGGCTCAGGACAGGGCCGCTGAGGACTGTAGGCAGAAAGCCAGCTTCCTCTTGCCTCCCAGAGGCCTCAGTTGTAAAACAGAGCACAGTGTGGAATGGTTTCCAAGTGTGTGCTATTTATTGGAGACCAGAAAAAAGAAAGAGAACTAGTTTGTTTGATAACACCTTCCTGCAAATAGTATGTTTAGATGGTGATCTAAGTGGTGAGGAGACACAGACAATTGCAAATCATTGAGACTTTGAGGAGTTCTAAAAGAGCTTTGGGTTGAAAAACATGGATTAGAACCAACGTAAGGGCCAGTTAACAGATCCCTCAGCAGACTGTCAGTGACATGATTAAAATGTGAACACATTTCACGAGAGATGAGCAGAGGGTGAAAGGAGTGGGCTCTGCAGCTTCAATCAAACCTTCCCCTTTCCTGGCTGTGCTTCAGCAAAACATCATTTTGCCAAAGTGCCAGAGATGCTGTTGTGTTCCTCCTTGAATGTTTGATTAGCTCACCTCCCCTCCCGGGACCACCGCCTGCAGTGGTCGTAAGTGGCTGGCGAATTGTTTACTTGTGTATCTGTTAGAGGCCCGTGGAGGGAGGGCCCCCACCAGCGGGGGGCTCTGGCTCTCACGCCTGCCAATCACAGCTTTACCTGGAGCGAACAGATGGTCTCTTTGCTTAGACCCATTTCCTCCGCCATTCCTGGGCCTCCTGCCAGCGTGGGCCCTGCTCGGAAACTAGGTCCTAATCCTCAAAGCTGAATTAGGGACTCCTTAGGACAGACTATCATAGATGAGCATAGGGATGTGTTCACAACCCCCACCCCTGCCCCCCACTGCCCCACCCTGAGCGCAGGCAGCCTGCTCTGTTGGGCCCACTTCCAGTCCCTGGCCTCCATCCAGGGTTGGGCAACAGAAGCAGGCCTGAGAACCAGGGAAGCCAGTGGAGAGGACACGGTGTGTTTTGTTTATTAAAGTTAATTGGTGAATGCAGGCCCAGAGAAGCCTATGATTCATTAGCGTCCTGATTAATATGCAGCTGCTGAGTATTAAGAAAAATGAAATGGAAAGGAATAAAACCCCAAAGGGGAGGTTGGGGAAAATCAAGATGCTCTCTGCAGACATCTGATGCAGGCCTTTGTCCCACCACGAAATTTGAATGAGCCAATTTCAAGTGATTTTTCACCATTTGTGTAGCTGCCACGGAGACGGGTTCCAGCTTCATCCCTTGAGCCTGAGAAAGGAGCGACTTTGAACAGTTAGCAGCTCAAGCAGGTCATGAGCAATGACACAAAAAAGAAACACCTGGTTCTCTCATTGATTTTAATTTCAGAACCCTTATACAGTGGGGACAACAAAGCAACTGCGGGTACAAAGTGCCTTAAGAGCAAGAATGTTACATCCGTCTCAGATGGTTATTCTTTCATTTAGGTGTTCAGGAAACAGTGGTGATGCCTCTGGAATGAATACAATGCACTCTCTGCCCAGAGTGCATAGGGCGCCTGGAGGGAATTGAGCATACAAACTGGCAGTGTTGTGATTAGTAAGTGATGGTGAGGTAGGGGTGCTCTGAATGCTGTATCATGAAGTTGACAGAAAAGAAAAGTCATTTCAGGCAAAGGCTAATGGATTTGGTGAAATTGTGGAAGGTTCCAAATTGCTGGGAGTGGAGGGTGAAAAGAGAAGATGGAGGCCTTTCCACAGCCCTGGAAAGCCTTGTGTGCTGTACTAGGGAATTTACTTGATCCTGCAGCTGGGGGTGGGAGGCGGGGGTGTCTTGTAGGCTGTGGAGCAGAAATGGGATTTCTGATTGTGGTTCAAAGGGCCCTAAGGCCCAAGTAGGAACAGTAGGTATAGGGTTGCAAATGGTTGGTGGGAAAGAGATGATAGATTTGGGAGAAATTAGGAGGTGGAAATGAAAGGATTTTGTGACAGGATTCTTTTTAAATTAGTTTATTTTAGGTTGTGCTGGGTCTTTGTTGCTTCACACAGGCTTTCTCTAGTTGTGGATAGCAGAGGCTACTCTTGTGCTTGGCCTTCTCCTGTGTTGGAGCATGGGCTTTAGGTGAGAGGATTCAGTAGTTGTGGCCCTGGGGCTTTGTTGCCCTAGGGCAGGAGGGATCTTCCAGGGATCAAACCCTTGTCCCCTGCATTGGCAGGCAGATTCTTAGGCACTGGAGCACCAGGCTAGTCTGATTTTGTGATGGGATTTGTTTCTGTTGGGTTTTTTTTTTTTTTAATCTTTTCGTTTTTAAGAAATTTTATGTATTTATTTATGGCTGCACTGGGTCTTCGGTGCTTCATGCAGGCTTTCTCTAGTTGCAGTGAGCAAGGGCTACTGTTGGTGTGGAGCTGTGGCTTCTCTTGTTGTGGATCACAGGCTCTAGGGTATGTGGGCTTCAGTAGTTGAGGCGCAGGAGCTTAGTTGCCCCATGGCATGTAAGATCTTCCAGAACCAGGGGTCAAAGTCATGTCCCCTGCATTGGCAGATTCTTAACCATCTGACCACCAGAGAAGTCTGATTTTGTGAGGGGATTTGGAAGGACAGAGAGAAGCCAGGCTCCAGGGTGGCTGCCAAGTTTCTGGCTTGGGTACCAGGTGACTTTTGGTGTTCTTCAATGACAGGAGGAGGGTGGACAACTTTGAGTTGGTGTGCAAATTTGGAGAAGTTTGAAATGCCTCTGGAACAGCCAAGTGGAGAGGGCCTAGGGGTAGTCAGGTACCTTACTGGGAGCTCAGAGGAGAGGCGTGGGTTGGGGGTAAGTTTGGGAAACATGGGAGTGTGGATGGTAATAAAAGCCCTTCCTAATCACTCATTCATTTATTCGATGCACTATTATTATTCTTCCCATGAGAGGCAGGTCAAGAGGACAGCAAAACCTTTTTTTACAGGGATGCCCCAGGGAGCCTTTAGTTGGTCTTTGTTTTCTATCAGTAAGGTTTTGCTATAAAATATCTGCCTTGATCAGAGGCACACCTTCTCGGGTGTGCCTGAACACAGAGCATCTGTGACAGATGCTCTGAACACAAGCGTCTGGCTCTGCAGGCAGATGAACTTGCATGCGCTGTGTAATGCCAGAATAGGGAGGACTAGATCAGTGTCCTTCATTCACTCGTTTGTTCACTCGTATGAGTGGAGGACTCAAAATGTGCTGGATGCTGGGAATGCAGAGATAAATGGGGAGATAAGAGCGGCATCAGAGACAAGCGCACAGTGGTAGAGATAGGCACGGGGTCATAGGCGGCGCTTCAAAAGAGGCATCAGGGGCTTCCCTGGTACCTCAGTGGTTAAGAATCTGCGTGCCAACGCAGGGGACACGGGTTCAATCCCTGGTCCAGGAAGATCCCACATGTCAGGGAACAACTCAGCCCATGTGCCACAACTACTGAGCCCACATACCACAAGTGTTGAAGCCCGAGTGCCTAGAGCTTGTGTTCTGCAATAAGAGAAGCCACCACAATGGGAAACCCACACACCACAACTAGAGAGTAGCCCCTGGTCATTGCAGCTAGAGAAAGTACGTGCAGCAGCAAAGAGCACAGCCAAAAATAAAAAAATTTTAAAAACAAACGAGGTAGTAGCCTAGGCTAGGTCTCACTGTCAGAGAACAAGTGCAAAGGCCCAAGGACAAAAAACCCATCTGGTAAGGAGAACATGAGAACCAGGACACAGCCAGGGGACACAGTCTCAGGCCTGAGGACTTCTGTGTCAATGAGAGCCTGGCCACCCTGGCTGTCATGCACTCAAGTTTCCCTGTGGTTGTATCCTGAGCCAGAAGAAAGAGCTCAAGCAGTTGGAGAAAAGCCAAGAAAAATATTTGTGTGGCGGAAGCATCCAAAAATGAAGATGTGTTTTTCTCAGTAGCTGTGCCTGGCTTGCGGTCATGGCTTTATGGTTGTGTGTGAACTGGTGTGTGGAAGAGCTGCTGTGTTGGCACCTCCGAGTCTCAGCCATTCAGAGCTGGAAGCACCTCAGGGTGAGAAGGAAAACGAGAACTTCGGAGGAAACGGCCCAGGCTGGGGGTCAGGCCAGCTGGGTGCCACACCCAGCTCTGCACAGACTAGGGATCCTGAGAAAGTGACACAGTCGTGCTGAGCCTGTGTCCTCAGCGATGAGGTAAAGACAATGGGGACAGACACCAGAGTGTGGTTGTGAAGGTGCAGCAAGATGAAGCGGGTACCTTAGCATGGGGCAGGGCAGAGAAAACAAAAAAAATGGCCACAAAAAGAAAAGCATCTTACCTTAAACCCTTTATCTTTCTTTAAAAAAAAAGATTTATTTATTTTTTGGCCGTGGTGGGTCTTCATTGCTGCATGAAGGCTTTCTCTAGTTGCAGTGAGTAGGGGCTACTCTCTAGTTGTGGTGTGTGGGTTTCCCATTGCAGTGGCTTCTTTTGTAGCAGAGCACCGGCTCTAGGGTGCACGGGCCTCCATAGTTGCAGCTCTTGGACTCTAGAGCACAGGCTCAATAGTTGTGGCCCTCAGGCTTAGTTGTTTGACAACATATGTGATCAAACTGGTGTTCCCCAGCATTGCCAAACTGATTCTTAATTACTGGGCCACCAGGGAAGCCCTTTAAACATTTTATCTTAATTTAAAACACCAATGGATCTGTTGATCAGATCACAACTTTTTTTTTTTTTGCATAAACCTCATTCATATGCATTACCGACAATTTCCACTTTTGTGTTTTTATTTCTTTTACCGTCTTTTCTTTTAACTGTGCCAGGTCTTAGTTGTGGCTCTCAGAATCTTTCGTTGCAGCATGTGGGATCTATCAATAGTTCCCTGACCAGGGAACAAACCCAGCAATGCGCATTGGGAGCACCGAGTCTTAAAAACACTGGGCCACCAGGGAAGTCCCCCACTTTTGTTTTTCTAAAGCAGAGCAAAAACTTACAGGCCTTGACAAAGCAATCTGTATGCAAAATACTTATAAATTTTTCTGCTCTTGGCCCTGATATATCGTTTTGCCCACACTTGATTTAATAGTTGTATTTTATTAGGTTCACCTTTGTTCATTCTATTTAGCTTTTTTAGACAGCTGACCTTTTTTCACCATTTCACTAACTATGCATTTAGTCGAATTGCATAATTATAGTCACATGTACAGTACTAGTACTACCTCCTAAGTGGCACTAGTGGTGAAGAACTTGCCTGCCAATGAAAGAGACGTAGAGACATGAGCTGGATCCCTGGGTCAGGAAGATCCTCTAGAGGAGGGCGTGGCAACCCACTCCAGTATTCTTGCCTGGAGAATCCCATTGACAGAGGAGCCTGGCAGGCTACAGTCCATGGGTCGCAAAGAGTCAGACATGACTGAAGTGACTTAGCACACACAATGTGGAACAAACTCTTCTGGGGGTATTTTTTTAATGTTTTTATTAAATTATTTTTGGCTACACTGGGTCTTGGTTGCTGTGCACAGGCTTTCTCTAACTGTGGAGAGGGAGGGCTACTTTCTAGCTGTGGTTCAAGGACTTATCTTGGTGGCTTCTCTTGTTGCGGAGCTCAGGCTCTAGTGTGTGTGGGCTTCAGTTGTTGTGTGCATGGGCTCTAGAGCCCAGGCTCAGTAGTTGTGGTGCACAGGCTTAGTTGCTCCACAGAACGTGGAATCCTCTCAGAGCAGGGATTAAACCCATGTCCCCCTGCATTGGTAGGCCGACTCTTAAGCTGTCCCTTCCCCTCAGGGGCAGGGGAGGGGAGGGGGTGTGAATGAAATAAACAAGTGTCACCAACAGGAAACACGAGATGCAGGTTCTCCTCCCACCACAGGGCTAATTCAGATCAGCCACTTTCAGGAAAGTTTGGTGCTGATCTCAAGTTTCCTATACTTTCAGAAGTCAGGTTTCTAGCCCCTCTGTCGCCACCTCCAGTGCCAACCGCCAGCTGATGATGCTGGAAGGAAAGTCAGGACCCTACTTTTCCTCTCTGGACTCGAGCATCGACATGCTGAAGAAGAGGGCCCAGGAGCTGATAGAAAACATCAACGAGAGCAGACAGAAGGACCATGCCCTCATGACCAACTTCAGAGACAGCCTCAAGATCAAGGTGACTGATTCCCCCCACATACTGCAGAAGCCCAGGGAAAGGGAGGGGGTGTTCCTTATGTGAAACATAAAGGGGGAGGCAATGAACTGCTGTCATGTTCCCCACATGTTCTAGACAGTTTGTGTATGGCACCTGATTTCACCCTTAGAGCAATCCTGCAGAGAAGAGCTTGGACCATATTGCAGACGGGCAAAGTAAGGTTTGGAAATGATTTGCCTGAGTGAGAGAGCCAGGATGAGAAGCCAAGATTCACCTGTATCACAGACTAGCCCCTTACCTTCATGCTGGGCTAATGGCTGTGGCAGGAGGGGACTGAGGCATAACCTGAGTTATCACACCCACTTGTCCTCCAGAAGTCACATGATTTGGGAAAGTGAAAGTCCCTGAGCATGCCTGGGGCTTATGTCTAACAAAACCTAATATTATGTTCAGGTCTGTTATTAATAGTTGTCCCCGATGCTTCTTCAGAATGTGTCCTGTAAGTCAGACAACTTGTGAATTCCACACATCATCTCTCAATGACAGGCTGACTTCCTCCCTCAGCCGCATTCCTACCTACCTGGTATATAGCAAATTTAGAGAAAAATATAACATAGCAGGAAAAAAAAGATAAAAATATTCAGATGATACCATCACCCAGAGGCCACTTTGTTGCATGTTTTCCTCTAGTCTCTGTTCTAGATACTTACCTCCTAACCTGGCTGAGCAAAATTATATACATAATTTTGCACCTTTCTTTTTAAAAAGAAAAATGATCTGGGATAAGGTTACACTAATACATATATATATTATAAGTAATATATAATTATATATTACATAATTATATATGTATAATTTAATATAACTATATGTTATATATATATTTTATATATATTATAGAATTATATATTATATATCAATTATATAATTATAATTATAGTTATAATCACAAATATATAATTATAGATTATATAATATATAATTATATGTAATATATAATAATATAATACATATATGTAATATATATATGTAAAGTTGCATTCTTCTACTTTGTTTGACATAAACTTTTACTGTGTCTTGAATCATGTTTTTAATCACTTTTTGAAGATGAATCAAGTTGAAAATATTTCTCATAAAAAAAAAGAAAAATTTAACATAGGCCTTTTCACTGCCAGTCACCAGAGTTGTTTTTACCACTTTTATAAGATAAACTGCAGAAATCCTAAAGAGCCAGTCAGAAAAAATGTCTCTTGACGCCTCTTGTTTGATTTTCTAAGAGCATCTCTTATTCTTTCAAAGGTTTCAGACCTGACAGAGAAGCTCGAGGAGAGGATGTATCAGATTTATAATCACCACAACAAGATCATCCAGGAAAAGCTCCAAGAGTTCACCCAAAAGATGGCAAAGATCAGTCACCTGGAAACAGAGCTCAAACAAGTGTGCCACACCGTGGAAACTGTGTACAAAGACCTTTGTGTCCAGCCTGAGGTATGAGAGTTGTAGGGGCTAAAATGAAAGTAAATGTCGGCAGGGACTTCCCTGGCTGTCCAATGGTTAAGACTCCATGATCCCAATGCAGGGGGCACGGGTTCAGTCCCTGGTGAGGAAACTAAGATCCCACATGCCATGAGGTATGGCCAGAAAAAAAAAAAAGTTTTAAAGTAAATATCAACAGAGAGCAAGGATTTTAGTATCGCCAGGCCCTAAACCCCACAGGAGCCACTGTCTGCAAAGGCCCCAGTGCTCTGGCCACCCTACGCATGGCCCCACGCGCCTGTACGTGGTGTGTCCGAACTAAAGCCAGACTGTTATTTCCTACACTGTGTGTCCACTCTGTGGTGGGTGACAAAAAGGACAAAGTCCCCTTTGCTCTCAGCCCCGAGCCCTGGCAGTGCCCACCTGGGTTTATTTATTACAGCCAAGCCCAAGACTCCGACATGGCCCAGATCACTTCTGGGCTGGGGAAATCCCTGCTGGGTCCCAATATGCCTCACAGCCCTTTCACGTGTTCCTTTTTCCTGTTACTGGTTACCAGAAAATGTGATCCAACACGGTGGGGTCAGACATGCACACTCTTTATTATTCTCTCTCTTTACCCCTCATTCTGCTCCAGCGTCCAGCGTAAGGCACTTGCCCCCAGATGGGAGGGTCAGAGGGTGCAGAGTGAATGCTTGCCGTGTGGATGGAGCAGTTCACTTAGACACTGGTGGGTCTCACAAGTTGCTTCCCTGCTCCCCTGTCGAGGAGCCTCTGTTCCAAGGCAGGTAGAGTCCATGCCTGTCCACGGTCAAAACTGGATTGAGACACTCAGTACAGAAAGTCCCATCTTCTCTTTAGGGAACACATCTGAATGACTTCAAAAGGGAAATTTTGATATTTAAAAATCAGTGTCTCTCACTTCCCACCAGAAGAACTGGCTCCATCTGCCACCTCTCCAACTAAGCTCCAAGCCCTGTGTCTCCCTGGAGAGGGGTTTGGTGCCATCTGGGCTCCCAGGTGAAGTGGGTTCACTTGCTGGCCACGAACGCCTGGATCCCTGTGATAGCCCTTCCGAGGATCAGAGCATGGATATCATGAGTACCTGGACAAATAAATGCAGAGTCAGTTTACAGTCTGAACAGCTCACAATTTCCCTTTATTTTATTTTTTTAATTTTGCTTATTTATTTTGGATGTGCCACATGGCATGTGGGATCTTAGTTCCCCAACCAGGGATCTTAATTCCCTGACTGTGTCCCTTGCAGTGGAAGCGCAGAGTCCTAACCACTGGCCCACCAGGGAAATCCCGCACAAATTGCTTTTAAAGTCAATCTTCCTGTCCCCCCACAGGCTACTACTCTGGAAGAAGAACAGATTCACAAAGATGGCGAATGCTGACAGCTACCAGGAGAGTCACTCTTAGTGACAGCCACCAAGGAAGGCCACCGTTTGGGCCATGCTGAGAAAATTGTTTTTCAGAGTTCTGCAATGCTTCTTTGGCAAAAACAAACAAAACCCAACCGAGGCTCTTTGTGCCAGGCCTCAAAGCACAGCAAGTCCAGCCCCCACCACGGGCCCAGCTTTGGTACTCTCCCAGATTCACCCCACCCCAACCCCACAGTTGATTAAATGTTTGATTTTCAACCCAGCCATGCTTTCTTTCCGCAGAGGTGGAAAGAGCTAATGAGCTCTGTGGGAAATGGATCAGGCCCTTTCTTACCCGAAGGAGGGACAGGAAAGCAAACATCGGACAATTAATTGCCTGTCCCAGCTGATCCCTGCCCCCCTCATCCTGGAGCCACTGCCCCAAGCCACACATCCCACATCCCATCCCACATCCACAAAGGGAACACTCTACAGCCCTCCATGTTCTCATCTGTTCTTCCTTAGCTTCCCAAGGCAGAAACCGGAGACTATGCCCTCCCTTTTATGGAGCAAAATAATTCTCTTTTCTTCCTAAAGTGCAAATCTGATCCCGCCCCTCCCCTGCATAAAACTACCCGGAGGTCCCCTCAGCTTGTCCTCAGGGTCCCTGTCATGCCTGTAGAATCCCCGACCCCTCCCTTTTGCCGTCTGGAATGCCCCACTCAGACAGCACTGGACGCTACTTCCGTCTCTGCCCAGGGAACTACACCTCCCTCAAGGCTTCATATGGTTCCACTTTCTCCCTCAGAGACTGAGTCCTGTTACAGCTCCCTCTAGTCTGCGTGGCTCACACTAGAATTACACATCTCTCTTCTTTTTTTCATCCACACCTTGGCTTGTGGGATCTTTGTTCCCCAGCCAAGGACTAAACCCAGGCCACCGCAGTGGACACGCCAAGTCCTAACTACGGGGCCATCAGGGAAGTCCCCACACCTTTTTTCTTTTTAATTATCTTTTTCTATGTCTGTCTTCCTACGAGGCAAGGGGTTCTTGGCCCCACGGGAGTCACAACCAGTTACCAGGTGCAAACACCACAGCCTGCCAATGATTTACCGTTTTTCTTTTTCACATGTAAAATGGAGTGCTGATTCCTGTGCGTAGCTGCACACTTACCTCCTTGAATTCGCCAGCCCACTGGGTGTTGTACCATTTGGGGATGCCCGAGGAAGCCGTAAGCGGGCTTGGGAACATCCCTCCTCGAGCATGACGGGGGAAAGGACTGGGAGTGTGTATTTCCATGGTCCCCCTGTGGGCCACTCCAGATGCGGGACCAAGGGGGGGACTTGCCCACATCATGCTGCCAACTGGTGCCAAACAGCTGACAGCAGGAGCTGAGCCTGCTGCCCCTGCCCCTCCTTGCTGTCCCCTTTCCCAGATGTGAGGCCACTGTGAACCTCCCCCCCCACACCCCAGGAGTCCAGCCCCCACCTTCATAGGTGTTCACAGACTCCAGGTTCATGACATGCCGGATCACGTGATACTCATCAGAAATCCCATTCCCCCCCAGCATGTCTCGGGCCTGGCGAGCAATGTCCAGGGCCTTCCCACAGTTATTCCTCTTCAGCAAAGAGACCATTTCCGGGGCGGCCCTGGAAACAGCACAGACGTCACAAACACTGGGTTACAAAGAGCTGACCCTGCTCTGGGCACCCAGGCATCCCTACCCCCCAGGCAAAGCCAGCCGGGAGAAGGGTTACATCACAGCAGCGGACATGGCTCCCGGTGAGAGAGAGGTAGGCAGGGCGGGGTCCCCAGGGGCCACCAGGCAGGAAGGTCCTCTCTCCAAGGCCCAACCACCACTCCTGGAAGAGGCACTGGGTCCTCCTGCCATAGCTGCCTGCCCCTTCCCACACACAGAGCCCCTACTTGTCTTGATCCTTCAAGCGGCCGAGCTGCAGGCAGGCATGAAGGCCCAATGTGATCTCAGTGAGCATGTCCGCCAGCTTTTTCTGAATCAGTTGGTTCTTGGCCAGTGGGACACCAAACTGGATCCTATGCAGGCAAGGTCAAGGCAAATCTTACAGAGGAAGGCACCCCCCAGACCTATCCTAGGGCCTTTCCAGGCTGCCCCAGAGTGAGCTGTGTCCCCACTCAGCTCACCCTGGCCCTGCTGTTGACTGAGCCCCTCTTTGCTCAGAAGGACTTCTTCGGCCAATTCACAGAGCAGGGAACTTAGGTCTGGTGGCTGGGCGCCAAGGGTGGAGGGGTAAGTGATGGAGCCCGAGCCTCCCGCCCCACACCCCTGGGCGTTGTCATGTAGCCCCCACACACCTGTCCAGAGTGTACTGCCGGGCCGTGTGCAAACAGAACTCAGCGGCTCCAAGCACACCCCATGTGATGCCATAGCGGGCGTTGTTTAGGCAGCCGAAGGGACCCTGTAGGGTTGAGACAGGGCCTCAGCCCCACCAACAGATGAGAGAACCTGTAGAGAACTATTAAGTGCCCCCTCCCCAGACACCCCTGATACGCAGTCAGTGTCAACCAGGGAGACTCAGGACGACTGTTGAAGTCACACATGGCTTTGGCATCAGAGCCAACAATGCACATAGGGTTTCGCTTCTTGCCTACTCACTCTTGGTTTTCATACAGTTCTCCCCAGTCCAAGATCTGGACAGGAGGCTCAGATCTAGGGTCTGAGGTAAAGAGACAGGAAGATGCCCATGCAAGCAGAATTAAGTTGGTTCAGGCCTCTATGCGTCCCAGGCCAAGCCAGCTTGAGTAAGATGGTCACCAAAATGGGGCGGTTTTGGGTTTCCCTTGTGGCTCAGTGGTAAAGAATCCACCTGCCAATGCAGGAGATACAGGTTTGCTCTCTGGTCCAGGAAGATCCCACATGCCACAGAGCAACAAGCCAGTGTGCAACTGTTGAACTGTGCTCTAGAACCCGGGCACCACAACTACAGAAGCCTACACACCGCAACTAGAGAGTAGCCCCCGCTCACTGCAATTAGACAAAAAACGAACACCCAGCACAGCTAAAAATTAAAAAGGAGAGGGGGGCAGTTTCAGCACACATCAGTGAGCCAGGCAGGGCCTCTCCAAGTCACTACTGTTTGGCTCCATGGGTATCTCTTCCCCAGCTGGGTCCCTCGCAAGGGGCCTGCCCAAGAAAAGAGAAGCAGCAGGTGACTTGCTATCAGTTCCCAAGGTGGCTGCTGCTTACCGCCAGACCAGACACCCCGGGCAGCACATTCTCCTCTGGCACCTCCACATCATCCATAATAATCATCCCTGTGGATGATGCCCGCAGAGAGAACTTGCCCTCAATCCTGGGGGTTGAGAGGCCCCGCATCCCCTTCTCCAGCAGGAAGCCCCGAATGCAGCTATCCTCACACCGAGCCCATACTATCAGCAAGTCGGCCACAGGCGAGTTGGTGATCCTGGAGGCGGGACAGGTAGTGAGGGGTCTGGCCATCACCCACTGCCCCTGCCCACCTGCCTGAGGACCCCAGGCTCCCGCCTCACCAGGTCTTGGACCCGTTGAGGATGTAGCTCCTGCTGGATGGGTTGTGGCGGGCTCTGGTCTCCATGCCACTAGGGTCACTCCCGTGGTTGGGCTCTGTGAGCCCAAAGCAGCCCAGCAGCTCCCCCTTGGCTGCAGGCATGAGATGAGATCATGAGGCTGCCGGTCCCCCATCCAATCCCTCTACTGAAAACTGCGGGCCTTTCCACTGAGCCAGGCCAAGACAGACCTGGCCCTGCCCTTACGGCACTCCCAGGTGGTGGGGGGAACAGATATTTCACCCAGGTCATAGTCACAATGCCATAATGGGGGGAGGTCCAAACAGGAGTGGGGAAGGGGTTGGCTAAACTGTCTTGAAGGGCACTGAAAAGGAGTTAAGCAGGAAGAGGTATGCAGAAGAGCAGTCCTGGCAGTGAGACCAGGATGTGCAAAAGTCCAGGGGCACAACTGAGAATTCCAAGCTGCTGAGTCCAACTGCAAAGGAGCAGTCAAGGGGATAGTCAGAGATGAGCTGGAAAGGTCAGCAGAGGCCTGCCCACGTGGGGTCTTGTGGATCCAGTTGGGAAGTTAAGACTTTAAACTTTTAAAGTTTAAAGTTAGACTTTAAACTTTTAAAGTTTAAAGTTAGACTCTAAACTTTGGGCTGCAATGGGGAGCAGAGAAAGCAAATCACAGGGGATATAATGGTGGTGAGAAAGGGGCAGAGTCAAGAGAGACCTAGGAGAATCAGATGTGGGGTGGGGTCCAGGGTCTGGCAGGGGGCCTGAGCGGCCATTGGCAATACCCTTAGAGGTGAGAACACAAAGCAGGCCTGAGCGACAGCCCTGGCCCTGCATTTCAGATCACTGGGACTATCTTCTGTCCACCAGGCTCCCCAGGCGGCTACTCACCCAGCCGGGGCAGGTACTTCTGCTTCTGCTCCTCGCTGCCATACGCATAGATAGGGTACATGACAAGGGAAGACTGGACACTCATTGCTGACCTGTAGCCGCTGTCCACTCGCTCCAGCTCTCGGGCCAGGAGCCCGTAGGCCACCGATGAGACTCCAGCACAGCTATACCCTGGGGGGGGGGGGGGGGTGGAATGGGCCAGGGTTGGGTGGGGAGGGGAGAGAAATAGAACAATGTGGAACAAAGCCCTGCCCACTTGAGACCAGTGATTCCTGTTGCCCAAGAGACAGAGCCCCATAGGAGCACCCAAGGAGAGGGCACCAAGCTGGCTCTAGCTTGAGGGTTTATTAATTTCATCCCCACAGCCGCTTCAGAGACTTAACAGCCTCTCTTTGCAGACTGGGAAACTAGGCTCAGGGAAAGAAAGGGGCTTTTCAAGACACAGTGGAAGGCTGCAGAGTATGGAGAGAAATGTGTCCTTACCTTGGATTGTGGGGCCCAGCATACCGAGCTCCCCCATCTCTGAGATGATCTCCCGGTGAAAAACTGCAAAGGGATAGATGCCCCAACTTCAGGCCCAGCCTTAGCCCTCTGGAGCACTAGCCCAGAGCCAGAGGTGCTCTAAAGCCCAGCCAGAGCAGGCAGAGCTGGTGTGCATGATGGAGGGTGCAGGTTCAGGTGGCAGTGGGAGCTCCAGAGTGCCCACCCGCCTGCCTGAGCACCTTCGTTGCGATTGGCCAGCAGGATGCGGGGCATGAGGCGCTCCTGGCAATAGGTGCGGAAGGTGTCCCTGATGAGGATCTCATCTGCTGTCAGCTGCTCCTCCAGCAACAGGGGGTCCCTCCAGTCAAACTCAGGCCGCGAAGCTGGGCGGGGTTGGAGGGAGTGGGACTCTACTCAGCCCTGTCCACCCGACCACCACGCCCTCCTCTCCCCGAGAATCCTCAGCCCCACCCCTCAACCCTCAACTAATGTCGGCTGCAGACAGGACTGGCAAAGAGGTCTTTCTGGGGAAACTCACTGCCTCAGCGCCTCTGGCCCTGGCCACGGCCCTGCCTCCCCGCCTGGGCAGCCCTCGGATTCTGGGACAGAACCCATCGGGGACAGACAGACAGTTGGACGAGGGGACTGTTGGACGAGGGGCGCAGACGCACGGCACAACCAGGGGTCCTTACGCTTGGCCGATCGACTCTGGGTCTTCTCGCCTTTCTCTGCAAACACAGGACGGGAAAAATCACCCCGAAAAAGCTCCCGAGCCTCGTTTGTCCCTCCCCATTCCACCCCAGGTCCAGCACTGACCGGTCTGCGCTGTCGCCGAGCTCCATGAACGAAAGACTCGTAGGCCGGGTCCGCGGTTCAGTAGCCGCGCGTAGACGCCTCTCAGGGCCATATGGGCAGCGAGCGGGCAAGCAGAACAATCACAGCCGACCTGGAGAATTGGAGGCGTCTGAGCAGGGCGGCTCCCACCAAGTGCCCTGGCCCTTTGCACCCTTCGCCCCTCTCGCGAATCCTCACCTGGAGCCTCCGGGTTCACTGCACAGGCCACAGGCCATAGAACGAGACTTTCGACCTCCGGTGGGGATGGGCGGGACAGAGGCTAAATGGGGCTTGTCATTGGTTCGTCCTAGGAACGTGCTCTTTCACGGCTCTGCCTTTTAAAGGGGCTACGGCAGCCTTGCAGGTGGAAGCGGCGCGCCTAGAGGAGATACCTTAACCCCCTTTAAGGAGCGGAAGTACCGGTAAGCAGGGGGGCCGGGGGGGCGGAGCTGAAGGCGAGCCGGTCAATCCGATTGGCCTGCTGTATTTCTGCTCTGATTGGCCCTAGGAGGGGCTCGGCCCGCTCTTGGTTGGTCAGTTGTAGGGGGCGAGTGCAGAGAGATTCTGGAGTTAAAAGAGGCAGCTGAGGCTCGAGAAAATGAGTACTAGAAATCACGAGCCCGGATCTCGAGGTCTCCTTTAATGGGGTTCTGTGAGAGGAGGTGGGCTCAGGTGGACGATCTCAGCCCAAACTGTCTGCCAGTTTGTCCCAGGAAGCTTGCTAACCAAGTTACTGTATGTGCGTGCGTGCTAAGTCGCTTCAGTTGTATCCGACTCTGTAAGACCCTATGGACTGTAGCCCGCCAGGCTTCTTTGTCCATGGGGATTCTCCAGGCAAGAATATTGGAGTGGGTTGCTATGCCCTCCTCCAGGGAATCTTCTCAACCCAGGGATCGAACTCGCGTCTCTTTGACTCCTGCATTGGCAGCTTGGTTCTTTACCACTAGCGCCACCTGGGAAACCCTACTATATGGGATTTCCTATGCTTTGTGATTCTGTGCGGTTGACTGAGCCTATGTGACTATGTATCTGTATGTGAGTGGAGCTGACTGTTTCTGTGACATTGTGGGGCTGTTGACTATGGGCAGTTGTGTGTCTAACTGTCTGTGACTGTTTCTGTGTGGCTGAATGTCTTTGTGGTTTCTTGTCTAATTGTAAGCTTGTGTAATAGTATTCTGTGTAATCACGTGTCTGTGTGGTATGATGTGCATGACTGTTTTGATGGCTTTCTTTGTAAATGTGGCTGTTATCTTCGTGAGAATGTGACTAGCTATTTGTGTGTGTGCATGTGGGATTGTCTATATGTATATGTGTCGGTGTGACTTTGTCTATGTGTTGTGTGTGTTTGTGAGCGTGAGTATCTGCCTGAGTGAGTGGCTATGCTTACTGAGATCACTTTTATGAGCATACATGTGGTGTGCTTTTGCATCTGGATGCATCGTGCTCGACCATCTCTGACTGAAAGCCACTCACCTGCTATGACCTGTCCATTTTCCAGCTGTGGAAAGTGAGGTCTGGAAAGCAGAATGGTCTTGCTTAAGATAAAAATAGCCCAAGTGTAGGGGCTTCCCTGATGACTTAGTGGTAAAGAGTCCACCGCCAATGCAGGAGACACAGGTTCCATCTCTGGTCCAGGAAGACCCCACATGGCGCAGAGCAACTAGGCCCCACACGCGCCACAACTATTGAGCTTGTGCTCTAGAGTCCAGGGAACCACAACTACTAAGCACATACGCCGCAACTGCTGAAGCCAGCATGCTCTAGAACCCGTGCTCCTCAACAGGAGAGGCCGCCACGGTGAGAAGCCTACCCACCACAACAAAGAAGAGCCCCACTCGCCGCAACTGGAGAAAAGCCCACACGGCAATGAAAACCCAGCACAGCCAAAATTAAATACATAAAACCATACTTTTCTTTTATCTTTTTATTTTCAAAGCAGCAGTGAATAGAAAGGCAGAGGGGGATAGAGAGGAGAAGGAAGCGCTCAGTTGTGTCTGACTCTTTGTGATCCCTATGGACAGTAGCCCACCAGGCTCCTCTGTCCATGGAATTTTCCAGGCAAGAATACTGGAGTGGGTTGCTATTTCCTATTCCATAAAATTATATTTTTTAAAAATGGACCAGGTGCAGAACAAGGACCAGGCCTGGGATCCGGTCTACCTGCTTCCCAGGACAGGCCTTTCCCTGCCCACCCAGGAACACCCCTTCCCACATAGCTGTGTGTAGAATGCTGTGTCTCACATATTTTCTCTGACTCTGATGGGAGTAACAGACTGTGTCTGAATCTGATCACTAGCCTGTATATCCCCAAGGGGCTTGGGTGTATCTGGGCCCTTCTGGCCTCTAATATCCATGATTTGAACCCTCCTCCCCACTCAGAGAAAATCACCACCCTGAAATGTCTGGGATTCTGCATAGCTCTTATTCTTTTGGACACCCTCCCTCCACCTGGAGCCAGTGGCCTCCCTCCTTCTCCTGCCCTTTCACCAACGCTCCCTGCCCTGGAGTCACTGTGAGCACAGGAGTTCTCTGACGCACAGGGGAGGTAGAGGCTGATGACAGCATGCACACTAGGAAGCCCAAATCTACACTTAGGCCTTGTCACCCTGGGAAGCCTGTCATCTGCACTGGCCACATGCTCCCAGAGGCCTGGTCTCCCGGCCAGACACCCCCCAACTCCCACCCGGGACCCTCAGCCTTTTGCCCCACCTTCCAGAGCCAAACATGCCTGTTAGTGTCTTATCCTAAATCAAGGAGATGTCTCCTCAAGAGAGATTGCTCTCCTCTCCAGGAAACTGCTTCAGGAAACCACTCTAATTTTAACCATTTTGTTTGAATAAAATGAAATTCACATAACATAAAATGAATTTTTTTTTTTTCCAGCTGTGCCACATAGCTTGCAGAATCTTTGTTCCCTGACCAGGAATTGAACCAGGGCCACAGCAGTGAAAGTGCCAAGTCCTAACCACTGGATCCAGGGAGTTCTCTAAAATGAACCATTTAAAGTATACAATTCAGACTTCCCTGGTGGTCCAGTGGTTAAGAATCCACTGTCAATGTAGGGGACAAGGGTTCAATTCCTGGTCTGGGAAGATCCCTCATGCCATAGAGCAATTAAGCCCATGTACCGCAAATACTGAGCCTGCATGCTTTACAGCCTGTGCTCTGCAACGAGAGGCCACTGCGATGAGAAACCCACGCACCAAAAGTAGAGAGTAGCCCCCACTTGCTGAAACTAGCAAAAGCCTGAGTGCAGCAAGGAAGACCCAGAGCAGTCAAAATAAAGCACACACTTCAGTGGCTTTTAGTGTGTTCATTGTGTTGTGCAACCACCACCTTTATATAGTTCCAGGTCCCTTCCATCACCCCCAAAAGGAGACCTTGTACCCATTAAGCAGTCACTCCCTACTTCCTCCTCCCTGCAGCCCTTGGCAACCAATAATCTGTCTCTATGGATATGCTTTCTCTGGATATTTCATATAAGTGGAATCATATAATGTGACCTCTCTTAACTGGCTTATTTAACATAGCATGATTTTGAGGATTATCCTTCTTGTAACATGTATTAGCACTTTATTACTTTTCTGGCTGAATAATATTCCATCACACAGATGGGCCACTTTCTGTTTATCCATCTACTCATTAATGGACATTTGGGTTGTTTCCACCTTTTGGTGGTTGTAACTAATGCTACTGTGAACACTACTTTACAATTATTTGTTCATGAGTGCGTGGGACGTTGCTTCAGTCGTGTCTGACTCTGTGTGACCCTGAGAACTATAACCTGCAAGGCGCCTCTGTCCATGGGGTTCTCCAGAATACTGGAGTGGGTTGCCATGGAGTCCTCCAGGGGGTCTTCCCAACTCAGGGATCGAACCTACATCTCTTATGTCTCCTATATTGGCAGGTGAGTTCTTTGCCACTAGCACCACGTGGGAAGCCCACTTGTTTCAGTTCAGTTCAGTTCAGTCGCTCAGTTTGTCCGACTCTTTGCGACCCCATGAATTGCAGCACACCAGGCCTCTCCCTGTCCATCACTAACTCCTGGAGTTCACTCAAACTCACGTCCATCGAGTCGGTGATGCCATCCAGCCATCTCATCCTCTGTCATCCCCTTCTCCTCCTGCCCCCAATCCCTCCCAGCATCAGGGTCTTTTCCAATGAGTCAGCTCTTCGCATGAGGTGGCCAAAGTATTGGAGTTTCAGCTTCAGCATCAGTCCTTCCAGTGAACACCCAGGACTGATTTCCTTTAGGATGGACTGGTTGGATCTCCTTGTAGTCCAAGGGACTTTCAAGAGTCTTCTCCAACACCACAGTTCAAAAGCATCAATTCTTCTGTGGTCAGCTTTCTTCACAGTCCAATTCTCACATCCATACATGACCAGTGGAAAAACCATAGCCTTGATTAGACGGACCTTTGTTGGCAAAGTAATGTCTCTACTTTCGAATATGCTATCTAGGTTGGTCATAACTTTCCTCCCAAGGAATAAGCGTCTTTAAATTTCATGGCTGCAATCACCATCTGCAGTGATTTTGGAGCCCCAAAAAATAAAGTCTGACACTGTTTCCACTGTTTCCCCATCTATTTGCCATGAAGTGATGGGACCGGATGCCATGATCTTAGTTTTTTGAATGTTGAGCTTTAAGCCAACTTTTTCACTCTCCTCTTTCACTTTCATCAAGAGGCTTTTTAGTTCCTCTTCACTTTCTGCCATAAGGGTGGTGTTATCTGCTATCTGACGTTATTGATATTTCTCCCGGCAATCTTGATTCCAGCTTATGCTTCTTCCAGCCCAGCGTTTCTCATGATGTACTCTGCATATAAGTTAAATAAGCAGGGTGACAATATACTTGTTTCAGTACCTGTTCTCAATTTTTTTAGGTGTATACCTTGGAGTTAAATTTCTGCCTCATATGGTAACTCTCCTGGAGGAGGGCATGGCAACCCACTCAAGTACTCTTGCCTGGAGAATCCCACAAACAGAGGAGCCTGGCGCGCTGCAGTGCACTTCGGTCTCACAGAGTCGGACACGACTGAGTGACTCAGCAGCAGCAACATGGTAACATATTGAACTTTTTCAAGACTCATAAAACTGTTTTCTACAGTAGCTGCATCATTTTGCATTTCCACCAGCAGTGTACAATGGTTCCAGTTTTCCTGCATCCCCACCAATACTTTTCTTTTTTAAAAAATAGCCATAGGGACTTCCCTCCTGCTCCTGTTGACTAAGACTCTGCACTCCCAAGGCAAAGGGCTGGAGTCGGATATCTGGTCAGGGAACCAGATCCCACATGCCATAACTAAAGATCCCGCATGCTGCAACTGAAGACCTGGTGTAGCCAAATAAATAAATAAATACAAATAAATACTAAATAACCATCCTAGTGGGTTTGCCCAGCTTTTACATTATTTTTATGTCCGCCCACCCCTCTTGGGATTTTAAAATCTTTTTATTTATTTATTTGGCCGGTTCCGTCTTAGTTGCTCCACACAGAATCTTCATTGCATCATGTGGGATTTTTTGTTGCAGTGTATGGACTCTTTAGTTGTGGTTTAATACTTTTATTTATTTAGTCTGTAGTGTGTCTTTGTTGCTGTGCAGGCTTTTCTCTAGATGCAGGGAGCAGGGGCTACTCTCTAGTTGCAGTGCGCGGGCTTCTCGCTGCAGTTGCATCTCCTGTTGTGAGCACGGGCTCTAGGGTGCTCGGGCTTCAGTCGTTGTGGCTCTTGGGCTCTAGAGCACAAGCTCAATAGTTGTGGCGCACGGGTTTAGCTGCTCCACAGCATGTGGGATCTCACCTGTGTCTCCTGCTTTGGCAGGTGGATTCTTTACCGCTGAGCCGCCAGGGAAACCCTTGTAGATGTGCTTTACACTTTTGCATCTGAGGCGTCATCTGTGTTTGAAAGGGGTTGTGTGGCAGCACCTTCTCTAGTTCTGTGACAGTGTATCCGGGGATCTCCATGGATCTGTTTGCGGCAAAACCGAGGGTGTGGTTGTGCGTGATCTGAGTGACTGTGTGTCGTTGTCAGCACCTGATTGTGAATGCCTGAGGCACTGTATGACTATAACATTGTGTAACGATGTAGTAGATGGCTGTTTTTGCACCTGGGAATTGTATGTTTGTGCATGGTCTCTGTGATGCACAGACGTACAATTATCTGAGTAGGGACTTATATGGGGTGTGTGACTTAGGGACCAGGAATTTGTGTCATTATACAATTGCATAATGTCTGTGTGCGACTATGAACTATATGTCTGTGTCATCACCTGGAATCCCTGGGCACCATGGTGGAGGTCTCTGGTGCAGAACCTAGATCTCTCCCCACTGTGAGGTAGAAAGTGAAAGTTGCTCAGTCAAGTCCGACTCTTTGCAACCCCATGGACTATACAGTCCATGGAATCCTCCAGGCCAAAATACTGGAGTGGGTAACCTTTCCCTTCTCCAGGGGATCTTCCCAACCCAGGGATCAAACCCAGGTCTCCCACATTGCAGGCAGATTTTTCACCAGCTGAGCCACAAGGGAAGCAGTAATCGGGTCACCTCCTGATCAAGTACTTCCTATGGCCTGATGCAACAGTCCCATCCCACTCAGGCGAGTAGGTGGCCTCCTCATCCCAAGGCCCCCCCATCTAGAGCAGTTGCAGTTGCACCAGCCTCAGCCTCCCCATACCCCCTGCATGTCGCCTGGGGTGGGGAGTGGGGCTGTCCATGGTAGACAGTGACCACTGATTGGCAGGGACCTCTCCTGCCACTGGGCTCAGACCTGGGGAGCTCACAACCCAGGAAATTGAAAACCAAGTTAATCCCCAGCCCCTGGCCCTCCCACTCACCGGGGACAGAGCCTTGGCTGTTCTGGGCCCCCACCTGATAGCAGCTTCCAACGTCTGGGGAGTCTGATAATGCTTGGCTTGGCAGGGAGTTCATGCCAAGTCCCGCCATCAGCATGGTAGCTGCTGTTTATGGGGAAGGGGAGAGCTGCAAGGCCTCGGTCAGGGGCAAGGGGGTCTTGAAGCTCCTTCCCAGAATTCCCATTGTGCCCATCACCTCTTCTCCAGGAAGGTAACTGAGAACAGGCCCCCAAGTTTCTCCTTCTTTGGGAACACATGGCCCCACTCTGCCCAACCCCTGAACCCCCATCTCCTGAACCCCTATCCCCGGAACCCTCAGACCCTGAACATCTGACTGGCTTCAGATACACGGTCAGTCTTCAAGACTCAGCCCTGAACAGGCCTGGGTGAAGTCTGTTCCCCAGAAACGGTGACCCCCGCCTTCTCCTGGCCCTTATCAGGGGCTGAAGCCAATCAGCTGAGGGCAGAGAGGAGCCCTCCAAGGGGCCATCAGAGCCTCAGAGCCCACGAGGCCGCCAAGGGAGAGGAGGCCTGAGCCCCAGGGTGGGCACCAGCCAGCCATGGCTGCAGCGGAGACCGCCTTGCCCTCCATCAGCACGCTGACTGCCCTGGGCCCCTTCTCGGACACACAAGAAGACATCCTCAAGGTGGGGTCAGGTGGGGGTCTAGATGGGCCGGCAGGGGTTCTGGGCCCTGGCCACAGAATTGGGGGATGGGGTCTACATCTTGCCCTGGAATTCACCTCTTGCCCTGCTCAGGACCGGGAGTCCTCAGTGCAGGCCAGGGGTCTGAACTTGGTCTAAGGTCCTATTTCTGTCATGAAAGACTGAGGCTGGGAACAGAACAACACAGGGATCTAGGCTCAGTGAGACACCCCCAGATATAAGAGGGAAATTACAGCTGTGGCTAGGTGACACCCAGGAATTAATCTTGTTAGGGGACCTGGAAGGGGAGGAAGATTCTTGAGGGAAACTGAGGCAAGGCTGAGCCCCCCCTAGCCTTCCATTCTTGGTTCTGCCAACCCTTCCCCCATGCCTGAGCGTGGCAGGAGACTCTAGATAATATAAGCCTTATCTCCTGTCTCCAGCCTGACCCGATAGACCGTCTCTGGAGCTGGGGGGGGGGGGGCGCGGCTGAGGGGGGAGACGGACAAGTGTGAGAGAGTGGGACAGACTGACATGACAGACAAGCAAACAAGACCCCTTTACTGAGCCCCTGGCCAGCCTGCCCCCATCAGGGCATCCGGCCCCCACCATCTATGGGCAGGATACCTTGGTGTCCGCTGAAGCTCCATGTTACCGGCTCCTTCCCCCAGTGGTGGCGCTCTGAAGAGGTGCAAGACTTGGGCCCGGGCCCCCCCGACCATACTGGACCACCCCTCCACATGAGGCCTGAGCTAGAGGACGCGCCTGGGGAGGACGAAGATGATGACAGGGATGCAGCTACCCCCTGGGACCTGGATCTCCTTTTCACCAACTTCCCATGCCCAGAGCCTGGCGGCGCGCCCCAGACCTGCGCGCCTCAGGCTTGCGCTCTGGCGCCCGGCGAGGGCTCCGGAGCGCAATTTCCACCGCCGCCGGAGACTCTGGGCGCGTATGCGGGCAGCCCGGGGCTGGTGGCTGGGCTCTTGGGCCCTGAGGAGCACCTGGGCTGGGCGCGCCCGGCCCCACGAACCCCTGCTCCCGATACCTTCGTGGGCCCATCCCTGATCCCGACCCCCGAGCCCAAAGCGCTGCCGTTGCAGCCGTTGTACCCGGGACCGGGGTCGGGTTCCTCCGGCAGCTACTTCCCGAGGACCGGGCTTTCAGTGCCTGCAGCGCCGGGCGCCCCCTACGGGCTGCTGTCCGGGTACCCCGCTCTGTACCCGATGCCACAGTACCAAGGGCATTTCCAGCTCTTCCGCGGGCTCCAGGCGCCGGCACCCGGCCCCCCCTCGCCCCACTCCTTCCTGAGTTGTCTAGGGCCCGGGACGACGGGTGCAGGACTCGGTGGGACTACAGGAGACCCAGGAGGGACCACGGAGGCCGCGCCATCCAAGCGCAGCCGGCGATCGTGGGCACGCAAGAGGCAAGCTGCGCACACGTGCACGCACCCGGGGTGCGGCAAGAGCTACACCAAGAGCTCACACCTGAAGGCGCATCTACGCACGCACACAGGTGAGGGGGCGGGCCCGGATGCAGGGGCTGGGCGGGCTGGGCGGGGCCTTGGGAGCTGGGAGCTGTCGAGGAGCTGGAGACTGGAGCAAGGGGAGGAGCTAAAGCAAAGTCTCTGAGCAAAGGGCTACGCCGAGAGAGCTGGTGTGCTTGGAACATCAGGAGTCGGCCAAAGAGCAGAGGGGAAGGCGGGTGGGGACAGAGAGAGAACCCGGAAAACATTTCAGGAAACCAACGGCAAAGACCTGGACCAAGGAAGTGCCGAAAAGCAGAGAGCCGGGCAAGCTGTGTAGGGGCGGGGCTAGAGGAGGGACCGCGGGAGAGAAAGCCGGAATACCAAGGGCGGGGCCAAAGACGCGGGGTTCAGGTTTGGGGCAAGTGGGAGTAAGGGCTTCAGGGGCCGCCGTGCTCAGATTTGTCCGATTCTTTGCCACCCCATGGACTGTACTCTGCGGGGGGGCGGGGGGGTGGTCTCCCGGATCCAGGGATCGAACTCGCCTTTCCTGCGTCTCCTCCATCCACAGGCGGATTCTTTACTACTGCGCCACCTGGGGCTCGGTTGGTAAAGAATCTGCCTGCAATGCAGGAGACCTGGATTCGATCCCTGGCTCGGGAAGATCCCCTGGAGAAGGAAATGGCAACCTACTCCAATACTCCTGCCTGGAGAATTCCATGGACAGAGGAGCTGGGCAAGCTACAGTCCAGGGGACCGCAAAGACAAAAAGTGTGCGACTAACTCACTTTTCACCTGGGAAGCCATTCAGGGGCCGTGCTGCTGCTGCTAAGTCGCTTCAGTCGTGTCCGACTCTGTGCGACCCCATGACGGCAGCCCACCAGGCTCCACCGTCCCTGGGATTCTCCAGGCAAGAACACTGGAGCGGGTTGCCATTTGCTTCTCCAATGCATGAAAGTGAAAAGTGAAAGTGAAGTCGCTCAGTCGTGTCCGACTCTAGTGACCCCATGGACTGCAGCCTACCAGGCTCCTCGGTCCATGGGATTTTCCAGGCAAGAGTAGTGGAGTGGGGTGCCATTGCCATAGCCAGGAATATAAAGAGGGAGTGGCTTAGCCAGACTGTAGGGGGCGTGCTGGAGCTCAGGAAGTTTAGTTTGAGGGGCCCAGATGCAGAGGCAGTTCCTGGAGTTTGAAGATAAATAGCTGGGAAACAGAGGAGGGTGGGCACAGGAGGAAAAGCCGGGGACCCAAGGAGCCAAAGAAGGGCGGGGACATGGACTAGAGGGCCAGGAGGAGGAGGAAGGAGGCCTGTGCCTAGGGGGATGGGGCCACGTGTACAGACCTGTCCAGGAACGTAGGGAGGAGGGGCCAAGTCTAGCTGAGGGAAAAAGTAATCACCCGGGACAGGGCATGGAACACGAATTGGATTTCGGGGCTCAAGGATAAAGGCCAACAACAGGATTGAACAGCAGCTGGAGGGTCCCCTGGTACAGTAAAGAGCCTGGAACACAGAGAGCAGTGCCAAAGGACAAAAACTGGGAGGGCATTAGTATGCTGGGGCAGGACGTGAGGACACAGGAAGCAGGGTGAGCAGCATAGACAGCGCGACTTGTGCCCCGGAAATGAAAAGGAGCCTGGCGCCAGCAGGTACAGAAGAGGTACAGAGGTCGCAGATGTCGGTTCTGGGTGTAGATTCAGGCCGTCCCCGAGAGTGAAAGCCTCCTTAAATTTCGATCTTGGTGCCTCATTGGCCTCACCCTAGGCGCTAGTGGTAAAGAACTCGCCTGCCAATACAGGAGACATAAGAGACTCGGGTTCAGTCCCTGGGTGGGGAAGATTCCCTGGAGGAGGGCATGGCAACCCACTCCAGTATTCTTGCCTGGAGTATCCCATGGACAGAGGAACCTGGCGGGCTCCATGGGGTCGCAAAGAGTCCGAAACAAACTGAAATGACCTAGCATCCACGCAGTCCCGGCCTAGGCTAGGAGGGAAGACCCTGGGACCAAGTATGGTGGACAGTGGCGTTCAAGGCTTCCTCATCTCCGCAGGGGAGAAGCCATACGCCTGCACGTGGGACGGCTGTGGCTGGCGGTTCGCGCGCTCCGATGAGCTGACCCGTCACTACCGAAAACACACAGGACAGCGCCCCTTCCGCTGCCAGCTCTGTTCACGTGCATTTTCGCGCTCCGATCATCTGGCCTTGCACATGAAGCGTCATCTTTGAGCCCGGCCTCTGGCACTTGGACCTTCCTGGGGACTGGGGTTGGAACAAGAGCGGATCCACGCAGGGTGGTTTTCCCTCGGATGAATCCTCATCTGGACTCTAGGCCCCACAGATGCAGCAAAATATCAAGGACTGGCCCATAGACGCACCTGGGAGAGCCTCCAACATAAGTTCCCACAGGCCCTCGGCAACAGACAGCCAAGATCATGTAGACCCAGCAAGACAGACCTCCAAATAAATGGACTCAAATGGATACTCAGATACTTCTGACAAAGAGACAGACTCTCAGAGAGCTGGACCATCCAACCTGCTCACAGGTGACCCTAGACAGTGAGCGGGTGAGGCATCCCAGAGACCCTGATTCTAGAAGGCTTCACACTGTGACACCTGAAACTCCACATAGAGGCTGGCATTGCTGTGAATGGTTATGGGTCCTGTAAAAATGCCCCTCCCAGATAAAACTTGTGTTGGCCTGAATTTGTGGATTTTGGCTGTGGTAGTTGGGAAGAAGCCCTAACTCCAGAACTGATATTGGGGAGCCATACACACGACTTAGTAATTGAACAACACACATTTACACACTCATCTCCTAAAACCCGACAACCTTCCTTGGGCACTGACTGCCTTGCAGCCCCTCCTTCCCCCACCCCAAGGTCAGGCTACATTGTCCTTGCTTCCTGCCTTGAAGCCCAGGGACATTCACAGGGGCCTTCTTTTCTACTTAAGAATCTTCTTCCTCCACTAAGAATCCTAAGGGAATTCCCTGGTGGTCCAGTGGTTAGGACTCTGGGCTTCCACTGCAGGGGGCACGGGTTTGATCTCTGGGGAGCTAAGATCCCATATGCCCTGTGGAGTGGCCAAAATAAATAAGATTTTTTTTTTTTTTAAGTAATCTTCAGCTCGGTCCCAGAGCCCCAGCATCCTTCACCCTACCATGATCCAAAGTGACCCCTTGGCTAGCTCGTGTACGGTGGCGGAGTTGGGGTGGGGGGACCAAAAGCACAAGCTCTCTCTAAAGGAGCAAAAGTCACACGAGGTGGACCTCAGGCTGTAAGGCAGGAAAGGATAAAGTCCAAAATTGCCTCTGACGGATAAACCGGGGAAAGTGCACCGTTAAGTAAGAGTGTTCATTGGGATTAGCCGGTAATGGGGCTTCCCTGGTGGCTCAGATGGTAAAGAATTCGCCTGCAATGCGGGAAACCTGGGTTCAATCCTTGGGTTCCATCCCTGGAGGAAGACATGGCAACCCACTCCAGTATTCTTGCCTGGAGAATTCCCATGGACAGAGGAGCCTGGCGGACTACAGTCCACGGAGTCTCAAACAATCGGACACGACCGAGAGACTAAACACACCCAGCCTGAATTTGAAAGAGACGGAGGCAGGGCCTAGCCGAAGGACGTGAGCTGTGGTTGGCCAGGAGCAGAGTCGGAGGCGGGCACTGGGAACTGCTTGGCCTTGAGAGGGCGTGTCTGGGCCGAGCCAGAGGGTGGAGCCTATCAGGGACTAGTCGGCCGGAAGCAGGAGGAGGGCCCAGGCTAGCCGGATCCGGGGCGGGCTCAGGTGGGGCGGGGGCGGACTCAGATGGGTGTGACGGCCGGAAAGAAAGTCCAGCCCCTGGGAGGATCCTGGACTGCCTTTTTAAATCTCTGCTTCTCACCTCGCGGGCGGGGTCTCCATCCTCTTGATGTCTGGGGTAGGGTTCCCAGGCGGATTTGGGGAAGTGAAAGTCACCAGGGGCCGGGCCTGTCCCAGCTCGTGACCCCGCGCCTCGCCCTCTTGACACAGATTTCTAGACCCCAGCTCTATGGCCACGCTGAGCTCGCTGCTGTTAACCGCGCTGCTCTGGGTCCCTGTAGGAACCCTGACCTGCTACGGGGACTCGGGGCAGCCTGTGGACTGGTGAGTGCGCGGGCGCCCACTGTTCTCAGAGCCGCACTGGGGCTTGCTGCACTCCTAGGAGAAAACAGGTTCCTTCCCGTCTTCCTCCATTCTGTCTGTCCCCCAACCTATAGGTTCGTCGTTTACAAGCTGCCGGCCCACACAGAGTCGGGAGATGCGACGCAGAACGGGCTGCGGTACAAGTACTTTGACGAACACTCAGAGGACTGGAGCGACGGCGTGGGGTTCATCAATAGCACCACCGGCGCCGTGGGCCGCAGCCTGCTGCCGCTGTACCGAAACAACAACAGCCAGGTGATGACGCCTCCAGCCGAACCTGGGGTGGGACTCTAGGGTGGGCCTGACCTCAGGGAACCTTCACGTTGCCCCTGTCCATCTTCCCCAGCTCGCCTTTGTGCTCTACAATGACCAACCGCCTAAATCCAGCGAGTCTAAGGACTCTTCCAGTCGTGGGCACACGAAGGGTGAGGCCACACTGGGGGCTGGGGGAGGGTTCTGGTTTCCCCATGTGTCTTCTTCAGCTGATTCCTGACCTACCAGTGGCTGAGGGTGAGCTGCTCTGGCAGGCCCTGGATATCTGTTTCCCTATCTTAAATCAACGTGGTCCTTCTTCTGAACTATAAGAACTGATGGCTGTGGAAGCTGAGCTCAGCAGTGGTTCTGACACTCATTGCCCACTGCCCGCTGGTCCTGCAGTCCGGGCCCCCTACAGACTGAGTGTTCCTGGTTGCACATGTGCTTGTTGCGACATCTCAAGCAGTCCCCTCCCCCCATCAACTCCAATTTTTGGTTCAGGTGTTCTGCTCCTGGACCAAGAAGGGGGCTTCTGGTTGATCCACAGCGTTCCGAACTTCCCTCCACGTGCCTCCTCTGCTGCGTACAGCTGGCCTCCTGGTGCCCAAAAATATGGGCAGACCCTGATCTGTGTATCTTTTCCTCTCACCCAGTTCCTGGATATCAGTGAGTAAAGACAGGGAGACAGGGTGAGTCCCTGAGTCCCAGATCAGAATCTTAGAACGGTCCCTCATTTTCTTCTCCCCTTGCCCTCCAGGCAAACAGCTGACCTATACCTACCCACTCGTATATGACCACAGGCTGGAAGGGGACTTCGCCCAGAAATTCCCCTACCTGGAGGAGGTAATCAAGGGCCATCACGTTCGCCAGGGACCGTGGAACAGCAGTGTGACACTCACATCAAAGAAAGGAGCCACATTCCAGAGCTTTGCCAAATTTGGAAACTTTGGAGATGGTGAGGCCTGAGGTTGCTCTGCAGAGGGACTGTCTGGTGTGTCCATGGCTATGGGCAGGTCATGGGTAGGGATTGGGACACATCAGAGTCATAATCACATGCGAGGTAAACAACCAACATACCTGTGTTTAAGTATTGGTTTCTGGCTGTGTGATACATGATTTAATCAGGGTCTCAACTTACCTGTCTGAAAAATGGGAATAGTAATGGTATCTGCTTGAAAGGGCTGCTGTGTGCAAAGTGATATAAAGCATTTAGTAAGGGCTATTACTCTTAATGTTATAATCCTCCAGATCGCCAGGAATTGACAACTGAGGAAACAGCTCAGAGAGGGGAAGTGACTAGGGAATCCCTAGCATTGATCCTGACCCTGTCCATGCCCTCTTTCCATCTTCTGCAGACCTGTACTCTGGCTGGCTGGCGGAAGCCCTTGGCAGTACCCTGCAGGTCCAATTCTGGCAAAGATCTTCCGGTATCCTGCCCTCCAACTGCTCTGGGGCCCAGCATGTATTTGACGTGACTCAGACAGCTTTCCCTGGGCCAGCTGGGCCAGCCTTCAATGCCACAGAAGACCATTCCAAGTGGTGTGTAACCCCAAAAGGGCCCTGGGCCTGTGTGGGTGACATGAATCGGAACCAAAGAGAGGAGCACCGGGGTGGGGGCACTCTGTGTGCCCAGATGCTCTGGAAGGCCTTCAAGCCTCTGGTGAAGGCCTGGGAGCCCTGTGAAAAGAAGAGCAGGGCCTTCTCTCTAGGAAGCCCAGCAGGACTGTGGACTTGAGTTTGAATCTATTTTGTCCTTTCCTATTTGTTTGGCCTTAATCATGTGCCTTAATCTGTGACTCATCTGTACAATGGGAATCATATCACCTTACTTAGAATTGCTGAGTAATAAAAAGAAACTGGTAAATGAGACTGTTCATCTTTCTTCAGCTGGGCACTGGGACTCTGAACACCATTGCAGCTTGCTCAGGGTCTGGGGGCAGCTGACCCACATAGGTGGGATGCAGAATAGGACCCCAAGCAAGGGTCCACCCAAGACCTACCTCCCCTCTTTATGGTAACTAGGACTGGAGGAAGTTTCACCCCTTAACAAGCACACAGGCAAGGGGGTGGAAACAGGATGTCCTGCCTTGCTAGGGGAGGAGGGGCGAGCTCCAGAAAGCTCACACAGCCGGGCGCACTTTATTTATATGTGTACATATGTATACAGGCGGCTGTACAGCACTGGGCCAGCGGCTCCCACTGCTATGGGCCTGGGGGCATGGGGCAGGGCGCCCCTTTTTTGGTCGGGCCTACTGAGGGCACAGCTTCAGCAGGGCACCGAGAGGTTGGCCCCACCTCAGGCTTGGTGGTCGGGCCCGGCAGCGAAGCAGGTGGGGCTGGGGGCCCGGCACTGCTGGGCACATTTTTTGTTGGGGCTTGGGAGGGGGTCTGGGGGTCTGGGGAGAGCTTGGGAGAGGCAGGTTTGGAACGAGGCCCGCTCAGCGTGGTCCGCTCCTCCACCACCTCCAGCACCCAGCGCTCCCGGCCCCGGAGGGCCTCAGGTTGGGGAGGCGCCAGGGGTGCAGATTCGGGCAATGCCTTGGAGTCCGCACTCGGGGTATGCACACTCGGGGGCTGAGACACCTCGGCTTTCGCCCCAGGCCGTACGGGCTCTACGACAATGGGCACGGGGGGCGTGCCTGCTTCGCCCGAGCTGCTGCGCCGGCCGGTCTCGTGTTCCTGCACCGGGCTCAGCGCGGACTTGGCCACGGGCCTGGCCGTCCCGCCCGTACCGTCCTCGGTCTGCACGCTCTGGTGTCGCGCGCCGCTGGCGTCCCGCTCCAGGGTCCGACCCCCAGGGGTCGTCGCGCGGGGCGGGGTGCAGGCCTCGGCGCCACCCGGGGACTCTTTCTCCTTACTTGATGCCAGCGGCCTGGGGGCGCCCTCGGGCAGCAGCGAGTCCGCGCCTAGGCTCAGGGGCGACTCCTGGCGGCC